>NC_068375.1:6993800-7710050 GCF_023724105.1 Carassius gibelio | reverse complement strand
ATGTTTTTTAACGGGATAAGGAAGACGCAGATCAGAAATCGCATACTTGCAAGGAGTCAGCAGTGTTTTGATTTGAGGGCGCGGGCAAACGTGGCAATAATTAAAAAATTAATTAAATTCATATTTTGTGTTTAATGTTTAATGTACATCTCAGAAAATTCTTTATTTAAACCCCAACCAAATGGGGCTTAAATGCACTTAATTCATCTGTCAACTTTATTGTCATTGTTCACAGTACAAGTACAGACAGAGAAACAATGGGTAATAATTAAATGTTTATTTTTGATGTATGCATTGCATTCTATGCATTTAAAAAATACAAATATTATTATTTTTTTTTTAAAAAGGAAACTTAGTTATTCATTTTAAGAGACCCAGGAGTCTTATTTTCTCTTGCATAATTAATATTGTACTTTAATTAAGTAAAAACACATTTTATCCTATTACTCGATTAATCAATGGAATTTTTGGTAGAATACTCGATTACTAAAATATTCGATAGCTACAGCCCTAGATGACAGTAGCATAGCAAATAGCATGCTATACTATTCCACCGTGATAATCTATTTATTAAATGGGGGTTATGAAAACCACACAATAAATTCCGTGCATCAAACATTAGCTTGGGATGTTTTTAAGCATAGGTAGTGAAAGCAATTGCCTGCATCCCTTCCCTTCTAATATCAAAATATGGAAATGCTAACATATCTTTAAGTTTTCTGTAAACTTTATAATAAGTAAAAATACTGTTTGCTAACAGTTAAATGACAATTAACTAAAGATTAATTAACTATAAATTTACCATCTATTAATGATTGTTATTACAAAGTGTCTACCATCTAACTTATCAACTATGGTTTTGGGAAACGCACCCCTGAGCTGTTAATAGTGACCTCTTTCAACATGCTAACAGTGAAATGGTAAAACGTAATTCACAGGTAATTTCAGATTTTTTTTTTTTCAATTATTTTCCCAGCTACACCATAAACTTCATCCTCAACATCAACAGATGCATCACTTCTCAGTGCTGATGTTTCCTCTATATAGCACAATGTACCACAAGCTCTATAATTATAGCTTGATATCCTGCACAACCCAGAGTATAAACTGATAAGTGTGTGGCGTCATATTATTAGAAAAAACAAAAACAGTGCAAATCACTATTGAATTTCCACCAAACTATTTTTTCAAGCAGTTTTTGCACTGTAAACCTGTTTTATTTATATAAAGTGTGGGTGAACTTAAACTGTATGGCTATGCTGTGGTTCCTGTAGGCTTTGCGTGTGTGCGGGGGTCGGGGGGCCTCTATGTCCATTTTGCTTGGGGCCCCCAAATTTCTTCAAACGGCCCTGTCCTCGGCCCACCGTCTAAATGGAACAAAAGTAGAACAAAATAAAAAGGAGATCATATTATTATAGCTGATTATGTTGTAGTTTATTTATTTATTTCAGATTGTGTCAGCTCCAGTTATTCATTATTGCACGGCTCTGTGGAATACTTGATTCTGATTGGTCAGTCGCGAGGTCTGCATTCCTAAATTAAAAACAAACAATTATTGTTATTATTAACGACATTTGATACATCTGGCTTAAGTTTACCATGTTCAAATGTACTACAGTCTTATATTTCATTTAAACCCAGGTCTATGCAAGGAAATCATAACTTTTAATTAACCTTCACTTTTTCCTTAACTGAAATAGCCCACAAAAATGTCATCCATAATGCCATACTTAAAATGCACAGCACAGTACAAGTACTATAATGGAAATAAATAGAAATTAAAAAAAAAAAAAAAAAAATTCACAAAATAATGGAGTATCTCTTCTACAAATATATTTTAAACATATTAAACTTTTATTCTTAGAAAGTTTGAAAAATGTTATTTTCTAATCACACTTTATGTTACACCTATATTCGAAAGGGATTGAAATGTTGATTTATTTGGCTAAGCAAAGTTGTTCTCCTTTACAAAAGACACCTGCAAATCAGAGGAAATTTTTATGTATTTTATTTTTCTCAAATATAAAAGCTGCATGCAACAAAATGTCATAAACAGTATTTAAAGAGAAACTAGCATTGAATCAGGGCAGCCAAACTGTTAATTTCAGCTTGTAGTGAGAGTTTACTCATTTATTTTTTATTTATTTAATTTTGTGTGTTTTATTATGAAAAATATTTAGTTGAATCCAGTCAAATTACTTTTCAGCACCATTTTTAACTTGGTTTAAATTCAGTACTTGCTTGCATTAATCAATTAAAAGTAATTATGAGTATTATTTCAAAATTAAGTAATGAATGGACAATAATTATTGCACAAACAGTATTTAGTACCAAAGCATCGCCTAAAAATATTAAATAAATATTATAGGACTAAAATATACAACACTTGTTGTATAAATATACAACACATTTAAATAAATAAATAGTTAAGCTGTATGGTCACATTATTCGCAAGCAATAGGACTAAGAAAACCTTATTAATGTTGCCTCTTCATCACTCTACAAGATCCTGTAAATGTCATCAACATAATAATCAATGCGTTATATCCTGTACTGTTTAGGCCTACCCAAATTGCTGCAAATACCTGTGTAATGAAGCTTTCGTCTACCTCCTTAAACCCATTCAGGTGTGTTTTGTTCCATGGAGATCTAAGCTAGTCAAAACTCCTGTTTTTAATTGGCTCTGGCTTTAATTGAAGCGCTACACAAAGTGCGCCAAAATGGTATTTATTGTTAGAATTTAGTAAACTGTGACTTTGTTTCATACCGCAAGCAGGACTGTCACTTGAGAGATGGCAACCCTGATGCAAGGCTAGCGCAACAAATCCAAGATTAATCAGATTTGTTGCATTTTGACTTTTCACTGTACTAAGGACATCTGAGAAATGTGTTAAGTCATTTCTGAACAAACACAAACATTATAATATAAACCGCAGCAGTGCGTGTGATGCCAAGAGTTGTTTATCAGTCAGAAAAGTCATTCGCCTTCATGTTTTCTGGGCAAAATGAGTGTTTATGACCCAGATTCACTCGACTGATTCCGCTTTCTCCGTTGGTTTCTCATGATCCAGTGTGAGTAGCTTCGGTCTGAAGGAGCGTAATTCACCAGAATCCACAATAATAACAACGGAGGAAGCGTCTCTACTTGTGTTACTGTGGGTTTTGAGTAAATGCACCTTTCATTTGCATTTCATTAGTAAATCAGTACATTGTTCAAAAGCACTTCCCGTCTATGTTTGTGTATATCATCCTTTTACCTGCGAGACTACATTTCTGGCTCACGGCTTTACTAATGAAAGTATTTATTTAGCATTACTAGTAATTTAGTCGTCTAGTATGTGGTCAAGACTTGTGGCAATACTTTCAGAATGACGACTTTTGTTCCACTACGATGTCTTGTAAAATCATGATTTATTATTATGAACTTGATCATGGATGCTGTCAAAAATCTTAACTTGAATTGACCCCGAAACGCTTGATCCAAGTTTACATGCTGTTAGTTTATTTATACACAAATTCATTGTATAAATGTCAACTTACAACCAACAAAACGGTTACATTTACTATTAAATGAGCACAGCAGACTTCAGTATCTTCTTCATTTTTTCCCCCGAAGCAGGTCAAAGTCTTAATGAAAACCTGAGACACCAGCATCTCTTTATACCTCCTCCACAGAGGAACCGAACGACTTGAAGCAACAATAAAACATGCAAGTTTCAGTACAAACGTGTATTTTTCTGCAGTGGTATGTTTGCTTTGGAACAAACGTTGTTTTGTGGTTCAGTGGAATATGACTCTACACTAAGAGCGGCTCAAGGAGGTGAACCACTGGATCTGCAGCGTCACTGAGCTCAGAATAAATGGATTTTGTTTCGCTGACAGCACTTTTTGATTGAATGGGCTCTAAATCAGGACTTATGAAACTCTGGGGGGTTTCTGGGAAGTCTGGGTCTGGAAATGTACTGCTTTCAGAGCTGAGAGAATGCAACTGACCAATTAATTGCGGATTCATGGTCGTTTCTGATTGGTTGATTTGTGGCACCGAAGAATCATCTGGATTTGAAGTTTTCTTTAGACGTTTGTTTTTTGGTTTGTGGCCACTCAGACGGGACGCCAGAGAGCGCTTCGGACGGGGTTTCAACTGAAAGAGACGATAAGAGCACTTATTTTCAACTTTAAAACGTTTTAAATACCTGTTTTCATCAACCCTTCAATTACAACCTAAAGACTAAAAGTCAGTTTCAGCTGATCAGTAATCAATACTACAAGTAGTTACCTGTTTCTTTTCAGGATCATGCATCACACCATGGCGCAGTAAACTTTGCTGTAGCAAAAAAAAAAAAGAAAAAAAGTTTACTAATTTAAGATTATCAAATTAGGAAATGCTTATAAAATCAGACGACAATGTCGAGTTACAAGATGAAAATAATAAAAGCACTTTTCGTAAAGTCCTTGTTGTCTTAATTTTATCTATAATTAGCATTTCAGTCAGCTCTATGTTGAATTTTAAAACCTCTTTTTGTTTGTGCAAAAAATAAATCCTTGGATAGAAATGTAGTTAGTAGTGGCGTCACTAACGATTATTTTGGTACTCAAGTAATCTGACGATTATTCTGACGATTATTCTGACGATTAAATTACAATTTTTTTTGTGGTAATAAAAACAGACCAAAGCGAAAAACAGGCTTTAGAATTACTTAGAAAACATATATAATAGCAATGAGGCAATAATTATTAGTTCAAATAAAGAATCAAAAGCAAGTTACCATATGGTTTTATTGAACAAAACACAAAAATACATAATGTATTATAAACAATACAGCTAATAAACATTATGCATTAAAGGCCTTTAGAGGTGCTGACGAACACTACAGCACAATCAAATATGTGCTTAATTTTGAGTAAACATTTAATTAAAAAGTCCACTTAATCTTTAAAATTTGGCCATTTGTTTACGACTGATATACTACAGCCACTTTGTGTTAACTTATTCTGAAATCACGATGAACAGTTCGCATATCGAGAAAGATACTGATGTATTCTCCTGTGTTTGCATGGGTTTATAAATGATTTATCTTATAAATCTGATGAAGTGGTGCACATTGCGTTCCCAGATGAACGTTATAATAAACCCGAACTCACAGCAATATGCAGAAGATGGAGTTTGAGACGCATGTAAATGTTAACAGTTTGTGTGGAGCAGCATTTACTGTAAATGGAGCCACTCTTAGACGCATTGCATATTTTTATTTAACTGAATCGTAGTGTCTGTGAATTCATAATAGCATGATGCTTTATCATGATTTTAAAATGGGTCTAATATAACACGTGGTCTTGGAAGACGGTCTAATAACGCATTTCATGGAGTCTCATCCGTGGAATGCACCACTTCTGGAATTTTGCCGATCACGCGACACGGGCAAAATGCTAAATCAAGTATTCGAACTGAATCGAGGAATCGTGACAGCCCTAGTAGTTAGTGAGGCAGATCCTTCAAATCTCTGATGATGGGAAAGCACGGTTACCTTCATGGCAAAGGACCTGCCGCAGCCGGGGTGAGCGCAGATGAAGCAGCGCTGCTCCTCGTGGAAGGACAGTATGTGGCTCTGCAGGTTGAAGGCAGTGGTGTACGAGCGTGAACATCCATCTCTGGGACAGTGATACACCACACGCTCCTCAGAGTGAACATGCTGATGCTGCTTCAGGAACCAGCTGTCCCTGAATGTTTTCTGACACTGATCACACTGTACCCTGACTGAACACACACACACACACACACAACAATAACCAAAGTTATATTCTGTAACTTTCTGTAAGGCTACGCTATTTACATTCAGAAAAACACATAGGGTTACCTATATGAACTTTTTTGTGGTTTGTCATCTCCGTCCAGTTCTTTCCCACAAACGAGCAACCCTCCTCAGTGCAAGAATAACCTGCAAAGTTATGTCAGTATGAATGGTAATACGATGCACATCTGATTAATTAAAGAGACAAAAAACTACTACAATCTTGTGTTCTGATCAAATATGGTGATATTTGTACTTGTTACGCCTCACAAAGCCACTGTATGCGATCAGAGTACTTGTATATAAGCTTATACTATATAATACTTGTATGACAGAACAAGCGGAGGACGTACCTTTGTGTACCTTCTCGTGGCGCTTCAGTTTCCCACGTTGTGAAAAGCGTCTCCCGCAGCCTTCATGTGTACACCTGAGGATCAGAAACATTGCAGAGTACAGGACATCAGCTGAAATCAAGTGTTTTATTATGCTAGTTTACTGAAAGAGAGTTAGCGCAAGACAAACCGGTGTAAAAGGTCTTACAAGAAAGGAAGCAGCTCTGTGTGCGCACACTCATGGGTTTTCAGCTGGTTGTTTTTCTTGAATGCTTTGCCACATCCTTCGAATGTACACTGGGGAACAAAAACAGTATTAGAACAATGAAATCAACAAAAATCACATATATAATATACACCCTTAATATTACTTTATGAAGTATTAGAGCTGAAGTATTAGCTGCTACTTGTTTGTATATCTCAGGTTTGTTGCGCATGCCACTGTTTTCCAGCAAAAGGGAGTTTAAATAAATATGAATAGAACCATCTTTACATTTGAGTGTAGACATTTAATTCAGTACACAGAAATGCATGGAATTTTTTGTGGCCAGATGCAGTTACATTTACTTACTATGTATTGTTTTGTCTCTTGTCTGTGAATACGTGAAATATGTTTCTTCAAGTTGGAGTTTGTGGTGAATCCTTCGTTGCATCCGTCCTCCGTGCATCTGTCAACATAGCGCGAGAAATGACACTTTACTATTCTATTAAACACGAGCTCTCTCACTCTCTATCTCTCTCACACACACACACACACACACTTACGTGTAAGGTCTGTCTCCGGTGTGTGTCAGCTTATGGCGCGCGAGATGGTATTTTGTGCAGAATGATTTCCCGCACCCGCTATCCTCGCACTTATAAGGCCTCTGCAATCAATCAATAAGTAAAGTTATCGTTCATATCAAACCTCTGACAGCCGTGTTGACCGATTTGAACTTATCATACATGCGCAAATAGAACAGAAAGGTTTGATTTAACGTTATATGAAATGTAACATTAGCTACTGTACGCTCACGTGTTGGCCTGCGCTTGACTTACCTCTCCTGTGTGTTTACAGAGATGCGCTTCTAGCTTCCACGCTTTGTTGTACGACGCATGACAGTCGGGAAACGAACAAATAAATGTTGCGCCGGGTTTAACGTTAGTTTCATGCATTGTCATGTGTTCAGTTACGAGGTATGGCCAGATCTACCGCGTGTGTGCCTTCATTTTGATTGCCTACGAAACATCTGACGTCACATCAACACTAACATGACACATCCTGTATGGAACGCCAAAGAGGTCAAAACTTAGGCCTAGTCCACACGTACAAGGATATTTATATAAACGGGGTTTATCGTCCTTTGTTAAAAAACAACAACAACAACAACAACAAAACATCTAGTCCACATGAAAATGCAAAAACATGCTAGGAGTCAAGAGCATGCCAAACCAACAGATGGCGATATAACCCTAACCATTAAGCCATGTTTGCCAATCGGAAGCCTGAAAAAGGGGGTTTTACCAGGGGGGCAGGGTTTCATATTGTATGAAGCAGCCCTGGGCACCACCATTGGCTAGTGGACCCCCACCTGCTGTTAGCATTCCATTGACTCTCATTCATTTTGGCGTCACTTTGACAGCAAATAACTTTACATCTGAGGTGTTTAAAGACTTAATTTGTCCATTAATTATTTCTAAAGAAACACGAAAATGTATAAAGGCTCCATTACCTTGTATCTTAAGTTATGGTCCCGTAGAAGCAGTTTTTGTAAAAATAGGCTAATGATTGCATCATAACCTGCGACTGTCTGTCGCACAGCAGATAAATTACCGTATGGACAGGAGGAGAAGCTCGCAGGCAATCTTTAACTGTCTATGAGGCTATCAGGGGGACGTGGAGGTATAAAGCCAAGGGAGAAGCCCATAGAGAGTCCATAAAAGACACGGGACAAAATTGTTCAACAACGTCTGCAAGATTTGGTGGGTGATTCAGATTTCTCTTGGCACAGGCATTAGAAGACTTACAGTTGTCAGACAGGTTGCTCACGTGACCTCTACTTCATCAAGCTCAGTTTGAGTCTGTGCAGTACCCTCGACCCCCAGGAAGTGCCTGCTTCTAACTGACTTCATTTGTCTCCGTTGAATCCAATGGGGTCACTGTGTCCATTTCTTTTACTGTCTATGTTTTTAACATGGGGAAGTTCAAGCTTAAACTGGTGTGCAGTGTTTTGTTATGGTTTCCGGTTTAAATGACAAGTTTCCTGGTTAACGGTGTGCAACGGGGATTGAGATACGTTTTCTCTTGTTTGGGTTTGTCAAACATGTCAACCCAATCAGCAGCAACATGTATGTTAATGATAAGCCTTTATACTCACAATAAACAAATGAATAACAGTCTCGGAGGTAAGAAGTGGATTATACTTCATCTGAAATGTTTGTTTTTTCATCCTGAAATGCGAGACAAATGTTGTTTCACAATAATTAGTTACCACAGTTTCCACAAATCCCTTCCCTCGTAACTAATTTGGGTGCCCCTAGCATTTGCCTATTTCGCCTATGCACTATTACTTTTGCGTTCCCTTGATTTACTATTGCGTTCAGTCAATTTGCTAAATCATGCGCACAATTTATAAATCGAGTGAACTAAATAGTAAATCGAGGGAAAGCAATAGTAATTGTGTGCACGTTTTAGTACATTGAGCGAACGAATTAGTAAATTGTTCACATGATTAATATTTTTTTATCCATAATTTTCAGATTGGTCTCATTCATTTTCAGTGTAAGTAACTCACTGTAAACCATATTATTGCTTTAGTTTTTCTTTTATTTATATTTTTGAAAAATGAGTCAAAAGAACTGTGCATTACAATAATAATAATAATAATAATAATAAAAAAGCATGATATCCTTATGATAGATAATTACTGGAAAGTATGCATCAGTCAATGATAAGCATGTAGAAACAAATTTTGGATCAGGGCAGACTAAATCAATCCAGAAGGAAAAACAAATCATATTTTTGAGCATTTAGAATTTCTGCCAGCCGAGTGCTTCAGATATCTCAAGACAGTTTTCTGCTATTCCAAATTCACTGGGCGCAAGAGATGCGGCGTACCCTGAAAAAAATGTCTGAACAAAACCTATAACCTCAAGCAGTGATTGCATTCTAACAATGTAACGTAAAGCCTAACCGATGCACACCAGGCGAGCTGGCACTGCAGAAAAGTAACACCAGTCATGAATAACTCCATCTCCATGCCTGCTGCTCAGCAACATTGGCATACTCCAGATTCCATTTCATTCAGCTGAGTGCTGGCTTCCCAGAACTGTTTCTCCTTAAATTTCTCCTCACAATCCTCTACAACATGGCACACATACAAAATGATACAGCATCCCTTAAATCCTTGAGTCTTTTCTGTTATCTGATATCATTTATCCTTTCAGAGACATACATTGTTTGACAATTCCCCACAGCAGTGATCTGTCTCCAACCATGGTGTCACCTTAAGGTTGTTAGGTTGTTATACATAAGGTGAAAAGGTGGTTTGACACCTTAAAATGGCTCAGTCTCGATCCTTAAGAACAAGAGCTTTGAATGTGAAATCCAATCTTGTTACAATGTTCTCACGTACAAGATACAAAACAGACCTGGTACATTCCATGGCTCACCCGGTGGTCTGTGTGGGTCTTAATGCCCCAATATAGTAATGGGGGCACTATGCTGTCAAAAAGCACCATCTTTCGAATAAGATGTTAAACCGAGGTCCAGACTCTCTGTGGTCATTAAAAATCCAAAGATGTCCCAAAAAAAAAAAAAAAACAGTAGGGGTGTAACCCCAGCAGTGTGACCAAACTCGCCAGTTGCTGGTGTGTGTTCACATTGCATTCTAGTGCAATATGGCTGCCGTCCAGGTGGATGATGCACATTGGTGGTAGTTAAGGAGAGTCCACCCTTCCACTTCCTATGGAGAAAAATTAAAAGATCTGAGCTTTGAGTGTCAAGTCTAACCTTTTGGTAAGTCTTTGTTGTATATGCTCTGCAACAGGTATAACTGACTCCACTCCAACAAAATCAGTAGAACAATCATTTTATGTTGACAACTGTCTATAAAGTCTGCAATCAGTTCAAGAAGCTAAAGGCCTTTGAATAAAAACTTGTTTTAAATTACAAAAACTATGACTAAATCTGTTGAAATTTTTGTCAACGCATAAAAATGAGACAAAAATGTTAGGGAGGGACGATTCGGGAAGAGACCCAATCAGAACGAATCTTCTGCATGGTCAAATCACACATTTGAGCTGTACTGATCCATCTAGTATACACTTGCTGTAAGCCTCATAAAACATAAAAAAATGTAAATGTCTTGGAGTAAGAAAAAAGCAGAGATATGATAAATTAGAGAAAGTGTGATGAGACAGAAAGAGTACTCAATGCAGTCCAGTTTTCGGAGCACACACATCTGTATCACTCACACATGTTGTGTGTGACAGCAGTTAAATCTGTGTCTATGTTGTATGTTTAAGCTTTAATATGGTGGGCAGGTGGCTCTAATGCTATTTCATGCATTTTGAGTTATTTACACTGTTTAAGACTTTATACTTCACTTTACACTGTTTACAATGTTCTCATGCTAAACATGGCCAAAGTTAAAAAACAAAAAATGATTTGGACGTATGACGTCACTCCTTCCAGGTTCATATAAGTTTCGGAAAGTTTTTTTTTTTTCTTGAGCATTTTGACGTCATGAAGGGCAGAATTCCTTGAAAAGGAAATTCTCCCAAGAGTTCACTCACACATCAACCAGAGCTAGAGCAACCCATCAACGTGCTTCATTCGGGTCATGGCAGTCGTTGGCAGCATGGCACAGGACTTAATGGAGAAGAATGTCAACAAAGAAGGGTTTTTTAGGTTGTGATTGAAAGATAACCTTGTTTAGCTTTCCAAAGAACCCAGCGTTACGTGAACAGTGGATGCAGTTTGTTTTCTAGGACTCACGTGGGGCAGGAGACATAAAGTTAATCATGATAACAGACCAGAATCTCCATCTCTTTACCTTACTTTAAAACTTTACTTGACTTCCAAGAAATGACTGGAGAGTGCTTACACTGCGCTGGACTCTTAGATAATATATCAATGGTTGAGCCTTCCAGAACTATTAGAGGAATGTCTCCACTTATTTATTGGATGAGGGGGGCTGTGTTGGAAGGGATCTTATTGAGATGGCAACAGAGAGTCCTGGAGATGAAGTTGAGTCAAGAAGGGCAGACACTGTTAATAACAGATGAGCAGGTGAGCACCAATTAACACTTTTTTTTTTTTTTTCATCACATTTTTAGTTAATTTTTTATTTTATTTTTGAAAATGGTGTGACAATTTTCATGACAGAAATAAAATATATTTACGCAAAAAAAAAATATTTATATTCTAACAGTTTTGGTTCCAGAGTTACAATCCAAAATGCTCATTGCCTTTTTATAGCAATACACTCTTAAAAATAAAGGTGTTTCACGATGCCATAGAAGAACCTTTTTGTCTAAATGATTCCATAAAGAATCTTTAACATGTGAAGAACCTTTCTGTTTCACAAAAGGTTCTTTGTGGTAAAAGAAGGTTCTTTGGATTATAAAAAAGAAAGAAAGATATGGTTCTTTAAAGAACCTTTGACTGAATGGATCTTTGTGGAACCAAAAATGTTTTTTCTATGGCATTGCTGTGAAGAACCTTTTGAAGCAATTAATTTTTTTTCAATGAAGTATATGACTATTAACACAGACATCTTACATGTTACAAGAATTTTACAATATTAATTAAAATGCGGTCAAAATCCAATTAAAATTATGTACAGCATCATGAAAAAGAAGTGAGCTTAACTGAATTGAATGTGCACTTGTAGTGATCTTCAAATCTTAAAAGTATATAAAAAAAAATGTACTTGCAAATGAACTATTGAATTAAAAGGCAACATAAATGTACCTAAAAAGAGTCCACTTTCACTTTCATTTTATTAAAACACATAAGGACATTTAAAAGAAAAAAGCATGGTAATGCCTTGGTTTACGGAACAATTCTTACTATATACTTACAATATATTGGCTGTTTATTAATACTAAAAGCATATTTTCATATTTTGTACATACCTAATCCTACCCAATACAACTATCCTACTAGCTATTAATAAGCAGCAAATTAGGAGTTTATTGAGACAAAAGTCATAGTTAATAGATAATTAATAGTGAGAATTGGACGTTAAAATAAAGTGTGATCAAATGCACATTGTAATAAGGTCAAATTAAAAGTATTACTTTAATAATAATGTTTAAATAATATTTTGTAATGCTTTAAAGTACAGTTATTTTGAACTAAAGTTCATGTGAGGTACTTGATTATAATTTTATTCAATATTAATGTTTAATTTATCCAAAGTAAATCATTGCATTAATTGTACGTTGTGCAAATGTAGTTATTTGCTGAATTCTGTTCAATATAAAATGAAGCTGTGTGGATATTAAACAGATATTTCTGCTGACTTCTGCAATCCACATCTCTACAGCACGGGTTCACTTCTGTGACATGTGCATTTCAACAGACTTTTCTCTAAAAACTAAATCAAGTCATTGTTCAGTCAAGAATACATTCCCTTTAGCCTTAGGAAATAAAAAGTACAATTTATTACTTTTCTCTTTTCCCCACTCCAATCGGTCAGAAAGAAAGTTCATGTTTTAGAAACAAGTGTAATATAAAATATAGCTGCAAGCAGCGATGGCGGGCTCAAGCCACCAGTGCCATCGCCACCCCGGTGGCATCAGGTAAACTGTGCCCAGCGGGCACATGCATTCACAATATCCCTCTGGCAGTGAGGTTTTAAAGGATATGGCAGTTAAAGGGTTAATCCGAATCATCTAGACTTTAAAATCACATTCACAGAACAATATATATATATATAACTTTAGTAACACTTTACAATAAGATTCCATTCATAAACATTATGTTAACATGAACAATGTTTATATAGCATTCATTCACGTCAGTTAATATTCCAAACTTAAACATTAAAACATTGTTTTATTGTGATTTTTTTCCAAGCATTTTTTACCAATTCCAAACCATATCAATCTTAATAACTACCATTATTTTTTATTTAATCATTTATGAGTGCTATACAATAGTCCAGGAAAGCTGGAAGAGAAAAACAGGTCAAGAAGAACTGACAAAAAGAATTGCAAAATAATTAGGAAATAATGTGAAGATTAATTTTTAGTCAATTCTGCAAGACAGACTTTCAGGAAAGGAGGTGGAATAAAAATGAGCTCTTAAATCTTAATCCTGGATTCTGGAAGATATACTCCTCAAACCATCGAACAAGAGGAGGTGGTGCTGGTCCTTCACGAGTCACTCTAATCTGTTCATAAAGCCTATATATAAAGCCTTAATATATAGTATTTCACAATACTTCATGGTATTCTAATTAAATCATTTTTTGGAATCTTAAGTCTCTCAGAGTCCGACACCGAGTAATTCTGGAGACTCCAGGAAAGTGGCAGTTCTGTAAAATGTTGGCGCTGGAGACTAAATGCTCCCTGATAGTTTCACACCTAATTCACTTAACACACACACAAACACACACACACACACACACTACCCACAGTGACAGTGGGACTGAGTGACATTAGATGTATGATAGTTTTTTTATTTTCTATCATCCATATAGTGTTGTATAGTCATGAAACTATTGTCATGAGACCAGTCATTCTGAGGAAATATGCCTCAGAATGACTTGTCTTTTATGTGTACATTTTTTTTAAGTGTTTAGAAGCTGCACTTTAAAAAAAATAAAAAGACATTTACTGGTTCCTTTTTTACTATTATTTCAAAAAATCACCACGACAAAACCATTCAAGCTATCCAAAATTCATTCACACCTGTTCTGTAAGATTAATTCTTTAAACAGTGGTAAAAGAGGATGTGGTGCTGATCCTTCAAGAGTCACTCAAAACGTATCTGTCCATAAAGCCTATAAAGAATTATTCTTAATATACAGTTCACAATACTTCAGCTTGTTATTCTAATTAAGTGAGGGTCATTTTTATCAGTAAAATTCCTAAAATACATATTATTTTATTTGAAAGATTTCTATAAATTATTTAAATCATACTCGTTTCTACAATAATTATTTAAAAGTAATCCTATAGCTCCCTCTGGTGACCATTATTGGTACTAAGAATTGCAAGCTTGATTTATAAGTTATGATAGTTTAAATTTTATGCTGGCTCTTGAAAATGAAAAAGCTATGAAACTTACTGTGCTTCCTTCAAATGAGGACTTCTACTTATATAAAAAATTATGAAGAGTTAGAATGAAAAAATTTAAAGATATAGTAAAATAACTATTGTATTTTTTTATGTTACATTAATAAATCTCTATGGCAACACCATTTAAGCTATCCTAAACCCATTCACAATTTAACATCTCAGTATATTGGCATCATGTTGAAAAAGGAGTATGGAGTAGTATGAGGAGGAGTATGAATTCATTTACAGGCTGATTTTATCATAAATCCACAATAAAATTTATTTTTCTGTTCTGTATCAATCTGTGTTGTTGTTTGTTTATTTTTATCTTTTATTTTTCATAGGAAGATAACTGATCCTTTACTCTCCTTTTTAATAAATGTGCTTATAAACCAAAAACAAGCTATTTATAGCTGTATTTATAAACTGCTTACTACTGACTATTAATATTGGGACAAGGCTTTATAAAGCATGAACTGACTATTTACTTTTTGAGTTTGAAATTATTATTTGCAGCACAAATTAGGGTTTATTAGGATTTTTAAAAATCCCTAAAACTGTCAGAAAAGGATAAGGCCTAAGATTTCTATGTGAGTGGCTACATTTATTTGTTTTATAACTATAATGCATAAACTATGAAATTATACAAAATGTATAAAAAAGTACAACAGTCATTGTTTTCCAATGTTTTTTTTTTTTTGTTTTTTTGGATTTACATTTAAAAAAATTAGCCTACTGCAATCATTCTAAACAGCTTGAATAAAACCTGTTAATATTTATTATAGACCACTGTAACTGTGTATAATCTAACAAACAAGTTTATTATGAAAATAAAAGTGTGTACACCAGATAAATTGGACGATAAAGAAATTGCTAACAATAGTATAATAGAGCATGTTTTAGGTTTTTAGGCGTTTAGATGCAGATATGGACAAATCAAATGTAAAATAAAATGTAATTGATTTAATTAAATATAGATTAATTCTTGTTAGAGCAAAATAATAAATAAATAAATAAATACGTACACACATTAAAAAAGCAGCCAAGATGAATGAATTTCATTTTTTATATAGATTAAAATTGAAGACAGAAGCAGCTGGTATATGCGGTCACTTAATATTAAAATCCAGTAGATCCACTTCAGATATATTTCTCAACAGTTTATGTTCACGTGGCTGTTTTCGTTTATAGTCGCCAAGCTATTATGTGTTTTGAAATAATCTTGTCCGTTATGTGTTCGTTCGTACGACGAAAGACAGAAACCTGCAGCTCGAGAGATATATGTTATTCTGCCAGTCTCGCTTTCAAATAGTCTTGCGCACTTAAACGGGTCACAAACACCTGCATTTACCTCTTGATGTGTTACAATGGGTTTATTGTGTGCATTTGTGGTAATGTTTTATTTAAAAAAGCTCTTAAACAAGAATAAATTCGTTTGTTTTGAGCTCGACACTGTACGCGCTGATCGGAGGCGTGATTTCAGATAGGCAGCCACAAATATTTCATTTTCACACAAACAGTTCAAAAACATCTGAATTTAGCTCTTGGTGTGTTCTAATTGGTTGATTGTGTGATATCGCTGTAATAATTTATTTTTAAAAGCTATAAAACAGGAATAAATTCGTTTTATCTGAGCTCTTTACTCCAGACGCTCATGATCACAGCGGTGATTCATCTCTCCTATTTCTCACGTATCTCTGGCCAGAAATAATTTATCCATGAGCCCTGAACCGGTAATAATCAGATATGTTGGTTTAGCTTGTCAGTGTGAATTAAATCTAAGTATTTATTTGTATTTTTAACCGATTTAAAAGTGAAAGTAAAAGTTCGGGAATTGAACCTGTAGGGGCGCAATTTCTCTCAGACAATGGAAGTCTGAAGCACACATACTCAAACAGAGGGACAGAGTGAGATGAGATGTCTGACAGTTTTTTAATTTTCTGTTATCCATACAGTGTTGTAAAGTCTTGAAACTATGCATATTTCCTCAGAATGACTTTTTCATCTGTATGAAAAAATTCTTTGACGTGTTTGGAAGCTGCAATTTAAAAATACAATAATGATTCCCTTTGTAAGGTAATTTCAAAAAATCACCACGGCAAAACCATTCAAGCTATCCAAAATCCATTCACAATTTAAGTTCCTATCAGAAATACTGATGTGTGTTCAGAGTTTTGTGAAATTCTAAGTATGGTATTTGCCTCAAAATCACCTGAGAAGTATTCCAGTTTGACATGTTGCCACGCCAACAATTTTTTAGATATCAATATCCCCCTTGCAGATTTATATCGGCTGTGTTTTAACATTATTCTGATGAAGTTTGAAGCAAATCGAGTAATAATAAGATGCTGAATTCAAATCATTTTGAAAATGACACACTTCCTGCTGCCAGTTGGTGGCGCTATAACTTTGACTCCTAATAGTCACATATATGCGATCGACATCATACAACGAATAATCTGATGAAGTTTGATTAAAATCAGGAACTGTATGTGGATGGTATTAGACACTTCCTGTTTCTCATTTCTCGCCATAATTTCAACGCCTCGCCACGAGCAAACCGTTCGAGATATCAAAAATCCCCTGGCAATTTTTCATCCCCAGTGTCTTGAGATCATGTTGACCGAGTTTGGCGGCAATCGAGAAAAAAACCTATGACAAGTATTTCAAATTCCAGAGCATGCGCTTTTTACATAACTCTAAATAGCTGACTTCCTGTTGGGTGGAGCCTATGACATGCAATATGAAAGTTGTTCGGCACGATGAGATCTATATGTGTACTGAGTTTCATATGAATATGTGCAAGTATGTGTGAGCTATACATCAACATTTATGACTGTGTTCCAGGGGGCGCCATAGAGCCCCTGTGCCACGCCCGGGTCCCAGCCTCTGCAGGCTCCTAAAGGCCACAGATTCCAAAGTGTGCGCAAATTTTCAAGAGTTTTTGAGTATGTTAAGGACCCCCAAAGCCCCCACAACTTTGACGAAAAATTTGAATACTAAACCCTAAATAGCCAACTTCCTGTTGGGCGGAGCCTATGATATGCAATACAAAAGTTGTTTGGATTGATGAGATTTATATGTGTACCGAGTTTCATACGTCTACTAGCAAGAATGTATGATATATGGCCCTCCATATTCCAGGGGGCGCTGTAGAGCCCCTGTGCCACGCCCGTGTATCAGTCTCTGCCCGGCCCTAATGGCCGCAGGTTCCAATCTGTGTGCCAATTTTCAAGACTTTTTAAGCACGTTAAGGGCCCCAAAAGCCCCCGAGACGTTGGAAAAAAAAAAAAATAATAATAATTAAAGCTGCAAGCAGCGATGAACGGGCCCTCGCACCCGGGCTCACCACCAGCGAGTTGCTTTAGTAAAAAGGTGAACGGTGAGAGAATGCATTTAATGTCAAAAATATAAGTGGAATATATCAAAGTATATCCCATATATGTGCCAATCTTACCGTTGCCAGCAGGTGGTGCTATCATTATAATGGAATATTGGCCTTCAGATGTGTTCAGGCCAGGACTCTTATCAAACATGTGAAGTTTGGGAAAGATTGAACATTTTATGCTTGAGTTACAACAACTTCTCTTGCTGTGGCAAGACATCAAATTTTGTCATGGCGCCATGGAAACGCCCTTTAACAAAAACTCAAGATCTCCAAAAGTTAACATTGCACAGGCCTTTAGATTAGACTGACCACAAAATATATGTTAATCTCAAAAAAATTATAGGAGTAGTTTGTCGCAGCGTAAAACATGTCACTTCCTGTTGCCAATAGGTGGCGCTATGATTATAACTGAATGTGGGCATGTAGATCTGTTAAGGGCAGAAGTTTTATCTAACATGTGAAGTTTGGGGCAGATTGGACATTGTATGTCTGAGTTACAGCAACTTCCTTTTTCATGGCGAAACATCGAAATTTGTCAGGCCGCCATGGACACGCCCTTTAACGAAATCTAAAGATCTTCGCAATTTAACATCGCAAAGGGCTTAAGATTACACTGACCAAGTTTGTTGTTGATTTGAATAAATCTCTAGGAGGAGTTCGTTAAAGTACAACCCCTGAAAATGGCAAAAACAATGCCAATTTTGCAGAGAAAATTCTAAATAACCGACTTCCTGTTGGGATTCGGATTTTGTGCCAAGAGACTTTTTTGTAGGTATTGCTGTGTTACATGTGTATACCGATTTTTGTACATGTACGTGAAACATAGCTCGAGGCGCACTCTGTTGAATGTGTATAGGTGGCGCTATCGAGCCATTTTGCCACACCTGATGGAATTTTGGCCTTCAGATGTGTTCAGGCCAGGACTCTTATCACACATGTGCAGTTTGGGGAAGATCGGACATTTTATGCCTGAGTTATAACATCTTTTATTCCCATGGCGAGACATCGAACTTCGTGACGGCGCCATGGACACGCCTTTTAACGAAAACTCAAGATCTTCACAACTTAACATCGCACAGGCCTTTAGATTAGACTGACCACAAAAAATACATTGATGTCATAAAATTTCTAGGAGTAGTTCTTCGCAGCATAAAATATGACACTTCCTGTTGCCAATAGGTGGCGCTATGACTATAACTGCATATGGGCATGTCAATCTATTCTGATCCAGAGTCTTATCAACCATGTGAAGTTTGAGGCGGATTGGACATTGTATGTCTGAGTTATAGCAACTTCATTTTTCATGGCGAGTCATCGAAATTCGCCAGGCCGCCACGGACACGCCCTTCAACGAAAACTCAAAATCTTCGCAATTTAACATCGCAAAGGCCTTTAGATTAGGCATACCAAATTTGGAGTTGATTTGAAGAAATCTCTAGGAGGAGTTCGTTAAAATATAATGCATGGAAATGGCAAAAATGACACAAAATTTGCTAATAATATTAAAAATAACCGACTTCCTGTTGGGTTTAGAATTTTGCTCCAAGAATCTTTTTTGTAGGTATTGATGTGTTATATGTGTGTACCGATTTTCATACATGTACGTGAAATGTAGCTCGAGGCGCACACCGCTGAACGTGCATAGGTGGCGCTGTCGAGCCATTTTACCACGCCCACTTCTGAAACCCATATCAGACGTAAATTTTCGCCAGTTCGGAGGCGTGTGCAAAATTTGGTGACTTTTTGAGCATGTTTAGGCCCTCAAAAATGCGATTCATTTTGGAGAAGCGGAATAATAATAATAATAAACGGAGCAATTCCAATAGGGTCCTCACACCATCGGTGCTCGGGCCCTAATTAAAGCTGCAAGCAGCGATAAACGGGCCCTCGCACCCGGGCTCACCAGCAGCGAGTGACTTTAGTAAATAGGTGAACGGTGAGAAATATGCGTTTAAACTCATAAATATAAGTAGAATATATCAATGTTTATTCAATATATGTGCCAATCTTCCTGTTGCCAGCAGGTGGCGCTATAATTATAATGGAATATTGGCCTTCAGATGTGTTCAGGGCAGGACTCTTATCGAACATGTGAAGTTTGGGGAAGATTGAACATTTTATGCCTCAGTTACAACAACTTCTCTTGCTGTGGCGAGACGTCAAATTTTGTCATGGCGCCATGGACACGCCCTTTAACAAAAACTCAAGATCTCCACAATTTAACATTGCTCAGGCCTTAAGATTAGACTGACCACAAAAAATACATTAATGTCAAAAGATTTCTAGGAGTAGTTTGTCGCAGCGTAAAACATGTCACTTCCTGTTGCCAGCAGGTGGCGCTATGACTATAACTGAATATGGGCATGTAGCTCTGTTAAGGGCAGAAGTCTTATCTAACATGTGAAGTTTGGGGTAGACTGGACATTGTATGTCTGAGTTACAGCAACTTCCTTTTTCATGGCGAAACATCGAAATCTGTCAGGTCGCCATGGACACGCCCTTTAACGAAACCTCAAGATCTTCGCAATTTAACATCGCAAAGGCCTTTAGATTTAACTGACCAAGTTTGGTGGTGATCTGAATAAATCTCCAGGAGGAGTTTGTTAAAGTACATCCCCAGAAAATGGCAAAAACAACACCAATTTTGCAGAGAAAATTCTAAATAACCGACTTCCTGTTGGGATTTGGATTTCCTACCAAGAGACTTTGTGGTAGGTATTTTGTAGGTATCTACCAATGCATTTACTAATGTTAAAAATGAGACATTATTTTAATTTTTTTACCAAATCGTTAAGTAATTAAAAGTGTTTTGTTATAAATTTATTGACCTATAAGCATTTGTGAAATAGTTCTGCTTGCATCACAGCTTGGTCGTCATCTGTGAGCTGAACAGTTTTACTGTTACATCCATGAGATTATATAAATTCAGATTAATGTCAATCACAGGGTGTCAGAGGTCAGTATCAAATGAGTTTGAAATTATGGACCCACTTTATATTAAGTGGCCTTAACTACTATGTACTTACATTTTAATTAATAATTTAGTACAATGTACTTATTGTGTACATACATGTTTTTACATTGTACTTATATATTTAAAAAAAAAAACTACATGTAATTACATCTGTATTTAATTTCTGTAATTGCATTTATAAATACACTGTTGACCCATACTTTACACCTTAACCCACCCTTAAACTTACCCATACCTCCAACCCTCTCCCTAACCTTACCCCTATCCCACCTCAATAGCAGCAAAAGTTTTTTACAATACAATATGAACACAATAAGTACATTGTACTTATTTTTTTATGTAAGTACATAGTAGTTAAGGCCACCTAATATAAAGTGGGACCGAAATTATTATTTGCAGCACAAATAAGTATTTTTAGAATTTTTTTTTAATCACTGAAACTGTCAGAAAAGGATAAGGCCTAAGAGATTTCTTAAGCTGTAATGAAAACAGCACAATTAGCAACAACAACAACAACAACAAAAAAACAATTTAAAATAATATTTTTTTTTTTCTGGTGATTAAAGAGATGTTTAAGTCCCTCTCTCTCTTCCTGTCTGTCTGCCACTCAGCTCATGCCCATCCCCCACTCACACTCACACACACACACACACACACACACACACACTCAGTCAGCACACATACATTCCTCAAACAGAGGGACAGAGTGAGATGAGATGTCTGACAGTTTTTTAATTTTCTTTTAATCATACAGTGTCGTAAAGTCATGAAACTATGCATATTTCCTCAGAATGATTTGATCTCTGTATGAGAAAATGATTTTAAGTGTTTGGAAGCTGCAATTTAAAAATACAAGACAGTTAATGATTCCTTTTTTGACTGTCATTTCAAAAAATCACCACGACAAAACCGTTCAAGCTAACCAAAATCCGTTTGCAATTTAAGTTCCTCAATGTTTTTGCAATATGTAGATAAAGTTTTGTGAGTATAGTGAACTTTTCCTCTGAGGAGTATGGATTAAATCACAGCTAATTTTTTTTCCAAAAATCCATATTCAAATCAAAATAGCCGACTTCCTGTTGGTCGTAGCTGATAACTGTGAATTAGAAAGTTGTCCGTCTTGATAAGAACAATATACGTACCGAGTTTGGTGTCTGTAGCTAAAACTAACTCCCCCCACTTTTGACAAAAGGTGGCGCTATAGAGTGCCTCTTCCACGCCCTTGTAAAAGCTTTTTCCATTGTCTAGCTGTCAATAATACTGATATGTGTTTTGAGTTTCATGTAAATCTGAGGTTGTTATCTGCCTCAAAATCACCATAACAGAATATTCAAGTTTGACACGTTGCCATGGCAACAATATATAAGATATCAATATTCCCACAACAGGTTTACATCGGCCATGTTTTGTCATTATTCTGATGAAGTTTGAAGCAAATCGAGTAAAAATAAGATGCTGAATTCAAAGCATTTTGAAAATGACTCAATTTCCTGCTGCCAGTTGGTGGCGCTATAACGTTGACTCTTAATAGTCACATATATACGATCGGTATCATACTTCGAACAAACCGATGAAGTTTGATCAAACTCAGGTAATGTATGTGGATGTTATTAGGCATTTCCTGTTTCTAATTTTTTGCCCTAAATTCAACGCCACGCCACGGGCAAACCGTTCGAGATATCAAAAATCCCCTCGCAATTTTTCATCCCCAATGTCTTGAGATCATGTTCACCGAGTTTTGAAGCAAATGGTTGAAAGTCCTCAGAGGAGTATTTCAAATTCCAGAGCATGCTTTTTTTAAACAGCCCTGAATAGCTGACTTCCTGTTGGGCGGAGCCTATGACATAGAGCGCAAAAGTTGTTCAGCTCAATGAGATCTATAAGTGTACTGAGTTTCATATAAATACATGCAAGTGTGTGTGAGCTATGGTTCAAGGTTTCTGACTGTGTTCCAGGGGGCGCTGTAGAGCCCCTGTGCCACGCCCGGGTCCCAGCCTCTGTGGCGTCCTGATGGCCGCAGGTTCCAATGTGTGTGCCAATTTTCAAGAGTTTTTGAGTATGTTAAGGCCCCCAAAACCCCCCAGAAGGTTCATAAAAAATAAAAATAATAATAAGAAGAATAATCCTTAGGGGAACAATAGGGCCCTGCGCCCATTGGCTCGGGCCCTAATAATAAAAAATAATCCTAAGGAAAACAATAGGCCTCTCGCCCTTTGGGCTTGAGCCCTAATTAGGTGAATGACACGTGAACAAATACCTCTAAATCACTAGACGCTGATTTAATTATGATTAGTGATTCAGAGCAAGAGATGATGGAGTCACATCCACAGAAATCTGACGTAGGCACAGGTTTATTCAGTCACAGGACAAGGCTACGATCAGAGTCAATCTGAAACAGCAGCTAGCATTCAAATCATGAAGGTCTACATTAAACATAGAGTTTGTTCATTCAGCTTTACAGCTTGCATCAATAATGGTAAGAAATCTGAACTGTGTGTCAGTGTGAGAGAGTGAATAATGCTGATACATGATGTAGAGAGAGAGATCTGCTTTAGAAAGACAAACAGCAGATAATGAAGGATCTGTGCTGTTCTAACAACCCAAACGAATCAAAACTGAATACTGTTGTTGGATCGCAGGTTGAGTTATACAGGGGTTTACTAAAAATAACATAAAACCAGGACACTGATGATTTCTGTGTGGCCTCTGGATTATAAATAAAATAAAATAAAGTGTTAATTTACAAACTGGTCTGTATTGCACATAAATGATGATCAGCCAAGAACCACCAACTTAGATGAATTTTGAGAAATGTGTCACTATTTACTCGCCCTTGTGTTTTGTTTATTTTCAGTCAAACACAAATGGAGATCTTTAGCAGAATAAGGAGGCTGCTCTTTTCCACAAACTGACTATCAATAAACCAGAAATTAAAATAGTCATTTGCTTTCCATCATGTTGCTCCAAACCCATAAGACTCTCATCCGTCTTCAAAACACACATGAAGACGACACGTTCAATGAAAGCGGCCTTCCAACAGATGAGGGAATACGACACGCATCTTGATTTGTGTTCAAGAGATGAATGAACGTCTCGTGGGTTTGGAACGACACGAGCGGGACGCAATGATCGCTTCTGAACGGATCGGTTTGGGGATGGGCTATTCTGCCTCCTTCACTTCAGAACGTCAGCTTCTCTTTTGGACACGGACCAAGTTTTAGGGGAAAGATGATTTAGTGAAACACACAAATGTGTGAAGCTGTGTAGTGTAGCTAGTGAAGAACGAGACGGATGCAAATCTCCATGAAGACTGGAGAGGAGAAGCTGTTCTGTTCTGAGTCCTCAGACTCGCAGTGCGCCCCGTCCCATGAGCGCTGTGGTGTCTCCATCATCATCAGTGTCTTCCTCCGAGTCCTGGACGGGCGAGTGGTGCTGGTCCCCCCCCAGCGGGGGCTCGTCCGGCTGCAGACACTGTGCGGAGGTGGTGACCGTGGAGGAGTATGTGTGAGGCGGGCTGGAGGCGGCGGGGGGCCGGAGGAGAGGCGTGCGCTCAGAGTCTGCCTCCTCTTCCTCTTCCTCTCTGTCGGAGTCTGAAGACTCGGGGTCGGGACGGGTCACTCGCTGCTTGCACACCGGGCAGGTTTTCTTAGTTTGGGTGAGCCAGGGGTCCACACACCTGCAGTGGTACGCTGAACCACGGGACAAAAACACAATGATGATGTTAGGGGATCCTGAACACAGACACTAAATAACTTTAAAACGCTGTGCGAGATCTCTTCGGCTCAACACACTGATAATGTGAAAACTATTTAAAACCACGGTTTTTACAATGAGAAGGATTTCTGAAGGAGCATGTGATGCTGAAGACTGCTAAAACAATTCAGCTTTGAATTGTTAAAATTTCACAATATTAGTGTTTTTACCACCAAATAAATGCAGAAGAGAGTTCATTATAAACACTGATATATAATACGGTTTCCACACTTTGACAAGCACTTAATGATAAAACACTATTTCATTTAAATATAGTAAATAACACATGCATCATTTATGCAATGGGATTCCCATTTATTTTACATAATAGTATTTACTAAAACAATTACTTCTTACAATTAGCTATTTTTTTCAGTTTGTTCTGTTTTGGTTACTTAATGTGCAGGAACATTTCTACATATGGATTTACAGAGTTTAAGAAGACAATACAAGGAAAACTAATCACGAGATGTTGACCAATATGTTTATTTATTTATTGATCGATGATTCTTTGAAACCAAAGAGCAGAATGGCTGATATATATGTATATGATATCACATGCAACTTCTTTATTCTGTAATCAATCCCTCGATGTAATTTTTTTCACAAATAAAGAGATTCATAAAAACATGAAACAAAAGAAAAAACACTTTGCACTCATTCTGGCTGTAATCTTGTGATTTGAAATCAGTGCTTTTTCCTGCAGCCATTCACTGCTGTTTAACAGTCCTCACGGTTATATGTGTGAGACACCTCCAGTTCGGCTCCGATCAGCTCTAAATGCACTGAATGTTAAACTAAAGCATGTTTAATGCTTGCATGCGTGTGTGTGTGTGTGTGTTCTCTTACCGTGAGAACACGGCAGCACTCTCAGCTTGTCTCCCTCTTCATACTCATCCAGGCAGATCGCACACACATCATAACTATCACCTGAGAACAACACACCGTTATTAGAGCGACAGAACAATCTGGAAAAGTGCCACATCACACGTTTGAGTAAGTGCTGCATGCCAGTGTTATTCCAGCATCTTCCACATACTATTATAGTTTTTGTTATATTTTGAATTATATTCAATTTTTACATTTTCTACTTCCGTGTTAATTTAAGTAAAAGTTTTAGTCACACTGCTGTGCATTTGTGATTAGTTTTTAAAAATGTCTATATATTTTTAATACATTTTTATTTCAGCTTTAATTTTAAATGGAAATGTGAAAAGTTTTTTTTATTTTCTTGTATCTTATTTCAGTTAACATTTATTTTATTTCAAGTAACAAGTGTTGTTTTAATGTTTTTAGTTTAACTAATATCCTTGGTATGCCCCTAAAAAAGAAGAAAAGAAAAAAGGAAGAAGATGGTAACTTCTATGATTTCCACCACGCAGTTCTGATAAATCTCTATCTATATTGTAGAATTAACATGCAAACTTGACTATATTTTGGATTTGATCGTCAGCCACCTGTTTAACGCTGATTAGACCTTTAACGAAGTCTCTTCCGCTCACCTTTAACAAACTTGTGAGTGGGGATTTTCTTCAGCTGTTGTTTGGAGAGTCTGTTTTTCTGAAGTCTCTTCCTGTGCTGCATGCAGCGCACAATCTAAAGCAGCCAGGAGGAGAACACATCATGAACACTTCATCCACTATACAGCTGCCACCCAGACTACACTTTTATTACATCACAACAACACTCTTTTCAATACTTCCGGATTTGTGCACATTTGAAACCATGTTGTAGACACCTGTGCTTTCATGCATGAGTCTAGTACACATCATTCAGGTGTTTCTACAGCAGTCGAGCAGCACTGACCAGTATGATGACCATGACCAGGATGATAATGCCCACTACTCCAGTGAAGGGGATGAGATAGTAGGACAGAGGGAAGGAGAACTCGGGCTTCAGAATCACAAAAGCCCTACAGCACAGAGGTCAACAAATAAAGTCACACACACAAGCGTAAAAACATCAAAACACCTTCGAGGTTATAAAGTCATTCAAAACCAGTAAAAACCTCTTAAAATCCTGGACATAGGACTTAGGTTTAGCACACAATGCTCTCTGAGTGAAATTAGATTTGTACACAAATATAAATGCTCAAGATTGATTCTGTTACAAATTTAAAAAAAAATGTAATAAATAAACAAACATCTATCTTTTATTACACATGGATGTGTGAGAGCAGAGAGTTAAAAGAGTTTTAAGAGAGCATCCAAAGAGGAAATCGTCAGAAAATAAACTATGCAGAGATATTTTAGCATGTGAAAAACAAAAAAAAAACATTTCCACGTGCCCATATTTGTTATTTCGTAGCTTTGATCACTTACTACTGATCATTTACTAAAATTATGGCGTACACTCTCAGTCTTGGAGGCAGGACCTTTTCAAAAAAATTTAACTTTTAGGTACTATACTGTATTTTAAAACACTAAAATAACTCCTCCAGGGGTAAAATATGTACAAAATTGTGCCTTTCAAAAAGGCAATACCCCATTTCTGAGAATGTAGTTGTGTTTCTATTCATATTTCTATCCATTTCTACCCATATTTCTAATTCTCTGTATGTAGCCGATGTCCTTCTCACCCTTTCTCTGGGATGATGATGCTGCGCAGGATCTGAGACGCGTAGTAGCTCGTGAACACAGAAGGGATCTCGATCTTCTCCATGATCGTGTCTACACAGGAACAAGATGGACAAATATGATCGAGTATGAGTCTTACAACAAACGTCTTCAACCCTCTTCAGTAAGGGTCAATGATAGGCTTCAGACACCGCTCATCCTACACATCCACCACTGCTCGTCTGTTCATTTATTAATCAGTACTTGTTTGTTTTCAGCTACTAATAAGAGTGCAGTGTGTGTGTGTGTGTGTCTCACCATTGCTGTATCCCATACTGAGAAGTGAATTAGAGTACACGTTGTGAACTATGGCTGCGCTGAATCCTGCCTGCTGTGCATGGAGCACCTAGAAGACACAATAATCAAAAAACAGTACTGCTCTCATATTCTGTTACTCAGGAAGCACATCTGTGGCACACACACAAGGCTTGACACCAGATAACATGTCCTTGTGAGGAAGAAGAGCGCTTCAGATTTATAGGTACATAAAAAGTAAAACAACTACTTGCAGATTATTAATAAATCAAAAGGCTACCCAAGTGTACTTTACACAGTTAACTAATCACAAATTAAAAGTTTTGCTTTTCAGGCATGCTTCATAATCATTCTGCTTTGATCATTTCCTTCTCATGCTTCAAACGTGAACACTTATTTTGATTTTATTACTTATTTTTATTACTTTAATTTTTATTTTTATTTGACTAAACTTGACACTACGTTTGAATTTAATACATCTTAGACGGTTTGTGATTATCATTACAAATAAATACATTTATAATTATACATTTGTAAGTGCATGACAAACACGTTTCAATAGAAATTAAAGTATATTTCATATATTGTATTTTTTTTTAATTATTATTACTGTGTGGTTTGTTCGGAGGACAATATTTGACTGAGATACAACTATTATAAATCTGGAATCTGAGGGAGCCAAAAATCTAAATATTGAGAAAATCACCTTTAAAGTTGTTCAGATGAAGTTATTGGCAATGCATATTACTAATCAGTAATTAAGTTTTGATATATTTACAGTAGGAAATTTACTAAATATCTTTACTCAATATCCTAATGGTTTTTGGCATAAAAGAGAAGTGTATAATTTTGACCCATACTATGTATTTTTTGGGTGTTTCAACAAATATACCCTGAGACTCAAGACTGCTTTTGTGCTGTGGGGACACATATTATTTTAAAGTATATTAATTCCAGAATAAGTACCAGGTATTTAGTCATAATAAGTATTTCTTCTTTTTCTCAAGGGTACATTGTCTATTGCCACATGCTTTTAGTTGTGTATATATATATATCCTTGTCAATTGACATATTATTTTTATGAAGGATATTTTGTAATGTACTGTAATAGTGCAGCTGTGCGGGAACATTAACCTTGATATCAAAGTTACAGTCATAGCGTCGGATGAGGACGATGTATTTAGTGCTGTTGAGATCAGACGCTGTGGGAGAAACTGGAGGAGGATCTATAGACACACAGGCGTTCTGAGGACGAGCTTCTACCAGCACACCCTGAGAGAGACGGAGAGAGAGAGAAATACACACATGCAGGGCAGAATTAGGAAAATATCCTCCAATTATAAAGATACAACAAAGGGCAACTCAATTCTTGAAACCCAGTGACCCCCATTTTGCACTACATGCTTAATACTTCATGTATTTTTATTATTCCTTTTCTTTCTGTTAATACATATGTGCACTATGTGAGATGAAGAGAGAGAACATCAGACCACATCTTCACCCTACACACCCTGATCCACAAATACATCAACCAAAACAAAACCAGAATATCTGCTTGCAAAATCTCTACAAATTGAAATACCGATTCGAATCTGGCTCAAAATATTCCCATCAGTCACTGAACCTACTGCTTTATATGGCAGTGAGGTGTGGGGTCCTCTCCTGAATCACCAATTTTGAAAAATGGGACAAAACTCCGACTGAAGCCCTGCATGCTGAGTTCTGTAAGAGTCTCCTCAGAGTCCAGAGGAACACTACGAACAACACACGCAGCGCAGAATTAGGCCAATACCCTCTACTAATGCACAGTGAGAAACCAGCCATCACATTCTGGAACACCTAGAAATGAGCGACCCCAACTCTTACCAGTTTAAAGCCCTTAAACACCATGAAGTGAACCCTGAAAAAATCCCCTGATTCAGATGATCCTGAAGCTGCAGAAGCAAACTATCACAACTAACACCAGCCAGCATCAGGACTCTGAAATACCCATCCACACAGTTCAGCCCAAACAAATTGTAAAAGCACAACTTACTGGACTGAGACAACAGAAAAACTAAAACTTGAATTCTATTTGGCCCTAAACAGAGACTACACAACTGCAGAATATCTGCGTGCAGTGAAAGACGACAGATACAGTGATGCCTGTCACAAAAAGAGGGAGGAGTCAACAAATCAGCGATGAGCCCACACTGTTCTACTTTCTTTAATGTATATACATACATGTTGTTGTTGCATATATATATGTTCTAGATTCAGTGTAAACACTATGCTTTGGCAATACATTGTAATGCCAATAAAGCACATAATGAATTGAATTGAGAGACAGAGCGAGAGAGAAACAGAGAGAGAGAGAGAGAGAGAGAAGGAAAGAGAAGTCAGTCACTCCTACTCAGTCACAGTATTAATGTCCAGGAGTAGAGATTCATTACCTCAAGTCCATCTTTTGGCAGAGGAGAGCCGAAGAGAGCGGGCAGATCCTCGAACAGCATGGAGGTCATGTTATTGTAATGCTGCACAGAAGAGAGAAGAGGCATTATACAGCAATCAACCCCACTTCATTAAATACACACCGAATGCTGCTCGATATCATAAAAACATCTAGAAAACGCCTAAAACCAGACACTTACAGCATATATATACGCCTGACCAGGAGACGGCGCCACAGTGCAGAAGAAGACTAGGACGGACACGCTCTCCACAGACACCATCCTGAACCAGAGCGACGGAGACCTGCACAGACACACGAGTTCAACACCTTCACCATCAAACATCTCCAGTCTGACCTGGTCTACAGAGAGAAACATGCCTGAACACAGCAATCATGCTTTAGCTTTAAAATAACTGGTTTCTAAGAAAGCACATAACCCTCTCCCCTCAGGATGAAGGCTCTGTGAGTGGATCGGTCATGTGCTAACACACACACACAAATGTTAATTATGAATGATTTCATTTGTGTGAGTTACAGCACTGCGGTGAGCTACTTTTAAAGTTGCCACAGGACAAAAGTAGCACCAGATCGCTCTCTTTTTTTCCATATTGTGACGTACATCTAAGTGAAATATATGTAGGGAGGGATGTGGATGTTGATTGGCTTGTGAAAAGTGGGCGTGGCACTCATCTTGCACTACTTTTGTGGGTTTAAGCAGAAATCCAGCAGGCATCAATTTCACCAGAATATAAAAACATTAAAAAATTTTTTATAAAAATAAAAAATGGCACAGATGCATTTAGAAAACAGATAAGGAGAATTTTTTATTTCAATGACCTGCCCAAAGCAGTTTTAATAGCTTTAATATGCTTTAAAAGCACATTTAATGTTTTTAATCTTTCAAATTATCTTCTTCGGTCTGTAGAAAATAAGAAGCAAAGGTATTTTTAATATTTTGGAGCCGGAAGAAGTGCCTTGTCTTATTATTTTCTATAGACACAAGTTTGAACCCAACCAAAGAGCACCTTCTGGATTATTAAACGGAGGTCCTTTCAGCAAGTAGTGCTCCGAGATGATTTCCTTGATCTTCTTCTGTGCTTTATTGCTTAAAAACGTCCTTAGAAGAAAGCCACTCCTGATCTGACGTCATCAAGCCGTTCTGAGACCTGCACTTTACTCATCTTCAATGAATGATTAACCCCAGGAATGAAAGGCTCTGTGAGGAATCTGTGGTTTCCACGCGTCATCAACAAACTGTGAGGAAGTGAAACTGCTTGAGACAAGTGTCTCTCGTTCAGATCTGTGAAGGTTTGACAGCAGCTGAATGATCTACTGTGACAGGGTTTAATTCATAAAGAAATGGGACAGGACATGCGACACAAGCAGTGTCTGAGAGTCATCCCACGTGTTCGGGAGCTGCTGGATCAGATGAAGAGCAGGAAGTTCTGGTTCCTCATCATCAAGGCTGAGATTTTAGAGATGAACTGTGATTGTCACTTCATGAAGGCAAGAATCAAATGCTCTTGATGTTCACACATCTCAGAGGTCACTCCACAATAAAGACATACTGCGGGTTTCAGACCTCAAAACTAACTCCTCAGTTTAAAACATTAATTACGATGCGCTAACATTCCCGGACAGTGACGTCACACTTCTCAGATGTTGGGACGTATGAAACTGCACCTCATTAACCCTTCACACGACGTGTCGCTAATGTTTTACTGTCGTCATCTTTACATAAATGTGTTTATAGTTCCGTTTCTTTGACTGTGTTACTCAAACATATCCGGCTATTTCACAAGTGCTTGCCATCCCGAGTATCAAAACACACGCAAAGAGTACAGTGCCAAGAGGTTTTCAACAAGAAACAAGGCCTAACATACATTAGTAGATAACGTTACTATGTTACGCTTTACGATAGCCCTGGATGATTACAGGAAACAGTAAAACAAATCTGAAGTCTGAACAAACGTTATTGCTATATAACGTTATATCCACAAAATACAATTACAACTTCCTAAGCCCATTTCTGCCGCCAATTGTTAACTGACACACACACACAGTACCGTATTTGAAGTGTAGTTTCAGAGGACTGTTGTTTACTCTGTATGTTAGCGCTAGCGGCTAATCACTCGATCCAGCTGATCTCTCACTCACTCGAGACTTCACTGTGATTCCGATCAAATCGGTGAAACACGGCGCCTTTTCTCCCGAAAACGCTCTCTCGACGCTTACAGCTCATTGATTCGAGTCGGTTTCTCTCGAGGAGCTTGTCCGATCCAGCCCTTGGTGGAACTACGATCACACGTTTGTTTACAATACCGCGAGGCCAACGGGATCTCGTGAAGTGCGCAGTTGCAGTTATCGCGAGACAGATGAGCGAGAGGTTGTAATAAAAATAATAATAGACATAATAATATAAACAAAAAATACAATTATAAAACCAGGTTAAAGGTTACATTTATAATAATAATTTGACCCTCTAAAACTTGCACTCTATTCTAATTATATTATATCTTCTATTATTTTTATTTATTATTAAAATATAATTACATTATTTATTATTTAGTTGTCAGGTAAAAACTGTTACCCCTGTTTCACACCGCAAGCGTGAGCGGCGCGCGAGCAGCGCGTATTTTTTCGGCGTCCATGTTAATAAATGAGTGCATTCACACCGGGACCAGGAGCGTCGCGTGAGCGTGAAGCAGGAGCGTCGCGTGAACAGCAGTGAAGCGGGGGTTTCGGCGTCCGGTCTATTTTTGCTTTGCTGCTCACGCTCAATTAAAGTGAAAGCACACTTTTGATGGAAAAATAAATATGATTTTACACAAAACCTGTTCAAAATGCACAGAATAAGCATGCCAAAAGTTTTAACAACAACGATAATGTCTAGCGTTTTAACAATTATGCCAGAAAAGAAAATTAAGTATAACAAATATTTATTTACCCATTTAAACTTTTTAATTATTCATTTTGGGAGAAAGAATGTTGTATTGTTATAAAAACAAATGTTGAAAGAATTAAGAAAGAATGTTAAGAAAATGATAAAATGATGTAAATTATATTTATGACACAACACAATTTTATTTGCCCAATTTGTCTTCCAAAAACACAATAAGGGTAAATAACTGCATCAATCACTACAGAGACTGTGAATAGGGTTTGTTCTCAGCAGAACTGATTCTGAATCTTTATTTTAAAATAATATATTTTTTGTGTGTCATTATAACGGACTAAAATCCCATCTAACATCACGTTCGATTCAATCTAGTCCATATAAACAGACACAATAGTTTAAACACAAGTCTAAATGGATGTTAGATGTAGGTGAGACTCACACAATACAACAGCTCTACTGTACATAAAAGAACAAGATGACTTAAAAACAGTCCTCAACCAAATTTATTTTAAAACAAAGCAAGTAAACAGTAAGAAGAAACAACTCCTAGTTCAAGCACACACTGTTTCTGTTTCATGACTTAAAATGAACATGACATGGCCTCGAGTCAGACAAACACAGTTATGTCCAGGCAATAAATAGGACTCTCTCCAGAAAACGATCCTAAAACCATTCCTAACTTTAAAAAGAGCATCATGACAAAACACAGGGGACTTGCAACATTACACACCACATGTTTGGGTTTACCCTAAAAACAGATGATTTGGGACAGTAATATGAAAGCAGCTCTGCACTGCCTTTATGTGCATGACACTTCCTGAACCCCTCCGTTCATCTGAAGCTTGCTGCTCCATCGCTCCTCTGTATAACATCTGATCACACACTGCTGCCAGCGCCGTCCTCCTCGCCTTTCTTCTGCCTTTTCTTGGCTCGGATCTCGTTCATGGCTTCCTCGATGGAGCGCGTGTCTCTCTTATTGGCCACAGGGACTGTAACAACCAGACAACAGTCAATCTGGATACTGCACTGTCACAAAAGCAAGTCTACAGGAGATATTTTATTGGGTATGGCATTAACAGCTGCTATTAAGATCGGTTAAGAGAAGCACAGATGATTTTGAGCCTCGTGCACATCACATAACTTCAGTTAACCTAATACTTGTGTACTTTTCTGACAAAAACCTGATTATTATTGACTAAATAAAGCCTAAATAAAGAATAATATATAAATATATATATATCTGACATCTTCAATGTTACACAGAATTCATATCTGGAAGATACAGAATCAACACTGCTTTATAATTATTAATTTACTAAACGTTTTGTGTCGATCTCTCGCTCATGTTAGGGCTGTAAGATGTTCGTTCTCTTGAATAAACTTTTCTCTCTGATTCTGGCTCAAAAAAGTGATTGGATGTGCTCTAAACGGCGGTCTAAAAATATTTCCTGTAACAGCACATCAATTAAATTACATTAAATCACATTTTGCTAATGACCTACAGCGTATTAGTGGAAGAAATAGTCATGATTTGGGATTAAATCTTTTTTTTTTTTAAATATATATATATATATATATATATATAATATTTTTATTTATTATTATTATTATTATTACACTTAAACTGTGGTTATTTTACTATATTTTGAATTACCTTTTTATTTTTTCAGTCCAGTTTTCAATTTAATGAATTTTTTAGTAATCTTGTTTTTTTGGGCTTTTATTTATATATTTAGCGTTATTGAACTTTCTAAATCTGAAATAAACAGTTTCACGATCCTGTTGCAAAAAACTAAAGTTTTTTTTTCCTCGCTTTGACTTTTTACTTAGAGTCCAGTTTGTGTAACTGTACTCACCACAGCCGTATGATTGGTTGGCCTGAAGCGTGTGGGCGGCGTCTTTAGCAGCAGATGTTCCAATCAGATGGCTGTATTTGTCTCTGTAGTTTGAGCTGGGCGACGCAGGCCTCTTCTGAGAGCGACTGTCCTCCTCAGTCTCCAGAGCAGCCTGTTCCTGAAGAACCAGCAGTGAATCAGTCTCACACACTTCAACACGCAGACAGACTCTGCAGGACGGTGAACAGTATTCAGGAGGATCTCACCTTCCTCCGTCGCCGCTCCTCAGCCTTCTGCGGGTCCCACTCCTCACCTTTCCGATAAGCCTCCAGTTCTTCATCCGATGGCGCAAACTCCTTCATTACCATAAATGATCACAGAAACTTCATTTTTGGATGAACTAACCCTTCAATGTTGTATTATGGAAATATTATAGATTATTATTAAACTAAAACTGTATATTATATATATATATATATATATATATATATATATATATATATATATATATATATATATATATATATATATATATATATATATATACATACACACACACACACACACACACACACACACACACACACACACACACACACACACACACACACACACACACACACACACACACACACACACACACACACACACACACACACACACACTTACCCGTTTGAACAGCATGACGTATCTGCTCTCTTCATCTTCACCGAAGGAAAAGGACGTGAGGCCAGCCACCTCGGCCACATCATGCCTGAGACACACAGATGTAAATGTGTCAAGTTCACAGCACACACTCCTCAGAATACATCCAAGAGTCTGTTAATGTGGAGACATTTCCACGCCACGAAACAAATCCCTGGGGCATACTGCTATTTCAGGATTATTTTACAGTGTTCATTAATTGTTTGAATAGCTTTGTTTTTAGATTTTACATTTTAACAATTTTATTACTTTGTGATTTATTTAGCCTCAATTCATTTTTAGTAAACTTTTTTTTGTTCTTCAGCTTAAACTGATTTTATTCCATTTAGTTACCCAGGCAACATTTCAAATATTTGTTTGTTTCTTTTTTTTCTTTTCAAGTTTATATAAAAAACTAAACTGGATAAATATCAACTTGCATCACGCAAGGCTACAGTTAACTAGAACTAAAACCATTAAAAACCTTTGCATTACTTGCAATAAAAATAAAATAAAATAAAATAAAGTTTCTTTAAGCTAGTTGCAAAGGCAAAAAAAATTACTACAAAAGTACTAAAATAATAACAAAAATAAAATAAAAAGTCAAAATAAAATAAAAAAAAACCCGAAATCAGAATGAAACACACAGATTCTAAAAGTGAAAGTGAATGTAAAGTCGGAGGATAACAGTGTGCTGAGCTCACAGAATGCTTCTCTTGATCTTGCTCATGGGCTCGTAGGTCTTCTTCTGCAGGGTGCTGTCCTGAATGAAGTCAGACACCTCCTTCTCCATCTGATGAGAAACACATTCACACTCAGTGGATCACAGGATCCAGCTCATGAGACACAGATGTGAGAGAGCATGCTATACCTTCTTCCTAAACTCTGCCTTCTTCCTCCTCTCGTCCTCCTCCATCTTCTTCATTCTGGCTGCTTGTTCTGCACGTTGATTAATCACAATATATCATTCAATATGCACCACATGTATGTGTGAACTGTCAGTGATAAATGTATTAAATACTGTCATTGTTTATATCTGGGATCTTCCTCGTTGTGTATTTTAACACAACGCATATTTATGCACTATTTGTGAGGCAATTTAGTAAATCTAATGTATAAACAAACCAACTTGCTAGAAGGGATAGAGCAAAAAATAATAATAATACTGCGCATGCGCATATTAATTTATCTCACAATGTACAATAATTACTATTTTTGCATTATTGTAAGAGGAGCAGGTGTAGACGTTAAAAAAACAATCTAATCGGAAGAAAATTTTAATTTATTTTTAGCTTTCGGTTTTTGCTGTAGCCCGTGTTTTCAACGGCAGACGTGCGTAGCGGTGACGCGTGCACGCACAGCGATCGTTTCTCGGGCGCTGATTGGTTGTTTGATCACAGTTAGTGTCGCAGAGGGCACTCGGATATTTCTCAGGTTTCTCTCGGAAATCTACGAACAAGCTCGGGTTCGTCTTCTACACTGTGAGCAAGCGCATTCGTAGGGTTAAAATCTTTTCTACCTTTAGCTTTCCGTCGGCTTTCTTGGTTGTGAGCCGTCGGAGGCTTTTCCATCGAGCTCAGGATCGAGCCCAGGAGGTCCGCCATCTTTGGACTGTCTAATTTTTCGCCGGAAGCTCGCTTGGCATTATGGGTAATGTGGTCCAAACGCAGTGACGTCACTGGTTTAATCCGCCGTTCGAATATAAAGAAACAATACGCAAAAAATCAAATTAAATAAATAAAAGCAAAGCACATGCCGCACAGCTTTGATCATCACTCTGGATTCAGTAAAGCATTAGTTATATGACCTCTACAGCCGTGACACCAGCTCAGTTTCGTAAATTAGTAATCGACCATAATACAACTCTCACAGAGCTGCGTTGTATGTGATGGTATTATGTGTATTGATAATTTGTGATTCATACTTTTTCTAGAATTGTCATTTATTCTCATATTTTCAGGATTGTTTTATATATTGGTAATATTTGACCAATTATCACTTTGCTACTGGTGCATAGGAGTCAAACCCAGCACTACAGCTTTAACAGCTGAATGCTCATGTCTTCAGGTTACCTCAGGTTTCATTTAATGGACTGGTTTTAGTCAGATTGCAGAAGTTGTGTTTGTTCGTCATTCCTGCAGAGCAAGCAAATGAGAAACACCACAATGACAGATTTTTTTTTTTTTTTAAATGGCTTCTTGATGAAAGCCACAACCGCAGCATTTTGTTTTGTATAAAAAGCTGGGCTCTGTTTGACACTGCTCTTCAATGAAAAGGAATATAACACACCTCACACACTAAAAAGGAAATATCCAGTTGTGTCTAGCTCCTCAGACCACGAAATGTATTCTCAAATACCTCGTTACATCATTTAATACATCACAACATGCTGTCAGGTGTGGTATTGGCATTATCACACCACATTATCTTTATTACAACACACTTTCCAATTAATTGTGCTCTGTTCACCGTTAGCAAACATCACCAAATGTGATGGCCCCTTCTTTCAATGCACTTTACAGTTTAGAGAATCAGTCTGTGTAACATAAGAGTTGAGTTACTAACCCAGCTAGTACACTGGTCATTTAGCAACCATCAAAAACAGAAGTGTGGGAGAGAAACATGTGGAAACATGGCCCGCAGCGTCCACCAGTGACGAGCTCAAGGGGGAATCTAGGAGTCAAGGAAATAGATCTTGTAGAATCTGTTCATCTGCTCCAGGAAGATGAAGGTGAGAACTGTGTGTGGCCCGAGACGAGCGTAATACGGAGTAAAACCCTTCCACAGACTGAAGAATCCTTCCTTCCTGATGACCTTCACCAACACATCCTACAGACAGGGTCAGAGAGAGAGAGAGAACAAGAGGAGAGCGAGTCAAAGTCATGGTCTTTACCACTAAACCATTAACAACAGCAATAAGAGAGGACATTTAATTATTACACCTTCTGTGACAGAGACACCATCCAAAGCCGTGTATATTTATATGTTAAGAGTCTTTATTGATACTATAAAAGCTAATATATATACAGGTCCTTCTCAAAAAATTAGCATATTGTGATAAAGTTCATTATTTTCCATAATGTAATGATAAAAATTAAACTTTCATATATTTTAGATTCATTGCACACCAACTGAAATATTTCAGGTCTTTTATTGTTTTAATACTGATGATTTTGGCATACAGCTCATGAAAACTATTATTTTTTATTTTATGTTACATCAGTTAAAGTGCCCCTATTATGTCATTTTAAGGTTCCTAATATTGTTTTGGGAGTCTCCTACAATAGGTCTACACCCGCTTTAGTTACTGCTGTATTTGCTTGGTGAGAGATCGAGTATGAGTGAGATGAAAACTTACCAAACCATTCCTGTACTCCGGCTTCCCATCGATCATTCTCATGTTCTGGATTCTTTTGAAAGAAGGAGATATATGTCAGCATTAAATATTCAACACAATTTCTACAGAATCTGTTGACAAAGGAATTGTTGAATAATGTTGTTATTTTTGTTTTATTCGTGTACAAAAAGTATTCTCATGGTTTCATAATGTTACTGTTGAACCACTGATGGCAGATGGACTATTCTGACGATGCTTTTCGACGATCAGTAGAATAGTCAACCGATTACTCGATTAATAAAATAGCCCTAATATTTACTTCACAACCTAAATCACACAGATCACAACCCTCTACGGACACCTTAGCAATTGAATCGCCATTGGCTAGTAAAGTTTTTAGTTTACTCGCCAGAAAGAGAGACAGACATAAACATACTGTATATGTTTTTAAAATGGCACAGCTTTTTAAATAATTGAAAGCACATACTTAACATCAGTCAGTCAAGCATTACAATATGATATCTGGATAATACTATTTAATGATAGAACTTTAGTAATTATAATTCATAACCCTGTATGAATGCACAGACATTTTAACTGAATTTAGGACTGGTGGTGGTGCTTTGTTTGTCATTCAGTGTTTCTGTAAAAAAAAATTAAAAAGTGGAAAAAATGAATAATAATACTGATGAGAAGATAATAATAATCCAAATTCTACTCATAACTACAGTAAAACATGCACTAATGATGAACGAGCTGCTGCATTCATGAATATTAATCAGACTGTGTCCATTCACAGGAACTGATTTGCTGAAATCAAAACAGGGATGATAACACATGAACACCAGCCAAAGAGATTGTCGTTTGCACATTAGTTCTGCCCACTACCAGAAAACTGAAAGAAAGAAAAAATCCAAAAGGAAAATACAACAAAGACCATCGTTTACATGTAACGCATCTTCACACTAGAGTTTAAGGTACACCAAATACACAAACACAGGTGCGCTGTGCATCCATTGAGATGAACTGAAAAATATCACAGAACGCATGATGGAGAGTGAAACTCAAGCGCTCAATCACTGTTCGGCGAATGAATATATATCTGTGCTAAACTTATACTCCGCCTCAAACTCACAAACTGACGAGTAAAATCTGATCATTTATTAACCATTGGCTAATACTACACATCATTTAGTCGCCAGAGTGAAGATTTAGTTGCATATGCGAGTGATTTACTCACAGTGTAGAGGGTGGATCATCACACCACCCTATGTCTAGTAATAAATCACAAGAGTTAAAACTGAGTGTACCTGGTCTTAACGATGTCCACGGGCATGGAGGCAGCTGTGGTGACCAGTCCACTGATCATACTAGCACAGAAGTGACACAAGATATCATCTCTGAAATAACCTGTACACACACACACAAGATTTCAGTTTGACCTCAGTTCACTACTCACTCATTCAGAACAACACACACTCAGTGAAACGTCTGCAAGTAACACGGTACATAACATATATGTGCTATAGCTAGACTGCCTAGAGAGCAGACAGTACAGGTTTGTGACTGAGAAGACAGAAGAAGGTTGATACCAGAGTCCAACAGTGCTTGTTTGGACTGGGAATATGAGGCAAGTTGGGCTGCGTTCACAACGACTGCTCTGGCCATGGTGGGTATACAACCCTACATTAAAAACAAAACACACACACACACACATTACATATACAAAGGGTTTCTGCAGGTTTGATGAAGGTACATGTAAGAGTAAGACTTTCTAAGGCAAAGTGTTTAGTTGATTAATATTAGCAACACTTAAAAGTCTGAAAATACAACCTCCTATAAATCTTTATTACTTTTCACATTAATTTTACAAAAACAAAAACTTAGATACCTGCTCACAGTACCTTACTTTTTTGTTCTCTTGTTTTGAAGTTAAAATGTCTAAAGATTAATTTATCAAGACACATTTACTTGACCCTTGTGGGTTGTTGGGGAGGTTTTCGTCCACTGGGAGATAGAGTTGAGTCTTATTTTGGCCACAACTTTCTCTGTGTTTGAGCTAATGGAATGAAACTGCTGTAAAAATGTAACAGATAAATATTTTTTACATTTTTTTTGCATAAATCTATAGCTTCATATACAAGTCAGACACTAAGCTTTTTTTTGCACAGGCCTATCTAAATGGTTAATGTTCCCGTCTAGTGATCAACTGTAAAAATAACAAATGTTACCTCTTCCCAACAGGGAAAACCACCAACAATCAAGAATCTCACACACACAAAAACACTATAATTTGCTGTTATACTCCATATAACTCCATATACAAGCCAGAAACTAAGCCTTTTTTGCACAGGCCTATCTAAAGGGTTAACGGTCCCACCTAGTGATCAACTGTAAAATTACATTTTTTTTTTACCTCTGGTAGTTTTGATCAGGACTGAAGTTGGTTAAAAGATTTATGCCAAAAAAAATAGAAAAAAATATATGATTCTGATAAATTTTTACAGCAGTTTAATTGAGTGGATGTTTTCATCCCGAACAACTCGAAAGGGTAGTGAATATGAACAATCCACAAGGGTGGATTTAAGTGAATGCAAAACGTAATGCCATGACTTTATGAATTTAAGATTTCTGCCTCTGATTTAAGACCCTTTAAGGCCTTAATTTATTTAAGGGTACATTAAACCCTTTTAAGAACCGCAAAAACCCTGCATATAGTTTCAGAATAAATGAAAAGAAAAAGAAAAACCCAAGTGACACACTGTCACATAAACCGTGGTCATCAGGCTAGTAGCTCTTGAACGTATGAGTCTGAAACTGAAATGTGAGTCTTTGACTATTTTTATTATTTAAAAGGAAGGAGAAATTACAGCAGCTGAATAGAGTGAAGAAAACAGGGATTAGTGCAATGTTACACCTGCACTGCTGAAAGAATGCAGATGTTCTAGAAATTTGAACTAAATCAAACATCATGAACTGAACAAGATCCTAGTAAAACATCTCCAATCATAGTTTTACACACACACTCACTTTCTCACATATAAACACACTCACTCACTCACTCTCTCACAAACACACACACACACAAACACTCTCTCTCTCACGCACACACTCACTCTCTCACATACACACTCTCTCTCACACACACACACACCATCTCTTTCTCTCTCTCTCACACACACACACTCTCACATACTCACTCTCTCACATATACACTTTCTCTCTCTCACACACACACACTCTCACATACTCACTCTCTCACATAGACACTCTCTCACACACACACACACACCTTCTCTCTCTCTCACACACACACACACACACACACACACAAACACACACACACTCTCACATACTCACTCTCATATACACTCTCTCTCACACACACACACACTCTCTCGCACACACAAACACACACACACTCTCACATACTCACTCTCACATATACACTCTCTCTCACACACACACACACACACACACACCCCATCTCTCTCGCTCCCTCTCTCTCACACACACACACACACACACACCCTCTCTCTCTCTCTCTCTCTCACACACACACACACCCTCTCTTTCTCTCTCTCTCTCTCACACACACACACACACACACTCTCACATACTCACTCTCTCACATATACACTCTCTCTCACACACACACACACTCTCTCTCACACACACAAACACACACACTCTCACATATACACTCTCTCTCACACACACACACACTCTCTCACACACACACACACACACCCCATCTCTCTCGCTCCCTCTCTCTCACACACACACACACACACACACACCCTCTCTCTCTCTCATACACACACACACACACACACACACACACATACCCTCCAGAGTGTGGTGACCCCCTCCTCTCTAGTGATTCTGATGAGGGCATTGAAGACATTGGTGTAGCCCCTCCTTTGATCTGGTGGTAATCTGAACAAGCGAGAGATAATGGAGAGAGCATGTCATTTGGTCACTTTCAGGAATATAAACAATGTGTGAGGAAGTCAAATATGGAGTGCATTATATCCTTCTACCTGCCATCAGCGGTCATTCGAATAAGTGCCACCTCGGCCGGAGTCCCAACGAAGGCCCCCGTGGCCCCGGCCGTCATCCCGATGAAAGCCTTCATCAAGAAGTTGGGAGGTGTGCCATCAGCTCTGGTCATGCGCTCAAACAGGACGGTGTAGATGCCCAGACGGGTCGTGGTGTAGGTAGCCTGTCTCAACAGACCCGCAGAGAGTCTGACAAACACGGCACAGAAACAGACATGAATACAATAAATGCACAGCGAGACAGGAACGAGATGTATGATCAGATATAAACCTAATCAGATATTTACAGCTATGGGCTCCATCTACAGTCAGGAAGCTCCCTAGTCTCTCACATCCAGTGTCTGGTAAAACTAATCTTAGAAAAACAAAAAAGCATTCATTCAATAATTCATGAGTGGTGTGATTTATCCTTCTTGTCTGAGATCTCTAACCTCTCTATCTAAGCGCTCTTATAGGCTCACGCCTGTCTTTCGTACCCAGTGTAGATCCCGCCGATGCCCTCGTTGCGAAGGATGCTGGCCACGGCATGAAAGCTGGTCTTGTACTCGCGAGCCTTTGATCCCTGACCGCTCAGCTGCATACGGTTCTTCACCAGGTCCAGCGGCTGCACAAACACCGTGGCACCCATCCTGGACACAGAACCAATGCACATCACCTACATCACTGTTCCACTCCACAGTCCTAGTCCTGAAGGAATCCTATTCGTATCAGCAGCAGAATAGCAGAACACTGGAGAACTTGGGGGAAAAAATCACTCAGAAAATGATCGTAAATTTCCCAAATGAATACAGGAGGTGGTGATAAAACTGTGACATTACTAAACGATAATGTCCTCTGCAGAGGTCAGACTTCTGCTCTTGGGTTGTTTACTGTACACAGTATCTGAGTTAAACATAGCAGGACTCTGTATGTTTGGCTGTTTCTATAACAACGAAACCAGTTGGGTTCAAATTTTTAAATTCTAACGGTCGACCGGTGTGTAACTGCGACAGAAGATACACGGGTAACGTTAGGTTAATATCGTGTTCTTTTGTCAGTACAAAGTGACGTTAAGCGCTTACACATTAATATCTCAGCTTTTTCGTCACCAGTATGTTTACATTTACCCGTCTACTGTTTTTTGCCCGCTGTGTTTCTGCGACTAACGAAACTTCTAACGTTACAGAAGACAGTCTTCCCTCATAATAAATCTTGAATATTTTAACCACTTGAAAAGTAGCACAAATAAAGGTGCCAGCAGACCAAACAGAAGCACTGTGACATTAGACTGAAGTGCTTCCCGCGGGTCTGTAAACTCAATCACAGCACGACTGACAGAGACACTACAGCTGATCCTCTGATGGTTCAGCTGATAACCGGGCAGCAGAGCCCTGCACGGGTGCTTACGTACCCAGCCAAGCCACCGAAGAGAAACTTAATCGATTTGGGCGAGGTTTTGGGCCTGGCTGTGTCCGCGGCGGATGCCATGCCTGCGGTGCTGGTTCGGGTTTCTGTAGGACTCCTGCGCGCTCCGTGCGCCGCTTCTGTCGCTCCGCTGCGTGGAGCAAGGTGACTCGCCAGGACCGCGCACGTCGAGCGGAACACGCGGGGACCAATCACGTAGGAATTTTCACTCGCGGAGCCGAGCACGTACGTGACGTGTAATTTCTCTTAAAGAGACAGATACGTTTACTTAAATATTTTGGATTGATGTTGTATATCTCATGTTTAAATGTATACAATTAAAGATTCGATTTTCTGTTAATTTAAGATAAATTTTTGTTTTATAAAAAATAATCATTTGAGTTTGGAGCAAAATTCTGTGGTTCATCTAATAATTATGTATGGGAAATATCCAAATGGACTAATAATAAACCTAACATTACATTATTTAAAATTGAACTTAAGCATTACACTGAAGCCTTTAAAGAAAGCAAAATGTATGAATAGAATCCTTTTATTATGAAAATGTATTGTATCTCCTATAGTTTTTTTGTTTAAATGTTTTCTCCCTTCTTTTTCTGTTTGTTCCTTTAATGCAATTATAAATGTAACTGATAATAGATGTAAATACTGTGACCCTCTCTATGTGTATGTTATGTTACTGTTCTTGAAATTAAATAAAAAAAGAGACAGACACGTCTTTTATCTTCAACTGTCATCCATTAAAAATAGAGAAATCGCTAATACTGTCTTGTATGTATTGTCGAACAATGCTTTTATTCAATTGTGTTTAATGCATAGAGCTGTACATTGTTATTACTAATTTGCATTACCATTACTGACACCAGGCTACTTGCTCGTAATTATGCACATGCATTATGCTTTTCTTTTATAGTCAATGCATGTATTAGAATATAAAATATTCTTTCTGTTTATTGAGGCCTTGTTGTATAATTATTTTATTCTATTCGGTCAGGTCATCCAGATGCAGTGTAATGATTTAAACTCATTACGGTGTGTTCTGTGTTTTCAGTGTCAGTGTTGAGGAGTGAAATGTTGTCCAAACCACTGCTGAACTGCCTGGACTTTAATTACTGGATCCACTGTTTCTCTGTGGCTGTTAAAGTTGGGTTTCTGTCCAGTCCCAAAACGACAGCAGCATCAACAAAAACATATGAAAAACACACAGAGAGCCGAAAGTGATTAAATCAAGCTCACGCTTTTCAATACTCAAAGTGACCCCCGAAAGAATAACACTTTCATCAGCTTTCAGCAACATAAAAAAGGTTTTAGCAACATTTGCCACCATATCTAGCTCTTGAATTTCCATTAAAGATTGCAATAAACTTAAAATATGTTTAATTTCTAAATTTTTTTAATACAGAAAAGTATCAACTATGTTTTTGCATTTTTTAATTATTTTTTATTTTATTTTTGGACATAGAATTTAGTAAAATCATTGGGATCTTTTAAGAAGGATATGATGATTTAATGCCATCCATAGAAGATCATAGATTTAATTTAAGACAGATGAATGTGTGTAATACAATTAATTGTAGCAGGACAGCAGGGGCATCCCAGGCTATTGCAATGATTTAACATTGTTTCAGAAGCAAGCTTGTCCTTTCATTGTCTGATGAACAAGCGCAGACAGGCTGCATGAACATGTTCAACTTAAGTCAACTTATGCATGTCATTTATGATTACTGTTCCTGGAGCATATTTTCACATATAGAGCATGAAAAAACATAAAGTAGGCTATATAAAATATACAGTATAAGAATCTCTATGTGCATACGTGCACACGAGGTAATACAAGACAGCATTTAATGTGCAAAACATACAAGCTGCTAAATAAATAAAATAAAAAAGATCAGTCTTTGTAATGCAACAATTTGAAACAATGTGTGATAAATCTTTTGTAGTTGAACAATAGCATGTTCTGGTACTGAATGTTGAAAATAGCATAGAAGAAGAGGCACTTATATGTTATATCTGCATGAAAATGTGTGAGTGCATTGTACTGTATACCCCTATTTATGTTTACGCCCAAGGCATGGAATATTTAAGTTTATTTATAAAGAGCACAACTGTGTATGTTTGCAGCCATGTGTGATGAAATGCACAAACCCATACAACACATGAGTCCATTTGATGTTTATATCAGGTCAGAAGTTGATTGTTTGCTTCTCTTGTGTATGTGTGTGTGAATGTGTGTGTGTGTGTGTGTGTGTGTGTGCGCGCACACTCTTTCTGATCATGTTCAGTTCTGGCTCTGCTCTCCTGAGAGTGTCTATCGGCTGGCACTTTTCCTTTGGTACATCATGATAACCCATCACAGTTTCTCCTGAAGGCTGTGTGATGCCTTAGGCGTCTCTCTGTCAGCATGCATTATGACTCTTACTCATTCAAGTGTGTGTGTGTGTGTGTGTGTGTGTGTGTGTGACCATGTATACAACGTGAATTGGTCAGTGAATGTGTTATTATATGCTTTTAAATGTCTGATGCATGAGTTCAAATGACCTTTATTTTAGTTTTATATTATTTTCCATCACATATATATATAGTGTTCTAGACACAGTCCTCTCGTTTTCAGGATATACTCTTTTATGACATCATCCTGGAGATATAAATAGACTAATGATTTCTCAGGAGTCACAGCAGCTCAGTTTAGATCATGTTATTCAGTTCTGCTGCTGACCACTGATTCTGATTCATTTTCAGCCAAAGATAAACACTACGCTTAGTGTTTGTAAGATCAGTCTTGCCTGAATATGTACTGTACTCTTTATACTTTAGCCTGTTGAGAGCATGTCCAGGTCACATTTCACTCCAAAATTACCCAAAAAGTAGAATTTGCTGAAAATCCAAGGCCATAATATCTATATATCAAATATGATTATACATAAAGTGTATACAGTATATTTTATCAGATGCACATCTATATATTAGTGTATTACTGAATCTTGAATTACATACATAGCAATATTTAAGTAAAAAATATTTTGCGTCAATACATTATTATTTTGTATAATTTCATTATGCATAAATTATGTGTATTTCATATGTTGTATGTTAATATATATGGAAATATTTTTTTGCGTAAGTGAAGTACATGTTTTAAACTACAATTTATACATGGATAAACTACAATTTATACCTAAATTGTGTAAACCAATGTTAAGTATAAAGTGTGTTTTTTGTTATTTAAGTTTTCAGTCACAGGATTGTTTTCTTGAGTCGTTGGTGAGGTTTTTTTCTTCTTCATGTTATCAATGGGAGCTGCTTGGCTGGAAAAAGATTGGCATGATATGTTTATTACCTATCGATTATGAACAGTGAATAGAGGAGAGATTAAAATGTAAATGTATCACTATTTATTTAATTTAGTTCTTTAATGGTTCTTCAGTGGCATCACTGTGAAGAACCCCTTTAATAAGCATCATTTTTAAGACTGTACTTATTTAATAATGATGGAACAATATTTTTTAAATATGATCACTTCAGCAACAGCTTAGCATGCACCCAGAACACCCTAATAAATTAATTATAACTGATATAAATCACTCCTCAATCTTAGCAAGCACTGGGTTTATGTGGACTAGCAGTTTATAGGACATGAACCAGGGGCGTCGATAGGCCCTTTTTAGGGGGGCTTCAGCCCCCCTAAACTTATGCCCAGCCCCCCTAAAAAATTATTTGATTAATTAATTAGTGATCGCTTCAGTCCCCTTTAAAAACTCATTTGAGACGGTGGCAAGCTGCATCAAGTTCCGGCTCCTCCCCTGATCTGAGTCTGCATGGATTCAGCGCGTTTTTCAATCCACAGGGGCGCCGAGCAGAGCGAACATCAGAGAGTACAAGGTGTGTGTGTGTGTGTGTGTGTGCGTGTGCGCGTGTGTGTGTGCGTGTGGTGTGTGTGTTCTTGCCAGGGGCGATTCTAAGATTTTGATTTTAGGGGGGCTCAGCCCCCAATAAGAGTATGATTAAAAAATATTATTTTACTATTAGAGTAGGGTTGTATACTACTCCATTGTATTCCCTGTATTTCATATATGGGAGTAGGAGTACTGACTGAGCCATATATAACACTGTAAAAAAAAAAAAAAATACAGTTTTTTAGATGTGACCAGTCACTGGAAAATTTTGAATTGGGAATGTAGATATTTTTTTTTATTTTTATTTTTTTTACAATAAAGACTTCATGTTTATCCTTTGATGATACCACTGCTTTTTCTTATGAAATGTACGTGGAAATTGGCAGAAAATTAAAACAACATAAGGGTTCAATGACTGCAATGAATCTTGGGAACACAGTGGTATTGTGTGTGTGTGTGTGAGGCTGTCTGTTCTATTCTCACCTGACTGTTGCTCATTTGCAGACCTACTCCCGCACAACAAAAAAAATGTTGTATATCCATCTACAATGAAATATAAATTATTATATTATTATTATTATTATTAATTTTTAGCTTTTTAGCCTTTATAATCAACAATACGGTTGGTTATACATCAAGTCAGCCCCTGAACATTTATTTCATTTCAAATCATTTAACTAACCAGCTAATATTCATTAAGAATATAGACAAAACATGTATTAATGTAATTGTCTATTGGCAATATGTTTAATCTGTTCTATATTTATTTATATTTATTAAAAATAACATCATTATCAATTTGCCACTTCTATAAATCAATTACTTAAAAAAAAAAAAAAAAAAAAAAATCACAGATCCCTTTACTCTTACTCTAATATATGTATCATGATACACTAATGATTAATTATTACTTAATACAAAATTATGTTTAATAATACAAAACAAAATAACTCCACATGATGTTTCTCTCTCTGTGACATTTAGTACTTTCAGACAATGATGTGTGTCGTTAATAATTTATTTTGCATGGCTGCATAATGTAATGCCGAAATACACAATAATATGTTTTCAATTTCAAAAAGTAAATTAAAATAAATCATGATCGTTTTCTAAAGTATGTTTTCATGGGTGTTAATCGCTTCATTTTTGTTGGAAGAAAAAACATCTGTCACACTGTGATAAAGGCTGAAAGTGAAAGCAGCGAAGACGTATTGGTATTGGATGCAAGAACACACACACCACACGCACACACACACACGCACACGCACACACACACACACACACACACCTTGTACTCTCTGATGTTCGCTCTGCTCGGCGCCCCTGTGGATTGAAAAACGCGCTGAATCCATGCAGACTCAGATCAGGGGAGGAGCCGGAACTTGATGCAGCTTGCCACCGTCTCAAATGAGTTTTTAAAGGGGACTGAAGTAGAGGCTGACATTTTTTCGGGAATCCCACGGGTCACGGGATTCCCGTGGGATTCCTGCAGGATGGGAGTCACCTTTGCTATTAATCACGGGATTTGGACGGTACAGGATAAATGGTTAACGGGAGCAGACGGGAGCGGGAATCAACCAATAGCAAAGACGACAAAAAAAGAAAAAAGTAAATGCACCATTTTGTAGTTTCCTTTTAATACGCCTACAATGTGACACAATTAAAAAATAACTACACGACCCAGCCGTCCCAGAAGCCATCAGTGCTTTTTGTCATGGCTTCCAGCCGGAATTCAAAGAGCAGTGATGGAGAGAGCTAACAGCCGCGGAGAAGTCGATGTGGCAAAAAATGATTTACAGCGCAAAGTCATAAGTAATGACATGTCTATTATGTTCAAAGAACTGTTCGGAAAGTCTGAAATATTAATTAAGTTTATGAAAGTAGAATGTGACGGTGATAGCACGATGTACACTGCTTGTTAGACATGCTTAGTCTTAGTCAAGTACGCAAGTGATTCAGGGACGAGCGGTCTGAAGAGGCACACTGGCAAGGCAAGAATCAGCCAAGCATCGCTTCGTTCATCAAGCGAAAATTGCCGTCAGGTCTCAAGTCTCGTCTGACCGACAAAATTGCTTGCATGTGCAGCCAAGATCTCAGACCCTTTTCTGTGGTAGAGGGGAAAGGCTTTACCAATGTATCACAGGAGCTGCTCGACATTGGAGCCAAATATGGAAGTAACGTGCAGGTGGAAGACATACTGCCATGTGCACGCACAGTTTCCCGTCACGTAGAAAGGGAGTATGAGAAAATAAAACTGCTGGTCATGGAGGAGCTCCGTCAGTTATGTCACTCTGCACTATTTTTATACATAAATTGTACCTCTCACGCAGTAGTCTGTGATCTATAAATTCTAAACCCTAAACACCAGATTTTCCTTACAATTTTTAAACGCCATAATATCTCCATATTCTAAACTGGTAATCTTTTTTACATGTAAGATATTTTGTGGCCCATTAAAAATATTCTTCTTCCTTTCATGCAGACTAGGGACCATGCTGTAACCACAGACCTTTTGAAAATCGTTAACATGTAATTTAAAAAAACTATAAATGTAAACTATAAATGTATTGTTTACTCAACAATAAATGAGTAAAATGAAGCTTTATGTGCTGTTTGGGTTTATTAAACTATTGTACACATGGTGTGAACTATGTACTGTTTTTCTTTTATTTGCTGTCTTCCATTTTCTGGAGAAAATCTAGAAACAGGCGTCAGTAGCTGGTCTAAAACAGGATGGAGAGCAGATTAAATCAAATTCTATGTATTAACTAAACACTAATTGAAGAAAAAAAATATATGGGAGCGGTACAGGAGTGGGAATCAGTTTAAACAGGAGCGGGATGGGAGTGGGAGTCAATTTACCAGGAGCGGGATGGGATGGGATTATTTTTTTAACTTTGGTCTGGGAGTGGGACGGGACAAGATTTCTTTCTATGGGAGTGGGACGGGACAGGAGTGAAAATCCACTCCCGTGTCATCCTCTAGACTGAAGCGATCACTAATTAATTAATCAAATAATTTTTTAGGGGGGCTGGGCATAAGTTTAGGGGGGCTGAAGCCCCCCTAAAAAGGGCCTATCGACGCCCCTGGTTCTTGCATCCAATACCAATACGTCTTCGCTGCTTTCACTTTCAGCCTTTATCACAGTGTGACAGATGTTTTTTCTTCCAACAAAAATGAAGCGATTAACACCCATGAAAACATACTTTAGAAAACGATCATGATTTATTTTAATTTACTTTTTGAAATTGAAAACATATTATTGTGTATTTCGGCATTACATTATGCAGCCATGCAAAATAAATTATTAACGACACACATCATTGTCTGAAAGTACTAAATGTCACAGAGAGAGAAACATCATGTGGAGTTATTTTGTTTTGTATTATTAAACATAATTTTGTATTAAGTAATAATTAATCATTAGTGTATCATGATACATATATTAGAGTAAGAGTAAAGGGATCTGTGATTTTTTTTTTTTTTTTTTTTAAGTAATTGATTTATAGAAGTGGCAAATTGATAATGATGTTATTTTTAATAAATATAAATAAATATAGAACAGATTAAACATATTGCCAATAGACAATTACATTAATACATGTTTTGTCTATATTCTTAATGAATATTAGCTGGTTAGTTAAATGATTTGAAATGAAATAAATGTTCAGGGGCTGACTTGATGTATAACCAACCGTATTGTTGATTATAAAGGCTAAAAAGCTAAAAATTAATAATAATAATAATAATATAATAATTTATATTTCATTGTAGATGGATATACAACATTTTTTTTGTTGTGCGGGAGTAGGTCTGCAAATGAGCAACAGTCAGGTGAGAATAGAACAGACAGCCTCACACACACACACACAATACCACTGTGTTCCCAAGATTCATTGCAGTCATTGAACCCTTATGTTGTTTTAATTTTCTGCCAATTTCCACGTACATTTCATAAGAAAAAGCAGTGGTATCATCAAAGGATAAACATGAAGTCTTTATTGTAAAAAAAATAAAAATAAAAAAAAATATCTACATTCCCAATTCAAAATTTTCCAGTGACTGGTCACATCTAAAAAACTGTATTTTTTTTTTTTTTTACAGTGTTATATATGGCTCAGTCAGTACTCCTACTCCCATATATGAAATACAGGGAATACAATGGAGTAGTATACAACCCTACCCTAATAGTAAAATAATATTTTTTAATCATACTCTTATTGGGGGCTGAGCCCCCCTAAAATCAAAATCTTAGAATCGCCCCTGACATGAACTAAATAACGTGAAGAATTTTGGAATCACACACACCATGAACCTTTCTCCTGCTGCGGCTGGAACCCAGCGTTCCTGAATGAAGGCATGAAGAGAGAGAGAGAGAGAGAGAGAGAGAGACTGACTGAATGAAAGAGAAGAGATGTGACAGAACAGCTGTGTTCAGAGTCTCTAGAGTATAATCCTTGATAATCTGACCCTCTTACAGCAGATGATGGAGCAAGAGCAGCTCTGAAGCACACAGAAACTTGTGATAGCAATATTAATCAAGCGCTGATTCCTAGCACTATACATGAGATGAAGTCAATAAAAAGGAATTATGTACAATATGGAATATTACAGAATACATAAAAAAAAAAAAAAAAAACTTTTCAATCATTTTATACAAAGTCCTTCTATATATATACTTTTATATCAAATTAAAGTTATTTGTACACAACAAGTTCAACAAATGAAAATTAATAAATATTATGAATTTGTTAGTATGTTGTGTATTTATATTAGTATTTCGTTAGTTAGTTAAATATTATTAGTATGATATATTACAATAAACCTGCATTTTGAAGTGCAGGTGATCATATTCATATCTAATGTAAAGCTTATATAACCCAGAACATGGATTAGACATATCAATCTACCACACACACACAAAAAAAGGTCTATGTCAATTAGTCAGTTTTCCTTTTCTTTTATTTATTTTAAAAAATGCATGTTTCATAAATGAAGGTCCTTTTTGAAAAAACAAAAGTGAGTATTTTTTTTTCAGATATATATTTGTATGTAATATATTAAATATTGATGAAATGAAAAGCCACTTAAGTGTATTGTAGATAGTTCACTTTTATATTGTTCCATAACACACTTATAAAAATCTAATTGCAATCAAAATGTAATTAAAGTCAAATTAAAAGTTTAAAGCACATTTTAAATCATTGTTTTAATCATCGTTTGTGGGTGCTTTAAAAGGACTCTTATTTTGTTGTGTTTAACATACTAAAGCACATCAAGAACTCGATCATTTTAAATTAATTTAATATTACATTTAAAGTTAATATATATTCTAAATCTACTTCATCACTACCAATGTATAAACATTTTCAATAGCAATGACAGTAAAGTATATTTTAGTTCACAATAAATGCTTGTCGATACATTCGGCAGCACTTTAACCCTTTTTCAGCGACAATAGACAAAATGATGAATTTACATAAAGATGTGCTTAATTGTGTCAAAAATCACTCTTAAATTCATCTAATTGCATTTATAATGCACATAATACATTTTTATTCAATTGGAGTTAACATGCAATTAATGTCAAAAAACATTATTTTCAGTTCACACATTTAAGTAAAATTTTTTAAAAACCTGTACGCTAAAGTGTACTTCTTTTTCACAAGGGTCCAACCCGATAGATTTATGTTTAAAATAGGACATAAACAAGTCTTCTGTGCATGTTTGCAGGCTGTGCTGTGATGGAGGAATAGTTAAAGAGTGCAGTGCTTGAAGCTGGAGCTGTGCTGAGTTCAACAGATGCATCACTGTTCTCTAGTCTCTCCTCCCAATCCCTCTGTGTGTGTGTGTGTGTGTGTGTGAGAGAGAGAGAAAGACAGTGAGTGCACAGTGTTCCATAAAGAGAAAACAATCCAGAGGGAAATTCTACATAGACACAGATTCTTCATGACTAACACACTCTCTTAAGTCTCAACTTTCTTCCAGATGTTTCTCATGATGCTGCGTGCAAGTTTCATCACTGTACATCACGTTTCCACGTTTTACTACCCAGTTACTACTGCTAGTTACTATCCAGCCTTGTGCTTTTATTCTTTCTGTATGGAAACACACATCTGCACTTATATCATACTGAGTACTGTATTTTCTGTACCTCGTGCTTTGAGCAGTGCTTCTACTGTTTGCAGATTATATTAAGATGAGTGCGTCTGTGTAATCATTTATGTCAAAATCCAGTTTTATAATTAGATCTCTGTGTGGTATTTTTGGTTTACCTTTGGATGTCACTCTTTTGTTTGTTGGGTGTCTTTCAGCCTTTCTGTTCCTACATCCTGTGTTTGAGCTGCTGGATGAGGGAGGGGTGACCTGGTCACTTTTCATCCGAGGCTTTTTTTTTTTTTGCTAGTCAGGTCTAATGCAAGCTGCTTCTGAATTAGTCTCTCTCTGTGCGTGTGTGTGTTTAATCTAAATGACATCACTGTAAATCCCCGTCATCTGTCATTCCAAAGAGTGAAAGCGATCGGGAGAAAACAGGGATAGAGCAAAAGAGACGAAAGTAAGAAAGAAACTGCATTTTTCTGAGATTTGCAAACTTTCTTGAATTTTCACCCTTCGTTCACCTGGGTTGTCTTTATGTGTTGTCTGTTTGTTTACTTTTAAGCATAAACCAAACTAAAGGTTTATGCTTAAAGCATCAGTAAACAACATCAGACTATTTTCACTATGATGGAGAAAGAAAAAGTATCTTAAATCAGGAGATAATTTTTTTTATTGAATTTTAGATATATCTACTAGAAAATATAAAATAAGATATTTAGCGAATAGAAAATTAAAACTAATCAGTGATTTAAAAAAAAAATTGTACAGTGCAAGAGAAGATATTGTAAAAGGGAATGTGTGTGTGATTTTTGACAGTGATATGAGCAGATGTTTTGGCTCCATTTTCAAAGAACAAACATCCAGGATGAGATTTTTTTTTGTCTGTGAGAGTTTCGGATAAATATGGCATCTCCAAATTATATATTTATTTTGTACCTACATGCTGAAACTTTGATCTTTTTTTATTTTCTTTTATCTTTGTATATTTAGTCCTGCTCGTTGGAGTGCATCTAAATGCTCAACTGAGAGCTCAAACCAAGGACGAACACAAACCAAACCCAGGAATATGGCCATGTTTGGGAGTCGTGGGGCAAAGGGGGGTAAGTTCTCCGTTGAGGACCTGTATGGGATCACCAAGAAACCTAAAGCCTCATCAGGGCCAGCATGCAGCACTGGGGCAAAAAGAGTTGTGCAAGGCCGTGGGAAGGGGCAGAAAGGAGAAACAGATGCCCTGGCCTCTCAGATCCTGGAGGCGGCACACAGACTGGTCGAGCGACGGCGTCTTGAGCTTTACCTGAGAGAGTGTAGCCTCAGCATCAATGACTGCCAATCAGAGAGACAAGCCATGCTGTACCGGTGAGTGTGTGTGGAGAAGTGTTCGGGGAAACGCTCTCTCAGTGGTGTCAAAATGCCAAACTTAGTAAATGTAGGTAAATGAAGGTGTATAAAAGTGGAGGTAGCAGCAGGTGAATGGGATGCTGTCATGCTGTATACGGCTGCACAGTAAGCCGTTTACAGTAGTGCACTACATAGCTGTTATGTGACGACACTCTGTTGCTTGTTTAATTCAGCAAACAGTGTCCTTTTCTCATAAAATTTGGTTTCTTTGCATATTTTTTTAAAAAAATAAATAAAAAGAAAACAAACAAACAATTAAATCCTGCATACTACCAAAATGTTTAACCATTAAATATAATGCATATTATAGATGTTATTATGTTGCATGATTCATTGTTGTGTATTATTTAAAATAATTATAGAATATGTCAATATATCAAATATTATTCATACATATACAAACAAATATCTACAAGCAAAAGTGTAAAGTGTGAAATATGCAGTGATAAAGTGTCTTTGACAGTAGTTGTGTCACAATCTCTAGCTGGAGTGCCTGTGAGCTTCACTAGAGGGCGCTCCATTCCACACTCTTGGACTGTTACCTTGTGTTTGATTGACTGCTGCCTGCCCTGATCATTGTACGATTACTCTTTGTGTCTGTGTCTTGTATGTTATTGTTTGCTGGAATCTGACCTAGCCTGTCCTGACTACGCTCTTTTAATAAAGTCTGCTATTGGATCACCACTTCGCTGTCATGACAGCTCTATTGTCACAGAATCACCAGACACACCCAGATCCAGAAGCTTTATTCGGAAACCCAGCCCAACCATGAACCCAGTAAACCAGTTATTACATCTCCGTGAAGGAGGCCTATCTACTGAGGAGTATGTTCACCAGTTCTGTGAGTTGGCATATCAAGTATCGCTTTATGATGAAGTTTTGTTTAAGGAACCAACTAAATCATTGTTACCTGGAGGGGAGTTTAACGGTACTTTGAGGGACAGTATGGACTATGTGCTGTTGTTATGTGGCCCTGCTTTTACTGTTGGAGAAACAGTGTCTCTGCCCAAAATGGCTGCTTATCCAGAGACATTTTGCTAAATTCCTGAGTATCATTCCATCAAGGCTGCCAAACCAGAGCCTGAGCCAAGCCAAGTCACGGCTGATCTTCCTGAGTTGAGTCACATCACGGCTGATCTTCCTAAGTCAATTCAAGTCCCAGTTGATCATGAATCAAGTAACATCTCAGCTGACCTCCTAGAGTCTCATTACATCTCAGCTGAACTTCCGGAGTCTCGTCACGTCTCAGCTGAACTTCCGGAGTCTCGTCATGTCTCAGCTGAACTGCCTGAGTCTCGTCATGTCTCAGCTGAATTTCCGGAGTCTCGTCGTGTCTCAGCTAAACTTCCGGAGTCACGTCGTGTCTCAGCTGAACGTCCGGAGTCTTGTCACGTCTCAGCTGAACTTCAGGAGTCGCGTCACGTCTCAGCTGAACTCCCGGAGTCTCGTCGTGTCTCAGCTGAATTTCCGGAGTCTCATCGTGTCTCAGCTAAACTTCCGGAGTCACGTCATGTCTCAGCTGAACTTCCAGAGTCTTGTCACGTCTCAGCTGAACTTCCGGAGTCGCGTCATGTCTCAGCTGAACTTCCGGAGTCTCGTCATGTCTCAGCTGAACTTCCGGAGTCTCGTCACGTCTAAGCTGAACTTCCGGAGTCTCGTCACGTCTCAGCTGAACTTCCGGAGTCTCGTCACATCTAAGCTGAACTTGTGGAGTCTCGTCACGTCTCTGCTGAACTCCCGGAGTCTCGTCACATCTAAGCTGAACTCGTGGAGTTTTCGTCACGTCTCAGCTGAGCTTGTGGAGTTTCGTCATGTCTCAGCTGAACTTCTGGAGTCTCGTCATGTCTCAGCTGAACTTCTGGAGTCTCGTCATGTCTCAGCTGAACTTCTGGAGTCTCGTCATGTCTCAGCTGAACTTCTGGAGTCTCGTCACATCTCAGCTGAACTTGTGGAGTCTCGTCATGTCTCAGCTGAAAATCCGGAGTCTCGTCACGTCTCAGCTGAACTTCCCGAGTCGTGTCACGTTTCAGCTGAACTTCTGGAGTCACGTCATGTCTCAGTTGAACTTCTGGAGTCTCGTCATGTCTCAGCTGAACATCCGGAGTCTCGTCATGTCTCAGCTGAACTTGTGGAGTCTCGTCACACCTCAGCTGAACTTCCGGAGTCTCTTCATGTGTCAGCTGAACTTCCGGAGTCTCGTCATGCCTCAGCTGAACTTCCGGAGTCTCGTCACGTCTCAGCTGAACTTCCGGAGTCACGTCATGTCTCAGTTGAACTTCTGGAGTCTCGTCATGTCTCAGCTGAACATCCGGAGTCTCGTCATGTCTCAGCTGAACTTGTGGAGTCTCGTCACATCTCAGCTGAACTTCCGGAGTCTCGTCATGTGTCAGCTGAACTTCCGGAGTCTCGTCATGCCTCAGCTGAACTTCCGGAGTCTTGTCACGTCTCAGCTGAACTTCCGGAGTTTTGTCATGTCTCAGCTGAACTTCTGGAGTATCGTCATGTCTTAGGTGAACTTCCGGAGTCACACTGATCATCCAGGATCACCTTACTCCCTGTTTGCAGTCAGATCTTCGAGGTCAGTTCTTTAATACCCCCGGCTGGTATTCCTAAACCAGCACCTATCCCTTTGAGTCCAGCTGATCCTGAACTAATTCCCCAGACTGAAGTGCTTCCCATGATGGGGATTCCTTTATTTTGCGTTTGGGCTGTGTACACCACCACAGAATTGCCAGAGATGGCAGCGGCCACAGTAATGTCTGCTTGAGGTGGCGACTGATGCTGCAGAACCTCATGAGGTAGTGGCAGACAGCGCCATGTTCCCCGAAGTGATGACATCCGCCGCAGCTTCTCTGGAGTAGAAGTCACAGTCCGTTATGTCACAGTCGAAGGAACCATTGATGAACATTGTTTCTGCCCTGTTAAAGATACTATTAATGAACTGACCTTGTTTTCTAGAACCTCCAGAGGTGTCGGTGGTATCAACCTGTGAACTCTCATCTTGTTCTGTCACAGCTATAAAGGCAGTCTGTGAACTCTTGTCCTCTCCTGACATGGCTACGGAAGCCGCTTCTGAACTTTTGCCTTGCTCTGAACCAGTTGAAGCGGCCATCTCTGAACTCTCATCCTGTTCTGAACCAGCCATGGTTTTCGCCTCCACTTCCCTCCTGGACTTTAAGCTATTCTGTTTGGAGCATCTGGAAGCTGCTCCTTGGTGGGGGCCTCTGTCACGATCTCTAGCTGGAATGCCTGTGAGCTTCAATAGAGGGCACTCCATTCCAGGGACTCATAAATTGCAATCACCTGTCTCTCATCACCTCATCATTCTCACACTATAATAACAGCACGCACACACACACACACTCACATCCCTTCCATGTTTCCTAGTTTGCATGTTCCTAAGTTTTGCCTTTCTCGTGTTTTGATCCTTGGACTGTTACCTTGTTTTGGTTGACTGCTGCCTGCCCTGATCATTGCCTGTCTTGTTGGATTACTCTTTTGTCTGTGCCTTGTACGTTATTGTTTGCTGGTATCTGACCCAGCCTGTCCTGACTGGTATCTGACCCAGCCTGTTCTGGTTATATATTGCTTATCTCTGGCAAATGTAGCAAGACATTCAGGTATTCTGTGCATATAATAAATCTACATAAAAAGCAGAAACAGAACAAGAACAGTATTCCATACTTCTTTATCACAAGGAACACTATTAATATACCGAGACTCCTGACATAGTGGACATTTTGTAAGGTTTATATTACTCGATCCTGTTATAATTGCAACATAACAGTCCATAACAATTTCCCCTCTACAGACAATAAAGTATACTTCTACATCTACAAATCCCATAAGGCTGTCCTGTGTCTCCAGGTGGTTAGTTCTATGCAGGTTTCCATGGGAACTACCGGCCGTGCTCAAAGTTCGCTGGTTTGAGGCTCAGTGTCCTTATATATCCTGAGAGATCTCTCTCTGTGTGTGCTTGTTTGTGTGCATGTGAAAGAGCGACGGTCCTCTATGGCCTGACTGGTGTCAGCTGTGGTGCATTATGACATCTCACGTCAGTATGTGTATGGAAATCATAAACAGATTCAAAACAGAACGTTACTTGATTGTTCTGTCCAGGCTCAAACTGCAGAGACAACCAAAAATAAGTCTAGACTTGAATAGACTTGTCAGGTTGGCTGTTGATACAGTATGTATTTTTGTTTGCCTTGTCTATTTTGTAGTGTCACCAACTTTGTTTGCATTATACATAAAATGTATCTATTTGTATTCAAATGTGTTACACGTTTACACGTTCAAAAATATATTTAAGAAAAAGGTCCGAAATAATTTGGTGAAAGATATATTTACATAAATTATTAACATATTGTAGCAAATATATTTTTTGCCCATTTGTGTACCACAAATGTATCTTGAAACATATTTTGGCAAACAAATATTTTTGCCTTGTGTGAATATTTTGAAACACATTTGAATGGGTTATATATGGGTTGATACGTCTCATTTCTCTTAAATCATTCTTGATACTGTCTTTTTTCAAAATTTTCAGTGTGTTATTAAATTATGACATTGGTTCTGAGAAGATAAAGATGACAAACATGCAGAAACAACAGAAAGGATGATTATGTTTAGCAGCTTAAAGAGAAGAAAAAATACAGAGAGGGAAATGAGTGCCACAGGAATGGTGAGGATCTGGAAGATGAGAGACAGAAAAAAGCAGCATTTGTCTGAATGCATATCCCACTGTTTGAAGAGTTTGTGCATGTGTGTGTGTGTGTGTGTGTGTGTACGCATTTATGTTACCGCATATTGTGTTTTCTCCAGATGGAAGCACTTAAAAGCTCTGTCTCTCCAGGGGGGACAGCGATCTGTTCCCAGTTTTCCTCTTTTTTTAAAAAACATATTCTTACTTCATGAATAATTGACATGCAGTTCTCTTTGCTGTCCACTGGAGGCCATGCAACAGATTTACTGAAGAAAAGCGAATGAGAATTAAACTGTTTTCCAATCCCCATTTAATGCTTTTTTTTACTTAAACTAGAACAAGGATGAAAGTAGAGCTTTTTGTCCTCTGATAAATCCCTGCACGCTATCGGACGAGACCTACTTTTGCCATTTTCTGCCAATTAGTTTGCAATTATATCTTAATTATGCTTTTAGTAGGACACACCTTACAGGCAAATAAGAGGGCATATTGTTTTTCTTTCCATTGTTCTACTGCCATATGGACTAAAACATGTTCAGTCACATGTTGTTTGCAGCTGAGACGACTGTTTGCAGACTAACAGCAGTACAATCTAATACAGGGGTGTCCAAACTCAGTGTCCCGCAGAGTTCAGCCTCAACACACCTGCCTGGAAGTTTCTAGTACGCCTAGTAAGACCTTGATTAACTGGTTCAGGTGTGTTTAATTAGGGCTGGAGCTGAACTCTGCAGGACAGTGGCCCTTGGTTTTGAGACCCCTGATCTAACCCAACAGGGATGCGATGAGCTTTATTTCAGTGGCTTGCTCAGGAACACAGCATGCAGTGTAAATTGATGGATCCCGTTTGACACAGCTGTGACCACAGTATTGAACACAGTATTAAATACTGATAAATTGTAAATTCAAGCTGATCCAGCATTTTTGGAGCATTTCAGAGCCCTGGACAGATCCTTAAAGAGGATTTTTGATTGGTTCTTTTGCATTGTCAGTTAGAAAATTAATTGAGTGACATACAGCTATACCTCCATTTCTCCCCCTCTCTCTCTCTCTCTCCCTCTCTCTCTCTCTCTGGCTCTGGATTACATGCAGATGTTCTCTGATGAGAGCAGATTTGTTCTATCCCCCCTGCCCCGCCCCCATGTTCACTACACTGCACAGCTGCGCTGTCATTGGCTGATTCCTCTGCACTGCCTCGCTCTGATTGGTTGGCAGCAGTCTCTGTGTGCCCTGATGCACTGAGTACGGCTTTGAATAACATGCTTTAGCTGCATGACAGTGTACTAATGCCTCTCCAATTGAACAGTCAGTTGAACAACACACAGAATTATGAATTTAGGAGAGCTTATATTTCTCCTCAAACAGCTGCAGTTTCATGTTGATTCTGCATTATTCGTGATGTTTCATGTGAATCATTTTGAGGTTTTGTCTCCTGTGCCTGTGGTCAGAGAGGTGGTCCAGTGCAGATGTTACAGCAGCAGCATCCATCAGCAACCTTCTGGCTCTAAAAACCACCCTTGGCCTTCTTAAGCAGTTTGTGAGGAGAGCCAAGAGCATGTTTTTTTTATTCATATTTATGTCAGGGTTGCACTTATATATATATATAGTGTAGTTATATATTTTATGAAAAAAAAGAAAAGAAAGTTGAGTTTTAAACATGAAAAAGTTTATGGTTTATGTTAGTTTATGGAACTATATTTGTATATTGTTTTACTTAATTTGAAGATAGTTGGATAACATTCTACTTTCAGAGTTTTAAGAAGGTATGTGGACTTAAGAAGATATATATAAAAATTATTTACAAATATATTTATATAATGTTGTACGTACAGTGCGTGTGTGTGTATTATCAGTTTTATTTCTAATTCATCTATTTTGTTTCGATAAAAGTTGGTGTTTTAATGGTTGAGAAGAAAACTGTGATGCATTTGCTAAAATTTAATATAGCCCTACAATTTTATCAGTTCAATAGCATTATATTAGAAAGACTTTGACTGAGTGTCTGCATGACAAACTCTTGTTTTGGTCTGCTTGTACAGTGAAAAGTACAGTTTTTTAAATGTTTTTATTTTAATTTTATTCCAACCCTTTGGAATCTTTTTGCTGTGCTGCCTTATCCTTATATTTAAGCAACAGAGGAATGTAAAATATTGTGTGTGTGTGTATGTCAAGCCCATGATTAATCTGCAGTGGTCCTCCTCAATTCACACATTAATCACAATGGAGATCCGAGAGAGAGAGAGAGAGAGAGAGATAGAGAGTGAGTGAGTGAGAGAGGGGGGGGGGGGGGGGGATCACAGAGGGTTTCAGTGGGCTCTGAGGTGGCAGTATCGCGTCTGATGGCTCTGTCGCTCTGAAAGGAGGCACACTTCTCTTCACTTCTCCATCGACAGCCTTTCGTCGTTATATATCCCCTTCATGATGCGACTTATGGGCTCCTACAGTCCGATCTGATATTGAAATATGGACACTGCGGATCTGTCAAACTCTCTTTTGATCTCGTGCGATGATCACCATGGCAATGATAATTACGCGTCAGGAACACAGCGCGTCATTTGCTGCGGTGTGTCGAGCGCGTGAGGGCGCGCTGTGTGTCAGATAGTGACCATCACTATCTAGTGAGTGTGTGTCCATACGAGTGCAGACGAGGAGATGTCCAGGCGCGCCTGAACACAAGCGTCTCTGCCGTCGCGTAGCGGAGCTTCAGTGCCGTTCACGTGTTACGCATCCCGTCGGTGGAAGCCCGGTGTGGAAGGGTGGTTCCGGATTTTAAGGAAGTCCCCCGCCGTATACAGAGAGACCACCCGGATTCTGCCGAGGCATGCCTCAACACGGAGAGGAGCGTCTTCCAGTTGCGTCGATCCGGGTCTCGGAGAAGTGCAGTGGGCGGCTGCACAGACAGACTGAGCGCGCAGCGGCACAATAAAGGCCTGGACAGCAGCCAGACACACACACACACACACACACACACACACACACACACACACAGGTACAAGACCTGACTTGAGTGTCTATCTATCTATCTATCTATCTATCTATCTATCTATCTATCTATCTATCTATCTATCTATCTATCTATCTATCTATCTATCTGGCTCATACTGTGAGACTACCACAAACACAAAGCGTCTCAGTCTGATAGACTCAAACTCACAGGAGTCACTAGTGTGTGAGAGCCGGTCAGGATGCAGGTCTCATTTGCTTGTACGGAGCACAATCTGAAGAGCCGCAGTGAGGACCGGCTGTGCGGCCTGCGAAATGCCCCTCCACCAGGGGGCAGCAACAGCGGCGGAGGAGGCAGTGGACAGGGGGGCAACGGCCACTACGCCCCTCACAGCCTGGTCAAGTCTCGGGACGTGGCGGGGTCCCGACCCCTGCCGCAAGGCCACGCCCACATGAAGGAGGCTCTTGGGCGACACAGTAGCATGAAATACAGGTGAGACAGGTGGAGGTGGTGTGTGTATGTGTGTTACACCACCTGTTGGGCGGCAGACAGGGTTATTCTGTGCTGGATGATGTTTTATGGCTTCTTTAAAGATTCATAAGGGCCTAGTGACAGCCAGTTTAGTACTGAGTGTGTGTGTGTGTGTGTGTGTGTGTGTGTGTGCTCACTTCAGTGCGTGTGTTTTGGCTGAGTTGAATGAATGGCAAACTGGATGTTAATGGGCCAGGAATGGAATCACCTCCTTTGCTTGCATTATTGATTAGTTCATCTAATGCCTTCAGTGTTTAGTACATTTCAGTATTTTATATATAGCACGATAAGCTCTCATACCATGACCCTCAGAATTAGTTGTTGCATAAAACACACAACTTGCTGAAAAGTAGTTTGTTTTATTAATATATTTTTTAATGATCTGACTTGTGATTTGGAGGATGATAAAAAATAATTTGCTAATAGAACTGATAATGTTTGTCAAGGATGGCATAATGCTGCCTGCATATTTTACAAACAGTATATTTAATTAGCTGATGTTTTAAATACCAATCTACTATCAAAGTTTACTATCAGATTTTTACCTTAAAATGTACTGATAACATCAATAATTATAAAGTGCAAATAGTACAAAAAAGTAAAAATAATTATAATTAAGTGGCTTGTCCATAAAACATTTCCAGTACTCGTATTTAGATGTGCATATCATCAAACACACAAAGACAAAACACATCTCTAAATAATGCATACACATTAACTAAATAACAGAAAATGTAACACAATGTACATTAATGCAAACAAAAGTATGAAAGATAACTATTTAAAAAAATATATTTATATGTCATCATCTCTCAGGGACTTCTGGGAATATCCTTTTATTGTTTTCTTTCATATAACCCACACAAAACCCTGTCAAAACCAACATATCTGACAGCAAAGTTACTTGAGATGTTAAATTTATGCATGTGAAAATTAAAATGTACACATTTTTTTTACAGTGAAGGCACCAGAATGTTACAAGTGTCGTCTCTTATCCTAAAATAAAAAATAAAAAAATGCTCTGTAAACGTTCATGATCAAAATGAACTTGCTCCGAATGCGCACTTTTCATGGTCGAGTCAATTGTGGGTGGATACAGTCCAGTACCACATCACATTTCCTCTCATTGAATATGTTGCTTGACTGTGAAATATGTTTGTGTGAGCGTGTGTTGTGCTAATCTCAGCCTCAGACTCACACCCACGGATCGTTCACGGATCTTTCTCAGAGATTGCTGAGCCATTATTTAAATGAGTTTCCACTTTGCTGCACATCACTCTGTTGGATCTGCTAGACCTAAAGCACACTCTGCTATTTCCAGACACACACACACACACACACACACACAGAGTACAGTACAGGTTTAGTGGAGAGTGTTGGAAAGTGAGATGGATGTTATTATGCTGGCTTAAGAAACACTCACTAGACATTTGATATGCTTTTAAACTCCCTTCTATTTTTCTATCTCTCCACCCTAGAAAATTCTCACCAAATCTCTCTCTTTCTTACTTTCTTACTGATCAGTAGTGATCAGAATACTAGCGTACTGCATAGTGCCTATATTTTTTTTAAACAGCATGCATGTACTGTGTGTAACAATATTGTGAAGTTGATATTTAGTAGAAGATAGCATGTTATTCAGAGCTTCCCAACATGAATGCAGTTAAATGCACCCATGTGCATTTTTTTTAATGTAGGGCACATATACCAACATATTAGAATTGCTGTGTAATATCATTAATGACATTCAGAATAACAACTGCTATAATTATGCTAATGACCCCTAATTGTTGTGATTAAAAAGCTACCATTCATTTTCATGCACTGGGAGATGGAGGCCATTAAGAAACATATGCGTCTGAGAGCTCATCATCTGTGAATATCCCAGTTGTGCTTGTCGTAGAGAGAGGTTATACAGCAGCGTCCTTAGCCAGCCTTCTATATTAGCCAGAAAGTTATTTACAAACCGTATGTTAGGTTTTTATATCAGTTCCTGCAGGAATGAAGTGGCTTGCAGTGTTTTACATGTTTAACAAAAATTCGTTCTTATAGTCTATTCTGTCTCTTAAAGTACAGTGTATTTGATAATATAATTTCAATGAAATAAAAGGCCACTTAAGTGTACTTAAAGAGAGACACTTTCATGATCATATTTGTCATAACACAATTAAGTGCACTATTAAAAAATGCACTTTGTAATAATGTCAGATGAAAGGTTTTATTTTAAATCATTGTGCATTAATTTTGTGTTACTTTAAAGAAGTACACTTATTGTTTGATATTACATTTAAAGTTAATATATTTCAAATTGATTATAATGTAGCCCTACCATAAATGTGTAATTACAAACATATCAATAATGTATATTTTTGTTTAACATAAATGCTTGTCAATACATTCGGCAATATACTTTAATCTTATTTCAAATACAAAATACGCAATTAATTCCTATTTAAGTAGGTCAAAAAGCACCTTTAAGTTTAACTAATTAAATTTAATATACATTTTTATTTTTATATAAATTGTAAATAACATAAAATTAAATATCCAAAAGCACTACATTCAGTTTGCACTATTAATTCTGCAATAAGCATTTTTATTTTTTCTAAGTGTATTTCTTTTTCACAAGGGTCATTTTCACTGTGAAAGGTTTATTTATTTATTTTTTATGTTAGTTCAATGAAAATTATAATTTGTGATTTTTCATTTGTGAAAAACACAAACGAAGACATTTAGCTAAATGTCCATGTTGCTCTTATCCCATACAACAAAAATCAACTTCGAAAAAGCAGAATCAGAGTTTTCCATATGATTGATGCACTATATTTTAAATGATCTGAAACAAGGAGGTTTAAAATTCATACAGACAGCACAACATGAAAACACTTGAGCTTCCTTATCGCCATTTTTGATGCACTCTATATATGTGTGTTTTGATCAGTGTTTATTTATGAATTATATGTGTTCATCATATAAAGTGATCGTGTCTCTTCAGGAGACTCAAATGAAGCCACTTAAATTATACGGATTTCTTTTACAATCTTTTTCTAACCTTTTTGAAGTGTCAATGTTTTCAGTGAATAGACTTCCAAAGGAGGGACAGAAATCTTTCAGAATATCTTTTCAAATATCTTCATCTATGATTTGAAAATTAATGAAAGTTATGGGTTTGAAACAACATGAGGGTGAGTCAGTGATGATAGATTTTTTTGTTTTGGGGGAAAAAAACAAAAACAAAGAAAGATTAAATGCTGTTTTGGCTAATGATAAATTTGATTCAAAATATGGGCAAATTAATATGGTCCCTCTGTTTCTCTAAATCTCATAAGATCATAATCAACAGTGAGGGATCCAGCACTGGTCTGATTGCTAGTCGATAAAAAATCACTCGGGTCAGAGACACTGATATCTGATTCCCACACAAAATCCATAACTAAGATTACCATTAAATCTCTTTAACACTTATCCAAGACAACATATGAATGGAAAGCAATGTCGAAAGCAATAAAGCTGATCTTTAGAGTGTCTTTTTCTGTTTTTAAGTAGGACGTTGATACATCTTTTTATGTGTTTCTTAATTATTGCTAATGGCTATTTTTCATTTTCAAATTACAAACAGTACTATGTAACTGATAATTCACACAGTTCACTTTATGACCTTATTTCTTTCTGCTGAACACAAAAGAAGACTAGGTAATCGTTCTAACCCTGAACCTGAAAACTAATGTTTTTACACCATATACGTGGTATTTTTTGCATTGCCACTTCCAAGACTATATGATTCTTAACACACTTTAGTACAATAAAAAAAAAGTGCACTTATAAAAGTTTGCTTTATGTACATTATGAATCACTTTTTTAAACATCTTTTGTTGTGCTTTCGGGAAGGACACTTGCGTTGACTATTAGAAACCCATTGAAAACTTGCGATACACATGTGAAACACTTGCGCGTGTCAGGGACTTGAAGAGAGAGGACTCAAACGCAGAGGATAAGTGCAACAGTTTATTAGGTATAACCATAAATCCAAAAAGAATCCAACGTGTGATGACACACACATGAGCAAAAAACAGGTGTAACAACCCTGAGCCGTCCATACAGTCACCTGCGGACACAGGCTTTGGAGACCACCTCTGGTGCAATGCCCAACGGGACATGGAAGAACGAGACAGAGGATCTCAGGCACGAGGCCAACGAAGACTCCTAGTCCTGAGCACAATTATGATCGATCCACACTACTCCGCACCCTATAACCAGTGACACCACTCCTCCAGTGCCAACTTAACAGCCAGTAACTCCCTACTCCCGATGTCGTAATTCCGTTCCGAGGGGGCTAAACGATGAGGAAAAAAAATGCACAGGGATGTACTCTGTCATCTGAAGGTGACCGCTGAGAAAAATTGCCCCTGCTCCCACCTCTGATGCATCCACCTCCACAACGAACTGACGAGACAGATCGGGAGTAACAAGAATGGGAGCCGAAACAAAGTGACTCTTTAAATTAGAGAATGCAGCCTGAGCCTGCAGCGACCAACAGAAGCGTATTCAAGTGGAGGTGAGATCCATGAGAGACCTGGCTAAAATTCTGAATAAACCGCCTGTAAAAATTGTCAAACCCCAGATATCGCTGGACCGCTCTATGACTATCTGGGGTGGGCCAATCAGCAACTGCTTTTACCTTGGCAGGATCCATTCGGATTCCTTCAGGGTGAAAAAATAAATCCCAGGAACGGAACCGACCATGCTTGAAGCTCACACTTCTCCTCCTTGGCGAATAAAGGATTCTCAAGCAGCCACTGGAGCACTCGCCTGACATGTTGGACATGGATGTCGTCGAGATAAACAAATATAAACCAGTCGACCATTTCTCTAAGCACGTCGTTGACGAGTGCCTGGAAGACTGCTGGGGAGTTAGAATGTCCAAAAGGCATGACCAAATACTCAAAGTGCCCCGTGGGGGTGTTAAAGGTGGTCTTCCATTCATCCCCCTCCCTAATCCGAACTAGGTGATAAGCATTACGAAGGTCCAACTTCGTAAAGATGGCCAATAGCATCAACGGCAGGGACTACGGGTGAAAATTAGCTCTTGAGCTAAAACCCAGTACTATGCATCTCTCCCTTTTAGGTTAATGTTTATTGTATGCTGTCCCTGTTTCTTTAAATAAAGAAGTAAGTAAAAGGATAACGATTCTTGACTGTGATGTCATTCAAACCCCGATAATCTATACAGGGACGAAGCGATCCATCCTTCTTCCCCACGAAGAAGAACCCCGCCCCAAACACTTGTGCATACATGTGAAACACTTGTGCATACATGTGAAACACTTGTGCTTACATGTGAAACACTTGTGCTTACATGTGAAACACTTGTGCTTACATGTGAAACACTTGTGCATACATGTGAAACACTTGTGCTTACATGTGAAACACTTGTGCTTACATGTGAAACACTTGTGGTTACATATGAAACACTTGGGGCTTACATGTGAAACACTTGTGCATACATGTGAAACACTTGTGCTTACATGTGAAACACTTGTGGTTACATATGAAACACTTGGGGCGTACACGTGAAACACTTGCGCGTACATGTGAAACACTTGCACATACATGTGAAACACTTGCACATACATGTGAAACACTTGTCCTTACATGTGAAACACTTGCACATACATGTGAAACACTTGTCCTTACATGTGAAACACTTGCACATACATGTGAAACACTTGTCCTTACATGTGAAACACTTGCGCGTACATGTGAAACACTTGTCCTTACATGTGAAACACTTGCGCTTACATGTGAAACACTTGTCCTTACATGTGAAACACTTGCACATACATGTGAAACACTTGTCCTTACATGTGAAACACTTGCGCGTACATGTGAAACACTTGTGCTTACATGTGAAACACTTGTGCTTACATGTGAAACACTTGCACATACATGTGAAACACTTGTGCTTACATGTGAAACACTTGCACATACATGTGAAACACTTGTGCTTACATGTGAAACACTTGTGCTTACATGTGAAACACTTGCACATACTTGTGAAACACTTGTCCTTACATGTGAAACACTGGCGCTTACATGTGAAACACTTGCACATATATGTGAAACAATTGTGCTTACATGTGAAACACTTGCACATACATGTGAAACACTTGTGCTTACATGTGAAACACTTGCACATACATGTGAAACACTTGTGCTTACATGTGAAACACTTGCTCATACTTGTGAAACACTTGTGCTTACATGTGAAACACTTGTGCTTACATGTGAAACACTTGCACATACTTGTGAAACACTTGTCCTTACATGTGAAACACTTGCACATACTTGTGAAACACTTGTCCTTACATGTGAAACACTTGCACATACATGTGAAACACTTGCGCGTACATGTGAAACACTTGCACATACATGTGATACACTTGCGCGTACATGGTAAACACTATACATCTATGCATATATATGAAAGACGTGGTTACATAGAAACTCTTTGCGTATACCATGTTATCACCCACATACTGTTGAACCTGCACAAAGACTGCACTTTCAAAAATTTTCGTGTGTGAGAGAGCATAAACATTTTCAGTATGTCCGTAAGTCGTTTAATTGCAACCAGAAGTTTAGTTCATTTGGAAACAGAAGCGAGGTTTTCAATGGGTTCTGTCTCAAACGGCCTCCCATGAAATCCTTCCACACATAACTCTCTCTCTCTTTTGCTCACTCACTGTTTTTTTTTTTATCGTCACTTCTCAGCATGTGCAGTAATTGCCTATGCTAACTCATTATAAAGTACATTAATCAGACTGGGCCTTTCACGGCTTGCAGACAGACACACTGTGGAGAAGTGTGCACCGTTCTGCTGTTCATTTTCTTCCCTCTCTCTCTATCTCTCTCGATGTTCACTGCTCTCCTTCAATGTTGTTCCCTCTGTATTTCTATCGCATTGCTTTTCACTCTTTGTCCTCTGCCTTTATCAATTTTTTCAATTTTCCCTCATCTTGTCATTATTTCATTCCCACTTTATCTTCCTTCACTCACATTTTCACATTTGTTGCTCTCTCTCTGTCTCTCTCTCTCGCTCACTATCTCTCTCTCTCTCCACCCTGTTGTGGTGCACTGCAGTATTCTGAGAGGAGTGTGTCTGAGGAGTTGTGTGCTCTGCATTTCTGATTTTTATGAATCTGCCTGATGTCTGTGTTGATGTATGATGTGACCTCTGTGTATACAGTGGGGCTCAACAGTCTGAGACCACAGGAGAAAACATGATGTGTCATGTCACTGTGAATCATATTATCAGCATAACAATGGGAGTGAAACGTTTCCTTTAAAATAAATAAATAAGCTTGAGAATGAATAAGTGTTTGGTATTTCAGTTTTGCTTTAATGACCGCAGTGCTCAAGCTGACATGAACTTTTGTTAATTCTACAAGTTAATTTGTATGTTAATAATAATAATATTATTACTGTTAATTTTGGGGCCCTCCTGTACTCACAGCAAACTGCGTGCCTAATATTGCTCCATTCTGTGTTGCTGCTCATAATTGCATTTAACCCAGTAAACATAAAATAATAGACAAAAAAATAAAAAAATAAATACAAAAACCAAACAAATAAAAATAATAAAAAATGGAGGAATTTATTGAATTTTGATCAGGATCCCACGTAGTCACTTTTTAAAATTCAGTTTATGTGATGATGCATGTAATTCTTTCCATATGTAAAAGTATCAATTTTATATATATATATTTATAAAAGAATAAACATAAACATAAATATGAAACATAAGCGTAAAACTCTTCATGCATAAATATAAATGTATTGCACAAATATTTCTTTACAGGTATTTATTAATATTTCGATACGTAATTGCATCAAGGCGATATTCCCATACTGTACTCACATCTGTGTATGATGCTGAAGTGTTCTCACTGAAATCCTGAATGTCGAAATGTGAGAATGCGAAAAAAAAAACAAAAAAAAAAACCTAAATAAATAAATAAATAAAGTTTCTCCTAATATTTTTGAAAAAACTAATTGAAAACAGATGGGGTCATTCTTGATATACACTTGCTGTACAGTTATTGTGAATGTCATTGCTTGGATATTTTGAAAGAATGCATTGATAATTATTAGTCCAGTTTTTAAACTTCTCGTATCTTGGCAAATCTGAGCTCAGTTTGAGACATCTCTTGTTAAACTCTCTATATACAGCCGAGGAGCAGGAAAGTTTAGCAGTAATACACGTTTGCTCTCGCTGCTGTCAGGGAGAAACAGCTCAGATATTACTTAGTGACTGTTTGCTTCGTACAGTTGTATACACACAGCTCCAGGAACAGGGAATGACAGATTATTATTAAATAATCTTACACAATTATCCACTTCTGATTACATCAGCTAGACACAAATACTCCAGCTTTATATGAAAGCACACAGTAGCATGGATTCCTGCAGTGCTTACTACACAAACTACACTTCTGTGTCTGTCTATTTCTTCATACCCATATCAGTAAATAGAAGTCGGTGGTTGCTGCAGAGGCCGATGTTATTTAGCATGTGCTTGCGTGTCAACAGGATGATTTACAGTGAGGCTTATGGTAGGATAAAGAGCATTATTAAACCTCTGTGTCTCAAAGTAAAAGGCAAAGGAGAATAAAGAAAGAGATATAAGGTGCGTGCAACTTTTAAAAGATCTTTTCTTTTCTATCTTTTGCAAAAAATGCCTTTGACAAATAAAGTGTTTACTGATGATATGCTCAGGGAAAAAAACAGGACCAGGCCACAAGTCTAAGATTGAAATGCTGCATCACATAACACGGTCACTACCAGAAAATACATGTTTGTACAGTATGTACAGTATTTGCAGCAATGCAAACCCAATATCAACTCATGGTGGAGATATCAATTGTCTTGGACATATTGCATGAGTCAGCATCTAAGAACATGTGAAGATTATGTGTGGAGGTTACAGCATTGTTTGCAAAACCTGAAATGATCTCCTGTTGGCTGGTTCCCAAAAGATTAGTTCACCCATATATTACAGTTTTGTCATTGCACACTACTGTTTGGTATCTTAAGATCTCTTAATGTTTTTGAAAGAAGTCTCTGGCTCAGATCTATTCGGTAAAAACAACTATGCGTGAAATGAATGTTCAGCATCATAACTCCAGTCTTCAGTGTCACGTGATGCTTCAGAAATCAGTCTAATATACTGATTTTCATTTCATGGAATGATTCATTTTTCACGATTCCAAATGCAATTGCCTTTTGCAAGATTACAAATGTTTCACTGTCACTTTTTATCAATTTAATATATCATTGCTAGATAAAAGCATTCATTTCATTCCCCAAAAAATCACTCTCAATGTTTGACTTTTAATGCATAGTCACGCTCTCCACGTCATTACAATGAGGCTGACTTCTCAATAGTTTGTGTGAGACTCAAGCTGAAACTGAAATCTTTAATCACTCAAAATCTTGACATCGCCCTATCTTTCCTTGGCACTATATGTGATATATGTGTGCGTTCAGTGGATCGCTGACTCACTGGAAGGTAAACTTCAGTCTGTTTTCACACATGATATTCAGCTATATTAAACCTTGAACACAGCTTTATAGATTATAGGCATGATTTACAAGATGCTACTTTTAGAGCGTTTGCACATTTAGATCCGTTGTGACCCAGAGGAGTTACACAAACATTTCTTAAAACAGTACAGATTATATGATTACATGTTAAAAGATATACCAATTTTAAGAAATGTTTAAAATGTTTGGTGTTCGGGTTTGTGACTTAATTTTGTCGATAATCATGAGTACACCCATAGATGAACCATTGCAGCATCAAACAATATACATTTTTTTCACCTGAAATGGAAAGTTTATGCATGCACGATGAATTTTTGTTTATTTGAAAACTTTTATGAGTAATATTCATGTTGTTTGAAAGTTGTTTTGTTAGAAACTAATATGTAGGTTTCATAAATTTTGACTGCTTTTTAACAATCATGGATTACATCATAAAGCCAAATTAACTGAATGCATCCAAATTCACACAAAGATATATTCAAATAATAAATATATGTATAGTTTCATGTTGAATTGTACATTTTGAAGAATTTCTTATTTTTGAATCAAAAGGGGTAAATGCAGTAATAACTTGGTAATAATATGATAACATAAAAACTAACACATTTTTTCACATTCACTCATTAATTAAAAGTTGGCGACCACATACAATATAGTTTTAGTTTAAAAATAATATTACGTTATGACGGTCCAAACGCTCCTGGAGTGTGAAAATCGTATAGATATTGAAAGCATAACGCGAGTTAAAAGCCTCAAACACAGAAACCTACTGCATGGAAAAGAGTTATTCTCGTCTTGTGTTCAACACAGCTTCAAAACAATGTGAGGATGAGTACATTATAACAGAATCTGAATTATGTATATATTACTAAAATATATTGCAAAAAATAATATTGCAGGTGACGTTTCTATAACAGTTAGGAGTTTAGGGGCTAGGAAATATCGCAGTAAGTTCCCACCATCATAGTAAAATGTGTGTGTGTGTGTGTGTGTGTGTGTGTGGTGATGCAGCATCGACTGTGAATAGCACCATGATCTTCATGTTTTCCTCCCTGCGGCGTCTCATCATATACATGCATATAGATGTGTGTGTGTGTGCGTGCATGTGTGTGTGTGATTCAGCGCTCTAATACAGCGCTGTGCAAAAAGAGAAAGGTTGGAGAAAGATAAAAACGAAGGATGACAGTGAAAGTGAAAATATTTGTGTCAGCGAGACAGAGCTTTGCAGCGTTCTTTACCTCTCTCACACAGTCCTCTCATGAGATGAATAGATGTGCCTTTTATTCCTCAGCTTTTTTAGATCAAATTAATGATTCATGCTACTAATTCAGCAATTCCTCACGGTCTTGGCTGGTAATATGTCTATATCAATATAATGAGCAGTCCACACACTCGCACACTGGACGCAAACAAATGCACAGTTGCAAGCATTCTATAAATAGACTGGCCGGGCAAACAAAAATAGATGCAGAGAAGAGAAAGCGTGGTTCAGCCGCCTGGATCTAGACATGCTGACAGACTGTCTCTTTCTATCTCTCTGTTTCTATCGCACACGTGAGCGAGCAGCATGCATCTGTAATTCAAACACAAAGGGTGCTACTTTTATTTAATATTAGCCATTGTACAATGGTTTTGAATATGCATCCATATCCACTATACAGTATGCTTTCTGACGTTATGTATTGTGTTGGGATGGGACTATTATTCTAATAATCATTTAATCAGTCAGATATGCCTTTGAGTAATCAATTAATTAGATTACAAAACGGCTATTTTTTTTTTTTTTTTTTTTTTATAATTGTGCATCAAGCTCATTGTTTTTCACAAAAATTGTGTAAACGAATGCAGTTTATGTAAGCTATATGAAGAATATGCAGAATTACTGATTTCGTTTTTCTGTTTGATGCAAATGAATACAGTCAGAGTTAAAGCATACTGACAATAAAACTATACAACTATATCAAAAGCAGAGTTCAAATTACTAAGTGTTTTCTCTCGCTTTTATTTTTTCTCTCAGAAACCTCGGAAAGTCGGGTCTGCGTGTTTCTTGCTTGGGTCTTGGTGAGTAGCCAGTGATTTTCAGTCATCTCTGTTAAAGACTGAAACTGTTCAATGTTTAAACTGGAGTCAGTCATTTATTTAAAACATAAGTGTCTATTTTGTCCATGTTTAAATGCTTTCATTTATCCCAGCTTATGCAACTATAAATAAGTCACAGCGTTACATTCTAACCAGCGGCAGACAAACCTGCTGAAATCAATCAATATTTGATCAATTCTGGTAACACTTTATTGTTTGATTCATATTAATTTATTAATATTAGTTAACTACGTTAGTTAACATTAACAATAAACAACACTTCAGCAGCATTCATTAATTTCAGTTCATGTTTATTTCTGCATTTACTAAGATGTTTTTAAAATCAAAAAGTATGTTAGCATTAGTTAGTGCACTCTCAACTAAGATGAACAAACAATTGTTTTTAAAGTAACGGTAACATTAAAAATACGTTGCTCACACTTAGTTCATGTTGGACATTATCGAGATATTTTCTGAAAATTGAAAAGAGACAAGTTGATGATTCATTGTTTTTTTTTTTTAGTTATGTTTTAATTCCTGTGGAACAACTGGAATAAGTTGTGATGTGTCTCGTCTTTGCCACATTTTTTCTCTCTTGTATTTAATGCATCCCAGCCCTCCCCAATCTGTTTTATTCCTTATTTTCTTCATCGGTCTGTCCCTCACTCTCTCTTTCTGTCCACAGGGACCTGGGTGACATTTGGATCTCAGATCTCTGATGAGGTGAATCATAATGTTCAGGATAAATGCTCCTCTAGTGTTTAATATGTGTTATTAACACAAACAAATAAGTAACCTGTCATCATGTCCTTTCATTCCATTGTGAAACATAAAAGAAGATCATTTTGGAAAAAATGAAGACAATGTTGTGCATGTAATGGAACTCAATAAGCAAACATATATAGCTATTGAATGAGTTTAAATCATTGTTCTGTGGTAAGTGAAAGATTGTGTCTGTAAATGGCCAGATCTCTGTCATCTTCTGCGTGTGTGTGTTTTGTGTGTGTGTGTTTTTCTGCAGATGGCAGAGAGTGTGATGACGGTAGCTTATGAGAATGGAGTCAATCTGTTCGACACAGCTGAAGTGTACGCTTCAGGCAGGTAAGACTGCCACCGATGCAGTGGATATAAAAGTGATGTATAGATATATGAAGAGTTTGGTATAATAAATCCATTTTTATTTATTTGAGTAAAAATGTGTTTTCTTTACTAAGAAAGTGGCCAGATGAAAACCACTATGTTCTGTTTCAAACTTTCACATAACATCTTTAGGTTATAATAACATAAAAAAATAAAAAATCCAAGTTTAGATTTTCAAAGATTTATTATAAAATTATTTATTTATCTATTTGTTACCATTTACAGTGCTTGGACTAGTGGGCTGTGATTGGTTGTTAATCTTTACAGTGCTTGGAATGGTGGGCTGTGATTGGTTGTTAATGTTTACAGTGCTTGGAATGGTGGGCTGTGATTGGTTGTTAATGTTTACAGTGCTTGGAAAGGTGTGCTGTGATTGGTTGTTAATGTTTACAGTGCTTGGAATGGTGGGCTGTGATTGGTTAAGCAGATATAGCGCAATCTGGAAAAAGGGAGAGTGTAAAAAAGGGAGAAAACATGAACTAATAACTGCATAAATGCATAACGTTAAAAACTGACTTTTCAATACCGACCAGATACAATACTAATTTTGGCGGAAACTACATTTAAAAATATAAAAAGGCATTTATCCATTTAATTGGCATTTTGGAACTAAACTCTTTATGTGTCTATAGAAATGATATTCGTATATATTTCTAGTTTACCACAAATGCTTGTGAGCTTATTCAACAGTAACTTTAACCATATCTCAAAGACAATAATTGTAATTATGAAATTGCATTGAATAATACATTTTACTTTTATTGCAATCAACACGCAGCTTTTTGACTTGACAGAATTGAGAGCTGAGGTCTTCATTTGTAGGCATGGGTGTAGAGCAGCACTCCTGGAGGACCTCTCTGCAGGGTTTAATTCACTCCAGTCCTAATTAAACAGGTGTGTTGAGCTGAACCCTGCAGGATGGAGGTCCTCCCGGAGCAGGGTCTGACAGCCCTGATGTAGTGCCATTTAACCTAGTTACTTAGTTTAAAATAAAGGTGGAGTGAACTGAACAGCTGTTTGGGGATCTTTGTGCTTGGGAGGATTATACCAGCATGATCATCGTCATGTGGAGCTGTGTAGATTACATAATAGCCTCCGAGAGGTCAACGTGTCCTGTGTAAAATTAGTTTCAAATAGCTATTTGTATTATAATTATTATGCACTTTCCTTAATGCTATAAAGCGTACTATATCATATTTGATACACAAATTCCTAAGGTCTCCAAATTATCAACATGATCTACACAATCTAACACATGCCTTCTGTCATCTGACTTATGGTTCATTCTATTTTTAGCAAGTAAAAGGTCTTTTAATATCTTTATAAAAATGTGCAACTTCAGGTTGTTGTTCTTTACTGAAATAAACATAATCTAATAGCTTTTATATTGTTTGTGATATTTTAAAATTAATATTTACTGCACTGAAGCAGCCTATGTTTACCTGATTATCCATGCATAATTTTTTTTTAAAGTCATGTTAAAATGTGAATATGAGTCTATTAAGGAATATTTATTTGTTCATCTCTTAATCATCATTGCATTACACTGCATTATATTTTTTCTTCCTTGAATATAAGCAACTTATTCTTCTTTGTCATACTGTGTAAATCATAAATGCATTATGCATCAAATATAATACTCAAATGAAGCACAACTTTTACAATTTGTAATATCTTGTGTAAAGATTCAATAAATAGTTTTGTTTAAAACATTTTTTTTTGACAAATGTGACTTGTCAGGTTTTATATGGTTGATGCACGACATGACACATTACACATTTGTGTAAAATCCATTATTTCATCTTTTGTTTTCAGTTCATTTCACACATTTTATTTGGATAAATCTACAGTTTTAACATCTGTCTTTAACTTTCTTTAATGCTTATTTAGATCCTGACCCGAAGCATAAGAAATAGTAATAGTGGTTATATCATATGCTGGATTATCTGAGAGCCGAGGCACCTGATAAAAGTGTGGTCATGACTTCTTTAGCCACGACACATTCATCAATCTTTCACTCTCAGTCTTTGTTTCTATGCTGCGTTCACTTCATCCTCCTCTTGTTCTTGCTGTCATGTTTTTTTTTCTATCAAATCTTTCCCACATTCTTATTTTAAACTCTACAAATGCTGATTAAATACACTGAAAAATAGCTGTGTGGGATAACAAGAACAAATAGTGGCAAATAAGTGACCTTTCTGATTTATGCAAGTCAAACATGATAAAATGCATGTATACAATTTCTGAAAATATAATATAATATAATATATAATATAGAATAATACAATATATAATATAATGTTAAAAAATATTTGATAATATAAAAAAAATATATATATATTTATATTTTTTTTTATTTTTTTGCATTGTAATAGAAATCATAACATATATTTTCAGATTTTGTATTATTTTTCCTGCAGGGCTGAAATCACTCTAGGGAATATCATCAAGAAGAAAGGCTGGAGGTGACCTGCTTTTACTCTGTTTTTATTAATTCTGTGGAGTATATGAATAACACAGAATAATCAGTAATGTTTTATCTAGTATTTCTGTATTTCTTTGCTCTGGTTGTGGTCAATCTTGGATTCATTTAGGAAAAAAATATGTAGAACACTATTAGGCTTGTCTTCACTATAATAATCTAAATTTTTCCTTTAAACTGTGTTTCAGACGGTCCAGTTATGTAGTAACGACTAAGATCTACTGGGGAGGACAGTGAGTATCTTGAGTTTCATCATGCGTTCATTCAAAACCACAAATGATTCAGAATAGTGTCAAAATTAATAAATGTAGTTTTTTTAATTAAGTTCTTAAACTATTTATGAATCATAATCAGTCAGTAAAGTCTAAAATATACACAAATCAGAGGTGATCGGCAAATGCACTATGTGAATCAAGCATCAATGATCCTCAGGGCAGAGACAGAGAGAGGCCTGTCCAGGAAACACATCATAGAAGGTAAAGTGCTGTTTCTGACTCTCACACTGATGATGATGATGATGAAGGGGACGGACGCTGATGGTGATGTGTCTGCAGGTCTCAGAGGATCCCTGTCTAGACTACAGCTGGAGTATGTGGATATAGTCTTCGCCAACAGGAACGATGTGAACAGCCCAATGGAAGGTCTGTCATTTCTCATGCATCTTTCATGGCCGGCGTGACGAATGCATCTTTCTCTCAAGCGCTGTTGTGTGTGTGTGTTTGCAGAGGTAGTACGTGCGATGACATTTGTTATAAACCAGGGGATGGCCATGTACTGGGGCACGTCCCGCTGGAGCTCCATGGAGATCATGGTACGCTCTCTCTTCTCTCAATACACCACATCTATACCATAATGCATTCCTCACAGCAGCTGCGCTCTCAGAAAAAAAAGGACAAAAGCTGTCACTTTAAGGTACCAGTATGGACTTGAAAAGGTCTTTTGCATCTTTTTTTTTTTTCTGAGAGTGTATTTCTCATAATATGATGCATGTAATCAAGCACAAGTTTTACAAACTACTCAACTCGCAATTTAAAGAAGTTAAAATATAGTCAAGTAACTGCTTTGGGAAGGAAGCTCGTTACACTACAAGCTATTAAATTTACTACCCCGCAATATCATGTTAGATATTTATTTCTACTTACCTGTAAATTATTTACTTGGTCCATTTAAATTTTCCTAATGCTACATGCAAAAAAAAAAAATGTTTTTTTATAAATTAATTAATTAAATAAAATGTAGAAGAGCATGTTTTGTTATTATGGCAGCCCATTTCTGCAAATAAATAAATACATAAATAATAATAATAATAATAATAATAATAATAATAATAATAATAACTAAGAATTGTGAGAATTTGTATCTTGTTATTCTGACTTTTGCTGTTTTTTTCATTTATTTATTTTTTCTCATTGGATACATTATATAATAATATAGGCTTAGCTTTAAAAAAAAAAAAAAAAAGTTCTGAGTTTACATCTCGCAATTCCGTTTTTTTTTCCTACCATGAAATACAAAAAGTTATTGCAACTTTTTATCTCAAATTTCAGCTTTTTTATTCACAATTGCGACTGATATCTATGAGTTGATATTTCAACTATTTCTCAGAATTGCAATGAGCTGATGAATTGATTGTGTTGCTGCTATTATTCACTCTCCAGAACTGCTGTTTACGCTGGTTTATAAGATCTGGGCCGCTGAAAGGACACTTTAACCCCTTGTGGTCTGTGTGTTTGTGTGTTTAGGAGGCGTACTCTGTAGCGAGGCAGTTTAATCTAATCCCACCGGTGTGTGAGCAGGCCGAGTATCACTATTTCCAGAGGGACAAAGTGGAGGTGCAGCTGCCAGAGCTCTACCACAAGATCGGTCAGAATCATATTCAGTCAGAAACAAGCACTCTTTACCACACCTTCAAATTTCACACTTCAAACCGTGAACTGAAATGCCATGTTTTGGACACTTAAATTCATGCTAACTGAAATTAGATGAAAACATAACTTTAGATTTTATATATATATATATATATATATATATATATATATATATATATATATATATATATATATATATATATATATATATATATATATATATATATATATATATATATAACGGCAGGATATATTTACTGTATCTAACCTTGAACCATACTGAAGTCATACATCTTAGGTTTAAAAATAGTTATTGATTTGAGGGTTTGGTTTGAGGACAGATGTGTTGTGTCTGTCACATGCTGCGTCAGGTGTTGGAGCCATGACCTGGTCTCCTCTGGCGTGTGGGCTGATCACTGGGAAATACAGTGACGGGGTTCCAGACTTCTCCAGAGCCGCAATTAAAGTGAGTCGTAAACAGCAGGAGATGGTCTCTCCTCGCTGCTCAGGGTCTCAGTGCTGTTTGAAGTCTAAACCAGTGACCGTGTGTGTATTAGGGCTATCAGTGGCTGAAGGAGCGAGTGTTCAGTGAAGAGGGACGCAGACAGCTGGCAAAAATCAAAGAGCTCCATCTGGTGGCTGACAGACTGGGCTGCACGGCGGCTCAGCTCGCCATCGGTGAGTGTCTCTGTACTCTTATTATATGATCTGGTCACTTACATTATACTGATTGTGCTTCCTAACTCCTGGACGTTAGCCAGACTGAGACTGCTTGTGATCTTTGTGTGTGTTATGCATCAGATGGTCAGTGAACAGATTGATGTCAGTGTTTGTGTACAGTATGTTTTGTGAAATCTCTCTTTCAGCGTGGTGCTTGCGTAGTGAAGGGGTCAGTTCTGTACTTCTTGGTGTCTCCAATACAGACCAGCTTCTTGAGAACCTCGGAGCCCTGCGGGTAACACACACACACAAACACACACACACACACACACACACACACACACACACACACACACACACACACACACAAAAACACATACACACTCTCATACACACACAGACACACACACACACACACACAAACCCATACACACAGACACACACAAACACATAGACACTCATTGATGTGTGCGTTTGATGAACAAAGTTCAATAGAACACAATTTATTTGAAACGGAAATATTTAGTAACATTCTAAAAGTCTTTGATGTTTTTGATCCGTGTAATAAATCCTTGCTGAAACCATTTGATGAAAAGGGGCATCCTGTGACGAGACAGACGTCCTAATAAGATGAGTTTGATCTTCTCTCTAGGTGCTGTCTCAGATGAATCCTCAGACAGTGAGCGAGATGGATGCTCTCCTGGGCAACAAGCCTCACTCCAAGAAAGAGTCACGTGCGTGAGGAACCAGAGAGATGACATGAACATGTGCAGCCGGAAAAGACAAAGAACGCAACGGGGAAAAGACGGCTTTCCTGACCTCCCGTATATTACAACACCTGCATGCCTTCTGCAACATGCTTCCAGCCCACACCACACTGCTCTCTGTCCCCCTGCTCAGATATCTGAACATAACCTCTTAACTCAACACAGACACGGCTGCCTGCAACATCACAGCGGTGAGGAAGTGCTGCTGATTGAAGGATGAAAGTGTCAAAAAGCTTGTTTATTAGCCGGCCCAGACGGAATCTGCAGCTTTATCCGCTACGGAAATTCCAATGTGGAATTCTGCGAAATGGATCAAATGTGATAAATTGGAAAGTGCTACATTGTTATTTCCAGCTGGAAGAATTATCAGATATGCCAAAATGTTTATTAAAAGAACATGTGTGGGATGAATGATGTGTAGGACTTCCCGAATCATGAGCGTTCTGCGGAAACCTGCGCAGATTCCACGTGGGCCTGGCCGTGCGTTCAAGATCGTGTGTGCATGCGGTGACACACTTTTTGAATCAAACTCTCCGTTGCTGGCGTTGCACACGAGTGTCACAGAAGATGTTTCTAAAAGCTGCCCGTCCCGTTTGCTGGGACGCTCACTGCCTACAGGAGCAACATGCAGCAAACAGCAGTTTGGACACATCACAAGTCTTCCTCCATCTCCCTCGTTCCATCTCTCCTCGTGTTTACAACAGTGCACCTGTCCCTTTAAGAGAATCTGTGCAGTTAGTGGAGAGGCGTGTGAGTGTGGATCCAGTCCCTTGCCAATATATTCAGACCCTCACCAGTTCACTTATATAAAAACAACTCTTTTAGTCAATATTACTATTACTGACAGACACCGAACTCTCAGTAAACTTAAACTGATGCAGTGCAACAGACTGGAAAGACACCTCAAATCATGAGGCTTGTTTCCAAATGATTTAATTACAAAAAAAGGGCAAGAAAATCTAATCTCATAGCCACATTTAGGACCAGAATATCATTAACCAAACCATAGCCATGTCTTGAACTCAGTGGTAGTGGTCTTGAAAGACCGCAGTGGTAAAGGTCTTTTTATTAAAATAAAATAAAATAATATATATATATATGTAAACATGAAGGATTTAACTGTATTTGGAAAAGAAGGAGAACATTACTCAAATTAGTTAGCAAATAATATTTTTGTTTTAAATAATGCACACATTTAATCTTATTCATATGCCTAATTTTGTCAAAAATGCAAGATATTTATCGTCTTGTCACATTTGATTATGAATTATATGAATGTCCTAAATTAAATATTTTCAAATCAGCAACATTTGACAGGTTGAGTAGCTTGCATTGCTCTATATTGCTGTTGATCATGAATATTTCTGTTGTAGAATGGCTGTCAAATATGAAATGTTAAGCTGCTGACCTCCCACATCTTCACTGTTAAATCTGAAGCGCTGTGCTGGGTGACAATATGATTTACAGTAAACCATTCTTGAGCAGACAGAATATTAGAGTAGTCCCGCTTGCATCACTGGAGAGAATTCGTCATTTTCACTGGAAGATGATCTTCTGATTAAACATTAACAGGTCAAAATAAATAAACAGATAGAAAATAAATATGCCGTATGAAATGATCTATAACAAGATCTATATCATGCATTTATTCCCAATTTTCACATTTTGTAGAGCATTCCATTTCATGCACTATTCAGACATTTCTTCTTGCAATTTAGTGTTTGTAACTTGAAATTTGGACTTTTTTGTTCTCAGAATTTTAAAAAAAGAAAAAAAAGCTAAATTGTGAAACAAAATGTCAATAGAAAAAAATAAGCTTCCATCGACAGTTGTGTTATAAGTAGGGTGCTTTTTTTATTTTATTTGTGTATAATTTATTCTAAGAATACTTTCTTAATGTAATATAAGATTATTTTCTTAATCTTAAATCTATATATATCCTGTATTGAATTAGTGCGTTTGGGAAAAATGAAAGAACCAAAAGGAAGTGCAGTCTGTTTGAGAAGTCTGTCTGGGCCTGATACAACACAGACAGCTTGCTTGAATATTGGCAGGTGTTTGAATATATTTATTATTATCCTCAAGATAGACACTTGACTTCTTTATACGCAGGATTAGTAGTTTACGAAGTGGATGCTGGTCTGAATACTTTTGCAAGGCATCATCATTCGTGTGGGGCTTGGCTTCAGCGGTCAGCATCCTTTGCACTAAGTGGACAGAGTCATAATTTAAAGATCATAGTTCACAAATAGTCCTGAAGGTCAAAGGTTAACATGACCAGAGAACTGTGCTAGTATTGCTTGCGTGTTTGACAAATACAAGCTGCGTCAGTGACAATGAAAAGCGAAGCCCCATAGACTTCTACTATTGCAAGTGCATTACTGTAAAATGTTTTTTTTTTTTTTTTTTTTTTTTTTTTTTTACAAACTAAATCAAATTTTCTGCAGTAAATGACAGCATGCTATTGATCAAGCTTAAAGGAATAGATCACCCAAAACTGATAATTAGCTGAAAAGGCACTCGCCCTCAAGTTTTCTATGATGTTTGTTTCTTCATCAGAACAGATTTGGAGTAATTTACATTCCATTTAACATCAGTTTCTCATCAATGGATGCTCTGCAGTGAATGGGTGCCGTCAGAATGAGAGTCCAAACAGCTGATAAAAACATCACAATAATCCACAGCACTCCAGTCCATCAGTGAACATCTGGAGAAGACAAAAGATGTGTGTTTGTAAGAAACAAACACAAAATCATCACTGAGCTGATGACAATAAACCAATTAGTGTTTATTAACCAACTTCAAGCTAATTTTCATTTTGGTGAACTATTCTTTTAACTCTACTGAACCAAGTCAAAAACAAGAAGACAAAAAGATTTAGTTCAGCACAATAAATGGGCACAGACAGAATTAATCATTTTATATTAAACTGAGATCAGTTTTACAATGTGTGTAATATGAGTTGCATTGGAGAAACCAGACCTAGGTCAGCAGAGCTAGCAAGATTCACTCTATTTATTACAATTAGAATCAGATTTTATGCTGTTGAACATTTTCTGAATGCTTTTTCTTTCCCCCAAAATGCCAAGACTGCTAAGCTTTACTCTATTAAACAGAGCAGGGGTTGGAGAGAATTATAAGCACTGACAGATCTGAGATCAGGTTTTTTTTTTTTTTTTTAGCATCAAGCTGGTCCTGGCTCACTTATTAATGGGTTAACACAAGCCCCTTTAGTGGTAATCCAAGTTCACTTCTGGTTGGTACTAATGTCTCTTTGTATTTATAATGTTCAGTGATTTATGTAAGTATTGTACCGGAGTTGGCAAGTTGGAAAAGCATCAGAATGATTGATCTTTTTTAATCAACATAATCATTAGCAAGACTTTACTATCATTAGTTAACCTGAACTAATGTATATATAAATTTAGTGCACTCCCTCATATGGTAATTTTGCCTGAATATTTTAAATTTACTGTCATGCAACAAGAATCAAAAAGCAAAAAAACTACAAAAAACAAGCCCTGTACTGAATGTATCTTGCTTGCCTTTAAAAGTGTGGAGAAAACTATTGTCACAGGTGTCATTTATGTCAACTGCTGGAGAGCTTGACGATCACAACAACACCTGCATGTTACACACCAAAAACAAACAAAAAAAAACAAACATGCACTCTTATTCAAGCGTCTGTGTTGTGAATGTCATCTAACAAGATAAATTCACAACTCACATAATAAAAGCACATTGTCATTTTAGATTCCCATGTAAAAGGTAATTTAAACAAATCCAACATTTTAAAACCATTTGACATTCGGGATATTCTCTGCCTTTAGTGAATCTTATAAAAAGAAAAAAACATATTATATTGAATCACATAATCAAAAGAAGAAAATTTTTTTTTGCATAAAATTAGGACCAAGTTGCAAGTTATCTTAATTGAAATGGGGAAAAAAGTATTGCCAATTTATAAAGATATATCAAAATACAATTTCAATCTTATTTCTTTATTTATTTTTGGAGATTCACCTAAAAAAGAAAAAGAAAAAGAAAGAATGGCAAGTCTATATAAATGAGCACATATTGTATGCAGTGTCCATCACACTTTCTGCTGGTTGTGTAGTCAGACTGTAAGCAGCAGCTGTGAGTTTAACACACCAATGATTTTATCTGATGAAACAAATGTTACACAACTGCATACTTGAACCTCTTGCACATTAGACAGTAGCGTGAGATGAAAAGTATTCAGATAAAGTTTTGCTCCTAAGTTTACATAGCCCATGCAGAAGCTACATTACATTTATTATTGTTTTTTCATGGACCAAATAACAAATAGGTTACATAACGTATTAGACCATAAATTAGACCTGAAATGTATGTCACCAGATTCTTAACTGTCTGAAGGAAGATGTTTCCCTTTCAAATGAAACTCAATGCTGCATCATTACATTGATTCAATGGGAATGTTAATACCAACATCGACATACTGAAGGAATAACTAACAAGAACGTTTGTGAAAAGCACAACCCCCTTGGCCTGAAGAATGAATTAACCCAAAGGGATCAAACCTGGGATCAAACCGATTTATTAATTACATACATAAATAGGTGTGGAAAGGACAGGCCTGTCACGACGCAAACAAATATACAATAAATTCCCACAATATGAATGTGGTGGTGCACACCAGTGATGCGCGGGTTAATCCGAAATGAGTGGGTGCCTGCGCTCACCCGCGGTTACGAGTCATGCAAATTTTTTTTAATGATATTCGGGTCGCGGTCGGTCGGGTCATTTGAAATAAAAATGTAATTTATATAGTACTAGACACAATTTTGAAATACATAGGCCTACACTTTATTGGCTGAATAACTGGCATGAATAGAGTGGCCACCTGTCCCGCTTTACATTGTACAGTACAGAAATTTTACCCTTTGTCCCTCCTCACGCAAACTGAGCATCTGTCCCGCTTTTTCATTCGACCCTAATAAATACACGAATACGTCCATAGGCGTACTGTTAACTAGGTCCAATAGTTCAGAGGAGAGCAATAAAATCGTAAGTCGATAGGCTGAGTCGTACGTCAATCAAACTGTTGACTGGTGCACGAACGCCTCCTCAAGAATCTCAAATTGGAGAGCACGCTCGCTGTTCGGTCAGGTTAAGCAGCCATGGCCAGTGTGGCCATGAAAAAGAGAATATGCAGTTTTAATAGCGAATGGACCGCTACATAGCCTTCTCTTGGTTAAGACCTGTAGATGGCAAAGCAGAGAGAGCGTTTTGCATTTTATGCAAAAGCAGTTTTTCCATGGGACATGGTGGAGAATACGACGTGAGCGTCATGGTGCATGTGAGTACCACAGAAAAAAGCACATCATCAAGAAACATGCAAATCAGTGCAATGGTTTTACAATACACCAAATGACCCACAGTCTGACAAAGTTTGGGCAGCAGAAGTGACGAGCAATTTATACGTACATCACAACTGCAGATACGCTCTGACTTCAGTAAGTTTGCCCCAGTCATTTTTCCAGATTCTGAAATAGCTAAGAAAAAGCTGTAGAAACTTTGGGTGATATTTTGGGACAGGTAGTGTCTTAATTATTTCGTTGGTGGGTTTAAAAAGAAATATAGGCAATATATTACAGAAAGCTTCAAATGTCTACTTTTAAACGAACATATTCAAACCAAAACAAATAGGCTACTCTCTGATTATGTAATCCATATGAAATGTGTATTTCTCTCATGCGTTCATGGCGAGTCCGCATCGTCAACTTCATCTTTGTAGCGATACAGAAAACACCAGTTTATTACAAAATAATAAGTCCTGGGTCACTTATAAATGGGTTAACACAAGCCCCTTTAGTGGTAATCCAAGTTCACTTCTGGTTGGTACTAATGTCTCTTTGTATTTATAATGTTCAGTGATTTATGTAAGTATTGTACCGGAGTTGGCAAGTTGGAAAAGCATCAGAATGATTGATCTTTTTTAATCAACATAATCATTAGCAAGACTTTACTATCATTAGTTAACCTGAACTAATGTATATATACATTTAGTGCACTCCCTCATATGGTAATTTTGCCTGAATATTTTAAATTTACTGTCATGCAACAAGAATCAAAAAGCAAAAAAACTACAAAAAAACAAGCCCTGTACTGAATGTATCTTGCTTGCCTTTAAAAGTGTGGAGAAAACTATTGTCACAGGTGTCATTTATGTCAACTGCTGGAGAGCTTGACTGTCACAGCCACACCTTCTACACTCCCGGAATCGGACACTTACGCCACACCCACTCGTCCCCAATCACCCGAATTCTGAACTCCTGTGCATCATCACCAGAACCACATATAAAGCCATCAGTCACCATCACTCATCGTCTGGTCTTGCACTGATCTCCTCACTTGCCTGAACGCCATTATTAAACCTACCTGAACTCTTGAACCCTCTTCATCCTCGTCAGTCTTCCTGTCCCCATCGTCTTCATCTGAGCACCATCTGGATCACCGTTCACCATAAGGGAAGTTGTGTTGTCACCGTTCTATCCACGTGTCAAGATTCACCTGTGTCTGAAACCTCTGATTCACATTAAACTACCTTATCACTGAATCCTCTGTGTCCTCGTCTGTGTCTGACAGAAGACCAGACCGCATGCAGAGCTCTTCGGACACGGGCGAGGACCGCACCGCTGATCCCTTCACGCAACTGGTTCACGCTGTACGGTCCTCACTGATGCAACAAACTCCCCCTTCTTCACCGGCTGTCAACAACTCAAACACCGCTACAACTCCGGTCACTTCTTCAGTTGCCCCTGCGAGTCCCATGGCCAAACCAGCGACATACAGCGGCACGGCGGAGGATTGCAGCGGCTTCCTGCTACAGTGTTCCCTCTATATGGAATCCAACTCTCATTTATTCACCTCCGAACGCAGTCGAGTAGCCTTCATCATCAACCTACTCTCAGGTAAGGCCCTCCAATGGGCTGAATCTCTCTGGGACTCGAACTCACCTGCCCTTGGATCCGTCACTAACTTCTGTTCCCAGTTAAAATCCGTCTTTGGCCATCAAACTTCTGCCTTGTCTGTCCATGACCAATTATTTACCATTCACCAACAGAGAGATGAATCTGTGAGTGATTATGCCATACGCTTCCGTACTCTCATAAGCGGCTGGAATGAAACTGCCTTAATTACAGCATATCGCCATGGATTGAATGACAAGATACAGAGTTTGATAGTTGTGTACGAAGACTCACTAGGACTAGAGAATCTCATTCAGAAATCCATTCGAGTTGCCCAGAGACTCACTGCCTGTCATCCGCTCACTCCCGCTGTACTTCCTCCGCCCGCTATACCATCTGTCGGTCCTCCAGCACCTGAACCCATGCAAATGGACTCTCACCATCTGTCCGCATCGGAACGTCAGCGGAGGATCAACGCCGGGCTATGTCTCTATTGTGGGGGAGATGGACACCTCTTACCATCCTGTCCAGTTCGACCTCCACGCCCAGCGGTGAGTACCATCCATATACCTCCTCAAACTGCTCATCTAACTAAGACCTGGGTTACTCTAAGACACCTTTGCTCTTATGTTTCAGTACAAGCCCTCATCGACTCCGGTTCGGCGGGGAACTTCATCAACCGGCAAACCTTAACTCGTCTCAACGCCAAACATCACCGAAGCCCTGTCGAACTCAAAGTAACCACCATACAGGGAAAGCCGCTGGGCAAGGGTCGTGTCCACTATTTCTCCCCCACAATCATCCTCCGCGTGGGACTCCTGCACGAAGAAGACATCACGTTCATGGTGCTGGAGGAATCCACCGCAGACATCATCCTGGGACGCCCCTGGCTTAACCTCCACCAACCTCACATCCATTGGCCCACTGGCGAGATCCTGAAATGGGGAATGTCCTGCCATCATACCTGCATCACTCCTCCAGCTAAAATCCCCAAGGTCAGTCCTCCCTTAAGGAAGTCTTCCCTACCGGTCCAGTCCACATCAGTGGAGAGCCCCGAAACGAAGATGGATCATATCATCCCTCCTGAATATCGGGCGTTCCAGGATGTGTTCAGTAAGCGGTTGGCAATGAAGCTACCACCTCATAGGCCATGGGACTGAGCCATTGACCTCCTGCCTGGAGCAACCCTTCCTAAAGGACGAATCTATCCCCTGTCCATCCCGGAGCAGAAGGCCATGGAGGAGTATATACAGGAAGCCCTCGCTCAGGAGTTCATCCGACCATCTACTTCCCCTGCCGCTTCTAGCTTCTTCTTCGTGGCCAAGAAGGACGGAGGCTTGAGGCAGTGCATCGATTATCGCCACCTCAATTCACAAACCGTCAAATTCAGTTATCCTCTTCCCCTGGTCCCAGCAGCGTTGGAACAACTACGCGGAGCCAGGATCTTCACGAAACTGGACTTGAGGAGCGCCTACAACCTAATCCGCATCCGGAAGGGGGACGAATGGAAGACCGCTTTCATCACTCCTTCCGGGCACTATGAATACCGGGTCATGCCGTATGGGTTATCCAACAGTCCATCCGTCTTCCAAAACTACATGAATGAAGTCTTCAGAGATTACCTTAACAAGTTCGTAATTGTCTACATCGACGACATCCTCATCTACTCCACATCCAAGCTAGAACATATCCATCATGTCATCCTCGTACTCCGAAAACTCCGGCAACACCACCTTTACCTCAAATCCGAAAAATGTGAGTTCCATACGCCCTCAGTCCAGTTCCTAGGTTACATCATCGACCCATGTGGCGTGAAGATGGACCAGGGGAAGGTGGACGCCATCACACACTGGCCTCAACCCGGCTCCATAAAAGAACTTCAACGCTTCCTGGGCTTTGCCAACTTTTATCGAAGATTCATCAAGGACTACAGTTTACTCAGCTCCCCTCTAACTTCTCTCCTCCGGAACCGGCCCAAGTCTCTGTCCTGGAACCCCGAGGCCACTGAAGCTTTCCACCTGCTCAAACAAGCCTTCAAGACCGCTCCAATCCTCATCCACCCTGATCCCAGCCACCAGTTCATCGTGGAAGTGGACGCCTCATCCACCGGGGTCGGAGCAGTCCTCTCCCAGCGGCAGGGGAATCCACCACGACTCCATCCATGTGCCTTCTTCTCGAAGAAGCTATCCCCGGCGGAGCAGAATTATGACATTGGTAACCGTGAACTACTGGCCATTAAGCTGGCTCTGGAAGAATGGCGTCACTGGCTGGAGGGAGCCCAGTTCCCTTTCGAGGTGGTAACCGACCACCGGAACCTGGAATACCTCCGTGAAGCCAAAAGACTGAATCATCGCCAAGCTAGATGGGCCTTGTTCTTCACGAGATTCAACTTCAAGGTCACCTATCGCCCTGGCTCCCAGAACAATAGAGCCGACGCCCTCTCCCGTCTTCATCAAGCAGATCCCGAACCCGAATCTCCAGAACCAATCCTCCCTCCAGCCATGATAGTTAGTCCTATCCAGTGGAGTATTGATCATCTGATTGCACAGGAAAACCTTCAACACCCTGCTCCGCCGGGAGGTCCAGAAGGGAAACTCTTCGTCCCCCCTCAACATCGGATTACCCTCCTGGACTTAGCTCACACCTCTCCGGGCTCTGGACACCCAGGCAGGAGGCAGACCCTCTCGCTCCTACAACAGCGTTACTGGTGGCCATCGATGGCTCTGGATACGGTCCGCTACCTCAAAGGATGCTCCGTCTGCGCCATAGCAGACACCCCTAGAAGACTCCCGGAAGGTAAACTGGTGCCTCTGCCCATTCCTGAACGTCCATGGACCCATATCGGTATTGATTTCATGACTGACCTCCCTCTCTCTCAAGGCTACACCTGTGTACTGGTAGTGGTCGACAGGTTTTCAAAATCATGTAAACTCATCCCTCTCAAAGGACTCCCCACTGCGTTCGAAGCGGCAGAGGCACTATTCCACAATGTCTTCCGTCACTTTGGCATCCCAGAAGATATCGTCTCCGACAGAGGCCCCCAATTCATCTCTAGAGTCTGGTCAGCTTTCTTCCGTCTTCTAGGGGTGTCCGTCAGTCTCTCCTCGGGATACCATCCTCAGACCAATGGCCAGACGGAGCGCAAGATTCAGGAGCTGGGGGGGTTCCTGAGGATTTACTGCCACCGTAACCAGGACTGTTGGAGCCAGTACCTACCCTGGGCCGAATACGCTCAGAACTCCCTCCAGCAATCTACCACCGGGCTCACCCCCTTCCAATGTGTCCTTGGATACCAACCTCCGCTCTTCCCATGGTCAGGTGAGCCCTCGCAGGTCCTAGCGGTAGAAAACTGGTTCCGACAGAGCGAGAGGGTCTGGGACTCGGCTCACGTGCATCTCCAGCGGGCAGTGCGGAGGCATAAGGAGCAAGCGGACGCTCGTCGAGGACCCACGCCGCAATACCAACCTGGACAACAAGTCTGGCTCTCGACGAGGGACATCCGCCTCCGACTGCCCTGCCGTAAGCTGAGTCCCCGATACATCGGACCATTCACTATTGAACGGCAACTGAACGAAGTGACCTATAGACTCCAACTCCCTGCACAGTACCGTATCTCACCTTCATTCCATGTCTCACTCCTCAAACCCTTCACTGAACCTTTGTCTCCTCCATCCACAGAACCTGGTGATGATGCCGTACCTCCTCCTCCGGCCATCGAAGACGACAACGACATCTTCCGGGTGAGAGCTATCCTCGACTCTCGACAACGGGGTCCTCAACTGGAGTACCTTGTGGACTGGGAAAACTACGGCCCGGAGGAGCGTTGCTGGGTTAATCGTAACGACATCCTGGACCCCAGCCTTCTCACTGACTTTCATCAAGACCATCCAGACCGCCCCGCTCCCCGTGGCCGAGGTAGACCCCGTCGTCGCACAAGATCCCAGCCGTCAGGAGCCGCCCGTGGAGGAGGGGGTACTGTCACAGCCACACCTTCTACACTCCCGGAATCGGACACTTACGCCACACCCACTCGTCCCCAATCACCCGAATTCTGAACTCCTGTGCATCATCACCAGAACCAAATATAAAGCCATCACTCATCGTCTGGTCTTGCACCGTTCTCCTCACTTGCCTGAACGCCATTATTAAACCTACCTGAACTCTTGAACCCTCTTCATCCTCGTCAGTCTTCCTGTCCCCATCATCTTCATCTGAGCACCATCTGGATCACCGTTCACCATAAGGGAAGTTGTGTTGTCACCGTTCTATCCACGTGTCAAGATTCACCTGTGTCTGAAACCTCTGATTCACATTAAACTACCTTATCACTGAATCCTCTGTGTCCTCGTCTGTGTCTGACATTGACGATCACAACAACACCTGCATGTTACACACCAAAAAAAAAAAAAAAAACATGCACTCTCCCGTCTTCATCAAGCAGATCCCGAACCCGAATCTCCAGAACCAATCCTCCCTCCAGCCATGATAGTTAGTCCTATCCAGTGGAGTATTGATCATCTGATTGCACAGGAAAACCTTCAACACCCTGCTCCGCTGGGAGGTCCAGAAGGGAAACTCTTCGTCCCCCCTCAACATCGGATTACCCTCCTGGACTTAGCTCACACCTCTCCGGGCTCTGGACACCCAGGCAGGAGGCGGACCCTCTCGCTCCTACAACAGCGTTACTGGTGGCCATCGATGGCTCTGGATACGGTCCGCTACCTCAAAGGATGCTCCGTCTGCGCCATAGCAGACACCCCTAGAAGACTCCCGGAAGGTAAACTGGTGCCTCTGCCCATTCCTGAACGTCCATGGACCCATATCGGTATTGATTTCATGACTGACCTCCCTCTCTCTCAAGGCTACACCTGTGTACTGGTAGTGGTCGACAGGTTTTCAAAATCATGTAAACTCATCCCTCTCAAAGGACTCCCCACTGCGTTCGAAGCGGCAGAGGCACTATTCCACAACGTCTTCCGTCACTTTGGCATCCCAGAAGATATCGTCTCCGACAGAGGCCCCCAATTCATCTCTAGAGTCTGGTCAGCTTTCTTCCGTCTTCTAGGGGTGTCCGTCAGTCTCTCCTCGGGATACCATCCTCAGACCAACGGCCAGACGGAGCGTAAGATTCAGGAGCTGGGGGGGTTCCTGAGGATTTACTGCCACCGTAACCAGGACTGTTGGAGCCAGTACCTACCCTGGGCCGAATACGCTCAGAACTCCCTCCAGCAATCTACCACCGGGCTCACCCCCTTCCAATGTGTCCTTGGATACCAACCTCCGCTCTTCCCATGGTCAGGTGAGCCCTCGCAGGTCCTAGCGGTAGAAAACTGGTTCCGACAGAGCGAGAGGGTCTGGGACTCGGCTCACGTGCATCTCCAGCGGGCAGTGCGGAGGCATAAGGAGCAAGCGGACGCTCGTCGAGGACCCACGCCGCAATACCAACCTGGACAACAAGTCTGGCTCTCGACGAGGGACATCCGCCTCCGACTGCCCTGCCGTAAGCTGAGTCCCCGATACATCGGACCATTCACTATTGAACGGCAACTGAACGAAGTGACCTATAGACTCCAACTCCCTGCACAGTACCGTATCTCACCTTCATTCCATGTCTCACTCCTCAAACCCTTCACTGAACCTTTGTCTCCTCTATCCACAGAACCTGGTGATGATGCCGTACCTCCTCCTCCGGCCATCGAAGACGACAACGACATCTTCCGGGTGAGAGCTATCCTCGACTCTCGACAACGGGGTCCTCAACTGGAGTACCTTGTGGACTGGGAAAACTACGGCCCGGAGGAGCGTTGCTGGGTTAATCGTAACGACATCCTGGACCCCAGCCTTCTCACTGACTTTCATCAAGACCATCCAGACCGCCCCGCTCCCCGTGGCCGAGGTAGACCCCGTCGTTGTACAAGATCCCAGCCGTCAGGAGCCGCCCGTGGAGGAGGGGGTACTGTCACAGCCACACCTTCTACACTCCCGGAATCGGACACTTACGCCACACCCACTCGTCCCCAATCACCCGAATTCTGAACTCCTGTGCATCATCACCAGAACCACATATAAAGCCATCACTCATCGTCTGGTCTTGCACCGTTCTCCTCACTTGCCTGAACGCCATTATTAAACCTACCTGAACTCTTGAACCCTCTTCATCCTCGTCAGTCTTCCTGTCCCCATCGTCTTCATCTGAGCACCATCTGGATCACCGTTCACCATAAGGGAAGTTATGTTGTCACCGTTCTATCCACGTGTCAAGATTCACCTGTGTCTGAAACCTCTGATTCACATTAAACTACCTTATCACTGAATCCTCTGTGTCCTCGTCTGTGTCTGACATTGACGATCACAACAACACCTGCATGTTACACACCAAAAAAAAACAAAAAAACATGCACTCTTATTCAAGCGTCTGTGTTGTGAATGTCATCTAACAAGATAAATTCACAACTCACATAATAAAAGCACATTGTCATTTTAGATTCCCATGTAAAAGGTAATTTAAACAAATCCAACATTTTAAAACCATTTGACATTCGGGATATTCTCTGCCTTTAGTGAATCTTATAAAAAGAAAAAAACATATTATATTGAATCACATAATCAAAAGAAGAAAAATTTTTTTTGCATAAAATTAGGACCAAGTTGCAAGTTATCTTAATTGAAATGGGGAAAAAAGTATTGCCAATTTATAAAGATATATCAAAATACAATTTCAATCTTATTTCTTTATTTATTTTTGGAGATTCACCTAAAAAAGAAAAAGAAAAAGAAAGAATGGCAAGTCTATATAAATGAGCACATATTGTATGCAGTGTCCATCACACTTTCTGCTGGTTGTGTAGTCAGACTGTAAGCAGCAGCTGTGAGTTTAACACACCAATGATTTTATCTGATGAAACAAATGTTACACAACTGCATACTTGAACCTCTTGCACATTAGACAGTAGCGTGAGATGAAAAGTATTCAGATAAAGTTTTGCTCCTAAGTTTACATAGCCCATGCAGAAGCTACATTACATTTATTATTGTTTTTTCATGGACCAAATAACAAATAGGTTACATAACGTATTAGACCATAAATTAGACCTGAAATGTATGTCACCAGATTCTTAGCTGTCTGAAGGAAGATGTTTCCCTTTCAAATGAAACTCAATGCTGCATCATTACATTGATTCAATGGGAATGTTAATACCAACATCGACATACTGAAGGAATAACTAACAAGAACGTTTGTGAAAAGCACAACCCCCTTGGCCTGAAGAATGAATTAACCCAAAGGGATCAAACCTGGGATCAAACCGATTTATTAATTACATACATAAATAGGTGTGGAAAGGACAGGCCTGTCACGACGCAAACACATATACAATAAATTCCCACAATATGAATGTGGTGGTGCACACCAGTGATGCGCGGGTTGATCCGAAATGAGTGGGTGCCTGCGATCACCTGTGGTTACGAGTCATGCAAATTTTTTTTAATGATATTCGGGTCGCGGTCGGTCGGGTCATTTGAAATAAAAATGTAATTTATATAGTACTAGACACAATTTTGATATACATAGGCCTACACTTTATTGGCTGAATAACTGGCATGAATAGAGTGGCCACCTGTCCCGCTTTACATTGTACAGTACAGAAATTTTACCCTTTGTCCCTCCTCACGCAAACTGAGCATCTGTCCCGCTTTTTCATTCGACCCTAATAAATACACGAATACGTCCATAGGCGTACTGTTAACTAGGTCCAATAGTTCAGAGGAGAGCAATAAAATCGTAAGTCGATAGGCTGAGTCGTACGTCAATCAAACTGTTGACTGGTGCACGAACGCCTCCTCAAGAATCTCAAATTGGAGAGCACGCTCGCTGTTCGGTCAGGTTAAGCAGCCATGGCCAGTGTGGCCATGAAAAAGAGAATATGCAGTTTTAATAGCAAATGGACCGCTACATAGCCTTCTCTTGGTTAAGACCTGTAGATGGCAAAGCAGAGAGAGCTTTTTGCATTTTATGCAAAAGCAGTTTTTCCATGGGACATGGTGGAGAATACGACGTGAGCGTCATGGTGCATGTGAGTACCACAGAAAAAAGCACATCATCAAGAAACATGCAAATCAGTGCAATGGTTTTACAATACACCAAATGACCCACAGTCTGACAAAGTTTGGGCAGCAGAAGTGACGAGCAATTTATACGTACATCACAACTGCAGATACGCTCTGACTTCAGTAAGTTTGCCCCAGTCATTTTTCCAGATTATTACAAAACAATTAAATGAGTCCTTGCTAATTTAAACACATTCATAATCATTACTTAAACCGGTTCTTTGTGGCAAGCCTTATGTGTGCGGTCATAACGCTTATTATAGGCCATAGTCTATTTCAGTAATTAAATTAATATAAAGGGGCGACGCATTTACTACTTTACGAACATATGCGGGTCAGGAAGCGGGTCGGGTACAATATTTTATTTAATTTTTTTGCGGTCCGAGTTGCAGGCAGGTTAGTTGGAAACATTGGTCGGGTGCGGGTTGTTTATACATTGACCCGCGCATCACTGGTGCACACTTAGCACAGACCTTAGAGAAAGCCACACTCCTGGTAGAGTGGGCTCAGATACCTAGAGGCGAAGCCATGGTGCGCACCTTATATGCGAAGGAAATCACATTTACATTGTAGTGTGATAAGTATTGCTTGGAGATAGGGGAACCCCTGTCCTGACCTCCAAAGCAAACCAATAACTGGTAAGATATATGTCTTAGGCTTGAACATCAAAATAAATCCTAAAGGACCTGACTGGACATAAGAGATGAAGCCTCTCTAGCTCCAGCAAGTCAAACAGCGGAAGAGAGAAGGCTTGAAGGACGACCAGATTAATTGTTGAAAATGCTGTCTTTGGGATGTAACCCAAGTCATGGTTCAGTATCATTGTGACAAGTCCATAGGCAAAGTCTAGGCAGTAGGGTGCAGCTGATAAGGCCTGCAAATATCCTACTCTCTTAAATGTCAATTAACAGAGCTATCTGAGGGTCAGAAACTTTTTAGAGGCTGCTTGCAAAAGCTCAAACGGACCCCTCGATAATCCTTCCAGGACAATAGAAGTGCTCTAGTGTTCAGAATGTCTCAACAACCTCAGATGGAAGAATGGAAACTATGAGCTGGTACCCCACAAGGCCAGACCCATAGCTTCAATAGCTTGAGCCGAGAGTGAACAATTGTGCCTGGGAGAGAAGGTCCCACCTGATCAACATCCCACAAGGAGAGCCTTCTGGGGGAGATATTAGGTCCAAGAACCACACTTTGGCCTCCCAGAATGGAGCCACTAGAAATAAGTAAACTGACGAACTCTGGCTAGAATAGCAGAGCAATGGAAACAGCGGGTCGTCATCTCAGATCAAACAGGTCCATTTCCATTCTGCCATACATCTGCCAAATTAACCTCGGAGTGGAGTCTATTCCAGGGAGGCTTCACTCCCTGTCTGCTCCCATATTTAAATGTCTCAGGGAGAGCAGTTTGACTTGAGCCTATAGCAGGATCTGTTGCACCAACTTGAACAGGAGGCATGAATGCAGACTTCCCTGGTGATTTATATATGAGACTACTGTTGTTTTGTCCATCCGCAACAACATATGGTAGCCTCTCAGGTCCATGAAAAAAAAAATACCTGAAAGCCAGAAATACAGAAGTCCAGGCAGTTTATGTGCCAAAAGAAATGTCAGCCTTCCATGAACCCTAGGCTGTACTAGGATCCAGGATTGCTTCCCAACTCGTAAGGGAGGCATCTATAGCCACTGACTTGTAGCACCCTGTGCACATTGCGGGACCCAAGGTCAGAAACCTGGGTTCCTTCACGTAGAAAGGGAAGGAAAGCCTCTGCATGTAATGACACTTTTCCACTGCATGGTATGACTCGGCTCAATTTTCATTTCCACTGCAGTTTAGTACCGCTTAAATTGGGAGGGATTATAGACATGTTGTTGTAGTTGCTGAGCCTCTACTGCCATGACCTCCCGAAAAAAAAAATTCATTCCATAACACTTGTCCTCTGCTTTTGAACCACAACTAAAATGGTCTCATGTGCAGAAGCCCAGAATATATCATGTTGGTGATGGCTGCCATAAGACCAAATTATTTCTGGTATTGGAGGACAGAAATTTCTTGACCAAGCATGAAATCTTTAAAGGAAGCAAGTATGGACTTAATTTGAGAAGGGAGAAATTGTACCTGCATGGCAAGACCCAGACCACCGCTAGAAATTGTCCTCTGACTCAGGAAGAGGATGCTCTTCTTGATATTCAGCCTCAAACCAAGATGTCTCAAGTGAACAAGAATGACATCTTGTTACCAAACCTTTTATGACGTGGATATCGAATGCCCATTTTTACAAGTTGGTACGACTCTTTAGGGTTTTCATGAAATGTCTATAAAATATTTTAGAAAAATAAAATAGAAAATTTCATCCGATGTCCCCTATAAGTCTATCTTGAAAAAACAATCATCAGATTTAATCTGTGACGCAATCCTTTTTTTTTTGGCCTTAGCATCTTGAACCTGTAAGTCTGCAGAGTATGGTTCAGAGCCCGCAGGTCTAAAATTGGATATAACCCCCACTTCTCTCTTGCAGACCATAATAGCTGTAAAAACCTGACTCAGCTTGTAACAGGGGGGTCATTTGTTTTGGAACTTGAAATGGCATATACTGGCGAGGAATACTCATATTTGCCCCCCACACATCTTTATATGATTTAATATTTATTGAATAGCAGGTGGATGCTACTCTCTGTGAGCTTTCCTAGAGGGAGATTAGACTCAATGTAATGGAGACCTGAGTCCCGGGATGATGACTCTTCTTAACACAGCCTTTGCTTTGGAAGGCTCTGTGCAGCGCCCCCAATCTTGCTGGGGGGGATCTTGGGCAGCCACACTGGCCCAATGTGCCTCCCTTGTTTGTTAAAGAGGAGCAAGGGCCTGGCTGGGGACGGCTTGTGGAAGCTTATGGCTTCTGGCTCGGCTGAGGGAGAAATTTGTCTGAATGCCACCTATTGTTTCTTGGCCGCCTGAAACCTGTTGACGACAGTATTAACTGCATTGATTATCAGGCCAGATGGTAAAACTGGAGTGTCCAGAAGGAAGCTTTTCTCTTTCTCGCTGATGCCAGACAATTTGAGCCACAGATGCATCTCCATGGCAACGAACACAGCCATTACACAGCAATGGGCCATCTGCTTGGTGGCACAGAGGACTAATTCTGTGGCCCTGGGGAGCTCCTTGACTGACTCAGGATGAAGACCCTTGCCAGAGTCCAGTTCTTTAACAGCCTGGTACATGTTTTTAAATGATGATGCTGAAGCTGGGAAGAGATAGCTAGCAAGCATCCTATTAACTGTGAATACGAGTATCGGCTGCCCCAAGACCTCAACACCTGAATTCGAGAAGAATAACAGATCTCCATCTGGGACCCCCACGACCTGAGTTGGAGCACTGCCATGGCAGACTTTGGACCCCAACCACGGGGTGCAGACGGCTGGCTCCCAATGCTCATGAAAAGAGCCAGGCATGAGTGGATCTTCCTCAAAGTGAAATGTTCACAATCCGATCTAGCATTCTCTGCTCCCAAGCAGATGACCCACAGACAGCAAGAGTATGGCAAAACACACTGCTTGCTAGAGATGGGTCGTTCTTGAACGATTCATTCATTTTGAACAAATTTTTAATGTGACTTGGGAAGAACGAGTCGTCTCGGGGGTGATTCATTCAGTTGCGCATGCGCAAAATTCTATAGGTTATGAACTGGAATTAGTCTGGTAGTTCACCTGTTTAAGTCAATGCACTTAGACAATGCAAAGAGAATTGATTAGTTCATCTCTTGAGTCTTCGGGTTTTTAGAGTCATTTATTGATTATGTGACAGACCCATAAGCATTTCTAATGCAGTCTGAGTTGGAAAGAGAATTGATTAGTTTTTTTTATTTATTATTAATTAATTATTTTTTTTAATGCCAAGGTACCAAAGATAAAAGTATAGAGAATTTCAGTATTACATACAAAGAAGTGGCATTACATGCAAAGCACCATTTAGAGACATATGTAAACATATGTTTACAACAAATAAATTAAAAAGATTTAATAAATTAACTGTTTTAACAGCTTAAGATTTTTGCAAGATGAAATAGTTTGGATATACTGTTGAACCTCTTTTTTAAAAACAACATATAATAGAATATTCATTAATTTTGTCTTTTTGAATATTAAAGAAACCAAACAGTACATCCTTAAAAAGCAGAGAGAAACGCTGGAGCACACTGTGATGGATAACATTAGAGAATTAAATCCCAAATAGCTGTGTGTGAGGACAATCACAAACGATATGTATAACAGTTTCATTAGGGTCACCACAAAAAGAACATCTTGTATCTGTCTGATTTAAACCTTTTCAAAAACACTTTAGCTGGGTAAAATCTGTGTAACAATTTGAATGAGACTTCTCTAACCTTGTTAGTTATTATGAATTTTGAAGACAAGAGTCCATACTTTTTCCCAATCAATATGATCAACCACATTCCTCCAAAAATATAACACATATGGAGTTGTTACAAGAAATCTAATCTTATAGTTACGTGATGAAGGATGTGACAAAATTTACATTTTCCTACCGAGATTTCCAATGGGTCTTAATAAATAGATAAAGTGCTGTATGATCTAACGGACAGCTTCTTTAGGAATAGCGTCCATGACAATGGAGATTTCTTTGGGAGTTACTGGAAAATTACATTTACATAATAATTCTTCATAACTTAAAATAAGATTTTATGAGTTAAATAACTGGAAACAATAATTTTTTTTTCTCAAACCAGTTATTAAAAAAAACAGAGATTTTCTTATAATTAAGAAAAGTAGTAATTGGGGATAAAATTCCAGATTTAGCTTGGATTACACAAAAACTGTCTAAACCAATTAATTTTGAAAGTGTTGTTCCAAGAAGAGAAATCAAGGAAATTCAACCCACCATACTCATGTGTGTTCATTAATATCGTCTTTGTTTTTCCAAACAAAATTAAACATGATCTTATCAACTGATTTACAGATGTTGTTGTCTACATATAGAGAGAGTGCCTTAGCGAGCAGTATTCTGCATCTCAAAGTCAAGTCTCTCTGCAACTATGCATTGAATCTTCTCTGAGCTTTAATTATAACCGGGTCAAAAAATAATTGATTAGTTAATCTATCGAGTCATCAAGTTTTTCGAGTGACTATGCCCCCGTTTGTAAGGAAGCGTGTAAATTAATTTCTCTATCCAATGATGTCCGAAAATGATGAGTCATCATCCCGGGACTCAGGTCTCAATGCGAGACTGTGCACACACACATGCAAACAAACAGCTTCCTGAAGACAAAGAATCTTGTGACATACATTTCTGGATTTTATTTATGGTCATGGTGATTCAGTTAGGTTATGTCACCATTCTGATGGCCAGAACAATTGCCATGTTTCCCATACGTGCTTCAGGCACTGGCACACATATGAGCGTTGTTCCTATAGTATCAATGTCTTGACGCAGCACTAAGTTAAAAGGAACCACAGAGGCAATTCTCAAAGGTCAAGTCACCTTTACTTCTATAGCACTTTATACAATATAGTTCATCAAAGCAGCTTATACTGACAAGCATTTATGGTAAACTAAAATAAACTTGAATATTAATGAATTTAAATATATTTGTAACTGCATTTTTGTAAGGATGCAGTAACAATTCAGTACATAACAGATTATATTTTCAATTTATGCAATGTATCAAATAACGTTACAGTTAAAGTAATAAAGCACTTTACATTTGCTTTAGTATGTTAGTCAATACATCAAAATATGTGTACTTATTTAAATTACAACATATTTACAGTTTTTTTTGGATTGCTTACACACTAAAATTAAAAGTAGTACACTATTAGCAAAACCTTACACTCAAGAAGCAAAACATCAGCCCATATTTGCACAACTATAAGCACATTTTCAACCTCACACTTGTTGCAAAACTCTACACACAGTGATTTGCAAAACACTAAACACACTTAACATACATTACACACAAAAATCTATCATGAAGTCACTTCCTTGCAATACCAAAGCACTGACTGTCAAATTACCGCACCGTCCAACCAATTGGTTCAACACAGTCATCAGGTGTGGAAACAATTGTTTGCTTAGTTGTAGACACACCAATCAGCTGTATAAGCACTATAAAAAGCAGCAGGTGAGTTCATCTGTCTTCAAGCACAATGGAAAGAGTCAGAGAAAGAGTAAGACGAGGAGAAGAACGTGGAGGAGGACAAGGAAGAAGGGGAGGAAGAGGAATCAACAGAGGAAGAATCAACAGAGGAAGAGATGGAGGTCATGCTGGAGGAGGAAGAGGAGGAGGAAGACAAGAAGGTGCTCAAAGAGGACAGAATCTGACGATGAGATCCGCACAACACTGGTTGTCAACCACGGCCTGATGCTGAGGGAGGCTGAACTATGAGTACAGACAAATCTAAGCCGATACACAGTGGCAAGTGTGATAAGAACATTTCGACTGGAAAATAGGTATTGTAAAAATATCATCATATCAAAAACATCTGCACGGTTTCAGTAACTGCTTACAGTACTGTATTCTATGCACTATCAGCATTTCTGTTACCTTTTCCTGTGAAATAACTGTACTATTGTATACTGTTTTTTTTTTTTCTACATAGTATTGAGGGTCAGGAACGGCAAGGGGGAAGGCCTCCTATGTTCACAGAACAGTAAGAGAGGGAGATAGTAAACATGGTTTTGGCCAACAATGCTATAACACTCAATCAGCTCCAAGCTAACATTGTCAATAACCACGTCAGTTTCAACAATATCCATCAAGTCTCAACATCAACACTAGCACGCATCCAAAAAAAAAACATATTCAGATGAACCAAATTTATCGAGTGCCCTTTGAGCGCAATTCTGAAAGGGTGAAATGACTGCGGCATGATTATGCAGAGGTATGTACTCACTTTAGCTGTGTGATCTTACATACTGTCTCATATCTTTTACAGTACTGTACTGTAATATGTATACTAGATCTACATTGAACTACACAATTTTGCCTGACCCTGTTCTTTAGAGAGTTTTACGAATGGATGGAGAGGAGATCCAGCATGATTTAATTTACGTAGATGAGGCTGGGTTCCACCTGGCAAGAACACGAAGGAGGGGAAGAAACATCATTGGCCACAGGGCTATAGTCAACGTCCCAGGGCAACGAGGGGGTAATATAACACTCTGTGCAGGCGTTACACAGAATGGGGTCCTCCACCGCCATGGGCCCTTACAACACAGCACTCATACTTACATTCTTGGACCAATTGCACAACATAACCGCAGCAAATCCAATCGATCATATGCAATACATTGTTGTCTGGGACAATGTGTCTTTCCACCGCTCTGCTCTGGTTCAGAACTGGTTTCAGCAACATCCACATTTCACCGTCCTATATCTTCCACCATACTCTCCATTCCTCGACCCTATAGAAGAGTTTTTTTTTCGGCATGGCAGTGGAAGGTATATGATCTCCGTCTCCAGGCTGATGTTCCCCTCATCCAAGCCATGGAGGAGGCCTGTGACCAGATGGAGGTAGCAGCAATGCAAGGATGGATTCGCCATTTCAAGACGTTTCATTCCAAGGTGTCTTGCTAATGACAACATTGCCTGCGTTGATGAAATTCTCTGGCCAGATCCAGCTAGGCGAAGAGACAATGTCTAGTTTTTTTTTTTGTTTTTTTTTTACAGTAAACTTGCAGTACAATATGTAAAGTGACATTTTATGAATCTCCATGTCAACATTTTGGGCGTGTTGAGAAATAAATGAGTTTCTTCAGTCTGCAACATTAGTCTTGTGTTTTGTTTGGTGAATTTACATTATATTTGTACTTTGTTGATGGTAGGCTACTCTAATCATAGGGAAGTAGAAGTGCTAAAAGTGTTTTAGGTTTATCACAGCAGAGTGTAACTCGTGCAAACAGAGTATAGTAATGTGAAACGTGTGTGTTTCATATGGTAACAAAGTGTGGTTTTTAAACAGAAGTTTATACTTTTTCCAAGAGTGTTTAATTATGCAAAGGATCTGTAGTGTTTTGCTGATTGGGTGTGTGATTGTGCTAATTGTGTGTAGTGTTTTGAAAACACGGGCCCTGTTTTGAAAATCGTGCTTAAGCAATCCAAAAAAACTGTAAATGATGGTTTAAAATGTACTTTAAAGTAAAAAAAAAATAATAATTTGACATTATACAGTGCGCTTTTTAAAATCACACCTAAGTGTTAAAGAAATGCTCTCTTTAAGTACAATTTAGTGGCCTTTTATGTTATTGATATTATATTAAATGCTTGTACAGAATTTAAAAATATACTTTTTAGATTTAAAGGACACTACAAGAGCACATTCATTACAACAAAGCACACTTCTTTTTTTTTTTTACAAGATAAGTTTGGAACGGTGGGTAAATGATGACAATTTACATTTGAGTATGAACTATTCCTTTAAGAACCAATGGCTTGTGTGTACATTTCAGTTTCAGTTATTTTGTCTCATTCAGTGTATGTACATCTCTTACATCAAAGAGTTTCATCAGGATCTAAATAATTAATTTTAAAACCCCTCATAAATCAATGATAAACATCTTGTAGTTCATGTAATGAGAATGTAAAATTCTGAGCTGAAATGTATCAGTGTGTATTTTGCTTGTTTGTGAGTGTGTAACATCAGCCCTGGATGACACCGCTGCCCCAGTTCTTTCGCAAAGGGTTGAATATAGCCATGCTGCAGAAAGCAGGGAGATAAATGCGTGCTTTGAGTCTGTTATGATCATCTGCATCAGTGACATAACATGCTGAATGTGCATAATACAGTACAGAGTACACACACTCACACAGATTTAGACACCCCAGCATAACCCAAATAGATCAGCTGCAGATTATACTGTGCTGAATTTTGTGCCTTTTAAAACACAGAAAGACGGTCAGCAGAATGATTCTGTGTAGAATATATATATATATATATATATATATATATATATATATATATATATATATATATATATATATATATATATATATACACACACACACACACAGTGGGGATCGAAAGTTTGGGCACCCCTTGCAGAATCTGTGAAAATATGAGTAATTTTCAAAAAATAAGAGAGATCATACTAAATGCATGTTATATTTTATTTAGTACTGTCCTGAGTAAGATATTATACATAAAAGATATTAAAATTTAGTCCACAAGACAAAAAAAATGCTGAAATTATTAAAATAACCCTACTCAAAAGTTTGGGAACCCTTGGTTCTTAGTACTGTGTTCTGTTACCTGATGATCCTCGACTGTCTTTCTGTTTTGGGATGGTTGTCCCTTGTTTGTTCTGAACAGTTAAACTGAGCAGCTTTCTTCAGAAAAATATTTAAGGTCCTGCAGATTCTTCAGTTTTCCAACATCTTTGCATATTTGAACCCTTTCCAGCAGGGACTTTATGATTTTGAGATGCACCTTATCACACTGAGGACATTTGAGGGACTCAAACACAACTATTTAAAAAGATTCAAACATTCACTGTTGAGAATATAAGGATATAAGAATATATAAGAACACAAATTAAAAAAGCACATTACTAATTCAAAATATGAATACAACCACACTGCGCTTAAAACTTTTATTTCAGTATATTTGGTAGGGTCAAATGCAAACCTTAAGACAACTTAACATTTTTTTGTCCATATTGTATTTTTGGGAAATTATACACAATACAGAAATCATTGTGCTTTTATTGAATAAATAAAACTACTAGGGTAGTTAAGATCAAATTATTTATTTAATAATTGTAGATCAGTTGAGAACTTAAGAGGGGTCAAACTGGAAATAATACAAGAATCCAGCAAGAAGGTCATAATTGTCTATATTTTCTGTCAGGATGCGGGCTAGACAGAGGGAAGGGAAAGGAGAATATTTATTTCTCGCCACAAAACACAAAATAACAAACCTGAATTAAATGCTCTGGCGCACAAAGAGATCTCAGAGCTGGCCGGCACACTGCGGACTACTCGCGCTGCCAGATCCTGAACTACGGATCTTTAAACAGGAAAACAGAAGGTGAGAATGAAACTTGGACACCACACAAAACACGGGCAAAGACAAAACAATCTACTCATGATGACAGACAGAAAGGCAGAGGCATATAAGAGAGTGGGGGAACGAGCGAAAGGTGGGGAAGAATGAGCTTGTGATCAGCGCATCCCCACCAAATCAGCGCTGATTGCCCAGACCACGATCTACCCGATCTTCGAAACATGGAAAACCGGGTGGATCCTTCTAAACTGAGGGGGCAATTTGAGTCGCACTGACACCGGACTAAGTACCTTGGCAATAATAAATGGTTCAACAAATTCGGGTCCCAGTTTACATGAGGGCAGTCTGAAGTTAATGTCCTTAGTAGACAACCAGACTGTCTGACCACACCTAAAGTGGGGGCTTAGTACGGTGACGGTCCTCCGATGCCTTGTTCCTCTCGCCAGTCCGAGTGAGGGCTTCTCTGGTTATCCTCCAAGTACGGAGGCATCTCTGAATAAATGCATGCGCGGAGGGAACAACGGCATCGGATTCACACAGCGCAGAACACTCTCCAAATCCTGGTTGGCACTCTCGGCCTGACCATTAGTCTGCGGGTGATATCCAGAGGATAGGCTCGCAGTCGCTCCCAGCTGTTGACAGAACTCTGTCCAAAACCTAGATGCAAACTGGGGACCCCTGTCAGAAACCACGTTCACCAGGAGGCAATGAATACGGAAAACATGATCTAAGACAATAGTCGCTGTCTCCCTCGCTGAATGCAATTTGGGGAGGGGAATAAAATGGACCACCTTTGAGAACCTGTCCACCACAGTGAGAACTACCATCTTGCCACTAGACTGAGGCAAGCCAGTAAGGAAGTCCATCGCTATGTGTGACCAGGGCCGCGAAGGGACTGACAAGGGCTGGAGTAGCCCTGCTGGGGGTCGATTGGATCCCTTACCTGCAGCACAATTCAGGTTTACCATTCTTAGAGCCAGGCGATAAGAAATGGTAAACCTGAAACGTCCAAAAAATAATGCCCAGTGAGCCTGGCTAGAATTTTTTCTCTTGGCGGTGCAAATGTACTCAAGATTCTTATGATCAGTCCAAATGATAAACGGAAATAATTTTCCCACTAACCAGTGATGCCACTCCTCCAGCGCCAGCTAGTAACTCCTTATTCCCAATGTCATAGTTCCGTTCCGGTGGGGTTAAACAATGAGAAAAGAAGGCGCAGGGATGTATTCTCTTGTCCAAAGATGATCTTTGAGACAAAACTGCCCCAACCCCCACCTCAGATGCATCCACCTCCACAATGAACCAACGAGATGGGTCAGGGGTCGTTAAAATGGGTGCAGAAATAAATAGACTCTTAAGACTCGCAAAGGCAGCTTGGGCCTGCGACGACCAACAGAATCATTTCTTTGTGGAGGTGAGAGCAGTCAGAGGAAGGGCGATCTGGCTAAAGTTCCGAATGAACCGCCTGTAAAAATTGGCAAACCCCAGAGAGCACTGGACCGCATTATGACTATCTGGGGTGGGCCAATCAGCAACTGCCTTTACCTTGGCGCGATCCATTTGGATACCCTCAGGTGAGAGAATAAAACCCAGGATGGAACCGTGCGTGAAACTCACACTTCTCCAAATTTAAGAATATACGATTCTCCAGCAGCCGTTGGGGCACTCGCCTGACGTGCTGGACATTATTACGCTCGTTCTGGGAGAGGATCAAGATTCAGTCGATGTAAACAAAATCAAACCGATCGACCATGTCTCGGGGCATGTTGTTGACGAGTGCCTAAAAGACCGGCGGGGAGTTGGAAAGCCCAAACGGCATAACTAAATACTCAAAATGCCCCGTATGGGTTTTAACCTGTTAACCTGACCCCCCATTATGAAAATCAGCTGAAAGTGCTCTACCTAACTTAAAATTATAACAGTTTCCTACTTCAGTGTGTTACAAACATAATTTTGGTGTCTTTGGAAAGAAGACCCTTTGGGCTTTACTTTTTATCAACCAGATTTGACAATGCTCAAAAAGATTAAAAGTTATAGACACTGAAGTGCCTTGAATTTTTTTTTACCATACTTAAATATTTTTTTATTTGATATGAAAATACATGAAATCAGTCCTGGAGCAATCTAGAAAAGTAATGGGTTGAAAGTCACATGTCTCATGATTTTCTATTTCAAATCTGAATATGCTATCATGAAAAATGTGGCTCCTGAAGAACTGAAAGCTGAAGAACTGAAACGTAAACAAAGGAATTATGATCCATATTACAATGTTACTGCTTCGTTGGACCAAACGGGCTCCATGTCTTTCAGTCTTTCAGTGGACCCTTACCTACTTAACAAAACCGGGATTTACAGCTGTGGATGTGTTTATATCTCGACGGATCTGGAATGTACTGCGTTTCCATTATTCATGTTTTTATGTGTACTGCTTACACAAATGTAGCAAATACAGTCTTTATAAGCTTTCCATTGAAAAACAGCAAACTGTATTTGATGCTTGAGGCTTAGATCTTTATAATGATATGTAGTTTGTCAAGATTAAATTTGTCCCGTTTCATTTAATCTATTCATAAACACTGACACGTGTGAGTTGAGGGGCGTTCAGGATGCCTGCGTCGGGGTGCAGGCTAACAGGTTAAAGCTGGTCTTCCATTCGTTCCCCTCCCTAATCCATACCAAGTGATAAGCACTGCGGAGCTCCAACTTCGTAAAGATGGTTGCCTCTGAAGGAGCTCGAAGGTTGATGACATCAATGGCAAAGGATAACGATTCTTTACCGTGATGTCATTCAACACCCAATCCTTAAAGGGTCACTAAACCCCTGAACAGAGCCTGACTCCACCCACTGGCAATATCTGAAATATGCTGAAAGGGGGCAGAGCACAGCAGAGATAGAGGAAACGAACCGAGGGCGGAGTGACGGATTAATTGACAGCTGCTGTCAGAGTCACTAAAATGGAGAGTGACTTGAGCCGCTGGCTCAAACTGCAGTCTTAACTCCCGCACCACGTCGCTTTTCAGCAAAAAGAAATATGATCAGTAAGTGAAAAATGTGAAGACAACGTAAAAATAAAAAATAAATTAAAATTAAAATTAAAAAAAAAAAAAAAAAAAAATAGTGAAAAAAATGTCAACTTTAAACATGCCATCCAATGCAGTTAAGATCCTGATGGTGACTTAATCAAAGTTCTTTGGCTTTTTAGCAGGCACAATGTCAAATCATCAGAAATCTCTACAGGCCCAACACTCCTCAGGCCATAACGTTGATGTTGCAGTGCACTGTGTTTTAAAAGTAGTACAATTCTCTTGCAAATACATACCTTTCCAATTTATAACCTACGTCTAGATATACATACATCTGAATAACGTCTAGATTAGTGCTGTCAAACGCTTAATCATCCCAAATAAAAGTTTTTGCTTACATGATACATGTGTGCGTATTGTGTATACTTAAGTAAATATATTTAAGAAAAAATATATATTTTAAATATATTTATTTAAAATTATGTAAATATAAGTAATATATATACCCGTCAATACATCAGGAATGCACGATATTATCGGACCAATATTGGAATCGGCAGAAAATTGCCGATATAAAAATGTATGCAGATGTGTTTTGCTGATAAAAGGAATACATTAACTCACTTGGGCTCAGGGTGTGCTTGTGATTAGATCAAGTCAGCATTGTGGCTCTTTCTTGAAGCAGAGTTTTGCCTGAATGTTGAATGGATTAACTGTTTTGGATTGCTGCATTTATACGGAGAATGCATGTACAGAATGAGGCCTTTGGAGTATGATCTAGTAAACCTTGAGAGCAAGTGACACGGCAGCCTCCCCCGGGTCCTAAAGCCCGCTCACCGAGGAGTTTTAATGATGTAGGGGGCGCTGTTGACCTACTGCTAATAAAATGAAAGCAAGCTACACAAATAATATTTAGATTAGTAAGATTCAATAATTGATGCCATAAAATCATTAGTATGTTTTGATGTAAAGTTCAGAAGCTATAGCTTATTTGGAGAAAAAAAGCTAAAAGTCTCTTAAATTAAATAATTTAATATACACTGATTTATTCACTAATGTGTAATATGTTGTGCATGTGTGTAATGTGTAAGATTTTCAGCTTTTTGTTAAATCTTAAAATACAATGTTATAATTATTTTCAAATCTTCATTGTACTGTCATTATAAAAAGAACTTCATTGTTGTTTATTTAATTCTAACAAATAAATTCCTTGCTCTTGTTAAAAACTAACCAAAATGAAAAATAATTTGCTTATAATTTTTCTACACAGGAAAGACTTCCAAAGTTTCCAAACAGAGAGAAACATATCTGTATCAGCCAAAGTGAGTTGAAAAATATCGGCATATAGGATATCGGCAAAATCCAATATCGTGCATCCCTAAAATACATGTAAATATTAAAATAATACTGTATGTGTGTGTATTTATATACATAATATATATACACAGCACACACACATATATCATGCCGTAGCCTCTGTTCTCGTGATTGCACCGCTGTTGGTGATGGCTGTTTGGCCACTGGCCTTTCTTTGGTGAGGGACATGAGTGGAAAGAATGAACCAGATCCAAACTGGAATGAGTGGAAGGGTCCTTTCCGCTTTCGCCCCCCTGATGACGGGCCCCAGATAAAGCCTCAGTGTTGAGGATTATTCTTAAAGGGGAACTGTAGCTTCCTCTCATGAGGTGGCAAGAAGCGTCCTGTGCCTGGCATGAAAGGCCCTTTGGGGTGGCGAGAGGTCTGAGAACTGAAAGATGGGTCACCTCTGACCCCATCCGAGCCGATGTCATCGTCGTCTCGCTGAAATAGAGATTGTACGGAAATCATTTACATCATTTAAGTGATTTGTATCTAGTGTTTTGGTTACACTTAATTTGGTAAGACTTTATTTTAAGGTGTCCTTGTTTCACAAGTTACATGTACTTAGGGTTAGGTACTATTATATATAATTACTATTTATGCATAATTACATACTAAGCCAAACCCAATTTTAGTACACATATAAAATGAGATGTGTTGCTTTTTCAAGTAGCTAATATTTAATCTTTTATTGCTGGTAACATTTTATTTCAAGTAAAACATTTATTTATTACAAAAAATGGTTTTAGTTAACTATAATAACCCTACTTACTATAGGTTAAGGTTTGGGTTTGGTTTAGGAGTAGTTGTTTGTAATTATGCATAATTAACTATTATTACTTTATTAAGTACATGTAACAAGTAACTACACATTAAAATAAACGGTTACCAGTATTTTTACTTTGTTACTGTACTTTATACGTACCTTACCAGAGTACTGGGAAACTTTTACTTCACTACATCCCAAAGCATAAAATCTTACTTTTTACTCTGTTATGTTTAATAAAAACATATTGTTTCTCATTATATCATGATGTGATGATTCACCAATCATCTTTTTCCATGAAACTCAAGGATTCAGTGAAACAGTCAAGAGTGAGTCTCCAATTAAGTCCCTAAATTAGTCCTATATGCACCAAAATAAGGCAAGAACCAAGAGTAAAACAATCTCCAGAGCCTGGAAATCTGAAGTAAGTTACATAAATAAATCTGACGTGTAAGTAATAATGCCAGACTGAATGCTAACTGCAATCCTCTCTCACCTTTAATTGCACAGACTACATCTTTTTGGAAGAATTCTAGAGTTTTGAAATGAGTTTCACAAGCATGATCAAAGGGATCATGATCATAATTTCTTATGCAAAGATGTTAGACAGATGCCTGGCCACCATAATAGTGGTCATTTACACTCAAGTCCTAAAGGTCAATGGCCTTAAAATAGAGAGTTTCAGTCAGAAGGTGGAAAACAGTCATGTATTATTGAATTTAAGCAGTTAGACAAAAAAAGGTTGACCAATACAGTTTATTTTATATGCATATCACCTCACACCTTGATTTAAATATGAAAATTAGATTTATATTTATTTGACAATTTATTAAATAAATTATTTGAAAACAATAAACTTGCATTTTAGATGGAAACATGATTTTGTAAACCTCATAATATTTTAGCAAATTTACAAAGCTACTGTATAATACCTTTTATATACTTTTTACTTTCTTTATATCAATTCTGTACGTCTGTGCTCAGGCATTCTCAGTGCTATCAAAAATGAAACTCTCAACACTGCCAAAATAAAACTACTGTCATTTAGTGGCCCAACAGACAAGATTATCGGTTTATCTGTAATAAAAAAAAACGAAATATTAGGTGAAAAATAAAGTAGTCGACCACTAAATGACATGACTTTCTTCCTCTATCAGTGACGACTGGCTGAGGCCAGCCTAAAAAGATGCTCAGCACAGTTGAAGGGTCACTGCTGCGCATCGTCACGAAAGCTTATCTTTTTCACATGTTTTTAAGCCTTACCACTTGTCGATTTAAACATTAAAGCATCCAAACAAATACAAATCGCAGTTTGAACAAACAAAAAGGTGTGAAAGAGCCCAATTCAGTAGTCACAGTGTTCTGGTGTTCAGGGCTCACGCAGAGAAAGGGGTCTCAAAACACTTGAACATTGAATTTCTTATTTTCGCTCTTGTGTCGACAAATACATAGAAAATATGTCAAAATATCCACCTTGGAAATTAAAAACTGTCAGAAACAGTTGAGGGAAAAAATGGGATGTGTATTATATTGGATGTGTTCATCGTCTCTTAAAGTGACCGCGCCTAATTTAGCTACTGGCTGCTGTAATGTTAATCCAAGAAAATCACTCACTGCTCTTGACTGAATTACTTTGTAGTTTTAACAGTCAAACCAAAAATTATTCAGACACGAGATATATTTTTTGATATAAATAGCAAAACTGTATTAATGTGAGAAATGTTGAAGGTGTCTGAATAAATGTAGGTTTGATTGTATATTTCATTTTTACATTGAAGTCTATACAGTGCTATTTTACATTTGATTATTTAGTTTCTGTACCTTGACACCTACAAACTTGAAAAAAACTTAAACATTGTGTAAATAGCACAAATAAATAAAAATAAACGAACATACAAATTAAACAATTTCAAACAGGGCCCACTAGTACAACCTTCACCGGGTCCCCACTGACCCCATCCACGGCTCTGCTCATGCCTGTTTCACACATACTCCGTCTGCAGTGCGTCTGCAGTCCGTCTGCGTTATGTATGTGGTGCAGCACGGACTCGATGTGCTTTCACACAGGACGCATTTGCAGTTCGTTACTCGGTACGTAAAAGATCGCTGCACTGCTGCAGACGCAACTCTCCTGGAACGTAACTGGAATCTGTTAACATGGGTGCCTAAAAAAATATGCAACGCATACGCACTGCAGACGAAGTATGTGTGAAACAGGCGTATGGTTGTTTGCACCTTGTGCAATGTGGAATTAGTTTACAGCTTTTTCAAGCAGTTTGTGATGCATTTTGGAAACAGGAGATGATCTAGCTTGATAAACCCCTTCTCAAAGACTTACTGTTTGACAATTTTATTTGGGTAACACACATATTCTGAATGCCGTCGGCAGAATTCGAATGAGCCATTTTAATCTAGATTTATCTAGATTTATTTCAAGATCACATTGAGATTAATCTAGATTTAAAAAATTAATCTATGCCCACCTCTAGTAAAAACAGAAGAAAGCCAGTCGTGTCAGTTTTGACTTTTGAGCACAGTTTTCCTTTTAAAATGTTATTTACGAGCAGGTTTATCAGAAATAACGGATACCACATTAACATATGAGTCTTGGACGTTGGTTGCATAAGGTGAGTCAACAGATTTACCACACACTGGCCAGTTTTGTTTGCAACATGCATCACACTGTTAGTGAACTGGGGAGAAGTGTGGCCAGATATATGAGTGTTACCTGATCTTCAACTGGGAATATCTTCTCCATCCTCAGCATGAGATCTCCTCATCCTTCATATTATTCTCCAGCTTGACTTCCTGCAGTATATCAGTCAGCTTGTCGATATGAGCTTTGAGCTCTCCCATATCAGTCTTTCCTCACTCGCTCGCTCCTCCTCCAGCTGCTGCTGTCATTCTTTCCTCCCTGTCTCCTTCCTCTTCTCCGACGCCCACCGTCTCACATACATCCTTGGCCACACTTTTCCAGCTCTCTCTTTCCTGTGGGTCTTTTTGGCCATATGTCCGATAAAGCTCCTTCATCCTTACAATGGCCAAGGCCTCGATCTCTTGCCGAGTGTGTTTAAAGTCTTCAAGCGCTACCTTAAGAGGAGAAATAAAAACAAATCGTATAGTTATTATTGTAAACTACTACATATGTAAGCTAGACAATAATATATGTGACCCTGGATCACGAAACCATTCTTAAGTCTCTTGGGTACATTTTCAGCAATAGCCATAAAAACATTGCATGGGTCAAATGACAGATTTTTCTTTTATGCCAAAATAATTTGGGATATTAAGTAAAGATCACGTTCCATGAAGATATTTTGTAAATTTCCTACCGAATATATATGAAAACTTAATTTTTGATTAGTAATATGCATTGCTAAGAACGTCATTTAAAGGTGATTTTCTCAGTATTTATATCAGTATATATAAATGTCAATTTAAAAACATTTACCCTTATGACTGGTTTTGTGGTCCAGGGTCACGTATTGTTTGATCAGTGCCTAGCCAATCAAATTGGTGCTTGCTGATCTAAGAAAGCGCTTGTTGTTCTGTGTGTCATATGCATTAGGTAGTCTTTCACCGATCTGAGGCTAAATCTACTCTGAGATGAATAAAAACAGTGCCTGTATTTCCCATTTCAGATGTTCTCTTGAACTCAGTGAGGCACCTCATAGCAGATCTCTTTAACAGCCTGCGTGTGAAGCTCCTCTAAGCTGAGTCTGTGTTTGGACTGGTGCGCTGGGGGATCTGATACACACGCAGCAGCTCCCTCCTCGTCCCACTGCTGGGCAAACCACACTTCTTCAGGATAGACTGCATCTGCAAACAATCAGCAAGGGTAGAAGACTTACTTCCTATCAGAAATTAACAGTACAGAAACAGCTATGTGAAGTGAAACAGAATTGATTTGATCCCAAATACTGCAAAGGCATTAATATTGAGAACTATTTTTACAAGGCTTTTTAAAATAACTGCTTTCTATTTGAATATTTTTTTCTGTGATCTCCAGTATTAAGTGTCACATGAGAGGGTGACTTATGAGGACATAACCCATGTCCCCATTTTTCAAAACACTTATACATTTTTGAGAAAGTAAAAATGCACAAAGTTTCCTGTGAGGGTTAGGGTTAGGTGTAGGGTTGGTGTAGGGCCATAGAATATACAGTTTATACAGTATAAAAACCATTACACCTATGGGATGAACCCACTTTACACAAAAACAAACGTGTGTGTGTGTGTGTGTGTGTGTGTGTGTCTGACCTTGTTAGCTGGTAATTTCTCTCTGAGAGAAGAGATGAGTCTCCAGCTCTCCTCACAGGAGCGCTTATCCGAGTCATCACCACTGTCTGAGTCTGCATACTACACACAGAGAGACAGAAACACACATTAGCCCGCTTTCAAAGCCCCGAGAGCTGCTTTGGCAACAGCGTCCTGACTGTCACATGAGCTCTTAATGGACTGATGTGGAGCACTCTACAGAGGCAACAATCTGCCAACCACACAAAACTGCTTCTCACACAAAGCACACGGGAGACTCAGCTCACAATAGAGTTTGATGTTAGCATGATGCCAAGCTTGTCCTGGAATTCACAGACTCAAAGGAGACTCTTGCAGTATTACAAAACATTCACATTAAAACAAAGAAAAGGTATAATCTACAATGTTGTATATATATATATATATATATATATATATATATATATATATATATATATATATATATATATATATATATATATATATATATAAAAAGTTCTAAACTGTTCCATCTAGGAACCTAATTAAATGCACAAGTTTTTGAGTTATTGGCTTAATGGACAGACAGGTGATGTTGGTTAATTTTCTATAATCACATGACAATTTAGACAAAATGGGAAGTAACAGCATTTTGTTTTGTCAGACTAATCAGTCAATTGAAATGAATGAATGAACCTTTATTGCCCCGAGGGGAATTTGTCTTGCACTCAGTGGAGCCACATTGAACATTTAAGCACAAACAACAAAAAATAACAATAGATAAATAGTAAAAGAAAGGACACAACAAACATCCAACCACATTGAGGACGTAAAGAATACCAAACATTGACATCAACAACAACAAGATCAACACAGTAATGACAGCGCATCAGTCCAGTAGCTAAAAATGCATACAATTAAGGAAATAATAAATGGTAAAAGGTGCACTTTTAAAATATATCTATGTGCCTGAGCTTGATTTGTTCAGTAACTGTATGCTCCTTGGCACAAAAGATAAAATGGCACGTTTAGTTTTAGTCCGGGGCATTCTGAATCTACGTCCAGAGGGCAGGGGGGAAAACTCTGAAAAAAGTGGGTGGGATGGATCATCCAGTATCCTCAGGGCCAGATTGAGGGTATACTGTTCGGTGAGGGTAGTTATGTTTTTTATTTCGGATCCAGTGATTTTCCTGCCCATCTTAGTCACCCTGTCCAGCATGTTTCTGTTTTGGACAGAAAGAGCACCCCCCCAGCACTGGATGGCGAAAGTCACCACACTCTGAATAAAAGTTAAATAAAACAATGTCAGAGTTGTGGTGTCTGCATTAAAACTACGCAATTTCCTTAAAAAATAAAGCCTTTGCTGTGCTTTTGAGTATCGTGCCAATGTGTTAGAAGACCAGGTGAGTTTGTGATCAATAATAGTGCCTAGATACTTATACTCCTCCACTGTCTCAATGACTGTCCCATGAATAGTGATAGGTTGCAATGGAGGGGGCCTTTTCCTAAAATCAATCACCATTTCTTTTGTTTTAGACACGTTTAAAATAAGTGAATTTTGATTGCACCAATCATGGAAATGGTCAACCTCAGACCTGTAGTCTTGATCACTGTCTGTTAGAAAACCAACTAGTGCAGCATCATCTGCAAACTTAATTAGTGAACAGTTGGAGTGGTGGCTAACACAATCATTAGTGTATAAAATAAATAACAATGGTGATAAAACACATCCTTGTGGCACACCCGTGTTTGTAATGATGGTTCTAGAATGACTGTAACCCGCCCTCACATACTGTTGTCTCCCTGTTAAAAAATCCTGAATCCACTGCACCAAAATGAGGTTTACACCCATTTGGGTCAGCTTCTCTATCAACATGTGTGACTGAATGGTGTTGAAAGCTGAAGAGAAGTCTGCAAACAGAATGCGTACATGAGAGGCAGGTGTTTCCAGATGTTTATAAATTCCATTCAGGAGGGTTGTGACAGCATCTTCCACTCCCCTCCTCTCTCTGTACGCAAACTGTAATGTGTCCATGTGTTCATGAGTTTGTATTTTAAGACGTGTTAAAATGATCCGCTCAAAGCACTTCATGGCAACAGAAGTGAGTGTTACTGGTCTAAAATCATTTAGTCCAGCTGGTTTGGGTTTCTTAGGAAGTGGTACTATTTCCCCTGTTTTCCATATCACTGGTATTGTGTGCGTGTCAATTGATTTCTGAAACAGTCCTCTGAACACCGGGCTCAGTTGTTCTTTGCAGCTCTTTAGGATGATGCCTTCCAGCCTGTCAGGGCCGGCAGCTTTCCGTGTCCTTATATGGGAGAAGATCCGCCCCACTTCCTCACAGCTTACCGTGATTGGTGCGCTTGGAGCACTTCCACTAAGGCTGATTGGACTGACTGGCTCGTCACTCTCCCATCTCGCAAAGTGATCATTCAGAGCATTCGCCTGCTCGACTGTATGTACCGGGGTGTTAGAGTGTTGATTTTGGCCGATAATAGTTTTAATACCCCTCCACGCCAAACGCAGTCAAAACAGCCCTGCAGCGCTGTCATACTGTCATCCTCCCACACCCTCACTGATGTAGATTTTGTTTTTTCCCTTTTCAATTTTTGACGGTACGAGGGCAGTAAAAAGACAGTGTTGTGATCTGACCCGCCTATTGGTGGTTTGTTGATGGCTTTGTATGCATTTTTTATGTTGCCATAACATAGATCAATTGTTTTTGATCCACGCGTGGTACACTTCACATATTGCTGATAGTGGGGTAGTGCTGATGACAAGGAGCAGCCATTAAAGTCACCCAGAATAAGTTTGGGGGTGTCTGGGGACACCGCCTCAAGCTCTTGTATGTGGCGATAAATCTCATCTGCTGCCTCTTTGTAGTTTGCGTCTGGAGGAATATACACTAGACACACGAATAGTTGCCCAAACTCTCGTGGTAGATATGTGGGTCTAAGGGAAACCGACAGGAGTTCTAGGTGTGGGGAATTGAAGGTGTGTCTGATTATATGATGTTTACACCACTTGGTGTTAATGTACATGCAAAGTCCTCCACCAATCGATTTCCCGGTGGCTTGTCGTTCTCTGTCAAGTCTTAACGGTGTGCCAAAGCCAGGCAGGGAAAGGCTGTCATCGGTCACTGTTCGGTTTAACCAAGTCTCACTGAAGCATAGCAGACAACTATCTCTGTATTCATACAGGTATTGCGTAGATGCATGAAGTTCATCTATCTTGTTCCTTAGCGATCTCACATTAGAGAGGACTATTGTTGGTAGTGGTGGTTTAAATCCGCTTGCCCGAACTCGGCGTTTAATTCCTCCTCTCGAGCCACGCTTTCTCTTGATCCTGACAAGTCGCTGTTCAGTTGGACGTAGGCATTCCAAAGGAAAGTCTGTTGGAGGTGTCCACTGCAGCTGTGTTGTTAGGCCCAGCTGAATTAGTTGATGTCTGCCGTAGGTTATCCTGGATGACTCTGCGTTTGTCAGGAGTAGAGAGAGTACGGTGATCGCCAGATAGAGTTCCAGGTAAAACATGTTACAATCCATTGTTTGCGTCCGATTGCTGACGTTTATATTCGAGACAAACAAAACGTGTGGACTAGACACTGGCACGTAATTAACAAACAGAAACGACGGATAGTAACTAACAAACAAACTTTAACCAACTTTAACCAAACAAACAGAGCTCCGCCGTGCGTGTCGACCGCTGAGCAGCGCCACCAAACATCTACAATCTAAACATCTAAAATGAGATGGATTTGTTTTGGAATCAAATTGTGACTGCTGAAATCATGAAGAGCACCAGACAGTAAACCATTTCTGAGAAAGTGGATCAGACCTAGCACCAAAACACACTTGTAGCCAATCAGCAGTAGGGGTCGTGTCCACTCATGATGGGGGAGGTGCCAGTGTAGCACATTTGTGAATTTGGGGGCGGGGCTATTAAGATTTGTTTTTTACACAAATTACACAGTTCGATTCGATTTTCCTTCACAAGCTTGCGATTCGATTCAATTCAATATCGATTATATTGGACATAGCTAATTTTCTCATGGAAAAACAAAACTAAACATTTTTGTAATATTAATAATTCTAACTTAAATTTTTTTAAATTAAACATTTAAATTGTAGCTGTCAGAAAAAAAAAAATATTCAAACAAAAAATGTAATATTGAAGAACATAAAAAAAAAAAAAAGTTAAAAGATAATGAATATGTTATATGGTGCATAATTAGCAAAATGCTCCTCTACAGAGTTCATTTTTCTAGCTGACTAATGAGCTCATGGCCATCAAAACTTCCAATAATCCTTAAAGAAATCATAAAAGTAAAGCATATGAATTTGAGCGGTTAACAGCACAGAAATACACTTTTAGAACAACAAGGGCGATTCAATGAAAAAAAAGTCAATTTTTAGGTGAACTACCCCTTTAAATATGCCAATTTCCTTAACACTGGAATTCTTAAAATTATGTCTACATTTTTCAGCTATCTGCATCTGTTTGTTCCCAGAAGCCCACATACGGTCAGTGAATAGACCTTCTGAGAGCAGGACATAGGGAATGAAATTCTTCAAGCCCTGCTCTGGAGGAGAAACATACTGTTACTTTTGACAAACAAGTCGACTTCTGAGACGAAACACTGAGAGACCACTGAAGAGACGGACTGAACTGGAGGAGCAGTGAGAAACAAGTTCCTACCATGTCTGCCAGTGCTGAGATGACTTTACCCAGTGTTATCAGAGATTTGTTAATATTGGCTCCCTCCTAAAAAGACTTGACTTGCTTTTGAACTTTCTGTTAATGCTTGATAAGATTAATACAAACAAGAGTAAGCTGTCATAATTTACTCCGCAGAATCCTTTCCAAAGCTCCAAACTTTTCAAAATGTGCTAAAAAAAGATAAGTGTCTGAGTCGTGTCCAATTTAAGCCATGATTCACCGGAAAATTTCCCTTCCATTATTGTGAAGATGAACACCGAGCCAAGCCAGATAACGAACAATAGACTGACTCGTTCACGAGTGAAGAACCGGTTGCATCGGTGTTTGGATCACCAGTAGTTCTTTCAGACAGTTCCATTCAATAAACCGGTTGAAGAAAACGGTTCACCGGTTCTTTTGCGCTCGAGGTAATGGCGTCTTTTGCGATGATTGCCCTTGATTCAAGCCATTGGTTTACCCGTGCTCATAACACTAGCACAGAATCAGTTCAGAATCCATCACCAAAAGAATCAGTTCGGTTCAGGCGCTCTGTGTGTCGGTCTGCTTCACGCTGAATCACACATGCGCAGTATCATCAGCTCCGCGTAGAAAAAAACGCGCAGGGATGCATCTTGTCATCTGCGGAAGAATGTTGGGAAAGTACTGCTCCTACCCCCACCTCTGATGCATTGACCTCCACCACGAACTGCCGTGATGTATCAGGGGCAACGAGGATGGGAGCCAAAATGAAGCAACTCTTAAGTTTGGCAAATACAGCATCAGCTGTATCAGACCACCTGAACATCATTCTGGGGGAGGTCAAGGCAGTCAGGGGCGCAACTAGTTGGCAGTAGTTGCAAATGCCGATAGAAATTTGCGAACCCCAGAAACCGCTGTAGTGCCTTTTGGAAATCTATCACAGCCCTAATCTTCTCAGGATCCATACGCACTCCCACAGACGAGACGATGTACCCTAGGAAAGGAACAGACTGTGCATGAAAAACGCATTTCTCCGCCTTGACAAAAAGCCCATTCTCTAGAATCCTCTGCAGCACTCATCTGACGTACTGAACATGATCCTGGAGAGAAGATGAGAAGATCAATATGTCATCCAGGTAAACATATATAAACTGGTCAACCATATCTCTCAGCACGTCATTGATGAGTGCTCGGAAGACCGCTGGGGAGTTGGACAGTCCGAAGGACATGACCAAGTATTCAAAGTGACCCCTAGGGGTATTTAACGTGGTCTTCCATTCATCGCCCTCCCTTATGCGGACCAAATGATAAGAATTAAGTAAATCAAATTTTGTGAAAATGGATGCTCCCTGTCACCGTTTGAAGGTTGAAGACATCAACGGCAAAGGATAAGTACTCTTTACCGCAATGTTGTTCAGCCCTCGGTAATCGATACACAGTCGCAGAGAACCATCCTTCTTCCCCACAAAAAAGAACACCGCCCCCGCTGGAGATGAGGAAGGACGAATGAACTTGGATGCCAGAGAATCAGAAATATCTCCATAGCCTCCCTCTCTGGAACAGAAAGTGAATATAACTTGCCCTTAGACGGAGTCTTACCAGGTACTAAGTCTATGGCCCAGCCGTAAGGACAATGCGGAGGTAGAGAAGCAGCCCGGGACTTACTGAACACTTCCCTCAGGTCCTGGTACTCCTCGGGCATGGTAGACAAATTCACTGCTTCTTCCTGGAACACAGAAACAAGCACAGATGAACAAGCAGACACAAGACAAGACTTATGACAAGGGATGCTCCAAGCAGACATGGAATTGTGCACCCGATTGATACTGGGATTGCATAGAGTGAGCCAGGGGTGACCAATAACTACGAGTGCCAGTAGTGAGTCTATGAGGAGGAATGTAATGTTCTTGGAGTGGTTGCCAGAGGTGATGAGGGTTACAGGTCCAGTAATATGGGAAATGAAAGGGAGTTGCAGTGCATTTAGCGCATTAACAGAAATCTTGTGAGTAAGGGGAAATATGGGGATGTGGAGTTGTTGTGCCAGTTTATAATCCAAAAAATTACCTTCAGCCCCAGAGTCCAGTAATGCCCTTGTGTTGTGCGTATGGGTTGCCCACCTTAGTCTTACCGGGAGGTGTGTAGATGAGGTCTTTTCGGTGGAGATCCCACCCTATAGTAGCCTCATAGTTACTTACGGGCTTGATCTTTTGAAATGGCCTGTCCCCGCAGTAGAGGCAAAGTGCTAGAGATCTCCGCCTCTCCCTCTCCTTCTGGTAAAGCCGAGCTCTACACACCTGCATGGGCTCGGGATCGGATAAGGGGCTGACCGTGTCCGTGCCCAAGTCCTCTGTGCTGTGGAATGGGGTTTGTTGATGGAACTGGCTCATGCGACTCAAGCGCGCGTCGACCCTTAATGCCAGTTCAATGAGACCGTTAAATTAGGGCGGAAGGTCCAGCATGTAGATTTCCCTCTGGACACGGTTAGCCAGCCCATGCTGGAACCGGTCCCACTGCGCCTCCTCCTTCCAATGGCACTCTGCGGCCAGGGTGCAGAACTGGATGGCGTACTCCGCGTTTCCAGGAGGTTCCCCGATAAAAATTGCTTCACGGGATTAAAATATAAGATTTTTTGGCAGGGTTGCCTTGGTAAAATTCGCATTTTAGGGGCTATATATCACATTATTGGTATTGTTGCTTCTACCCACGGACTTGAAAAACAACCACAGACTTGGCAACACTCGTTGGCATTTAGTAAACAGAGCTGTTATTCACTGACAATCTACACAAAATCGATTTTAAAATCGCAGGTGATTCTTTGTTGATTTTGAAAGCGATTTTGTGTTAGTTGTCGGTAGACTATGGCTCTTTGTAGTAACTGCTGCTCCACCTGAACCAGTGTTGCCAAGTCCACGGTTGTTTTTCATGTCCGCGGTTTGAAACAACCCCAATACCAATAACGTGATATTTAGCGCCTAAAATGCGAATTTTACCAAGGCAACCCTTCCAAAAAACGTATATTTTAACCCCGGAAAGAAATTTTTATTGTGGAACCTCCTGGAAAAGCGCAATATAGGAATGTTTTTCAAGGGAACTTTGCAGGTACAGTAGGTTTCTTGGAATGTATATATATATATATATATATATATATATATATATATATATATATATATATATATATATACAACACACACACACACACATAATAATTATTGTAATAATCCAGTGAGATTTTTGTTTGCACAAGGAGTATGACAGCAGCCGGTGCTCCTCACAGAGATCTGATTTCTATTATCAGTCTGTCTGGAATATATATAGTATATATATATATATATATATATATATATATATATATATATACATATATATATATATATATATATATATATATATATATATATATATATATATATTATGTACTGTATGTGTGTAATATTGTTATGTGTATCTGTGTGATTAATTATTTCTGAGTCCGCAGGTGGCGTTGTGGGAGGATTCCTTATGCAAGAATTATGTGACGTCATCGGGGATACTGGATAAAAGGCTCCGAGACGGCAATGGCGGTGCTCTCTTTCTCTCCGTTGCTCCGCTTCCCATTCACCAGCGTCTCTCATCGCCCTTGGAGGCGGTTTTGTTTGTTTTATGTTAAGCTTAGGTTTAACGTATAAAGTTGTGTTTTGATATTTGGTATATTTCTTATTGTTCAGTTGCGGGTAGTGTATGTATTTATTTATTAGTTCACGTTTGCTTATTTAGTAAGAACTGAGCGAGGGAAGCAGATGTCCGGAAGACTCACCTGTTTTTATTTTTTCGGTAGTCAGGTAAGAACTTTACTCCGAGAACAGGTGTAGTTAGGGAACTGTTTTCTTAGTTTCCCTACCCGTGAACTGATTGTTCTGTTTATCATCCATTAGATTGTTTTCTTTATTATAAATATTATTTGTGAATGTTTGATTTTGAATTCTGTTAATTAAATAGAGACGTCTTGGAACTCACATCAGGGGTTGTGATTCTTCTTTGTTATATGTTCGGCCTGTGTCCTTAGAATTCACGAGCCTTGAAATGGTAATGGGCCGTAACATATTTGGGGGCTCGTCCGGGATTGATCTGGATTTTGTGTGACTTCGTGTGATCTTTTTGATCTGTTCACACTTGAATTTGTTACTTTGTAACTTTGTTGAATCACAGACTTTGATGAGCATTTTAGGATTGTGTAGTGCTTTATTGTTTTTCTCTTTAACCTGAGACGTTTATAAATCATGTTTGAATTAACGAATTTTATTGCGAATCCGACGCAAGCTGTGTTTCGGATTTCGATGTGGGTCGAAATATTCGTATGGTTCCTCCTTTTCGAGGAAAAGAGGTAGACAAGTTTATTGCTCTTTTTGAACGGGTTGCCTTCAATCTTAGTGGCCGAAAATATTTTGGCCCATGTTGTTGCAGTGTGTTCTTGTGGGGAAACCCCAGGAAGCTTATTCTTCTTTTTCCGTGGAGGAGTCTCTCGATTATGAGGAAGTAAAAGCTGCGGTTCTTTGAATTTATGAATTGGTTCCTGAGGCTTATCGCCAAAAGTTTCGTAATCATCGAAAAACTGATGAGACCTACGTTGAATTTGTTTGTGCGAAAGAGTCAATGTTTGATCGGTGGTGTGCTTCTATGAAAGTAAAAACGTATGAAGAGCTACGTGAACTGATTCTCTTAGAAGAATTTAAAAACTGTTTACCAGAACGTGTTGAAACGTATCTAAATGAGCAGAAAGTTCTCAAATGTTCTGCCGCTGCTGCTCTAGCGGATGAATATGTGCTTACACGTAAGACTGTGTTTGGTACTGCACAAAATCCTGGTAGCAACAGTCGACAGGTAAAGCGCATCTTGGATCGCACTCCGTGTGAGGATAAAGTGGTGGAGAATACTATCAAATCCGTGTCCTCACCCGTTTGTTTCTATTGCAAGAAACATGGACACATTATTGCTGAGTGCAAAGCACTCAAAAAGAAAAATAGTGTCCCTAAACCGGTAGGTTTATTGATGTCCTCGCCACATTTAGAAGGACTGGAGTCGTTAGCTTCACAGGCTGACATGTGTGAAAAACAGGGGTATGTCCCGTTCATAATGGACGGATTTGTGTCTTTGGATGGTAATGCAAATTCGCGAAAACCAGTCAGGGTACTTCGTGACACAGGAGCGGCTCAGAGTTTTATTCTAGAAGGAATATTACAGTTGTCAAATGAGAGCTCTATTGGTTCAAGTGTCTTGGTACAGGGATTTGAGATGGGCTTTGTGAATGTGCCTTTGCACAGAATTGAAATTGAGACCTCCCTTGTTACCGGCCGCGTTGTTGTTGGAGTGCGTCTGTGTCTTCCCGTTCGTGATGTCACATTTATTTTGGGGAATGACTTGGCGGGAGAAAAAGTTTTTGACAGCCCTGAGGTAACAAATGCTCCTCTTTCCTGTGATACTCCTGATGAATTGGCTCAGAAATATCCAGAGGTATTTCCTTCGTGTGCTGTAACCCGCGCTATTTCACAGAGACTTAAAGATAAAAGCTTTGATAAATCAGAAGGTGAGTGGGAATTTGATTTGAATAATACATTCATCTCGAATTCAGATTTTGGTGAAATGACGTGTTCAAACTCTGTTGATGGTTTAGACATCGTCATCAAGAAATGAGACGAACATTCCATGGAGCTTGATAAATTGTCTCTGTCACGCGAGAAGCTTATTGTTGAACAGAGGAAAGATGAGAAAATGTCATCCCTCTTTGAAGCTGTTGTTCCTGTTGAGCAACTCGAGTGTGTATCGCAAGGATACTTTGTTGAAGATGGTGTGCTGATGAGAAAGTGGAGACCATCAAATGCTGCTGCTGACGAATGGCAGATTGTTAAACAGGTAGTAGTTCCTTCCTCATATCGTCCTGAAATCTTGAGACTTGCGCACGACGGTCCATTCGCCGGTCATTTAGGAGTAAACAAAACATATGATCGCGTGATCCGACATTTTGCCGAAGTTGTCATGTGTGTCAAAAGACTGGGAAACCGAATCAAAATATTCCACCTGCTCCATTATATCCAATTCCAGCCATTGGTGAACCATTTGGGCATGTGATGGTTGACTGTGTCGGTCCCTTGCCTCGAACGAAGTCTGGTAATCAGTACTTATTGACAATAATGTGTACATCTACGCGTTTTCCTGAGGCAATTCCTTTGCGGAAAATTACTGCACCGGTGATCGTAAAATCACTTCTCAAGTTTTTCTCATTGTTTGGTCTTCCGCGTACTATTCAATCCGACCAAGGTACAAATTTCAAGTCGCGTGTATTTAAACAGGCTCTAGATCAGCTACACATCAAACACTGCACGTCAAGTTGTTACAATCCAGAAAGCCAAGGGGCACTTGAACAGTTCCACCAGACTTTAAAATCAATGCTTTGTGCATTTTGTCTAGAGTTCCAGAAAGACTGGGATGAAGGAGTGCCTATGGTCATGTTTGCAGTGAGGGAGGTAGTACAGGAATCTGTTAGGTTTTAGTCCGGCCGAGTTAGTGTTTGGTCATACTGTTCGTGGCCCACTAAAGCTGATCAAAGATCATTGGACTAATGATCTGAGAACAAACAATGTCCTTGATTATGTTTCAGAGTTCCGTTTGAAACTGCACCGTGCATGTGAGTTAGCCAAAGAAAATTTGAAGATGTCACAACACCGAATGAAAACACGTTTCGATCGTGGTGCTAAACTTCATAGTTTTTCTCCTGGTGATAAAGTGCTAGTGCTGTTACCAGTACTTGGATCTGCACTGCAGGCTCGTTATCATGGTCCTTACCAGGTGAAGGAGAAGGTGAGTGAGCTTCATTATGTGATAATGACCTCCGATAGAAAGAAAAAAACTCGTCTGTGTCATATTAACATGCTTAAACCGTACTTTGAGAGACAGCCAGATCTGTCTAGAGCGAAGTTGGCTGTGTTAATAGTCTCACCTATAGATTCTCCGGTGGTCAAAGAGCAGGCGCTGTCCAGTGCTGATCTACCTGCTGATGGGGTGCTGTCCAGTGCTGAACCTTTGCCCTGTCTATTGTTCTCGCATACCTCTGATAGTGCCGCCGTCCTGACCACGCTGGAGGATGATGTTGATTTTCCTTCTACAGAGTTGGTGGCGGGAAGGTTGAGAAATTCGGAGATAATTCAAAATCTTGACTCGTTTCTTTCTCATTTGACTGTTATCGAACGCTCTGACGTGATTAATGTAATTCAGACATATGGTTATCTGTTCTCTGACGTTCCTTCACGTACTTCGATGGTAGAACATGATATTGATGTTGGCGATTCAAGGCCTATAAAACAGCATGCATATATGGTGAATCCTGAGAAGCGAGCTCAGTTGAAGAAAGAAGTTACTTTCATGCTCGAAAATAACATCGCTGAGCCAAGTTTTAGCCCTTGGAGTTCACCCTGTTTGCTGGTTAAAAAGTCAGACGGCTTGTTTCGTTTCTGTACCGACTTTCGACGTGTTAATTCCGTAACTAAACCAGATAGCTACCCACTGCCTCGTATGAAGGATTGTGTGGATCGTGTTGGAAATGCTGCTTTCGTCACCAAAATCGATCTTTTGAAAGGTTACTGGCAGGTGCCTCTGTCGGATCGCGCAAAAGAAATCTCTGCGTTTGTAACACCAGATCACTTCCTGCATTACACTGTAATGGCTTTTGGTCTACGAAACGCACCGGCGACTTTCCAAAGGTTAGTAAATTGTGTTATTGACGGCATGCACAACATTGGAGCATATCTGGATGACTTGGTTATTTATAGTGCATCTTGGTCAGAACATGTTGAACAGCTTCATGTTCTTTTCAGTCGTCTGTCTGACGCTAATCTACAATCAATTTAGTTCGGACGAGCTACGGTGACTTATCTGGGAAAGATTATGGGGCGGTCAAGTTCGGCCTGTCGAGTCTAAGGTGGAGGCTATTACTCATTTTCCTGTGCCCACTACGCGCCGTGAGTTGTGTCGATTTTTGGGCATGGTTGGGTATTACAGGAATTTTTGTGTAAATTTTTCCGTTGTCGCCTCTCCCTTAACTGATCTCCTCAGTCCAAAAGTACCATTTAAATGGACAGAACCGTGTCAAACAAGTTTTCAAAAGATTAAAGCGCTTATGATTAATTCTCCTATTCTTTTTGCTCCTGATTTTTCCTCTCCGTTCTTGCTTGCTGTTGATGCAAGTGACACAGGTGCTGGAGCTGTACTTCTCCAACGAGATCATACTGGTGTTGAGCATCCCGTTTGCTATTTTTCACAGAAATTTTATAAACATCAGCAACGTTACACCATTGAGAAGGAGGCATTAGCTCTCGTCCTTGCTCTCTAACATTTCAATGTCTATGTGGGTTCTGTTTTGTATCCGTTGATTATTTACACAGATCATAACCCATTAGTCTTCCTGGCCCGAATGAAAAACAACAACCAACGTTTGATGCGTTGGAGTTTGTTTTTACAGACGTTTGACCTAGAGATTCGACACATTCGTGGTAAAGATAATGTTATCGCTGACGCTTTATCACGTGTCTAATAGGAATAAATTGTTTTTTCCCACCTTTTGTTAAAAAGAGAGGATTAAAGCAAAAAAAAAAAAAAAAACGGGTAAGAAAGATTATTTCTACAATTTATTCACTTAAGGGTGAGGGTGTTATGTGTATCTGTGTGATTAATTATTTATAACTCAGTTAGCTGGATTTGAATGTTGACGATTTGGCGTGATCTTGGATCATTTGGTTCTTCGAAGCTCATCCCGGAGCTGCTGTCATAGCAACAGGTCCATTAGCTTAAACCTGCTCGGGAGCAGGCTTATTTCATGATTAGATCGCTTCTTTTCAACCAGGGGCCTGTTCTTCGTACGTCGCTAACTCAGTTAGCTGGATTTGATTGTTGACGATTTGTCGTGATCTTGGATCGTTTGGTTCTTCGAAGCTCATCCAGGAGCTGCTGTCATAGCAACAGGTCCGTTAGCTTAAACCTGCTCGGGAGCAGCTTATTTCATGTAAACAGGATTAGATCACTTCTTTTCAACCAGAACTGATACTCAAAATATGTCTGCTACCACCGCTACTTTATTACAAGCAGTCAGAGATGGGACCAAGTCACACATGTGCAAGTCTCAAGTAAGTCTCAAGTCTTAACCTTCAAGTCTCAAGTAAGTCCCAAGTATTTTTTTCTTGGGCAAGTCAAGTCAAGTCAAGTCACAAGCTATGTCAAGTCAAGTCCAAGTCAAGTCACCTTAATATTGTTATTTTACCTGCAGAATCTGATCTTAATAAAGTTAAAAGACAAGATATAAGTAACTGTCAGTAAATTAAAATAATTTGGATTTGCATTGTAAATACTCATGTTCAGTAAAATACATCATGGAATCAAACAAAATTGTAACTTCCTAAAATTATTTATTTTTCACTTCTGCCAACAGTGTTTGAAATGTTTTACATTTTCAACATTGAGTCCATAAAACTAAACATCCAACAGACTCCTCTCTGAACACCTCTCTCTCTCAAACACAGTTTACATACAACATTAAACTGTTACATTTCTCCTCTCTCTCCCTCTCTCTCTCTCTCTCTCTCTCTCTCTCTCTCTCTCACACACACACACACACACACACTCTCTCTCTCAGAGTATACAATATAAATATGACGTATTTTCAGTTGTTTCATACTTTTTTTAATGTACAGTACAGACCAAAGGTTTGGACACACCTTCTCATTCAAAGAGTTTTCTTTATTTTCATGACTATGAAAATTGTAGATTCACACTGAAGGCATCAAAACTATGAATTAACACATGTGGAATTATATATGTAATTATATACATAACAAAAAAGTGTGAAACAACCGAATATTCGATATTCGTAATATTCTTGGTTCTTCAAAGTAGCCACCTTTTGCTTTGATTACTGCTTTGCACACTCTTGGCATTCTCTTGATGAGCTTCAAGAGGTAGTCACCTGAAATGGTCTTCCAACAGTCTTGAAGGAGTTCCCCGAGAGATGCTTAGCACTTGTTGGCCCTTTTGCCTTCTGTCTGCGGTCCAGCTCACCCCTAAACCATCTCGACTGGATTCAGGTCCGGTGACTGTGGAGGCCAGGTCATCTGGCACAGCACCCCATCACTCTCCTTCTTGGTCAAATAGCCCTTGATGCCTTCAGTGTGACTCTACAATAGTCAATAGTCATGAAAATAAAGAAAACTCTTTGAATGAGAAGGTGTGTCCAAACCTTTGGTCTGTACTGTACATAACAAAAAAGTATGAAACAACTGAAAATACGTCATATTTATATTCTGTACTGTATATATATATATATATATATATATATATATATATATATATATATATATATATATATATATGTAATATGCACTTGTCATGATTGGGTAATCACGGCAGCTACATTTGTTTTTCTGATTAATTGTTTTGCTCTATGAGAAAGACAAGGTAACAAAATATTCGGGGCTTATGCCCCCTTAGCCTAGCCCTAGCGCCGCCCCTGGAATAAGTTTTTTTACGGCCTGCTAGCGGATCATTAGGGGCTGTTCACATCACGTCTTCTGTGCGCGCAAGTTCGTTATTTCCAATGTAGGCGCGCGGTATGCGCGCTCATTATGGAAGCAACGCGCTCAACATCTAAACTTTTCAGAATGCCGCAAGCGCACCGCAGGTCATGTGACAATAACTAACCAATCAGCTTCATCCTTTCTCGTATCAACGTTGAAAGCTCAGCTAAGAAATCCATTTATCCTTTGCTGAAATTTCCGCGTTTTCATTGAGAGAGAGCGTGTCATGGATGCTTAGCAATGACAGACGCCCCAGGAGAACTTCTGCACGAGCGCTTTGGAAAGAAGGAGAAAGCGGCGCGACTAGCGTTTTCCACGCGTTTTTAGGCGCGAACTATTGAAGACAAAAGCGATGACCCTCGGTACCTCTCAGGCTGACATGTTGATGTGATGTGATATCTGATTTAAGTGGGCGTGGTGTGTGTAAGGTAGAGAGGGCATAACTGATGATAGTGTCCTGATCCAGTCACGACGCTATTCTCAGCCTGCGCTCCAGCTGAGTAATCAACTTTATTTTAAAAAATAATTTATATATTTTATATTCAAACTGAAAACATGATGTAATTAACACTCAAGTCATTCAAGTCATCGTGTCTCAAGTCAAGTCAAGTCCCGAGTCTTTAACTTCCAAGTCCGAGTCAAGTCTCAAGTCCTAAAAATAGCGACTCGAGTCGACTCGAGTCCAAGTCACCAAGTCACAAGTCCCCATGTCTGCAAGCAGTGTTGGGCAAGTTACTTTTAAAAAGTAATTAGTTACAGTTACTAGTTACTTCTTCCAAAAAGTAACTAAATTAGTAACTCAGTTACAAATTTTTAAAGTAACTAGTTACTTAAGAAAGTAACTATTGCGTTACTTTCAAGTAAAATTAAATTTTAAATGCTCAAACGTGACCCCACCTCTACCCCTCTTTAAAGGAACTTAAAATACATGTGCATGTTCAATTATTTATGATAAATCTGAATATTATAATGAAATGGACACTTAATACAATACATTATTAACAGAAACATGAAACATTGTACACACATCTAAAAAAAAAAGTTGCTGTGGGACAAAGTGAGACTAGCCTCCAATCAAATGGCATGTATGTAGATATTATGTTTATATAGTGGATCAATGCAAATAACACGATAGATTTTTGGGAACTTTTGATATTTCCTTTTATTGTTTCTTTAATTTCTTGAAGGAAAAAGTAATGTATATACTTCTATTTAGAGAAGGCTACTTTTGGATTATTTGGGCTCGTCGCCATACCTGTCTCTGGTTGACTGACTGGCTTGTGTTGTTCGTTGTGTGTCCTGTCCTGTCCGATGATGGGTCGTTCGCGAATGAGCGTTAGTGATGATGGATCGACTCGTTCGCGAATGAGCTTTTGATGAGTCGTTCGCGATTCGCGAATGAGCTGACTCTAAGAGCCGGCTTTTTTAGTTGAACTTCGGGAGCTGGCTCGCATATCTGAAGAGCCAACTCTATTTTTTTTCAAATTTAGCCTATAGAAATTAAATAATTATGTAATAAAAATTGAAATATTATAGTCAAAGTCATTTAAAGAGCCGTTTGTGAGCCAAAGAGCCGTCTCTTTTCAGTGAGCTGAGTCAAAAGAGCCGAATTCCCATCACTACTATGCGTGCTTTCGAAAACCCACCCAACTCTACCTCTGATTGGCTTACAATGAAATTTTACTCTACCTCAGCCAATCGTCAGCATTTATGCGCTTGTCTCGTGCTCTGCCCACTAACCAAGGAAGAACAGTAAAAAAAAGTATTTGCCTCTCGCTCAGAGATCTAGTTGGTCTGATGAAAAAAAAAAAAACAGCTTCATCATCAGTTATAGTAACGCGCCGCATTTTTTGGCAGTAACGGTAACGGCGTTATTAAGATGAGAAGAGTAATCAATTAGATTACTCGTTACTGGAAAAAGTAATGCCGTTAGTAACGCCGTTATTTATAACGCCGTTATTCCCATCACTGGTTACAAGAGTATCGTACTGATCCAGGGACAATAATTTAAAATAATAATCATTAAAAAAATATTTAAAAATCATATAAAATGCTGTGTAGTCCATAACAGCCTACCAGACAGCCAGTTTTACTCACTGAAATATTTATTTGTCATAAAATTATTACTTCATAATTGTATTAGAGTCGTACACACATGCTATACAGATAATAGAGTCGTGCATTATTTTGAGTGATGACTGCTATTATAAGAGTGTCTTGATGGAGCGCAGGAGATGCAGATAACATGATACTGACCCTTAAGAAACTTTCATTAATGCTGTCACGTAACAAATCTGTCCAAATATAAAATGAAATTAATAGATAATTTCTACATTGAAATAAAAATGTAAAGACTGCAAAACTATAAATTGCGAATCTAAATAATTATATAATAAAATGAAAACATGTATCTATTATCTGTTTCATGTATCTATTATAACATTTATGTAGTTTTGTTTGCTTGGCTGTTTCCTTATAAAAGTCAAGAAATTTGTTTTTCGTCAGGTGTTTTTTGTCAGGTATCGTTTTAAATTATATGACGTCATTACATTGCCGTCTTGCCACCAGCCAATCCCTGCGCTGCTGATCATGGTTTCGAGTATCCATACATATCCCCTTTTAAGCCAACACATGAACGCGCAATTATCTCAGATAACTCAATCCAGCGATACTAATCAAACACAACAGGTGTGTTCGAAGAACCCAATTAGCTGGATCAGGATTAGCACGATGATATCATCTTGGAGGTGTCATTTGATCTCGGATGTAATAAGCGACGTACGAAGAACAGGCATAGGCGGAGTTTCACTTTTGTGCGTGTGGGGGCACCTACCAGCAGATGCGGTGCAGCAGTCGATTCTGTTCCTCTCGGAATGTCTGTTTCCCTTTACGCAAACATACTACAATTCTTGAGTAGTTGCCGAGTTACTATACGTACGATCAGAACTAGCGTGCGCAAGAAGCGTTAAAAAATAATTAAATACAGAATTCATATTTTCTAATTTTATTTGTCCAATCTTATAATTTTTTTTTTTGGATATAATGAGTAAGTTTAGAATTAATTATTTTTAATTAGTAATTAGAAAATATGAATTCTGTATTTATTTTTATTTTTCAAAGCACAAGATTAATTGGCTCTGCCCCCCCCCCCCCCCAAACTCCGCCCATGAGAACAGGCCCCAGGTGTAGTTAGGGAACTGTTTTCTTAGTTTCCCTACCCGTGAACTGATTGTTCTCTTTATCATCCATTAGATTGTTTTCTTTATTATAAATATTATTTGTGAATGTTTGATTTTTAATTCTGTTAATTAAATAGAGATGTCTTGGAACTCACATCAGGGGTTGTGATTCTTCTTTGTTATATGTTCGGCCTGTGTCCTTAGAATTCACGAGCCTTGAAATGGTAATGGGCCGTAACAAATATAAAGAAAACAAGAAGATAAAATAGAAAAATAATGCTAGTCTTCGAGGACTTTTGAAAAACAGGCCTTTGCATAAATCTATTTTCTACCCATATTGGGCCATTTTTGTATATTTTTTTAAATATATATTTATATATTTTATATATTTAAACAAACGTATAGACATACACACGTATTTGTTTGTATTATAGCATGACTAAGCATGCATACAGTAAAACACTTTCCCAGCATGAATCCAGCGCTCATTGTCGTGTTCTCTGGAATCACATGGCATCAATCCCATTAGGTTTAGTCACTGATCAACGCGTCTATAAATCTTTAACAATCGCCATAGTAAAGCTAATGGAATTCCATTTATTATTTCTTCAGAATCCCGGTAAATCCACTTGGATCTCATCTGAGATTATGGTTGGCTTCAATACGATATTTATTCTAGGGAATGTGACGAGCATGTGTTGAACGACGATTTTTTTTTTCCACTCCCACCGCTTTATGATGAAAGTTGCGAAACCGAAAGTTAATGGATCAAATGAGAACGGCTATATTACCGCATTCTAAACTCTTCTGTCCCGTCATTTAAACGTTTGGGCTGTAATGGACGATCACAACAGTCCTGCTTCTGTTTGGAGGGTGAACGTGGAGGTGTTGAAGCGCTTGCTCGCGTGCGCTGCTGCATGCACCTGTGTAGGTGTGATCTATATGCAGTGGACATACATTTGGATGCTCAGGTCCGAAATGGCAGAGATAACGCAGCGCTTCAGGCCTCTGGAGACAGCGAGAGACGAAGGTGGGATATGCTGCGATTCCGCCGTGTGCTACGGGGTAGGTGAGTGCTTTCTTTGTTTCACTTTTAATGGGGTTCATCTGTAGCTTCACCAACAAATAACAGGTTTGCGGGTTGTTGTTTTTTTTCTTTTGGTTATACCAAAGTATTCTCCAGAGAGCAAAATGATTCAGTGCTATGGTACATTTCAAAGTACAGTAGGCTATTGGTCTTTTAAAGCAGCTTGAAGTAGCATCACTGTGGTATATGAATATAGTTAACTCATGTACAGGTGATATTTACATAGTAGTCCAATGCATTTTCAACAATACAGTTGTAAAAAAAAAAAAAAAAAAAAAAAAATTTGTCAGTGCTTACATAGAGTTTATTTGTGCAGCTATTTTTCACTTCCTCATCTGTGTTAAAATAAATACTACACTTGCAGAACTGGTGGCTGCCTTCTGTTCACTCTGCATTAAATAAAATAAAATCAGAAACAAATAGATTTTTTTGAATTTATTCAATTTTTCTTTCAAATAAATTTAAAGACTAAAGAAAATTCCAGTGTTCTAATTAGTTTAATCAACCCCAAATCAAGACATCAAGAAATAATGCTAAACAATCAACAAAATGACCCAAGTAACATTAAATGCAGCTTCACTAAAGGAGAATGTTTGTTCTGATAAAAACAACAAAAAAAAAAACAACAACATTATTTGGTGTACTGAATTTTGTCTGACGAAAGTATAAAACCAAATACTCAAATCAGTATAAAAACAATAATCAAAGACTGTATAAGGTCTTTTTTAAGTTTTTGCATATTGTTGGGCCAGTGGGGTTTATGGTAGTTTGACCAAGGGTATGCGCACACCCTCCTCCAAATGGGTTGGGCTATTCCAGTAATGCTTGTGAGGACAATGATCAAGAATTGTGTTTTTGGTTTTAATACAGTAGTCTGGGAAGAGTCCAACAGCTTTCTATTCAGTGTTTTCACCTGAATTACTGGCACTTCAAAACCAAAACTGTCAGATGTTACACTGTACAACCAGTCTACCCCATTCTAATTAAAAGAGGTCATTATCTTTTAATTAGAATGGGGTAGACTGGTTGTACAGTGTAACATCTGACAGTTTTGTTATTATTTTAGTGTTGCTAACTGCTGTCCACTATAAAATCCTGAAGCAAAATCAGTGAGCGATGATGTCTATAATTTCCCACAGGCTACATCTTGTTATAAGGTAAACTGTTATCACAGATTCCCTGAGAGACGAACACACACAGAGGTACGAGACAAGAGAGATGTGACAAAACAGAGGAAGAGAAGAGAAAGTGAGTAACATCCCTCTCTCTGTCTAACACACAAATACATATTTTTAAGTTTTATTTCCCGTATGAATTGTCGTTTCTTTTGGCAGAGCAGCACACATTTCTTCACCTTGTTCCTGTGTCCTCGCAGTCGTACAGTGAGTATAACGCAGGAGAAAGGGAACAGTTTCACCAAAAATGAAACACACTCTCTCCTCACCGTTCCAAACCTGTTTGACTTTCTTTCTTCTGAAAAATGTTTTACGATTGTGAGTAACCAGATAGTTCTGCTGACCTTTGTCAAACACATTAAACAAACAAATAAATATAAAATACTGAGATACTAAGAAGAAGGGTTTAGAACAACATGAGGGTGAGAAATGATGAGTGAAGTTTTTTTGTGACACCCCCCCCCCCTCCATTACTGGTAATGCAAATTAGGTTTTTGATTACTTCAGCTTGTTACTCAAGTCATGGGGTTATTGTGGTTATTATATTTAGACGGACGTCTAAACGACTTGTTTATATGCATCTGTTATTTTAATGCACTAACTTTGGCTGTTGGTAAATGATGTTTACAAATGTTAACACTGCAAGAAGAAGCAGTGTTTTGTTCTTTTTTTTTGTGATGAATGAACAGAGATTCCAGTAAAGAGTCTGAGAAGCTTGTAAGCACAGATACAACAATAAAAGATTCTCTACACAATTGAACTTTTGTGGGTTGAATAATATTTGTTTTTATTTGTTTTTATCAACTTTATATCCCCAGAATCTCACATTTGAATTAATTTGTATAACTGCTTACTGATGCTGGTGTTTAACCCCTTAACTGCCCCCCCCCCCCCCATTTTTGAACATAGACTTGAAAGTGCACTATCAAAACTTAAAATGTTATAATTATTGAACACTTTAGAAGACAATCAGCAGAATATTGTGGAAGTGGAATCATTCTAAATATGAAAGTATCAGAAAGTTATAGAAGTTTAAATTTACCGTAAAGATAATGCACTGTACATTTTTATTTTATTTTATATTAAATAAATAAACAGGTTTTACTCTAGAATTTCTATAAAATTAAAGCCTAATGTCAAAATAAGTTAGGTTTCAAATTTGAAGTTGACATAAAAAAAAAGGTTCCTGTGAGATTTTATTTAGTCCGTTATACCACAAACAGCCACCGGGTGACACCCAAACTACATTTACATTTTATGATGCATTTTTTTTTTTGTCAAAAATGTCTACATTTCTCTTTCAATATTACTTCTATCACAAAATGCACATTTTTTCTAAGAAATTATTTTATTACTAAAATATTTGATAGGGTAAAAAGGCTCTCTCATTTGTTCTCCATGTTTTCCTCAGATGATGGTGACATCACTGTTCTGTCGTGGGCCGTAGAGCAGAGCAGAGGACAGGGGCTGCAGGTATCAGCTGATATTGTTACAGTGGAGACCGAGGGCACATACTTCATCTACAGTCAGGTTGGTTCTGATACTGCTGCATTATCAAAATACAGACTTAAAAGGGTTAGTTCACTTAAAAACGATCAATTAATCACCCTCATGTGATCTCAACCATACTTGGTTGACTCGCAAGAACAAAGCTCATTGATACATCAAGCGAGGATGTTTGAGCTTCTGTTTATCATCTTTGATGTGCTCCATGGATGTGTCTGTTCATCACATGAAGTGATTGTGTCTTATCTTATACCTTATACCTATATATATATATATTATGTTTTATTGTTTAGGTTATTGCAATTATGTTGTTGTCTCTGTAGTACCATTGAGTTCTGTGTTATGATTGTATAGATTTTAGAGATTATTTGTGTCAAAAACACTCCACACTATCAGAAGAGAAGAAAACAAAAAGCTGTATAATTTATTAATTTATTTGTTTTTGGATTTGAGACTCAAAACAGTGCCCTCTGCTGGGTTGTACAAATTGACAGCCATAAAGCAGTAATAATATATTGTGCACTATATCAGCTGAAAATGTTCTTAGATGGTTGAACGTTTTGTAGTATATGACATTTATTACATAAGTAGCTTAAGGTTTGTGTAAAAACCCTTCACTAACACCAGCCCCAAAGCACAAAACAAATCAATCAAAAGTACAAAATGAGTAACACGTTACAGTAAAATGTAATTTGTTAACCACATTAGTCAACATCAACAGATGATGAACAATACTTCTACATTATTTATTATTCTTAAAGAACCTTAATGTCAACATTTACTTATTCCTTATTATACATCAAAAGTTGTAACATTAAAATTAGTTAATACACTGTAAAATAAACATGAACCAAAATGAACACAGTAACAAATGAATAAATGTATAAATCTGTAAAAAAAAAAAAAAAAAAATTATAATAAATAAAAAAAAAAAGCTCATTGTTAGTTAATGCAAGGGAATGCATTGACTAATGTTAACAAAGAAGGCATGACCTGCTATAACATAATATCAGTCATTCTCATGATCTGTGTGACAGATGTAGATTACTTTCTTTCTTCAGTAGAACAGTACAAAGTGTTTTAGCTGAAAATATGCTTCTTAGTGAGTCAACAGCTATTAGCACTTTGAATGTCAAAAACTTGCATAGACTTGCATTTCATGAATCACCAAGGATCATGTCTTCAGAGAAAAAAAATAAAATCTCAGCTACATCTTGGTTGGCCTCAGTGAGAGTGTTACATTTCAAGTATCTACAGTTAATCGTCCCCAGCTCCATACAGTATTACCCTGTTACTCACCACAGGTGCTGTATAAAGACACCACCTGGATCATGGGTCATGTGATCACGAAGAGGTTCAAGGGGGCGGAGACTAAGCTGATGAAGTGTCTGAAAAGCATGCCCAGTAACATCAGCCAGCCACTCAACACCTGCTACACTGCTGGTGAGTTATCAGGACAATACTGACAATACTGTCCAAAAATTAATTAACTGAATTAATTATGTTTATGCATCAGGTCTTTGTAGCACTCAGACCACGCCCCCTCAAATATACTGTCAGAAAGATTCCGCCATCATTTAAAGAAGGAAAATCTCACTGCAATAACAGTGTTAAAAGTGAAGGAACTAACAGAAATGACATATTTTAGAACACAGTGAGAGCATGATATTTCAGTTTTAATAAAAGCACATTAGAAGGTTAGAACTCTTTATATATATATATATATATATATATATATATATATATATATATATATATTATAAATAACACCATCAAATGTTATGAGCATGAATGATAAATGAAAAACAAATATAAAAAATCTAATAATACAATGAAAAAGTTTTAATTTAAAAGGTTCCTTTAAAAAAAACAGAACAGAACTAAACTTTTCAAATAATGTGACTAAATTCAGTGTTCTATTATTATTATTATTCACTATGTACTATATCTGTTGTAAGTAATGGGGATAAATAAATGGGCCACAAATGGCACCGTTTCCTAAGAATGACCCAGTCTACTGTCAGATATCACAGAAAAAAAGATTTGACACCCAAAGCAGCACTACTTTTCATTTTGCTTCCATAACATAACGTCTTTTTCAATTCAAGTCTGTGTAAAGGCACTTCATTGAATTGCTGAAAACATGTTACAAAGAATGGATATTATTGGGTCGGGATAATTTACAAAGCTGCTCTGTCTTCTAATTTAACTTCCACTGAGGTTGTAGCGTTGTTTGACAGCTGAGAGAGACATCATGCTTCCCGCGAGTGGGTGTGGTTTCAGAGCTGACAGAGGACACGCCCCCAGCGCTTCTAGATTTTAATACCCTATTTTATTTTCTTGTATTTTTTATCATTAAAGTTTGGCTGGGTGGTTAATAACACATTGTTCTGTGATGTGACAAACTCAGAGCACATACTTGATATTGCTTTGAACGGACTTTAAGTCTGTAGATTTCAATTACAAAAAATATCTTTGTTTTTCTCAAAACGGGGTTCCTCTCCACTTTGCAGCACACCCAACGTTACAGTTTTAAACCTATCTATTTTTACAGATGTATCATTCATCTGATTAACTTATACTGTATTTTTACGCGTTGTGTTGTGTGTCGTGCTGTGTAAACATAAAACCATGTCTGCATTTGTGATCTGAGAAACAATAAACAACAAGGCTACTTTACACTGCTCAAAAAACTCACGTTTGAATCATCATTGGCTAATTATTTAATTATAAATACTGTACATACAGGCTGTGATATTAAAGAACTTTTCCATGATATTCAAATTTTTTGAGATGCACCTGTATCTCTTTAGTCTTTATAGATCTTCTTTATGCACCAAGAGCGTGTAACACTCCACAGAGAAAGGAAAAATAGAAATGATATCATATGACCCCTTTAAATATTTCAGAAAATTTTGTAATTTAAAAACAGTTGTCTTAATGTACTGTGATTCATGCTACCCAGAAAGCATTTGAATTAAAGCACTTACTGTAGAAATACACACCATTCCACACAGATGAGGAGTTTGAGAAGCTAGATTCACGCTTTATTCTCTGTGACGCAGTGAGATCAGATGTCTGTGTGGATTTTGCATCATATAATCTAAATTTCTGTCTGAGTATAAAGCATGTGTTGTTCTCATAGGGATTTACTTCCTGGAGTCCGGATCCACCCTTCAGCTCTCTGTTCCCCGTAAATCAGCCGAGCTCATCCTGACAGCTCACGCCACCTTCATGGGCCTCTTCAACATATGACACGGACACACGTGTGATTTACACGCTTAACAGAAGCCTTGTTTACCCTCTTGTATGCTAGTTCAGACACTCATGCTTTCATGTGGTGAATGGAGGACACCCAGTGGAGGATTGAAACACTGGCATGTTGGAAAAGGTACCCAAAAAAAAATGCAAATGGCACTACGATGTTTGGACATGGTATCATGGTAATACCATGTGTTTTTGGACATATACTGTGGGAAATGTAAATATCATGTAATATGGATATGGTATTCAGTAACATAGTATACAGTGATCAGCCACAACATTAAAACCACTAACAGATGAAGTGAATAACATTGATTTTATTGTTACAACGGCACCTGTTATTAGGCAGTTCTTGAAATTCATGTGTTGGAAAGTGGAAAATTGTGCAAGTGAAAACATCTGAGTGACTCTGAAAAGGGCTAAATAGTGAAATATCCTCCAAAACGGCAAGTCGCGTGGAATGTTCCCAGTATGCAGCGGTTAATAGCAACCAAAAGTGGCAATGGTTTAAGGCAAAAACTAATTCAGGAATGGTTTGAGGAGCATGACAAAGAGTTCAAGGTGTTGCCTTGCCTCCAAATTCCCCAAATCTTAATCCGATTGAGCATACAGTATATAGGATGTGCTGGACCAACAAATCCATGGAGTCTTCACCTCCCAAATTTTAGGACTTAAGTTAAGTAAAGTCATATTTATGTAGCACTTTATACAATACAGATCATGTCAAAGCAGCTTTAACAGGAAAACAAAGTGTGTTGATAATTCAAGGGACAATAAAAAAGAGAGTCATTTTTCCAGCTAAAGTCGGTTCATTAATGATTAAGAGATGTTCGTCATCATCCAGTTCAGCTCTCCTGTTTTTTAATGGTAGAAATGTGATAAGAGTGTTATGTGTGAGCCAGGTTAAAGAGATGGGTCTTTAATCTAGATTTAAACTGACAGGTAGATTGTTCCAGACTTTGGCCGCTAAATAGGAAAAGGATCTGTCACCTGCAGTTGATTTTAATATTCTAGGTATTATCAAATAAGAGTTTGAGATCACAGAGGATGTGAAAGACTATACTGCGATATGAGCTTGCTGAAGTACTGAGGTGCTAAACCATTCAGGGCTTTATAAGTAATTAGTGAGATTTATGTAATGTTTGATAGGGAGCCAGTGCAGTGTGGACAGGACCGGGCTAATATGGTCATACTTCCTGCTTCTAGGAAGAACTCTTGCTGCTGCATTTTGGACTAACTTGAAGTCATAAATGCATGGATTAACATTTCTGCATTTGACATTGAGAGTATAGGTTGTAATTAAGATATATTTTGAAGATGGATCTGCTGCTTATGTCTTGGTGCCAGAAACCACAGGATACATTCAGAGCTCTCATGGAGACCTTGCCTCATTTTGGCAGCACAAGGGGATCCTTCAGGATATTAGAAAGGTCAGGTGGCTGTAATGTTGTGTCTGATCAGTTTGTCACAATGCCAAGGTATTACTGTCTGATGCAATCACTGTACCGTGGTGACACCATAGTACTTCTTTGTTTTATGGTTTTGGAATCACTGCATTAACACATTGTGATCAGTATTTGTTAACCAAAAAAAAAAATTAAATTGGTTTTTTTTCAAGACCTGTATAATGTTTTTAAACTGTATGGTCATCTCATTTTGATTTTAAATAAATTCAGAGTTGTTTTAATGTAATATTTCCCCTGAGTAAAAATATTGAACAGAAATAACTAATAATTCTCAGTACGAATAAATCGCTCTGAATCATAATCTATTGCCATCCTGCTTCCCATCATCTGTACTCCTTCTAATGTCAAAATGTGCTTTCTTATTATTTATTACACTTTTCTCTGGAAAAACTACCAATAACAAAAGTAATTTGCAAGTGCATCAATGCAGCTATGTTTCCTCATATTGATTATTTCTTACATTGCAAATAAATATGTAAAATCAAGTATTTGTAACACAATGTATTTTTTTATTTTATTTCACCCGTTCTTCTGCACGCATACAAAATAGGGAATGAAAAAACAATGTCACACAGAAACAAAAACAAAATGATGTGCTGTCTAGCTATTTGTCTGCAAAAATCTGTGCTTTTTAGCTTTTTAAAAAATCAGTATTGTTTTTATTTATTGATTGTTTATTCACTTTTAGTGCTTTTGATGACCCTGATCTTTTCAACAACTGGTTTTACTATTTGTCACGCATCTGCAGGTACTCTACAGCAAATTCTGTTGTTCCCTAACTTCAACACAGGAAAACCTGCATCCTAATATCCTTAATAGTTAGCGAAGCCAAGTGCACAAGTGAAAAACTAAAATAAACCTAAGATGTGTTCTGATATACTACACTGAGTGGGAGACAGAAAACACTTGAGTCACACAGATCCGGGGTTTTGAATAGGATGTCATCATTCACTCTTAGAAATCAATATCAATCTACAAATGACAATTCTTTCTTCCGTAGATGAATAGACAGATATAGATACAGTAGATTCAGTGAACTTGAATGGACTCTCAGCCCATTTCTGTGTGATGTGTCCTCTGACCTTTTCCCATCATTGCTCAGATAACCTCCTGGACCTGATATAAAAATTCAATGTGCATTTTCTGACCATTTCTCATTAATCATTGAGATTACATTGTGTGCTGGTGACCTGGAAACTCTTTGGCCCAACCAAAATACGTCTGAAACAAATCAGATGTAGATACGGTGGCCCCAAAACGTCTTTGAACACATGCAGATCTTTGAATGCCATTTAACCGCATTGGAAAACAAAATAACATAACGTGCACCATTTATTTTAAAGAGAGAACAAGTATTTGGACCTTTTATGGTAGAACGCCAAGGTCAATTTAAACAAGAACTGACTTCATCCTGACTGAAAAAAGATTAAACAACCATGTCAAGTTTTCAAAGCACATTTTATGTTGGTCTAACATTAATAGCAGTGATATTAATAGTAATAACACTCGCTATAGCAATCAATCAATCATTTCTATGAATTAAAAAAGTGACAAACATTTATTTTAGTTTTATCTTACAGTTTTTCTCAGTCGCTTTGGTACATTTCTTGAATCAAACTCACAATTTGCAAAACATAAAGTGCATTTCTCAAAACAACCCGTACAAATAGCAAATCACCATGAATTACCTGCAAAAGCCAGTCTCCTGCTCAAAATCCTTAGTTCATCTCTCAAAAGTAAATATCTGTGTCAATGAACATATCAGTGCCATCAGAATGACAAGTCCTTGTGTCATAGTTTACGGATAAGACAGTCAAATTGCTTAGTCATGTTGTCAATATAACAGTTTACTCTGGAGGGATGATCTGATGTAAACCTCTGTATTGAACAATATGCCATATGCTTATGTATGCCATATCCATTTCAAACGTACACATTTACACATTACTGTTTGTGGGATATTGACTGAAAGAGACTGGATAGAATTCCCAGTTACACTTTTACAAAGTCTGACCAAAAAAAAAAAACCTTTACAATGTCATTGTGATATAGAAAAGGAAAAACAAATATGGACACAAATATGAAAATAAGTCCATTTTCAGAATGTGTAACTCTTGTGTTGTCCTCTGTCTATACAGTATAAGCTTTTCAACTGAAGATTCATGAGATGAACCTTTGAGCTATTTCAGAGAAAGGGTTTATCATTGGTTTATCATCTACATTCTCTTCATAAGTCAAGATTCACTTGGACAATTCATGCCAAATGTACAAAAAGTCTAATACAGTTTTTCTCAGTCGCTTTGGTACATTTCTCTAATCATTCTTGAGATTTGCAAAACAGTAAGTGCATTTCTCAAAACAACTCGTACAAATATCAAAACACAATGGATGACCTGCAAAAGCCAGTCTCTTGCTCAAAATCCTTAGTTCATCTCTCAAAAATAAATATCTGTGTCAATGAACATGTCAGTGCCACCAGAATGACAAGTCCTTGTGTCATAGTTTACGGATAAGACAGTCAAATTGCTTAGTCATGTTGTCAATTTAACAGTGGAGGGATGTTCTGATGTAAACTACTGTATTGAACAGTATGCCATATGCTTATGTATGCCATATCCATTTCAAAACTACACATTTACACATTACTGTTTGTGGGATGTTGATTGAAAGAGACTGGATAGAATTCCCAGTTACACTTTTACTAGTGGTCTGACCAAAAAAAAAAAATACTTTTACAATGCCATTGTGATATAGAAAAGGAAATATGGGAACAAAGATGAAAATAATTCCATTTTCAGAATTTGTAACTCTTGTGTTGTCCTTTGTCTATACAGTATAAGCTTTCCTACTGAAGATTCATGAGATGAACCTTTGAGCTATTTCAGAGAAATGGTTTATCATTGGTTTATCATCTACATTCTCTTCATTAGTAAAGATTCACTTGCACAATTCATGCCAAATTGACAAAACATCTAATAATAGTGTGTAAAAATACAAATAAAAAGTGTGCTTGGCAGTTTATGACAACTAGATTAACCATTTTGCATTTAATGACTTATACTATGAACTAAAGACTAGATGTTTTGGGGGGTAAGACTATTGCACAGAAAACTGTATAATACATTTTGAGCAACATGACATTAGCAACTGATAATGTAGGAAACCGCAGATAAATGTGCATAATCAATTGCATGAATGTACAATAGCAATCGCAACTTGTTCAAAAGAATGAGAAACTGGTTTTATGATGTGTATTAATGACTAGATGATGTGGAGGTTGTACAAGTAGTTTTGAAAATTGCATTTCTGTTTTGAAAAATGCACCAAAGTGACTGAGAAAAACTGTAATAATGTGTAAAAATAAATATAAAAAGTGTGCTAGGCAGTTTTTGACAACTAGATTAACCATTTTGCATTTAATGACTTATATGATGAACTAAAGACTAGATGTTTTGAAGGGTAAGACTGTTGCACAGAAAACTATGCAATACGTTTTGAGCAACATGACATGAGCAACTGATAATGTAGGAAACTGCCGATAAACATGCATAATCAATTGCATGAATGTACAAAAGCAATCGCAACTTGTTCAAAAGAATGAGAAACTGGTTTTATGATGTGTATAAATGACTAGATGATGTGGAGGTTGTACGAGTAGTTTTGAGAATTTCATTTCTGTTTTGAAAAATGCACCAAAGTGACTGAGAAAAACTGTAAGTGAATATTTAAGTCTCCTAGCTAATTAAGCTTCTCTTCGTAAAAAGCCAGACAATTATGTGACATTTTGGCTTATGTCTATTGGTCTATTGGATCGGATCCACGTACTGGAGCATGATGTCCGCACACCACCGGGAACCATCATCCGGCAGCGGCCCTACCGTGTCCCGGAGATTCTGCGACACGCCATCGAGGAGGAGGTGCAGAAGAAGCTGAGGTTAGGGGTGATCAAACCATTGCGCAACCCATGGTCCAGCCCCATCGTCATGGTCCCGAAACCCGACGGCACCCTCCGCTTCTGTAACGACTTCCGCCGTCTGAACGATGTCTCCGAGTTTGATTGCTATCCGATGCCCCACGTCGACTAGCTGCCGGACTGGTTGGGAAGGGCCCAGTTCATATCCACTCTCGACCTCACCAAGGGCTACTGGGAAGTCCCACTGACGGAACAGACGAAACCTAAGACGGCCTTCTCCACCCCAAGGGGCCACTGGCAGTATCGGGTCCTTCCCTTCGGCCTCCACGGGGCACCAGCAACCTTCCAAAGGCTCATAGACGTCCTCCTTCAGCCACACCAGGCCTATGCGGTGGCCTACCTTGATGACGTCATGATCCACTCGGAGACCTGAGAGGACCATTTGGAGCGGCTGCGGAGTGTGCTCACGGAGCTGCGCCGGGCCGGGCCGAAGCCAAGTATTTGAGATATCAGGTGGGTCGCGGCCTGATCCGACCTCAGGAGAAGAAGGTTGCAGCTATCCTCTCTGTGCCACGGCCCACCTCTAAGACACAGGTATGTGCCTTTTTGGGGTTGGCGAGATATTATCACTGCTTCATCCCTAACTTCTCCTCCTTAGCTTCTCCCCTGACAGACCTGACCAGGAAGGGGCAGCCAGAGAAAGGGAACCCCGGAACAGAAGTCGCATTTCGAGGCCGCCCTGATGACGGAATCGGTCCTCCGTCAAACTGCCCCTTCCTGCTGCAAACCGGCACGATTCCGACAACGGGTTGGGAGCCATCTTGTCACAGGGCCACGATGGTGAGGAACACCCAGTGATGTTCATCAGCCGAAAGCTGACACCCGCAGAACAGCGGTACACCACCGTAGAGAGGGAAGTGTTGGCCGTTAAGTGGGCAGTCCTTGAGCTCCGTTATTGCCTCCTCGGCTGCCACTTCGCCCTCCTCATGGACCATGCTCCCGTGCAGTGGATGGCCCGGGCAAAGGAGACCAACGCCAGGGTGACGCGGTGGTTCCCGATGTCCAGGAACTTTAACTTCACCCTACAACATCGGGCAGGGAAGGCCAACGCAGACGGACTCTCCCGCATGTGGTCAGCTTTTGCAGGTCTGTCAGGCTCCACTCCCCACCCTCCCCGGATCTCCACACTGCTCCATAGGTATAGGACAATGCTTGGTGAGGGGGTGTGACGCGTCCCGAGCGCTCATCAGCGTCGCCCTGGCAATGGCGCAGACACACCTGCGCCTACTCATCACAGGCTGAGCGGCCACACCTGCGTGTCATCAGCCGCTGCCATATAAACCCCACAAGCGGGCACAGAGGTGAGAGATGTCTCCACGAGAATCGGCTAACATTGTGTTTTCCTTATACCCTAGACAGCAGCGTGTGACCGCCAGCCCCAACACAACAGGAGAGGACGGACCCACACTGCACTAGAGCACTGCCAAGACTGGATGCCGATTACCGAACACCCAAACCACCTTACAGCACCGCCAGTTCTCACACGGATTCTTTTAATAAATCCACCCTTCAGGGAATTTACCCTCCTTCTCGTGTTGTGACCTAATTTTTGAAGCCACTTTATGTAATGAGGGTATATGTCATCAGTAGCATTATGTTGAATGTGTGTGTGTGCGTGTGTGTGTGTGTTAGAGCTGAAGATCTTTGCCCGAACCGGACGGGTCGGGCTCCGGCTTGCGCTCCGGTTTACGAGGTAAACGAGCGGTCATGTGATGTGTTTTGATTAGCGCGAGAAAGATGCGAAAATGGATGCTGAGCAGGTGTGACGGAGGCTTGCCTCTGGCGATTACGTTTTGGATGCACCAGCAACTAAAGCAAACTCTAAGGTGTGGAAAGGTTTTAACCATGTTTATAATGAGAATAATGAGTGAATAATGACGCACCATCAGTGAGCGCAGGAACGCGCTGAAGACATCTACAGTGGATTCAATAATTTTCCTCCACAAAAACATGTAGACCTAGCCTAATCTCTGTGTGTAAAGGTTTTTCAAATGATAACTAAATATTAATTAAGTCTTAAATGCATAATGTTGACAGAGTATTTACGCTAATGTTGGCATTATTCTTTTATTAAATATCAGCTGCTAGTGGCGAAGCAAATCCGGTGGAGCCTTTATCTTAATTTCGTTATTGCCAAATGCACATCTTAATTTAAAATGTATCTTAATTAAACATTTTTTTTTAAATGACTCGTTTTTATTGGTGCGTTGGACTATTTATAGGATAAATGAGCCTATGTCTAGAATGCTGAGATGATATCACAGAGGATTTATTCCAACTTCCAAGTGGTCTAGTCTATTTTAGTTATGAGTAAATTATGTTAAAACATGAATAAATGACTCATTGTTGACAAAAGGCAAAAGAGCTGTGTGAGTGCGCACATTTGAATAATGTCGGGCTGTAAACGGGTTCGGGCTTTAAAAAACCTGTTGGGCTCGGGTTCTGTCGGGCCTAACTTTTAAGGCCCGATTACAGCTCTAGTGTGTGTGTGTGTCTGTGTGGTTTCCTGCAGACTAACGCAGTGCTCCTACAGTAGCTTAGACTTCCTTAGCGTTTGTTCCTTCATGCAGAGGTCAGGAAGGCCTTCACTCAGAGGAATAAAACACAAGAGAACAGACAGAACAGGAACGAAAGGCTGGCTCTTCCTCCCATTATGGCGGCTGGCACTCAGGGTGACCTTTATTGTGTGGTGGGGTCAGGTTTGTGGTTGCTGATGTAATTTGCTCACACACACTGGCTCTGTATGCTCACACACACCGCTGCAGCTCCTGACACTGACCGCACCATTCCACCATTCCACAGCTTGTGTTCTTGGACTTAGTACCACTGTACATTACATGTATTTGCTTTCTGTGTTTTACACTTTGTTTCTGAAACAAATAAATAAAAAAAGATGCTACAATGTTTGTTTTTTTTCTTCTTATTTTTTTGTATCACGGCACTAAAAGTTAACTATTTATCCTGTACTATGGCAGTATTATGGATTCACTTACCTTGTATATTGTACTATGGTACTAGTTTTCAGACATTTACATTGGTAGCAGCCATTTCAGTACCATTGGTATGTTTAAAAGTAAAAAAAAAAACATTATTATGTGAAGCTCAAAAAATATTTGGGCCTTAATGTAAGATATGTGAATTTTAATTGTATATAAAATGCCTGTCCATTTGGATTATGTCATTTTAACTTAAATCAACTCAATAAATAAATGCATGTTTGTCAGAGATACATAAACATAAACGGCTACTGTATACAGGCCACCAGGGCACCATACAGACTTTATTAAAGAGTTTGGTGATTTTACATCCGAGTTAGTTCTGGCTGCAGATAAAGTCTTAATAGTTGGTGATTTTAATATCCATGTCGATAATGAAAAAGATGTATTGGGATCAGCATTTATAGACATTCTGAACTCTATTGGTGTTAGACAACACGTTTCAGGACCTACTCATTGTCGAAATCATACTCTAGATTTAATACTGTCACATGGAATTGATGTTGATAGTGTTGAAATTATTCAGCCAAGTGATGATATCTCAGATCATTATTTAGTTCTGTGTAAACTTCATATAGCCAAAATTGTAAATTCTACTTCTTGTTACAAGTATCGAAGAACCATCACTTCTACCACAAAAGACAGCTTTTTAAGTTATCTTCCTGATGTATCCGAATTCCTTAGCATATCCAAAACCTCAGAACAACTTGATGATGTAACAGAAACTATGGACTCTCTCTTTTCTAGCACTTTAAATACAGTTGCTCCTTTACGCTTAAGAAAGGTTAAGGAAAACAGTTTGACACCATGGTATAATGAGCATACTCGCACCCTAAAGAGAGCAGCCCGAAAAATGGAGCGCAGCTGGAGGAAAACAAAACTAGAGGTATTTCGTATTGCTTGGCGGGAAAGTAGCATATCCTACCGAAAAGCATTAAAAACTGCTAGATCTGATTACTTTTCTTCTCTTTTAGAAGAAAACAAACATAACCCCAGGTATTTATTCAATACAGTGGCTAAATTAACGAAAAATAAAGCCTCAACAAGTGTTGACATTTCCCAACACCACAGCAGTAATGACTTTATGAACTACTTTACTTCTAAAATCGATACTATTAGAGATAAAATTGCAACCATTCAGCCGTCAGCTACAGTTTCGCATCAGACAGTGCACTATAGACCCCCTGAGGAACAGTTCCACTCATTCTCTACTATAGGAGAGGAAGAATTGTATAAACTTGTTAAATCATCTAAACTTACAACATGTATGTTAGACCCTATACCATCTAAGCTCTTAAAAGAGGTGCTTCCAGAAGTCATAGGTCCTCTTCTGACTATTATTAATTCCTCATTGTCATTAGGATATGTCCCCAAAACCTTCAAACTGGCTGTTATTAAGCCTCTCATAAAAAAGCCACAACTTGACCCCAGAGAACTAGTTAATTATAGACCAATCTCGAATCTCCCTTTTCTGTCCAAGATACTAGAAAAGGTGGTATCCTCACAATTATATTCCTTCTTAGAGAAAAATGGTATATGTGAGGATTTCCAGTCAGGATTTAGACCGTATCATAGTACTGAAACTGCTCTCCTTAGAGTTACAAATGATCTGCTCTTATCATCTGATCGTGGGTGTATCTCTCTATTAGTTTTATTGGATCTTAGTGCTGCGTTTGACACAATTGACCACAGCATTCTTTTGCATAGACTTGAACACTTTGTTGGCATCAGTGGAAGTGCATTAGCATGGTTTAAATCGTACTTATATGACCGCCATCAGTTCGTAGCAGTGAATGAAGATGTATCATATCGATCACAAGTGCAGTATGGAGTACCTCAAGGCTCAGTTCTAGGGCCGCTACTCTTCACGCTTTATATGTTACCCTTGGGAGATATCATCAGGAAACATGGTGTTAGCTTTCACTGTTATGCTGATGATACGCAGCTCTATATTTCCTCGCAGCCCGGTGAAACACACCAATTTGAAAAACTAATGGAATGCATAGTCGATATAAAAAATTGGATGACGAGTAATTTCTTACTGCTAAATTCAGAAAAAACAGAGGTGTTAATCATAGGGCCTAAAAACTCTACTTGTAATAACCTAGAACACTGTCTAAGACTTGATGGTTGCTCTGTCAATTCTCTGTCATCAGTTAGGAACCTAGGTGTGCTACTTGATCGCAATCTTTCCTTAGAAAGCCACGTTTCTAGCATTTGTAAAACTGCATTTTTCCATCTCAAAAATATATCTAAATTACGGCCTATGCTCTCAATGTCAAATGCAGAAATGTTAATCCATGCATTTATGACTTCAAGGTTAGACTACTGTAATGCTTTATTGGGTGGTTGTTCTGCACGCTTGGTAAACAAACTACAGCTAGTCCAAAATGCAGCAGCAAGAGTTCTTACTAGAACCAGGAAGTATGACCATATTAGCCCGGTCCTGTCCACACTGCACTGGCTCCCTATCAAACATCGTATAGATTTTAAAATATTGCTTATTACTTATAAAGCCCTGAATGGTTTAGCACCTCAGTATTTGAATGAGCTCCTTTTACATTATACTCCTCTACGTCCGCTACGTTCTCAAAACTCAGGCAATTTGATAATACCTAGAATATCAAAATCAACTGCGGGCGGCAGATCCTTTTCCTATTTGGCGCCTAAACTCTGGAATAACCTACCTAACATTGTTCGGGAGGCAGACACACTCTTGCAGTTTAAATCTAGATTAAAGACCCATCTCTTTAACCTGGCTTACACATAACATACTAATATGCTTTTAATATCCAAATCCGTTAAAGGATTTTTAGGCTGCATTAATTAGGTAAACTGGAACCGGAACACTTCACATAACACCGTACTTTCTACATCATTAGAAGAATGGCATCTACGCTAATATTTGTCTGTTTCTCTCTTGTTCCGAGGTCACCGTGGCCACCAGATCCAGTCTGTGTCCAGATCAGAGGGTCACTGCAGTCACCCGGATCCAGTACGTATCCAGACCAGATGGTGGATCAGTACCTAGAAAGGACCTCTACTGACCTGAAAGACAGCGGAGACCAGGACAACTAGAGCCCCAGATACAGATCCCCTGTAAAGACCTTGTCTCAGAGGAGCACCAGGACAAGACCACAGGAAACAGATGATTCTTCTGCACAATCTGACTTTGCTGCAGCCTGGAATTGAACTACTGGTTTCGTCTGGTCAGAGGAGAACTGACCCCCCAACTGAGCCTGGTTTCTCCCAAGGTTTTTTTCTCCATTCTGTCACCGATGGAGTTTCGGTTCCTTGCCGCTGTCGCCTCTGGCTTGCTTAGTTGGGGTCACTTCATCTACAGCGATATCGTTGACTTGATTGCAAATTAAAACAGACACTATTTCAACTGAACAGAGATGACATCAATGAATTAAATGATGAACTGCCTTTAACTATCATTTTGCATTATTGAGACACTGTTTTCCAAATGAATGTTGTTCAGTGCTTTGGCGCAATGTATTTTGTTTAAAGCACTATATAAATAAAGGTGATTGATTGATTGATTGAAACGAAACAGGTGAGATTTCTCAAAAATCATGGCTATTTGCATCTATTTGATTTTATTTAAATTAGCATATTTTTCAAATGCATTTATTCAAATTGCTTAGAATCAGAATAAACCTGTTCATTATGAAAACTTTTAAATCTGTACAATTAAAAAGTATGAACATGGTTCAAATATGTTTTCAGTTAATATTTAATTGCTTCACATGTATATGAAATTGAAACAAAATAGATGTGTTGATGATAGATATGTAGACCTGCTTACTGAGATGACATAACTGAATTCAATGATGAACTGCCTTTAACTATCATTTAGCATTATTGACACTGTTTTCCTAATGAATGTTGTTCAGTTGCTTTGACGCAATGTATTTTGTTTAAAGCGCCATATAAATAAAGGTGACTTTGACTTTTGACTTTATTGTGTATTCAAACCACACTCAGTTTATTAGTACTATTAAACAAATTTTTGTTTTCATTTTTTCATTTATTTCATTCATGAATGTCTGACAGATATGAATCAATTAAGTTTGGCAGATTGTTTATGTTACTGAAATCCAAATGGATGGATATTTGATATGCAATCGAAAAATGAATATGATAATCATTCTGTATAATAGCATGTATCAATAGACCATGGTTTTACTTTCAGTAATACATCTATTAAAAAATAATCCATTTATGAGACTGGAATATGTTCCTCTTCAGACCACATTGAAACATGGCTGATGAAATATATGTGAGATGTTACTATAACTGTAGAGCAGTATGTGACACCTGCCTGCAACAATCCAGGTGTGAGCGAGCTGCGTATTTATCTGTATGCTTTGCTTTCTCTCTCTCGTTTCCTCACCATCTCTCACACTAATCAAGTGCACTAAGTACAGGGTGACCCAGATGATGACATTCACAGCCGCTTACACACATAAACACACAGAGTATAGTGGGATGTGCTGATAAATGCTCGTGGCCTTGCTGCAGTTCCCACAGTGAGATGTGTCACAGATATTTTTGCAGTTGTAGCACTCAGCAGAAATGCACACAATAGAAAGATACAGGGGAGAAGTGAATGTGGTGGCACATACAAACACAGTTATTCATCAGTCTGCTAACACACACACACACACACACACACACACACACACACACACACACGATCACCTGAGAGGCCTTGTTTTCCACCACTCTGAGAGCACAAATCTAAACTAAAATAGTCAAACATCCTGTAGGACAGAACAATAGATGAGATCTTTAATATTTTGGTTGTTTCACTTAGACAGTGGTGAGATTTTACGGGGAGTAAATGTCTTTTGCATCTCGATTGTTTCTTCTGCAAAAAAAAAAAAAAAAAACTATTATTGTACATGTCTCCTCTAGAGTCAGAAGATACGCAACAGTGTCTCAAACATTTCTCACTGAAGTCACATAAAAGCACAGAAGTGCTTAAAAAGTGCACTTAAGCATACTATTAAAATTACGGAAATAATACACTTTAAAATAATATACTTAAGTATGGACTGAATGTAACTCTTAATTGCATGTCATTTACAATTATGTGAAAATGCACTTTAGTTTAAATTTATATTAAGTGCAGTTCGCTAAACGTTAAAGTGCTTATTTGACCCACTTACCGGTAATTAGGACTTAAGTACATCTTTATATATGAATAATAATTACTTCTATTGTGTTGAAATGGTTTGGTAAACTAAAACATTTATAATAAAATAAAATACACTTAAATGTAATTTCTATTGAATCTTGTATTCAATGTATTGAAATATGATTTTAATTACACATGTCTGATTGTGATCATATAATAAGTTTGAATTTAACTTTACATGCAATATCAATGAACAAACTACAGTTCAGTTATAATCATGTGTTTCAGTAGCACGTCCTGATTTTGCCAAGTCCGATGTGTTCCTAGGTCAACATATTTTGTTGACCCTGGAACAACATTTTACTCCAAAAATATATTCTTAACCATATCCCTACACCTAAACCTAACCTTAACCATGAGTAATCCCTAAAATCAGAGGAAATGATAGATGAATGACACTGATGTACAAGCACCAAACACTGATTTTAAGCGTAAACTTCACAAAATCTATAAATTGGTTTTTCAAATCTGATTGGTTAATCACAATGTTGTTCCAGGGTCAACAACGATGTTGTCCCAGGAACATGTCTCACTTGGTAAAATCAGGTTCTGCGTTTCAGTATGTCAGGCATCACATTAAATTAAGTGCATTTCTTTAAAGCACAATATATATATATATATATATATATATATATATATATATATATATATATATATATATATATATATATATAACAATGATTTCAAATTTTTATAAAAAATACAACATGAAATTTTTTAAACTCTACTTAAGTGTGTTAAGAAACAGGCATGAAAGTTTTTTTAAGTGCACTTAAGTGGCTTTTTATTAGATTTATTATTATTATTATTATTATTATTATTATTATTATTATTATTATCTAGTATTAAAACATACTTGTAATATACCTGTAGCTCAGTGGTAGACCATTGCATTAGCAGTGCAGAAGGTCATGGGTTTAATTCCCAGGGAACACACATACTGAAGAAAAACCTGTATAGCCTGAATGCACTGTAAGTCGATTTGGATAAAAGTGTCTGCTAAAAACATAAATGCAAATACATTTAAGTGCACATTAGATATAATTACGTCAATTTCTTTTTGACAAGAGACGTTCATTTTAAAGCTATAAATGCATACTTTGTAAACAGTTGCCCTGTTTGTCTCTATTTTGGAAGAAACCTTTCACACAACTCCAAAAGTTCAATAAAACCCAGCTGAGAACTCTGTAGCATGAAGTATAGGGCAGCAACCTCTGATCAATAAAAAGTTTTTCTTCATATGTTTGGATTGCAAAATCTGGAATTAAATCTAAAACTAAGAGTTCAAGAAAGCAGTGACACTCCCGTCATATCTGCACTAGGTGGCAACTTTGCACTACTTCCTACATTCTCTCAATCTTTCTCTCTCTCTCTCTCTCACACACACACACTCACATTCTCTCTTGGGTTCAAAGCTAAAGATAAATTGTTCCTCTACTCTCTCTCTCTCTCTCTCTCTCTCTCTCTCTCTCTCAGGATTGTGGTCTGAAGTCAAATCCAATAGAAATGAAGGCATATTTGAGTGTGTGTCCTGAAGGATAAACAAACTACAGAACAGCAAAGGAATAGAAGGCAGAAGCAAGACGTTACAGAGACGCTTGAATATGTAAAACATTTTTTTTTTCTAGATTAGATTATATTGTCCAGATGACATCTTCTAAGGAAAATATGAGTGCTCTCACATGCAAAACCCGTCAGGTTGTTAGTACATGCTCAGGCTGGTGTACTGTTGCTTTCACTTCAAGTTTCTGTAACACTTCTAAGGTCCCTCCTTGAGTGTTGATCTGAGTGTTTTGTCCATTTGATCATCTTCCAGTCACACACACAGTCGCACAAATGGCGTGAGAGTTGTGTGCCGAAGGGTTCAAATCAATAACAAAGACAACCCTTCAGAAGACAAATTAACTAAATCTTTTCACCATGTTAGTGGTTATCATTGCTTAGCAACATTTTTGTGCATCATATTTAAAATGTTTATGTTCTATTCCGGGAACTTCTCAAACTCAGCCATCTGTTTCCAATGAGTGAGGAGCTTTGGATCGAAATGTCAACCAAGAAAGAGAAAAGTTAATGGCTGTGCATGTGTGTATGGAATGGGGTTTAGTCTATATAAACATCTGTTTATTATTGTGGCACTAGGAGAAACATGATAATTCAGTTTCAGATCCTACAGAAAAAAAAACAGGACACTGAAAAAAATGTTCACTGTTACAACAGGATTATATTCGGTGCATAGTACTCTTGCACATATTGTGAACTCTTATACAAAACACTTTTATAAATGATATCTTGCTCTTGGGTCACTCAAATTTATAAAAATCAATTAAAAACTCCTTGTTCTCTTTATAATGTGTCCCATTAATAATCCTTCTAGTGCTAATGGGAGGTATGCAATGTGACATTTTTGTTCTATAGGGTGAATTTCACAAACCTGTCAAAAATATGTTCAGGGCAACAATTCACAGAAATATTGTGAGTTAATTGTAGAAATCATTGGTGCCAGTGGTGTCTACAACCCACCCGCACTGGAAACACAGCTCGGGTCACATTTCATCCTACAAATGTCTATTATTGTTGTTTTTGTTGTGGCTATAAGAAAACTGTCTTGATATGTTATGATGTACAAATTCCAATAGGAATCTTCTTCAGATTTCTCCTTGCATCGCTTTTGCAAGATATAGGTACAGTATTGTTCAAAATAATAGCAGTACAATGTGACTAACCAGAATAATCAAGGTTTTTAGTATATTTTTTATTGCTACGTGGCAAACAAGTTACCAGTAGGTTCAGTAGATTGTCAGAAAACAAACAAGACCCAGCATTCATGATATGCACGCTCTTAAGGCTGTGCAATTGGGCAATTAGTTGAAAGGGGTGTGTTCAAAAAAATAGCAGTGTCTACCTTTGACTGTACAAACTCAAAACTATTTTGTACAAACATTTTTTTTTTCTGGGATTTAGCAATCTAATATTTAGTTGTATGACCACAGTTTTTTAAAACTGCTTCACATCTTTGTGGCATGGAGTCAACCAACTTGTGGCACCTCTCAGCTGTTATTCCACTCCATGATTCTTTAACAACATTCCACAATTCATTCACATTTCTTGGTTTTGCTTCAGAAACAGCATTTTTGATATCACCCCACAAGTTCTCAATTGGATTAAGGTCTGGAGATTGGGCTGGCCACTCCATAACATTAATTTTGTTGGTTTGGAACCAAGACTTTGCCCGTTTACTAGTGTGTTTTGGGTCATTGTCTTGTTGAAACAACCATTTCAAGGGCATGTCCTCTTCAGCATAGGGCAACATGACCTCTTCAAGTATTTTAACATATGCAAACTGATCCATGATCCCTGGTATGCGATAAATAGGCCCAACACCATAGTAGGAGAAACATGCCCATATCATGATGCTTGCACCTCCATGCTTCACTGTCTTCACTGTGTACTGTGGCTTGAATTCAGAGTTTGGGGGTCGTCTCACAAACTGCCTGTGGCCCTTGGACCCAAAAAGAACAATTTTACTCTCATCAGTCCACAAAATGTTCCTCCATTTCTCTTTAGGCCAGTTGATGTGTTCTTTGGCAAATTGTAACCTCTTCTGCACATGCCTTTTTTTTAACAGAGGGACTTTGCGGGGGATTCTTGAAAATAGATTAGCTTCACACAGACGTCTTCTAACTGTCACAGTACTTACAGGTAACTCCAGACTGTCTTTGATCATCCTGGAGGTGATCATTGGCTGAGCCTTTGCCATTCTGGTTATTCTTCTATCCATTTTGATGGTTGTCTTCCGTTTTCTTCCACGTCTCTCTGGTTTTGCTCTCCATTTTAAGGCATTGGAGATCATTTTAGCTGAACAGCCTATCATTTTTTGCACCTCTTTATAGGTTTTCCCCTCTCTAATCAACTTTTTAATCAAAGTACGCTGTTCTTCTGAACAATGTCTTGAACGACCCATTTTCCTCAGCTTTCAAATGCATGTTCAACAAGTGTTGGCTTCATCCTTAAATAGGGGCCACCTGATTCACACCTGTTTCTTCACAAAATTGATGACCTCAGTGATTGAATGCCACACTGCTATTTTTTTGAACACACCCCTTTCAACTAATTCAACTAATTGCCCAATTGCACAGCCTTAAGAGCGTGCATATCATGAATGCTGGGTCTCATTTGTTTTCTGAGAATCTACTGAACCTACTGGTAACTTGTTTGCCACGTAGCAATAAAAAAATATACGAAAAACCTTGATTATTCTGGTTAGTCACATTGTACTGCTATTATTTTGAACAATACTGTATATTTAGATCCAGCATCATTGTAAGCTGTCCTATGTGTGTTTAAAACACAAACACTGAGCTTAATTATGCTGCAATATAAGATACCTTTTGACCCGTTTTAAAGATTGCATGTTTAACCGAGAAAATAATCTCATAATGTACTGCTACAAGCTTTCTGAAAAAAAAAAAAAAATCCAATCAGGAAAGCTAACAAACAGAGACATTCTTCAAGAGTAGGCTATATATGTGGTAAAGAATAACCGTCCCATTAGACTCACGCACGCTCATGCACATAATTAGAGCTAATCACACAACGCTGTGTCATGTACTGCCAACTTAATTTTGACTGAATCATGGATCTTGGCTGACAGAAGAGCGACTGCTTCAGTCCTCACCACTGACTTTGTGTTCTCCGACAACAGTCATCTAACTGGGAGGGGAGACTGGATTGCTCTTTTCCAACACTCTGGAAACACTCTGGAGCTTCTTCTTAGCTCCTCTGGCCTCATTCGATCTTACATTAAAGCACATCCCTGCAACACACAAAGCAATCAAACGGCTAGACCTCATCCTCACATGCAACTATATCACTGACAAGCATCTTTTTATTCCATTACATTTCCCTGACCGCTTCTATCTGCAGCGTTCTGTCACTCTCCCTACTGACTAGTAGAGGTTATACACAATTTTTGAACACTTTGGCTCTTAGTAATCCCTGCAAAACCCATCATCAGCTAAACTAATGCACAGTTTGGCAGTATCAGGTGTGTGCTATGCTGGAGAAAAATCATGCTCATGGTGTCCAGGATGGGATTTGGAACATGATAGCTTGTCTAAGGGGGTCAGACCTCTCAAATCCTAGTCAAAAAAATCAAATCCAACCGTGTTTAACAGGCAACCATAAGAGGCTAGTTTTAGTTGGGTTTTCCAGCAAGATGTGGAATATGGAAAACCCTGTGGAGGCTTTCATATATACGGTTATTGAAAACAGATCTCAATTTATGGTTGATGGATTCTGAAGCCAAAGATGACGATGCCTGCAGGGGTGATCTCTGTTCGGTTTTACAGCACATCATATTTCTTGTACCAACAGTTATGTTTGCAATTAAGCATGTGTAAGACAAGCTTGGTTCTTGTACTACAATGTATGTTTCCAGCTACAGTTTGGAGACATGACAGCTGGAAAAGTACATGATACTATAGGCACAAAGATCACTCCTCTCTGCTCTCCCAGAACATTCCCCTACTCTCCCTGTACCCCTCTTTTCCCACTCCCTTCCTCTACTGGGATGTTTTCTAGGTCAACAACAACTAAGCAGAAACAATACATTCTTTTATAACAGTCAATTAAACTTCACACACACAATGGGAGGTCCGCACTTCCCCTGAGACTTATTACTATGTGCTTAACATCTATTCCATATTTGAACTTATTTTGGCAAAAGAACTGCACACTTGCATGACCTTACATTTATTAATTTAGCAGATGCTTTTATACAAAGCATCTTATCAATTGGACCATCACAAATTACCATAAGAAGAGAGAGAGAGAGCAAAATTGTGAGAGGAAGTGTCTTTGCTTATGATTGTGAGTCAGATAAGTGCTTGTGGTGGTGCTATATGTTTAAAAAAGTGTTGGCGGTAATGCATTATATGTAACATGAGTTACGTAATCAGATTACTCAAAGTAACGCATTACTTTTTAATTTACAAGAAACTATCTGAGGTACTTTTTCCAAGTAAGTAACAGCAGTTACCTTATCTTCTCATGTATTGACTGAGAGCTCCCCTGTCCTCTTGTTGAGAGAAATCAGGAGTGTGTGTGTGTGTGTGTGTGTGTGTAAACAGGATGCTACAGTAGTTCTATGTTAACTGTCAGCATGCATTGCTCATCTCACTTGCACAAAAACAGATTCAGCATTCCTCAAAATCAATAAAAACCATGAAAAACAAACCTGCAATAATTAAATTTTAACACAAAAATCCTGTATGCAATTTATTCCATCAGCCTGAGACTTATTCATTTCACTTTTGGTGTGAAAGCGCTTTTACATTAGCCAAACATAGAACTTTTTTATATTAAAACAAACAAGCATGCCCAGACCAGATGAGAAAAAGTAACCTGATGCATTACTTTCCATAAAAAGTAACTAAGTAACTTTAGTTACTTTTTTAGGATGTAACACAAAATATTGTAATGCATTACTTTTAAAAGTAACTTTCCCCGACAGTGAGTGTAGTGTTTATAACTGAACTTGTTGATTGACTATTAATGGCAGAAGGAAACATACACTTGTACACTCTTAAAAATAAAGGTTCTTACATGGTTCTTTGGCAGTGTGTATGAAGAACCTTTAATATCCAAAGAACCATTCCATTATACTAAAGGCTCTTTGTAGAATGCTGTATATATCTGTAATTGTATTTATTTATTCATTTATTTATTCTATTTTTTCTGAAAAGTGAGATCAAGTTAGCTAAATTGTCCTGTCTGGTCAAGAACTCATTCCAGACTCATTTCTCAGACTCAGACTCTGTTTTGCATGAATCAAAAATCCTCAAAAATATAAATTTCATATAAATGTCACTTAGAAGACGTTGCTGATTGAATTATTAGTTAACAAAAGCAAAGTTTAGTATAAAAAAATGCTGCAATCATGTTTTAAACTGAAATAAAAAAGGTTGAGTGTTGGTAAAACAACACAAAATCACAAAGAGGTGTCATTTTGCACCTAAATGAATGGCTCCATGACACTGTCACCCTTGGCCTGCCCTGTTGATTTGACTGCACAGACACTGTTAGAAGAGAAATGAACTGAGCTGGACGAGGACATCACTGAATCAACAATCAACAGACTTTAACTGATAAACTGACTGTTTTCTAGCATTATCAGCACATGTTTTTCCCGTTTAACACTAATCACACAAATAATGCACACAACTGTTGTTGACACTTCTCTTATTTGTAAGTGATACACTTCTCTTGAATATTTACTTCATAGAATTGGTTTAGAGTCTTTAGAAAAAGTCAGTTAGCATCTCAACAGTTTTCCAAAGAGAGAGGCTAACTCCCTAACTTATGAATTTTTGCACTTGTAATCACATCTTTATGTGTAGATGAGAGGTTTTGATAGATTTCTAAAAAGTTTTGCTGGCAGTTTATCAGTGGTTTATTGGTCATTAGCTAATTAATCGTTGATCTCACTTTCACAGAGCACTAAAAATTGTTTAAAATAGGACCCAAAATATTGCTGACAAATATATGAAACACAGGCTTTAATGAGAAAGCTCATTAAATAAATTCATATGCATTTTTCCTGCTTATATCTGTTATATTCAGTGTGTAAATTGCTGGGTCCTGGCATCTAGACTCCAGGGGTCGAAACGCTTCATTAACGCCAGACAAGTAACATGATTAAAGCATCAGTAACCCCAAATAACTATGTAAACACCAATACGCAAGTATTAAAGGGATAGTTAACCCAAAAATCATAATTATGTAATAACTCACTCTCATGTCGTTCCAAACCCGTAAGACCTCCGTTTATCTTCAGAACACAGTTTAAGATATTTTAGATTTAGTCCGAGAGCTCTCAGTCCCTCCATTGAAGCTGTGTGTACGGTATACTGTCCATGTCCAGAAAGGGAAGAAAAACATCATCAAAGTAGTCCATGTGACAAAAACAAAGCAGTCTGGAAATCCGGTTCGCGAATGAATCATTTGATGTAACCGGATCTTTTTGAACCAGTTCACCAAATCGAACTGAATCGTTTTAAACGGTTCGCATCTCCAATACGCATTAATCCAATTTTTTTATGTGGCTGACTCTCCCTCTGAGTTAAAACAAACCAATATCCAGAGTAATTCATTTACTCAAACAGTCCACTGACTGAACTGCTGTGAAGAGAAAACTGAAGATGAACACCGAGCCGAGCCAGATAACAAACAACAGATTGGTGAACTGGTTCAAAAAGATCCATCAAATCGAATCAAAAGGACACAATATTTTGTCATTTATTTATTGAGTGGTCCTCAGAACGGAACCATTTCAACTCTGTGATGTTTGTGGGTTTCTTCCTATGAACTGATTGCTTCAGGTCCAGGTCAAAATTACAGTTGAATAAAGGTCAGGAATTTGACTCAATCATTTCAAAACATTAACTTTGTTTTTTTAACCATTCTTTGGTAGACTTGGGGTGTGCTTGGGATCATTGTCTTGCTGCAATTTCATTTGAGATTCAGTTCTCGGACAGACATCCTGACATTTTCCTTCAGAATTGCTGGTATAATTCAGAATTCATTGTTCCATCAATGATGGCAAGCCGTCCTGGACCAGATGCAGTAAATCAGGCCCAAATCATGATACTTCCACCACCATGTTTCACAGATGGGATAAGCTTCTTATGCTGGACTGCAGTGTGTTCATTCTCCAAACATAACGCTGCTCATTTAAACCAAAACTGTCTATTTTGGTCTCATCCAGCCACAAAACATTTCTCTGGTATTCCTCTGGCTTGTCCACATGATCTTTAGTAAACTGCAGATGGGCAGCGATGTTCTTTTTGGAGAGCAGTGGCTTTCTTCTTGCGACTGTGCCATGGACACCGTGGTTGTTCAGTGTTCTCCTGATGATGGGCTCATGACAATAACATCAGCCAATGTGAGAAAGGCCTTTAGTTGCTTAGAAGCTAGCCTGAAGTCCTTTGAAACTTAGTGGACTGTTTCTCACAGGTATGTAATATTGGATCATTTTCCTGAATAAATGATCAAGTATATATTTTCATCTCATTTGTTTGATTGAGTTCTTTTTGTCAACTTTCAGGACTTGCATTAAAATCTAATGATTTTGTGGGTTATATTTATGCAGAAATATAGACAATTCTAAAGGGGTTCACAAAATTTCGAGCAACACTGTATACACACACAGACACACAATTTTCTTTTCTGCATTTCACTTCTGCTTTAGCTTGTTTCCTTGAAATAAACCTGGCACTGCATGCAAAATATTGTTGATTATGTGACAAATTGCATGTTATGTTTCTCAATTCGTCTATGCTGATGTTGAGTTGGAGTGGCTCTCCTGTCAGACAACATCTCCAAGGCACTATGAACCATATAACTAGAAAGTAAAACCTCAAACATACAAAAGTTTCAGGTCAGTACGACTTTTTTATTGTTTTTAAAATAAGTCTCTTCTGCTCACCACTACTGCATTTATTTGATTAAACATAATGAAAAACAATAAATATTGCAAACTATTATCACAATTTAAAAAAACTTGTTTTCTGTGTGAATATCATCATTACTCCAGTCTTCAGTGTCACATGATCTTCAGCTGTATCAGACCACCTGAACGTCATTCTGTGGGAGGTCAAGGTAGTCAGAGGTGCAGACTTGTTGGCTGTAATTGCGAATAAAACGGCGATAGAAATTGGCGAACCCCAGAAACCGCTGTAGGGCCTTACGGGAATCTGGACTTGGCCAATCTATCACAGTCCTAATCTTGTCAGGATCCATACGCACTCCCTCAGACGAGACGATGTACCCTAGGAAAGGAACAGACTGTGCATGAAAAACTCATTTCTCTGCCTTGACAAAAAGCCCATTCTCTAGAAACCTCTGCAGCACTCATCTGACGTACAGAACATGATCCTGGAGAAAAGATGAGAAGATCAATATGTCATCCAGGTAAACATATAAACTGGTCAACCATATCTCTCAGCAAGTCATTAACGAGTGCTTGGAAGACCGCTGGGGAGTTGGACAGTCCGAAGGGCATGACCAAGAATGCAAAGTGCCCCCTAGGGGTATTAAAAGCGGTCTTCCATTCATCACCCTCCCTTATGCAGACCAAATGATAAGCATTACGTAAATCCAATTTTGTGAAAATGGATGCTCCATGTAACCATTCGAAGGCTGAAGACATCAACGGCAAAGGATACGTTTTCTTTACTGTGATGTTGTTCAGAATCAGAAATATATTTCTCCATAGCCTCCCTCTCTGGAACAGAAAGTGAATATAACTTGCCCTTAGGCAGAGTCGTACCTGGTACTAAGTCTATGGCCCAGCCGTAAGGACAATGCAGAGGTAGAGAAGCAGCCCGGGACTTACTGAACACTGTATCTGGTCCTGGTACACTGCCTTCTCCTGGAACACACAGACAGGCACAGACGAACAAGCAGACACAAGACAAGACTTATAACAAGGGGCAGACACAAAATTTGTACCCATATGATACTGGGATTTTGTAGAGTGAGCCAGGGGTGACCAATAACTAGGGGTGCCAGTGGTGAGTCCAGGAGGAATGTTCTCGGAGTGATTGCCATGAGGTGATGAGAGGTAAGGGTCCAGTAATATGGGAAATGAAAGGGAGTTGCTGTCCATTTAGCGCATTAATGGAAATCTTGTGAGTGAGGGGAAACATGGGGATGTGGAGTTGTCCTCCCTACCTGCCGTCGCATGATCGAAGACCTTCCTCATCTCTTCTGAGAGTGCCTTGGACGAGGTTCAGCATGGATCCTGATTTACCCACTCCGCCGTTCCCCATAGACCCGTCTTGCCTGACAGAAGGGCCGGTCTTCTCCTGACGAAACATCTGCGGCTGCAATGAGAAATACATCGAGCAACGGGTAAGGAATACTCTGCAATACTCGGGCTCAACTGAGTATCCCTCAGGTGTGGGTAAATGGGGCTTGTGTTAATGAGGCGGTTTGGGAGAAACTGGTTGCACGGGCAGTGGGGGTGGTGTAGCAGGGCTTTTCAGATGTTGGAGCTGTTGGGTGAGCTCAGACACATGCTCCACAAGAGCTTGGATGGCCCGATTTGTGTTGATGATGCTTTCCTCTTGTTGATCCATCCTCGCCATGCTACGAGAGGCGAACTCGTTCCAGCCGGTGGCGCCTGCTGCATCCATGATGTTGGTCAGATCGTTCTATCACAACTCAGAGACAGGATGCAAGTGCAAGGCAGTTTAATAACAAGATATTAATATGGTCAGACAAACAGATAACAATGACGCTCAAAACACAGAAGGCGGGTGGCGACAATCACAAGCTCAGATGGTGTGTGACGCAGTGACCTCGGTGGACAACAGTGATGATCCTCGGTGATCCACTGCTGTAATCCCAGTGAAGGTGCTCCTGATTCCGGTGCAGGGAGCAAGAAGACTCGACGAAGAACAATGGGGGAATCCACGATCCAACACAGCCAGGGGAACAGAACAGAACCCAGGGAAGAACCACAACGATCTGACAACATGAGACACCAGTTGCTGCACTTAAATAGACACACACAATAGGTTGCAGGTGGTGCTGTTAATCAGTAGTGATCAGGGACCACGCCCACAGACACACACCTGCACACTAAACAAGCAGAGAGAGAGAGATAGCGAATTCATGAACCGTGACAGTAGGTGTGTGTTGAGGTTGGAGGATGTATGCAGCGGGAGTCCTAAAGGCCAACATTCAAACTTTGAAGGTATTAGGAAAGAGATGTTCATTATCTAATGGAATTTGCTGTTAAATGCACAAAGCCAGTCAACCAGACGTATGTGTGCAATTTGCATCAGACAGCTTGGAAGTCAATAAACAGGGAAACAGAGAAAGCCCATAAAGAAGTAGAACTGAGTGTTTAACAGCTGACATAATGTTTTCCAGAAACCTACCAATTAAGGGCTTGAAAATTCACCTCCCATCCCCTCCACACAAACAGCGTCACAACAAAGATTTGGAGATCTAAAATAGCCTGTATATAAAATGGTTTTAATTCTACATAATGCATGAGGAATGTTTCAACACTGTTTTCAAACAATCTTTCAGTAACCGTAAAAGACACAGACATTTAATGAAAACCCTATAAGGATTTTTAAGTACATTCAGTGTCACGGTAAGAAATCCAGTGTTTCCTCCGTGTCATGTTTTGTGGTTGTTTTTGTACTTACGTTGTCTCCATGTGCTCGTTTAGTTGATTGTGGTCACCTGGGTGTTGATTGTCTCGCTCCAGCTGATCCTCATCACCCCTCAGCTACATATACTCACCTCTCTCTCTGTCTGTTGTCAGATCCTCACTCATGTTGCAGTCTCCCTGTTGGATTACCGTCTCCCGTGTTATTGTTCTGGATTGTGTTCATGTTGTCGTCTTCGTGTGAGTGTTCCGGTCACTTCCTGGTTTCATCCATTGACCGTCCACACCGTCACCACCGACTTCACCATCCAGCACTTCTCACGCCACTGTAGACCTTCCGTCACCATTGCCCACATCCTGGACTGTGCCTTCATCTTTCAGTTTCGCTGTATTTTCTACCATCAATAAACTACCATTCTAATTACCTGCATTTGCTTCCTCCTCTCTTACGAGCCGTCACAGTAGGATCTGACCATCATGGAAGCAGCAGGCAATCGCTCCCCATCTCATCTAGAGGACATTCTGCAGAGAGTCGGTGATCGTATGGAGCGCCAAGACAAGGCGATAGATGAGATGGGTCGAGCCTTCCAAGCAATGGTGACGAAGGTGTCCGAGCTCGCTCTCCAGGCTCAACAGCAACAACAACCGCCACCCGCTGCGCCTCCCATGCCACCCACACCGCCGATCGTCTCCGGAGGGATTTCCCAGCCCGAACCACGCCTCCCCATTCCTGAGAAATATGCGGGTGAGCCAAACTTTTGTCGATCATTTCTGTCACATTGTTCTCTACACTTCGCCTTACAGCCCCGCACGTTCACCACCGAGGAGATGAAGGTGGCTTTCGTCTTGTCCCTACTGACGGGGAGGGCTGCCCTCTGGGGAACGGCGGTGTGGGAGAACCAGGACAGCTGCTGTGCATCGTTCCACACCCTTTCGGTGGAGATGAGACGAGTCTTCGACCGCTCCGTCACCGGGAGGGAGGCGGCTAGACTTCTCACGGATCTACGCCAGGAAGAGAGGTCCGTATCCGACTATGCCATCGAGTTCCGCACCCTGGCGGCGGAGTGTAAGTGGAACGAAGAGGCGCAGTGGGATCACTTCCTGCATGGGTTGGCTGACCGCATCCAACAGGAGATCCGCGCCGCTGAACTCCCCACTTCTCTCAATGGTCTTATTGACTTCACCATCAGGATAGACAACCGACTCGACCAAGCCGACAGACGGAGGGGGAGAGTTGTTCTCGCGACCAGACCGGAGGCTCAGCGTCAGCGCTCAGAAGTTGCGGTCAGCCCACCTGGAGATTCTGAACCCATGCAGGTGGGGCGAGCTCGGCTCTCCCGGGAGGAGAGGATCAGGCGGAGATCCCTGGGACTGTGTTTATACTGTGGCAGCCAAGAACATCACATCCAGCGCTGTCCGGTAAAAGACCAAGCCCGATAGTAAAACCGAGGCTACTATCGGGTGGGATCTCTGCCAAGAAGACCTCATCTACATCGACACTCCTTCCGGTGAGTCTACGGTGGTCTACCCACGAACTTAATCTTCATGCTTTGGTGGATTCTGGGGCCGAGGGCAGTTTCATGGACTGCAAATTCGCCAGGAAGCTCAACATTCCTCTCACCTCCCTCAAACACCCCATTGCCCCTTTTGCACTCAACGGACACAAACTGCCGATCATCACACAGACCACTCTACCGGTTTCGCTCATCACAGCTGGCAACCATACGGAAGAGATGTCATTCTTCATCACGGACTCACCTCTATCCCCCATTGTTCTCGGTCACACCTGGCTCCAGAAACACAACCCAAGGATCGATTGGCTTCTCGGATCTGTGGTTAGCTGGAGCGAGGAATGTCATTTGTCTTGTCTTTTGTCTGCTGGCGTTAATGTTTCTGAGTCTGTGTTTCAGGGGGAGGCAGTGGATTTGGCTAACGTGCCCGCGGAGTACCACGACCTGAGGGAGGTGTTCAGTAAGTCTCGGGCTGATTCTCTTCCTCCTCATCGTCCCTATGACTGTGCGATAGAGTTATTGCCAGGTACTTCTCCGCCTAAGGGCAAGTTATATTCCTTGTCTATTCCAGAGACGGCGGCCATGAAGAAATATATATCCAGTTCTCTAGCAACGGGGTTCATCCGCCCTTCTTCTTCTCCAGCGGGGGCGGGGTTCTTTTTTGTGGGAAAGAAGGACGGATCCTTGCGACCTTGCATTGACTACCGAGGGTTGAACAACATAACGGTAAAGAATACCTATCCTTTACCGCTTATGTCTTCAGCTTTTGAGAGGTTGCAGGGAGCGTCTGTTTTCACTAAATTGGACTTACGTAATGCTTATCATTTGGTCCGCATCAGGGAGGGGGATGAGTGGAAGACTGCTTTTAACACCCCTAGAGGCCATTTTGAGTATTGCGTCATGCCCTTCGGGCTAACCAACTCGCCGGCAGTCTTTCAAGCACTCGTTAATGACGTGTTACGAGACATGGTCGATCTATTTATATATGTTTACCTGGATGACATATTGATTTTTTCTTCGTCTCTCCAGGAACACGTGCAACACGTACGACGAGTGCTTCTGCGGTTGCTAGAGAATGGGTTGTTTGTCAAGGCGGAGAAATGCGTTTTTCATGCACAGTCTGTTTCTTTTCTAGGACACATCATTTCGACTGAGGGTGTTCGCATGGACCCTGATAAGGTTAAGGCTGTGGCAGATTGGCCATCCCCAGAGTCTCGCAAGGCCCTGCAGAGATTTCTGGGGTTCGCCAATTTTTACCGGCGTTTCATTCGCAATTTCAGCCAACTAGCCGCGCCTCTGACCGCTTTGACCTCCCCTAGATTGACGTTCAGGTGGTCAGACTGAGGGTGTTCGCATGGACCCTGATAAGGTTAAGGCTAGTGGACCGGTTCTCGAAGACGACTCATTTCATTCCCTTGCCCAAATTGCCATCAGCCAAGGAAACAGCGGTAGCTGTCATTGACCACGTCTTCCGTATACATGGCCTTCCGACAGACGTGGTTTCTGACAGGGGTCCCCAATTTGGCTTGAAGGGTCGGGTGTACCCTTCATTGTATGGACGGACCATAAGAATCTCGAATACATTAGAACCGCCAAAAGACTTAACTCCAGGCAGGCACGGTGGGCATTATTTTTCGGTCGTTTCGATTTTACACTTTCTTACCGGCCGGGTTCCAAAAACATCAAACCCGATGCTTTATCCCGTCTTTTTGAGCGTTCCGATCGTACTGCTACTCCCGAGCCCATTTTACCGGGGACCATCATTATCTCCGCGCTCAGATGGGAGGTCGAATCGAAGGTTTTGACTGCCTTAGAAGGGGTAACGCCCCCGGCTCGTTGCCCACCGAACCGATTGTTTGTGCCGGAGGGGTTACGGTCAGACGTTCTCCAGTGGGGTCATTGTTCCAGTGTTGCTTGTCACCCAGGGGTTAGTAGAACTAGATTTCTAGTCATGCAACGATTTTGGTGGCCTGGTATGGCTCGTGACGTCCACGACTTCGTCTTGGCTTGTTCGGTTTGCGCTATTGGGAAGACTTCCAATCGACCTCCAGAGGGGTTACTCTTACCGCTGTCTGTCCCTTCGAGACCCTGGTCCCACATCTCGCTAGATTTCATTACCGCCCTCCCGCCCTCTAAGGGCAATACGGTGATTTTAACCGTAGTGGACCGGTTCTCGAAGACGACTCATTTCATTCCCTTGCCCAAATTGCCATCAGCCAAGGAAACAGCGGTAGCTGTCATTGACCACGTCTTCCGTATACATGGCCTTCCGACAGACGTGGTTTCTGACAGGGGTCCCCAATTTGTGTCCAGATTTTGGCGAGAGTTCTGTAAATTGTTAGGAGCGACTGTTAGTCTTTCGTCCGGGTTCCATCCCCAGAGCAATGGTCAAACCGAGCGAGCCAATCAGGATGTCGAAAGGGTTTTGCGATGTTTAGCGTCCAAGAATCCTTCGTCCTGGTGTCAGCAACTCTCTATTGTGGAGTACGCACACAATTCTTTGCCAGTGTCATCTACGGGCATGTCTCCATTTAAGTGTAGTTTAGGGTACCAACCACCTAATTTTGTCAGTACGGAATCCGAGGTTTCGGTCCCCTCCGCACACGCACTAGTCCAGAGGTGTCACCGCACCTGGACCAGAGCTCGCAGAGCTCTGCTCCAGGCTAGGTCGCGCACCAAGGCTAAGGCCGATCGCCACCGGTCGAAGCCTCCCCGTTACGTCGTCGGTCAAAGAGTGTGGCTTTCTACCCAGAATATTCCTATGCGTTCCGTTTCTAACAAACTTGCTCCCAAATTTATTGGCCCGTTTTCTATTACCAAAATTATTAATCCGGTAACCGTGCGTACAGGAGGATTCATCCCGTGTTCCATGTGTCCAAAATTAAATCGGTCATTTCTTCCCGTCTTAATCCGCCTGCCCCGGTTCCCCCCCCGCCTCGTCTCGTTAATGGGGAAACCACCTATTCGGTTAATCGTATTCTGGACTCTAGACGGAGGGGACGCGGATTTCAGTACTTGGTGGATTGGGAGGGTTACGGTCCGGAGGAGAGAAGCTGGGTTCCTGCTCGGGACATATTGGATCACCACCTTATAGATGATTACAATCTACAGGTAAAGCAGGCTGGGAACGTCAGGTGACGTCCTAGGGGAGAGGGTACTGTCACGGTAGGAAATCCAGTGTTTCCTCCGTGTCATGTTTTGTGGTTGTTTTTGTACTTACGTTGTCTCCATGTGCTCGTTTAGTTGATTGTGGTCACCTGGGTGTTGATTGTCTCGCTCCAGCTGATCCTCATCACCCCTCAGCTACATATACTCACCTCTCTCTCTGTCTGTTGTCAGATCCTCACTCATGTTGCAGTCTCCCTGTTGGATTACCGTCTCCCGTGTTATTGTTCTGGATTGTGTTCGTGTTGTCGTCTTCGTGTGAGTGTTCCGGTCACTTCCTGGTTTCATCCATTGACCGTCCACACCGTCACCACCGACTTCACCATCCAGCACTTCTCACGCCACTGTAGACCTTCCGTCACCATTGCCCACATCCTGGACTGTGCCTTCATCTTTCAGTTTCGCTGTATTTTCTACCATCAATAAACTACCATTCTAATTACCTGCATTTGCTTCCTCCTCTCTTACGAGCCGTCACATTCAGAAGTCCTTATTTTATTCATTATGTATTAACTTTTCCAGTTTGTAGCAACAACAACAAAATTCTCCATATGTTTTTCATTCTTGTTCTTTTATTCGTATTATTTAAGTTCATAATTCATGCAAATCTAATAATTAAGGTAAGACTTTTTGAGACGAAAATTGATATATTTTCCCCAAATTATTGTTATTGTTATTATTGGTCTCTTTCTACTAATTTTGTCATCTACCTAGCATTAGCTCCATAACCATTAAAGTAACTATATAAAATATTTGTTGCACTCTATTCTTCATTGCACTTTCTTACCTTGTACATTTGTAAACATTGAAACATAAGTTTTACTATGGCGATTGTTAAAGATTTATAGACACGTTGATCAGTGACTAAACCTAATGGGAATGATGTCATATGATTCCAGAGAACACGATAATGAGCGCTGGATTCATGCTGGGAAAGTCATATATTTTTTTTGTGAAATATATATATTTTCAAAAATATACAAAATGGCCCAATATGTGTAGAAAATATATTTATGCAATGGCCTATTTTTATAGTTACTTGAAGGACTTTCTGTTAAGAGCAGTATCCAACAATACACGGACAGACAAGTAACACTGTCATTGTTTACTGACATATCTCATGTTTCAAATACTTAGCAACACGTGTTTTCTGTCTTCTGAAAGTGTCTTTTGTCTTTGAATCTCAACAATCACTCCTCAAAGTTACAGACAGGAATCACTTAAAACAGTCGACCCAGAAAACACTTGTAAAGTGTGCACATTGTTATTACACATGAACGACTGCAATGAACTGTAGAAGAAAGGCAGACACACTCAGAGTGTTTGGCAGTAGCCCAGTGCCCTATTGTTTGTGATTTCCTGGTTTGTAATCACACACACACACACGCACACGTTCGTTTTTATGAAAAGTGTGTTCATCCCATAGGTGTAATGGTTTTTATTCTGTACAAACTATATATTCTATCGCCCTTCACCAACCCTACACCTAACCCTAACCCTCACAGGAAACTTTGTGCATTTTTACTTTCTCAAAAAAACTCATTCTGTATGATTTATAAGTGTTTTGAAAAATGGGGACATGGGTTATGTCCTCATAAGTCACTCTCTCCTTGTAATACCTGTGTCATACCCATGTCATTACACACACACACACACACACACACACACACACACACACACACACACACACACACACACACACATTGGATAATCCTTACAGCTAAACAAATACTTGCGAATTTTGACAAACACAAACACTCAAATTTCTCATTACTGAAATCTCCTGCCCTTCTCTCCTCAGCAGAGTCCTGAATAATCCTCTCACTTTTCTTTCTCTGTGTCTCTGTTACAGTTTACTGATTCTCCAGCACAGGCATTTTCTCTCTCTATATTTTTCTGTCTCTATGACTGAAATCCCTCCCAATTTTTGTAGAAGCCAAATCTGTTAAAGGCCCTATAAGCAAGACTTTTAGCACAATAGCTGTAAGATCATGTACATGCTGTGTAGTGTGCAGGGTGTGTGTGAAAGATCTGGATTGGGGTGGTTTAGTGGGTCGAACAGACTCACCCTTGTGAAAAAAAGAAATTACCTTTAGCATACTAAAAAAAAAAAAAAAAAAGTACTTCATTTAAAACAATACACTTAAGCATTAATTGAATGCAATGTTTTTGGACCCTTGTAAATGCATGCAAATTGCAATTACATTAAAACATATAAATTCTTGGCTGCATTATTATGTAATGCAATTAGCTGAAAATTGTCATGCTTTTTTGATCCACTTAAGTAGGAGACTTTAATGCCATTTTGACATTTGTCATTTTGTATGTCATGTACTCTATTTATACATACTGAAGTGGCCTTGTATTTCATTAATGTTAATACAGACTGCATGAAGGCAACACAAGTGCATTCACAGATGAACATGCATGTCCTGTTTCAGTAGGAAATACAACAACACAAGAGAGCAAACTGCACTCATCAAGCTTCATTTAAAGGGACATTTTCAACTACTGTGATTGTGAGATAAAACAACACACACAAACAAACAAACAAAAAATCTCCCATTTCTTAATGTTTATGTTTAGAATTCTTAAAATCACATGATCTCTTTGTTCTCCCTTTACTGTGATCTTCCTTCACCCAGCGCTGAAGTCCAGGGCCAGCGGACCACCTGCTGTGAGCGATGCCCATTAAATCCCTGCGTAATGAGAATGAGATGAGCCGTTATCTTCCAAAGGCTCTGCCATAAACGCTGTGCTGAAGTCTGTGCGCCTCTTATCTGAGTGAGGAATCAGTGTGTGTCCCTTTCTTGAGTTTATGTAAAAATTAAATGATTTAAATGAGTGTGTCTGACTTTAATGAGGTGGACTGGTAATTATGGTATAGGAAAGTGGATTTAGACATTTCGAGTGAGAAGAGAGACTTTTGTCTCTTGAGATCCCATGAAATGGCTTGACGATTGCAGTTTAAAAGTCGATCTTATACAGCCGCATCACTGTTATTTTATTACACAACAGCCTAAAAGCATCAAAACTCCTCTTTCGGTATCAGTTTCACAGTATCAGTAATAGAGGAGTGCTGGAGAGAGATAGAAAAGTGTAGGCGAGAAAGCATCATTGGGAGCAGGACATGACGCAAACCAGATTCGAACCTTAGCTCCACATGGGCACACAACCACACGCTGTGCTAAAGCTTCTTTGTTTATTTTGGTATGACTGATTGTGTACACCCCACTGCTGTCCCATCATGACAAAACATGACATTTCTGGCCTCCTACGTAGATGTCACTACCATGAGACAGGCTATTGTTTCCTTTCAATCTCAGAGCAGGAAATGTTCTCATTGTAAGAGTGTCATTGGCAAATTTGTTTACAATTTGAGGAAGTTTAGGCAGTTTTGTAACATGATGCCCAGTCACGCGTGTTCAGGGTTTATGAGTAAACACACAAACCGGCTCAGTTCGACAGATCAGCTATAGTTAAAAACGACCTCTGTTCCACACCAATAGCCACAGCTCTCGATTTGGGTACACCTTAAACATCTCCTCTCAATTTTATTTCAATCTTACTCTGCGCAGGGAACACGGGCTCAATTATCCAATCTAATTTGCTGTAAAAACAACAAGAGGCCGAGGGGATGAGGAGGAGTGCAATAAGAAGAGATGAGCGAAATGAGAGTCCCTCCAAGAGCTCCTCGCTGGTTTCGAGGCCTGTGTTTTGATGGAAATGTGTCTGTAATTATTCATTTGGGGAATGTACGCAGGCATGAAAATGAAGTGAAAAATGTGAAATACCAGTGTGCTGTATATGTTTAATATTACCGTATTTTGACTGTCTTTTGTTCGCCGTGCTAGAGAAAAGAGGACATAAACAAACACAAAGAATGAGGAAACCATGTAAACCAGACAACAATGGACATATAACCCTGCACTGCTGCGTCTGCAATGTTCTGCACATTTGAGAAAAGTAGTACATTTATCCAAGCATTAAATTAATGTATTCAGTTAATGCTTAACATACACCATAGTGCATATTAATTGCAATTCAATTAAAATATGTGATAGTGAAATTTACATTAAATGCAGTAAGATTCATTTTTTTTAGTAGAACTTAAGTACATATTGCATGTTTCAAAACACTTTAAAATGTGCAGGGAATGGCATTAAAGCATGTCTTATCTGAAACAGATAACCGTGAATGTGGATGTATTTTGTCACGTCTAGTGTTGTACGTATTACTGCAGTTCGGAAATGAAATGTCTGGTGAGTGACACTAATGGTATGGTTACTAAAGAAAATGCACTTCTAGAAACCAAGTAGACTTAAGTACGCTAATTAAATGTCGTTAACTTTATTGTCTTTGCTACCAAATGCATTGACATGGTAAACAAAAATATATCTTAATCTCATTTTTATTGAAACTTGCTATGCATTCAAATAATATGTAATTTCACATTGCAATGAGTTGCAGTTTAGTAGCCTACAATGTTAACTTCAAATGACACACTATAGCTCAAATTATAATCACGTACTTCACATGTGCTTTAGCATGTTAATTAACGAATCAAAAATACGTGCACTTCTTTAAAGTACAACAAAAGAATATTAAAACAATGATTTAAAATTGACTTTATTAAAGTAGAAAGTGGACTTAAATCTGTGTGTTTAGACAGTATACTCTCTTTAAATGAATTTCATTAATATCTGCAAGTACAGTTTTTTAAGCATGAGCCGAAGATAAGATTTGTTCTCGTCTCAGAGAATAGGAGAAGCAGAAACAGTGCTGATGAACAGACAGGCACTTCTGCTGGAGATGGAGTTAATCAACATCTGTAGGAGTTCTGTTTAAGATTTTAAGATAAACAAGTGTATTATGGGGCTTTTTTGTTTTGTTTTTTGGATCACTCGATTCACTTCTGGTTTATTGCTTGTGTAACCACTTTCATGACAAAGCTTCAAGCAATCAGGCTCTCCGTTCATTCCCAGCAGATGTGAAGCTATCCCACAGACTTTCTTTTCTTTTTTATTATCCTGGGGTTACATACACAGCGGACCAATCACAACTGTTTATTTGTAGAACTGAGATACTGAGGTTTGTTATCACCACAGATGCGCAAGGATGTTGGCGAAACGTTGGCTAAGGGTTTGCATGTTTCTTCCCCAAATCGTAAACAGTTTCATTCATTTGCTGGTTCTTTCTTTCAGAGGATGTGACCAAGAAGGGGAAAAACAAACATGCTTTCACCGCAGTCTCACAGCAGCAGCAGGGCGAGACGCGGCGAGCGAAGATTCAACTAAAACACACATTCATTAAAGAGACAAACAACTGCAAACACTCGTCCTCTTCTTTCAGTCTCAGTCTTCAGTGCTTCCCCCTCGAGTGTGTCCATTTCCTGAACTCTGTCTTCCACCTTTTCACAAACTCTTCTGAGGAATGTTTTCTCATATTTGGTTTGAAGTTCCCCGTTCCCCCTTTCCCCCTCCAACAGAGAGTGTGAAAAGAAATCGCACACATGCGCAGCAAAATTGGACATGGGTTCCCCGTGGAGAAGCCCCACATTTTTAGTTCACGATGTGTCTGTTGGCTGTGAGAAGCTGCTGAGAGAGAGGACGACTCCTGCAGGTCTTGTGAGCTCAGGGCCGTGTGGACCAGTGACCTTTCCTACCACTGTACGTGTGCAAACATTTCAATGCAACATTTTATAGATCTGTACTGGAAACAACTCTCAGTCCTTTGTGTTTGGTGAATAATAGCACTGTGATAATGCATTTCAATATAAGTCTGTGCAGCATTCATCTAATAAAATGCTATCAGGGTGTCAGCATGCTGTTTTAATCAAGTGTGTTATGAATTAATTGATTTTGGAGTGTAATTTCTGCACACCAATCACAGGCCTTTTGTTCTAAGGACATTTCAGACGGCTGCAGTCCTCTGTATTTATGCATTGTTGGTTCACATTTACATTTATTTAATTAGCAAACACTTTTATCCGAAGCTGCTTGCAAATGAGGCAAAGTGCAAGCGATTTATCTTAAAGGAGCCAACGATGTGAACAGCACTGCATTACTATATTTCAAGGCGATAGCACAGAACTAGAGCTGAAGTGTAATTGCGGGAAAGCAGGAAAAAAAAAAGACATACGGTAATTGGACAACCCACAGTGGACTATAAAGTTCAACCGCTTCCCAGAATGCACTGGAAGGTCAGTGCCAATCAGAGCTTCTTCTAGACTGACTGATTGGTGGATCTCTCTCATATTGGAGTAAAAAAGTAAAAAACAGGCATATGACATACTTAGTGGTCGAACACTTCAGAAAAGAAAATGGACTGTGATTGGAACCCACATTGCTTTCATATTCTGGTATATTTTAATGGGAAAAAATGTAGGGCGTGACCTAATTACATCCATCTGGAATAGAGTTGCTTCAGGGATGACGTATTTTTACAGCCAAAAGCCGTAAAGGAGTTTGAATTTTAACACTTCCACTTCCATCATTCTGAAGGGGTTTTTGAATGGATTTTTGGCTCAATGCCTGAAATAAGGTCTGTGCTGCTAAACACTAGCTCAAGATATTTCCATTTTATTCTGTAACATACAGTGCATCAGTAAAGGAGGTTAGCAGATCTGTCTGAATGGGACTACAGAGACAGTCGGGATATTAAACGTCATTACGGAAAACATGTCACCTCATTTACTTACTATCAGTGTTAATAGCCCTTACTGTGTTTATTATTGCACTTTTGCAAACTACTCTAACTTAAACCTTTAGGGAAAATCTGTTTTAAAGATTGAAAGTGTTGTTTGAAGCCTAATGGTGGTGATGATGATGTCACGTGTCGCTCGTTAATATCCTAAATTCAGCTTTTTGCTGATTGTATTAAGGCTTCATAGAAATGATGAACAACTGATGAACAAAACATGTAAGAATCATTAACTGTTTTGGTCACAGATCACATTTTCTGCAATTATCCAAAAGCCAGTGGGGGAAGAAAAACCTACTGGGTTTTTATCAAAGGAGCCAGGTCATGAAAACATTCAGGTTGAACCACCAAAATACATCGTCACTGCAGCGCTCGGTTGATTAGATAATGAAAAGTGCCAGAATAGAACTGAATGTTTGGAGGGGGGTAAATATATCAGAGATGTGTGTCATCAGCTGAAGAGCAAACGCAGATCAAGTTATTGTTGTGAATAACATGCACCTATGAATTGAGTTTAATAATACCTACAATATGCATCAAGACATAAACAAGCTTTATTTTGAGTTTATGTTGAATTGCATTGTGTCTCTTGCTGTTTTCATTTGCAGTGTCTGAGCAAACACAGAAGTCTAGAGAGCTCTAGATTACAGTTATTTTCTCCATGCCGATGTGTGTTTTGCTCTATTGATTTATTACTAATTTCCATCCATCCATCCTTTAATAATTCCATGCTGAATATTGTGGTGCAAAGATGAGTTGCAATTCAGTATCCTTTACATGCTTAACCCAAATCCTGTCTCTACTGTATCAGTGGCAAATCAAAATTAAATGAACTATAAAAATCTCTGACTTGTGCACTACATTCAAAGTCTTCTAAAGCCACACGACAGCTGTTGTGCAGAACACAGACCAAATTGATGTTTTTATACCCTGAAAATATTCAGCTTTCTGTTGAAGCCATGAACTCTTATTTGGATTCATGACCAGATTCATATTTGTGTCCAGAAATGGTGCCCAGACACGTTATGCCAGGTCATTAGTTGTCCAAACTTTCGCACATGTCATAAGCATATATTTATGAGGCCAGGTCGACATGCGAGGAGCTTTGGCAGGTTGTGTGTTTTTTAATGCACTTTAGGGATGCTTTTTGTTTGTATTAATCAGGAAATATTTCAAAAAGGTTAATTCTCAAAGGAAGTGAGTCAGTGTTTAATGTGTGCATCACATGTAAAAAGAAATAGCTTAAAATAATCACTTAAAATGGACTTTCAATTTTGCATTTAAAATAAAATATTACTTTATTCAATTCCTACATGTAGCACATAAAATCGTACTTTTATGAGAATTGTGTCTGATCTTTAAATTTAAAGGAAAAATAAATGTCAGTAATGTTTTATATGCTCAGAGGAACATTTACCTAATTAGTTTTTTATTTATAATTTAGTGATGTATAGCGTCATCCTTTGTATGTATGATTTACAGTTGTGGTGAAAATTTTACATACACATTGCAGAATCTACAAAATGGTAAGTATTTTAACAAAATAAGAAGGATCACTAAAAATGCATGTTATTTTTTTATTTAAAATTGATATTTCACATAAAAGATGTTTAAATATACAGTAGGCCACAAGAAAAAAAAATAACATATATACTCAGGCTATGAGACCAGAATATAATCAATTCTATACCTTTTTTTACTGTTTAACCACCGCTTTGAAAACTGTAGCATATTTCCACCATTAAAAAAAAAGAGAAAGTGAGAAATGTACTACATCAAGTGTTCACAGCACAGTAGTGTAGCTGGTTATCTACTTTTAACCAGTAATAGTGAAGTGGAGACTTTGTTAAGTTGAAATCATATTAAAGCTTTTCAGCTGTGACGGTGCATGTTTTATTACTTGTCAAACGCTACAATATTTCATTATTCTTTGATGATGTAAAATCACTAATGTGTGTCAATGTGTGAAAAGAAGTGCACTGAATTGAACTGAATGTGCACTACAGTACTTCAAATCCTAAAAGTATATTTTAAAAACTGTTCTTGCAGATAATATAATATTGATGTGCATGTAGAGAGTACACTTTCATGACTGTTTCTTAACACACTTGAATTCACTTTTAAACATGCACAATTTAATCATTTTACTTTAATGTACATTTTAAATAATTAGGTTTTAATAATCTAGTGTTGAAGTACACTTATTTTAATGTGTTTGATACTAAAGCACTTCAAAGGACTTCAGTGTTAATCAATTTATTTATTAAACTCCAAATTATGATTATTGCTAATAAAATAATTAGATGCGTTACAGAGTTAGCAAACGCTTCGGCAAATGATTTTCGGTTTAGTATAGGTGGTAATTTATTTTTTTTAATGCAATTAATCTTTTAGCACAGCTCACTGGACATTTAATTTTTACATTTGCACAAAATGTACAAGAAGCCACATTATCATTTTGCAGAAATGTCGCCACAGGCAGTTTTCCCAGTGAGCCTCGAGTTGACAGAAATGAATGGGTAACATCATCAACTGAACCATAAAAAATGGACAGATGTGAAGACCAAAAGGGACTGATGTGGAGTGAGGGAAAGAACTGGACTAAATGGCAAACGGCTGAGAAAATGTTTTCACTAGCAAAGAAAAATACCTCCTTGGACTAATAGAAAAGATGTCTGCATTAAACCCAGGAGCTATTTTTGACCGGAGCTCAGCAGCGGTGGTTTGAAGCTGGATATGTGTGAGGCTGGCCGTGAAATGAATGAGGTGGCATTGAGCTGCATTAAATGGCTTCATTCATTTATCTGCTATTAGAGAAACACAAGTTGTTTTGTTTCATAACCCTCACGATTCGAAACTAGCTGTTGAATCAGTGCTGGGGTAATGCGGGAAAAAGCTCAGATTAATTAGAACAACAACAACAACAAAAAGGCAGGAGAAAGACACAAGAAAAGAAACAAACTTAAAAAAAATAATGAATTGAACAAATAGAGACGTATGTTTACTTTTCCAAAGACCATGTGTCTCCTCTAGAACTTCAGAATATGAATATTATCTCAGCATTCATTTCTGCTTAATGACCAATCTTACCTTAGTGATTGCTGCCATCCATCATATTATCAGCAGAGCTCAGCAGAAATTGTTACTTCTTACAGAGATTACATGAAATTAGACTACTTTTCATCAAATTTGTTTTAAATGTACCATATTGACTAAAAATAATAATAATCAAACATCAAATATAGTAATTTTTATATCAACATTATAAATTATTATGTGAGTTTATGAAAATCCTGAACTAATTTAAATACTTGAACACTAATTTCAATATTTAATTTGTTCACCTGTCCTGCATGTCAAATATATATATATATATATATATATATATATATATATATATATATATATATATATATATATATATATATATATATATATATATATATATATATATATATATATACATATATATATATATATATATATATATATATATATATATATATATATATATATATATTTTAAGTGACTTGTTTGTTAATTTCACTTATAAAGCACACATTAATACAACAGCTGCTGCCCAAGGTGTTGTAGACAAAAATAAAATAAAAACAACAACATAAAATTATAAATTCAGAGTAAAAACAAAAAGTTGACACTTCATTGCCCATTTGAATTAAAAGCCTGAGATGAATTTTTAAAGGGTTACTTCACCCAAAAATGGAATTTATGTCATTGATCACTTACCCCCATGTCATTCCAAACCCATGAAAGCTTGTTTTCTTGTGTATTGTCTGCAAAACAGTGAAATTCTTTTTAAAATTGGACCCCAAAGGGAGCATATATAAAGAGAAAAAGTAGTGGGGCAAGAACAGACCCTTGCAGGACACCACATGTGAGAGGAGCCAAGGTTGATAAAAATTCCCCAACATTTACTGCATAGCTTCTATTTGATAAATACGACTTGAACCACTGGAGAGCCACTCCTTGGATTCCTACATATTTCTCAAGACGAGAAACCAAGATAGTGATTAACAGTATCAAATGCCGCACTAAGATCTAGTAAAACTAGAATTGCAGACAGTGGCAAGTCAAGAGAAGCCATGTTCTTCAAGGTCTAAAAAATACACCAGAAAAATAGTCTACGCTAGGTTCACTCTATATAGCATTTGTTATCTCTCTCTCTCTCTCTCTCACACACACACACACACACACACACACACACACACACACACCCATACACAAACACACACACGCACACAGACAAAAACTCTCTCTCTCTCTGACACACACACTCACCCATACTCACACACACAAACTCTCTCTCTCTCTCTCCCTCTCTCTCTCTCTCACACACACACACACACACACACACACATCAGCTGATAGAAAGAAAGGGTTATAAAAACTCTGGGAGTGAACCAAAGCCTCATTATACATAAATAACTGCACAGTATCTATGGTTGCTTATTATTCATTTGAAAGAAATAATTGAAATGAAGCCATTAACACACTTTCACATTCCCTCTCTCTTTAACTCAAACACACACACACACACAAGCTAAACAAAATCAGTATCTGTGCCATATGGCCGTACAAGTATGCACACACACTTATCACGCACGTCTCCACATTATTCCAACCCCACTGAGATTTACCCTCATGCATTTACCAGAAACATTTTCTAAATCAATTATGTCACAGTTTCTCAGTCGCTTTGGTACATTTCTCGAATCATTCTTGAGATTTGCAAAACAATAAGTGCATTTCTCAAAACAACTAGTACAAATAGTAAAATACCTGCTCAAAATCCTTAGTTCATCTCTCAAAAATAAATATCTATGTCAATGAACATGTCAGTGCCATCAGAATCACAAGTTCTTGTGTCATAGTGTACGGATAAGACAGTCAAATTGCTTCGTCATGTTGTCAATATAACAGTGTCCTCTGGAGGGATGTTCTGATCTAAATTATGGCCACATTTTGGATGACAGTTACTGTATTGAACACTATGCCATATGCTTGCAGTATATATCCATAACTGTATGTGGGATATTGACTGAAAGAGACTGGATAGAATTCCCAGTTATACTTTTACTAGTGGTCTGACCAAAAAAATAACAAAATTTTAAGGGGGGGGTGAAATGCTATTTCATGCATACTGAGTTTTTTACACTGTTAAAGAGTTGGATTCCCATGCTAAACATGGACAAAATTTCAAAAATTAAGTTGTACGTTTGAAGGAGTATTTTTGTTCCAAAAAAACCTCTCCCGGTTTGTCACAAGTTTCGGAAAGTTTTTTTCGAGTATGGCTCTGTGTGACGTTAGATGGAGCGGAATTTCCTTATATGGGTCCTAGGGCACTTCTACCGGAAGAGCGCACGCTCCCGTATAGCAGCGCACTGAGAGCACAACAGACTTCACTGATCAGAGCGAGAGCGTCGCCAAATGTCACAAAAGAAGTGTGTTTTTGGTTGCCAGGGCAAGACAACCCTGCACAGATTACCAAAAGAGAAACAGCATTAAGGGACCAGTGGATGGAGTTTATTTTTACAGAGCATCAACGGAGTTGTGCAAGTGTTTGTGTTTGTTCCCTGCATTTCGGATTGCACATCGTTTATTTCTTAAGGATAATGCAGTCCCAACGGAAAAGGGTCACGATCGTGTGTTGGAACCACAGGCGGTGAGTAAAACTGCTTCAAATATCTCTGTGTTGTTAACTTAGCTATCAGCGCGTAAGCACATGAAGTAAACAACATGCGATGTTGTCATCAAACTGCACTTTCCACATGTACACCTTAGAAAAAAAAAAAAAAAAAAAAAAGACGACATAAAGTGGAACTTAGTCATTTTCCAAAACCGCTAAGCAAATATATACAGTTTCAGTACATACCACATAGCATACTGCCTTTGCTGATGCTGCTCTTGTTAAATTTCAGCCTCTGGATCTGTGTCACAGCTTCCACATGCTCTCAACTCAAAAGCCTACTGGCGCTCGTGATTCTTTAGCTCCAAAAAAATAAAAAAATAAAAAATACTTTTACAATGCCATTGTGATATAGAAAAGGAAATATGGGAACAAAGATGAAAATAATTCCATTTTCAGAATTTGTAACTCTTGTGTTGTCCTTTGTCTATACAGTATAAGCTTTCCTACTGAAGATTCATGAGATGAACCTTTGAGCTATTTCAGAGAAATGGTTTATCATTGGTTTATCATCTACATTCTCTTCATTAGTAAAGATTCACTTGCACAATTCATGCCAAATTGACAAAACATCTAATAATAGTGTGTAAAAATACAAATAAAAAGTGTACTTGGCAGTTTATGACAACTAGATTAACCATTTTGCATTTAATGACTTATACTATGAACTAAAGACTAGATGTTTTGGGGGGTAAGACTATTGCACAGAAAACTGTATAATACATTTTGAGCAACATGACATGAGCAACTGATAATGTAGGAAACCGCAGATAAATGTGCGTAATCAATTGCATGAATGTACAAAAGCAATCGCAACTTGTTCAAAAGAATGAGAAACTGGTTTTATGATGTGTATAAATGACTAGATGATGTGGAGGTTGTACACGTAGTTTTGAGAATTTCATTTCTAATTTGAGAAATGCACCAAAGTGACTGAGAAAAACTGTAAGTGACTTTAAGATGTGTTTATTTAGCTGTATCTTACTTATTTGCTCCATTTCTCATTGTGTGCAGCTATTGTCAATAAAATGCACAATTTTGTTACTCTAATAAAAACAAACATAAAAGGGTAACTTCATCCAAAAATGTTCATTATTTTTAATATTTTTCGATATCCATTGTGTCCCTCCATAACCAGAACTTAGACCTAAACAGGTCATAAAGGCATAAAATGAATCAAATGGTTTAATTAAATGTGTTTATCACATAAAGCCATCAAATCTCTTTACAGCACTTGGGTTAAACCATTCAGTGTATACAGATTTGTTTTTTTAATGCCTTTTAAAAAGTTCTTCTAAGTTTTAATTGCCAGGACTTTTAATGGAGGGACAGAAATGTCTCAGGGTTCATTAAAAATATCTTAATTTGTGTTTTGAAAATGAATGTTTGCAACAGCATGAGGGTGAGTAAATGATGACAGAGTTTCCACTTTTGGATTAACTATCCCATTAGCGTGAACTTTAGAGAGGGGAAACGGTCAAAGAAAACAACATTTAAAGACCCGGTTAGGATTTGAGCCCCTAGTGAGAGACAGAAAGGTCAACCATGTGCCCTAATGCAGATATTAGGGTGAAGGAGATTGTTAAGGGAATGTGTGTGTGTGTGTGTGTGTGTCAGAGGGGATAGCCTGCATGGATCCAGTGACATTAACATTTGGAGATGAAAGAGGAAAGGGCCCTCGGAGGAAGCGGATGCATCATAATGGTGCAGTGGAGAAAAAGAGAAATTCTTCCTCATTCTTCCACCAGCTCTGTCTCGACAGGGGAAGAATACAATTACTGCAGCGAGCTGCTGTCCTCACTGTGGACCAGTGTCCTCTGGGATTCACACACACACACACACACACACACACACACACTGATGCAGAGGCACTGGAGGAATGCAGGTGTTTTCAAAAGCAATGGCAGCTAAAGCATTTGCTGCTCTTTCTGCCCCAAAGTGTGAATGTGTTCAGTAAATCCTTTAGTCCCTCGACCTCTCTGCTGTGAGGGATTCTGCTGGCTCCAATAGGTTTTTCGGTTTTAATTTTGGATGTTTGATTTAATTGATACTGTAGGACCGCAGAGAGGTTATAAAAATAAATAAATAAATAAATAAAATAAAAAAATAAAAATTGACAAGTTAAATTCACTAGTGTTTTGAATTTAAAAATTCTCATCAAGACAATTCGAGATTGTTTTGCATTTAGCATCACAAGGAACTACAATCTGTTGTTCTGTCCTCTTTTATTTTGTCTTTTTTTGGTTGTGTCTACTAAATTAATCAATCTAAATATGTAAAAAAAAAAAAAAAAAAACATCCATAGAACCATTAAAATGCACTATATATTGGAAAAATGTTCTTTAGATTATTAAAGTATTCTTCACAAAGATTTGTATTTTTTATTTTATTTTATTATTATTATTATTATTATTTACAATTTACTGAAAGGATCTTGGAGAAGTGAGAAAGTGAAGAAATTTCTAGGTTAAAAGTAAAAAAAAAAGAAAAGAAAACAAATGGTTTGAAGAAAACAACAACAACAAATCATTTTTTATTTTTCTTACTCTAACTTTGGTAACATGGTTGAATGGTTGCACTTCTAATGCGAAACCAAACTTTATCTTATTGTAAAGTACCATTTAGATTTATATCTTTAGCAGATGTGTTTTTCCAAAACAACTTATAATAAAGTCCACAAATCACTGCACTGGCCAATACAAAGACAAGCAGCTGAGTAAACACAAGGCACAAAAGAAGCAGGTTAATCACAGAGAAGACGCTCTTTACAACAGCAGGCACAACAAAACGTTAAATGAATTTCATTTGCTAAGTACACACTCTTAAAATTAAAAGAAGGTGTTTACACTGATGCCATGGAAGAACCATTTTTGAAACCACTTTTGTGCAACAGATGTTGAAGATTCTTCATGGAACCATTAATGCCAATAAAGATCCTTAATTTTTTATAAAAAAATAAATAAATACAAATCAAGAAATCACAGCAGATTATGCACAGAGATGAGCACTCTAACCTACACCAATCAAACTAGAGCATTACAATGAGACACTGGTTATGTTCAAAAAGCATATAGTTGCTGTATACAAGCTCATATTTTCAAAAAAATATTACTTGAGTTTCTGGCCAGTGAGCTGCTTTTGTGAGTTCAGATAAACCTGGTTTCTATTACTGTGGATAAAGAGAGCGGGGTAAAGGAGAGGCCACACACACACACACACACACACACACACACACATGGTGTCTTGGGGGCCCCAATAAGCCTTCAGAGGTCAAAATATCCATAATTCAATTTACACAAAACACATCTGTGAGATGTGAGAGTGAGAGTGTGACTTCCCCAGGCATCTCTGATCAGCGCCGGTCATTTATACTGTACACCGTCCAGATAACGCCTGAGCTGGAACAACACACTCCCTCTGGAAATGTGCTGCAAGAAACACAGAACATGTGTAGGGATATACTTTACAGACAAATTAGTCACCAGAATTAAAATGGATAAACATGACAAAATCTCCAACTTGGGAAGTCCTTGCTTGGAGAAACATAAATGCATAAATGAAATAATGTAAAATATATATATATATATATATATATATATATATATATATATATATATATATATATATATATATATATATATATATATATATATATATATATTTACACTATACATATATAAAAATAAAAAAAGGTAAAAGGTAAAACACAACACAATGCAGTGTTTCAAAACAATCCTCGTTCACACAGATCCACAAAAATGACTAAAAACACAGTTTTACGTATCCAGGCCAGTAGTTTGCGTTGTTACTTTGTAAAGAAACACTAGCATGCAATACACATGCACATCGAAAAACATCGAACATGTCTGATTTCCTCTGACTGGATGGAAACAACCTGTGTCTACATGATTTTCTATTAAAGCTGTCAACTCAAATCTGCACTGGCTCCGACTTTCAGCAGCTAATGTCGACCTGTCCAGACTGTAAATTGGGGCAAACATCTGTTCAAAAGTCATGCAGTGTTTTCCAGTCTAGAATGTGTTTTGTATATATGAGAATTTCAGCAGTTCAGTTGGAAAACATGTGGATTGAGAGAGATTGAGAGAGAAAGAGAGAGAGAGCTGGAGTGGGGTTAAAGCCATGCTATGTATAACAGTAATCTCATCTCATGGGGTGTGTGACATGGCTCTTGTTTAAACGAGTAAAAAAAAAAAAAAAAAAAAAACAGCAACACATACACACACACACATGCAATCTCACAATCCCTGTGATCCAAACAACTCAAATCACACACGGACAGCACTTACTGAAAGACAAACAGTCACATTGCAACCAGATGTTGGGAAAAATCAAAACCAAATGATCCGTCCTTGTGTGTGTGTGTGTGTGTGTGTGTGTGTGTGTGTGTTTGCAAACGCATGGAAACTCACATGTACAAGACCGAGATCTACATGTTATCAGTTATGAGTTAGCATGTGTTACTGCCTAATGAATAATAAACAGACAGACAGATCATATCATGATCAAATAGCCAGTACACTTCAGCTCATATATTCTAATATTAACCAGCGTTTCCCTGATTACTCATCTATCACTAAATCCAATCCACTTTTTGTAATTGCATCAGAGTGGCTTTGCATGTTATGGTTTATTTTCCACCTTAATTCCAAATGAAACTTCTTTCTACTTTTCTTTCTTCACATGACCCTTGGCAAACTCAATTTGTCTTTACTGAAGTGATTTAAAAGGACCAAAACAAGGTAGTAAATCAACTTTAATAAGCCGTTCTGGCTGCATGGCGGTTATTTGCGTTAGGGTTAGCTTTTCAAAGAGGAGTTTAGGCGTTTGGTCAGTGGTGGTCAATTTGCGGTCAGTGTTGAGGAGTTTAAGAATTTATGGTAGTTTCTGACAAGAATAATTGTAAACGAAGAACAGAAAGGATGAGGTGTCAAAGAAAAAAATAAGGTAAAAACTGTGACTTTTTCTTTTCCAAATTAATTTTCTCCATAGGGATTTCTAACATTTTTTCAATAACACTAATAAAAAAGGCTTAAACCAAACTAGCCAGCTCCATGATTAATAATAACATTTCAAACTTTACTGGAAAGGGAAAAACATTTTTTTCAATTGTAACTTGTTATTATTGAAAATATTAATAATAAAACAAAATGTTATTAATGAGAGAGTGCAACAATCCATATTCTAAACCATGCTTTACCCAAACACACTTTAATAAACTCAAAATGATTTTTATTTTAGAGCTATAGAGGACGCATTTCGCGGGTAATTGCTTACATACATCACTAGCCCGCGCATCACGTCATATCCGTTCACAGAGAAAAGTAGCTCCGGTTGTGAGTAGCATGAAGATGAAAGTTTTTTTTTGTCACAACGAACGAGGAAAATTAGCCATGGATCATTCAAAATGGCAAATTACAGGTTGCAAGAAAAATGAAAAAGAAGAAGAAACTGTTCTTTATTGCTCTTGCGCTCTAACCGTTGCCTCGAACCATATTCATCCGCTCAGACGAGATGAACCGAAGCACAACTAAGACGATGCTCTTTATTTTTTGACCGCTAGTGGGCTAAAGGCTGCACGTGCTTTTAGAGAACAATTATTCCCGCTTACAAACGGGTTACATTTCTAAAGGAATTATTATCATCTCTAAAGAATCATAATCAAATGATAATCCAAGAAGATACTGTCTAAACTATGTATTATGCATTTTTGTTAGTTTGTTTGTGTTAATATTAGAATTCCAAAAGAAACGCTGTACAAACAGATTTAATATGCTAACAATTCATTACTTAATTTGAACTAACAATGATCAACGTCATTTTTTTTTTACTGCATTTACAGGTAAAACGTTTGATTAAAACATTAGTAAATATATAAAAAATACCTTTATCTATGATTAATAAAAGCTCTAGCTGTATTGTTCTTTGTCAGCTCACTTTTCTAAGAACCTGAAGTGTTCATACGCCAGAGGAAATATCCACCAGAATTATAGGATCTGTCCTGTAAAAGCTCTTTTATAATCTTGTTCGACAAGGTACACAAACAGAACACGATACCACAGACACATTCACTTAAGCTTTGAGCTGATTATTTCTCTGACAACTTGACCAATCACTTAATTAATGTGTCTAATTACCTGGGGACAAACGACTTAAAGATGAACAGGTGATGGACAACAACAAAGTGTGCTTTCCATTATTAAAACAGTCACGCAAGCCGGTTGAGCTACTGCTGCAGTGACTTAAGTGTGCTTTAGGTTTATCGTCCTCACGGTTGTTTTTGAAATGCCTCCTAAGAAAGCCTCTGCAGAGCCCACAGCTGTAATCCCAAGTGATTCGGAGAATGAAATCGCTGAGACAAAACCAGGTTTGTAAGCACTTTTGTGGAGTTTGCCATGTTTTAAGTGAATACTTGTATGTTCCTATTAGGATCTGTTTTTATTTAACTTCTATTCCCCTTTCTAAATCTGGTCTCAGATGCTTCTGAAGGCTCAGGCGCTAAGGCCGCTGCACGGAAAGTTTCTCAACACCCGTCCACGATGGAGATGGTTAAAGAAGCTGTAAAAGAGCTGGACTCTAGAAAGGGTGTTTCGGCTCAGGCCATCCGGGGCTACATCAAAGAGAAATACACAACTGTGGATGAGACACGGCTGAAGTTTCTAGTGCGCCGAACCTTGAACAAAGGCATGGAGACTGGAGTGTTTGTGAGACCTGCAAATTCTGGGTCGACAACAACCGGTGCCCAAGGGCGATTTCGGGTAAATTAGTTTCTTACGCCATTTTATGAATCATTGTTTGGGATTCAGTACAACGTAATGGTTCCTGTGTCCTACCTCAGATTGCTGCCAAGACCAAACCAAAGGAGGCCAAGATGCAGTCAAAGGAAAATGCTGATCCCAATGTACAGGAGGCACCCAAAGCTAAGAAACCAAAGGCAACTAAAGCAAAGGGTCAAGGTACAGTTTATCACTACGCACTGAAGAAAGTTTGCTGTAGGATTTACTTTTAAAAACAAATAATTTGAAAATTGCTAGTACACTTAACCAGCTATGAAGGGATTGGCAAGTCTCGTTACCTTTTGTAACTTAATGTCTCTTTCAAGGCATATTTCACACAAAAAAAAAAAATTGTAACACCATAGGAAAACTATTTCTTGCGACTACATTTCGGTTGAGTTTTCTTCTAGTTAATGAGGTTTTACTGAATTTTGAAAAGCACTGCAGTTAAGTTGATCAAAGGTCCGCACTGAGGAAAAACTAGTTATTGGTGTAAATGGGTCTTTGAACTCCAAGCCCTTGGTGTTCACAATTGTAAGTGCAGCCTGTGCTAAAGTTATAGAAGTTGTGGCCATTATTTGTGAATTCTACTAAATCTTTTTAATGGGAGAGGAGTTTTTAAATTTGTAACCATGAATTGGGTTTTTCTCTCCCATTTCTCCTCCCAAGGAGCAAGCAAAGAAAAGGCAGTGAAGAAAAAGGAGGCCGCAGATGTGAGTTCTTATTGTTTTCTACATGAGCAGGCACTCCATTGTGAAGGACACACACCCATCCCTTAAGTCTCTTTTTCTGTTCTCTTAGGATGCTAAGCCCAAGACGCCGGAGAAAGATGGCGCTGCCTCGAAAGTGGCCCCTGCTAAGAAGCCAAAGGCGAAGAGTGCTGCAGTGGAGGGTGGAACTGAGCCCAAACAGAGCAAAGCTAAAAAAGCCTCTAAAGCATCGAAAGGAGGTGAGGAACCAGCGGCTAAGAAACCTGGAAAGAAAACCACAACAAAGGCTGACGAAGGTACTGCAGCCGCTACCAAAGGCCCGGGGAAACGAGGGAAGAAGTGATTCAGACACTGGCAGTGTTTTTATTCACCGCAGTGTTTTATTCGTGCACTTGTATACCAAATAAAGGATTTTTACATATTTTCAATGGTGCAATTTTCTCAAAGTTTGGTGGGAGCTTAACGACCTCAAAGTCGTTGGGATCAGGTTAATGACTAAATGTTAGCTCACTGGTTGTTGAAGCCATGTCGTCAGTGTTAGACATGTTAAACTTGCCGTGACACAAACGAGGTGTTTGCCTTTAACTTTAATGCTGTTGCTTTCTACAGTATGGTTAACTTGGAGACCGTGAAAACAAATTTTGATCTACCAAGAACTCAACCATTTTGTGATATTTAATACCAAGCTGCATCCGTGTGGTGTTCTGCAAAGCTAAAATAACACCATGTAATCTTTGACTGCTCAGAATGCACACTACTGTCTATAAATGGGTAAAGAATCTAATGCTTATAAAGTGCTGCAGGAGCTACATTTGTAGATTGGAGCCAGCAAACTGATTGGCATTTTGGCACTTCTTGCCATTTTATAGGCTATTGGTTAAAATCATGAAATGTGGTGTGAATGAGCTCAAGATATTGCATTGTTTTAAATCTCTGAAGTGAAATGCATCAACCCCAACTTGGGTTTGTTTTTCACTTCTGAAAAATGATTGCTAACAAGTATGACTTAAGACGTTGTCGGGGATATTAACAAGTAAACCCATCTACTCCCTACATTATCGCCCTTGTTGCAAATGCAAACCATTGTAACTCAATTTTTCAGGGAAATAATCGCTAATGAATGAAAGGGTTGTGGAAGCTTTAAGTCATGTGACCGGTGTAGTTTTACAGTTTTAAGCTTTTTACTTCTGCTGCTTATGCTTCAAAGTTCCCAAAAGTTGTTCATTTATGAAGATGAAAAATACGAGCAGAATGTGTGAGAGTCATAAAGCTCTTCTGGTCCCAGATCTTATTTTCTGCAATAATCCAAAAGCCAGTGGGGAAATCCTATTGGTATTCTGTGGAGGGAACCAGCCTAATGTGAACTTCTAGGCTGGCGTACAAAAATACATCATCGCTCTGCAGTTTTATCTGAAGATGTTCTTGAGGGTGCTTAACATCCCTATAGAACCAGTCTCGTATAGCACAAATGGGCTGTTCACCGTAAACGTCACCACTTCAGATGCACATTAATCATTAGCTCTTCAGGTAGTTTATAGCAAACATTCTGAGGCCACTGAAACCTGGTTTGATTCATCTAGTTTTGTCAAGTTCTTCTACTGTGGTTTTAACTCAACAGTATATGGATATCTATATGCTATCTTTACAAGGATAAAAAGTATATATACTGGCTACAGCTGATCCTGTATCAGAGTTTAAAACCAATCCCCCCACCCCACCCAGGTTAAACAGAGCGGGGCCTGAGCAGTCAACACAATCCCATTAAGACTTGCTGATCTGCAGGAAAGACGGTCGGGTCAGAGGTCAGCTGACAATGACATTCTTCACTCTGGGACTGAGACCGTGTGTGAAGCTTTGGCCCCTTCAGGGAAGTTTAATAAGACAGTCTTAACTGTGCAGTTTCCACAGAGCTCGGGTCCCCGAGGGCCTGCAGAAGCCTGGGGCCCGAAATCCCTCTGATTACCCTCTCATTAGTGTACGGCTCCCAGAAAGGTGAAATTACTGAAGAGTGGGACGGTGGAGAAGTAGAGGAAAAACAGACTGAGTTTCCACAGGTGGACAGAGGGAGGACAGGAAGACAGATTGACGAGGTGGATGTGTGGACAAGGAAGACGGATGGAGGAAGTGAAAACAAATGGAGTGATATGAAAGAGGATTAATAGACTAGGCTTTAAAGCAAAGACAGACTGATTGAAAGAATGATAAAGGTCGGCAAACACAAAACCATACACAGACTGAGGGAGGCATGGACAGATGAATGGAGAGAAGGAAAGATAACCTGAAGCTGAGAGTGAAGTGAAACAGCTGAGCGTGGCCTGGTTGTGAAAGGGCTACTGTGAGCTGTGACAGGACCCTAACCACCACAGACCAGTAAGCAAACATCTGCTGTTAGGATGACGAAAAGAAACTAAATAAATCAAATCAATTAGGCAGGTCTAATGACATAAAAGTGCTTTTCAGTCCCAACCTGACTGAGATAGCCAATCATATCAAAGGTTTTACTCTTCTAGGTGGATTAATGCATTAACAACATGGTGGATTTTCCTCCTGGTTTTACACAAATCATGTCGCAATAGTTTTCTGTGTCAGTCAGCAGTTACAGATGCTGTCCACAAAACTTGCATTTAACCCAGAACATTCTTTTAACATTTATAATGACCAATGAATGCCCTGAAACATGGAATGTTAATAATGCATAGAACATTCAAACACACACTCACACACACACCTTATGGAGAGTCTGGCTTTATATCGCTCTTATCTATGTCCCTTCTCCAGTCAGGTCTACCCATATGCTTCAGTGCACACAGGAATGAAGACTAGACATAAAGAGCAGACACACACACACACACACACTGCTCTCTAATAGGACAGACCTCTGTCCTTATCTTCCCCGTCGTTCTATAATGGATGGCCATTCACACAAAGGTCACATACACACTCTGTCAACACTCAGGCACCAGAGACGTCCCTCTGACAAGTGTGTCATGCACAGAAGTATACACTAAATACACACTAAAACACAAGAGGGTGACCTCCTATGAAACACACCAATAAAACAAAGAGACTTCAAAAGCAAAATTACAGTGCTTCAGATTGTTTGTCAGCGAGAGCACTTTTTCAGTCGTGCAATTACATGTCATTACCCACATTTTGATTGGAAAATAAAATGGACTGGCTAAGTTTAAAGTAACGATATAAAAGGCTTAAAACTGGAAGACACAGATATCTGTCATTACGCAAAGAACATGGTGTTTGCTAAATTGTGTGAAACTAGTTTATAGTTTAAGAAAACCCATAATTTAGGGTCTTTATACGAAAACTAACCTGCTCTACTGCTTGACAAAGACTGTATGTTGTTTGAGAAAGACATTTTAAGGATATATTTCTAATCTTTTAGCTTTTTAGCCTGAGCCAGAATACTCATATGAAAGACCTGAACCTGAAATGGTTTGTGGAATATAATTGTAATTCCCGTGTTGGTGTGTGTGGGGGCCAAGCACTAGTTTTCTCATTCGTCTTCCCTTGCCATGTGAGTCGATCTATGAATTTTGGCACACTTATTAGGGTGGACGTGAATAGACCACTGGCCAATTTTGAAGTCTCTAGAACCAACTGTACAGTGCCACCATCAGATCAAATATTCACTTTTCTTTTGGTAAAATATTTTGATCTCTTTGTCCTGGAAATGATTTCAGGTACGCTTCATTAGCACTATGATGGAGGATATCTGCTAAATGTACTGACAGTGCCACATACACATCATGAAATCCTTAAATTTGTGCTTATAATTTGTGAAATGTTAGTCTTGAGTCCTGCTGAATGCATTTATAACAATATTGCCAGATGTGTACAAACCACCCATGCACCATTTTGAGACTTTGCTGTAAATATTAATATCTTTTAAACGCTTTTACACATTGGCACAAAATTTGGTATGGATCGTTGACCACATAAGCTGAAGGTTTTTGCGAAGTCAGAAGGCAGCATCATTTAGCGTTCCAAAGATATACAGTTTTACACCACAATGCTTATAACGTTTTTGAAAATATTGTCTATAAATTGTTTTCTTGGTGTTGTTACATTCCTTGGCTCCTGTATGGATTATTTCAGAGAATTATGGCTGTAATTTACTATTCCCAAGTCATAACAAAACACTGCCAATCACCAGTGAGAGCGCAAAGCATACTTATTAGGCAATGCTTGGATCATCACAGTAAACTGTGTAAATAGACCATACAAACCTTTAATCATTTGTTTTATACTTCAGTTGTTTTCTTTAGTTTCATTACTCTGACTATCAAATACATTTACTAATTTACCTACTAACTAACTAATCAATTAATTGTACTAAACTTAACTGAGTAGAAAATGTTCTCACAGAATACTAGCCAGCTAACAGATATGGACTATAAGCCACAAAATTCACATTTTAATACTGAAGTCCATGCTGGCTTTTAGGAATGTGGCAATTTTATGAGACAATATCTGAACTGTTATATGTACATACTATTAAACCATACTTATTACTCCTTTTCATATCCGTATTCTTGATTTTGCTTTGTGACAAGCCTAACAACAACAGACCTTAACTGTGTTAAAATCACTGAAGCGCATGGCCTCTAGTATAGTTGAGAACACAACCTTGAGCACACACTTCATCTGTTAAAGATTCGTTGTTCAGATTTTTAGCTCGAGTGATGACTGAGGAAATTGATAAATCCATATGTAAAGGAAGGGAGGAGTGTGTTGACTGCTTGTGTCTTTTTTCCTGTAAAGGGATGCAAGAGGATGTAAGAGGAGAGGTTGGCAGGCATTGTTTGGTGTAGGGGGTGGGGTGGGACACTCGAGGAATGTGCTTTGTGTTCTTCCTCAAAAGATAAAGGCTCCTGAGGCTGGAGCACACAGACACGCAACTAAGACAGACAATCACCAACCCCAAAAAAATCATGCAGCAACATATCATTTACTGAAGCATTCAGAAGAGCTTCCCACAGTAAGGACAAACATAATCTCTTATCCACTCTCCCGCCCTAATAATATGAACCCACCAAACAATCTATTTGACACTAGTTTTTAAAATATCCTTCCTGTTTCAGTTTCTTACAGATGAACAACTTGGATCCTTAAGGTTTCATATGCAGCCTCAAAAATGTTTTGTTTTTCTTTTTTAATGTCAAAAAGGTTGTCAATATTTATCAATGTAGTTATACTCAGAAACAGACAGATTATTATTATTTTTTTGGCTGCATTTGATTCAGAATCAGAATAAGAAAATAGCATTTTTATTTATTTATTATTATTATTATTATTATTTATTTATTTATTTATTTATTTATTTTTTGTGACAACACCCTACCCTGAAATCTTGTTACTGTGAAAGAGAGATAAATATATATATATATATATATATATATATATATATACATACCGATAGTATTCATTGTACTACTTTTAATGTATGTCAATTTTAGTTCAATTATTGTGTTCAGACCAGAGATTGACCAATATTATTTTACATACAGTACATTATATACAAGAATGATAACTGGTATTCAGAACATTTATTTTAAATGCTATTAAGATTTAATTTTGATAAATATTAATTACTTAACCATAGAAATATCTGATCGATACAACACATGCATTATATCATTATATTATTATTTTGTTGTTGTTGTTCATCACTATTGTAGATTTGTTTTAGGATATGTCTTGAAACTTGTTTGTCAGTTTAGAAAAACTAACAACGGATTAATCTGAAAAGTGTGAATATCTTTTCAGAAAAAAAGAGGTTCAACTAATTATTTGTGCATCTCTAGTCAGGACAGTGATCCATTTACTCCATTTCAGTAATGAGAGTCTAAGGATAATTATCTCTGAGAACATATTATAGATAATTAGCTATGAGAAATAGAATCAAATTTACAAGTAAACCATCAAGGCACATTACATTAATGAATTTCAGGGAGAACTGCTGGTAATTGTCATTAAAAGAACGTAAACAGTCTTAATTGGTCTAAATTACTTTGCATCTTTATGCAAAATATAATTTCTTTTTCTTTTTTTGATTTTGGGATGAAAGTTTACCTGGATACATTATCATGAGATTCACCAAATACCAATGAGTGCCAGATGTGTTTGCAAAAACGGGATAAATAAACTCACAAACAGACAAGCACGGAACCTGCAACATTGGAGGGAAAAAAAGGCATAAGAAGATGGATGTTTTAAGTCAAGGACATTTTCAAAGAGTTTTGGTAAAGAACTGTCTCTTTCTTCTGAAGGGATTGTGGATGAGATGCACTGGTGTAGAGGCACAGACAGGGGAGGGGAACTCTAAGCCCCACTCCCAAATCTCACTCGCACCTCTGCAGAGCAGAGAAGGTCATTGTGTCTTCAGGGAGGAATGCTTAAATCAAGAATGTCCAAGAAATCGGATCACCCCAAAACAATTATGGAAATATGCATCCGTCAGGTGTGTGTGTGTGTGTGTGTGTGTGTGTGTGCAGACAGCAGCATATTCAGTCACAGATAAAAGGATCAGGGATGAACTCGAGGGAGAGTTTGGGAAACGGGAAGAGAGAAAGAATTATCTTTTTTATTTATTTATTTTTCTCTGAGGTCAATTTAGGATTTTATGTGCCAAGAACAGACATAATTTTGTTTTCATGACCATTTTCACCCTCTCTCTGACCCTTATAATTAAAAACACATCTTAATTCAACAGTTTGTCTTTTCTGCTGTGCTTTGAAGGTTTATGTGAATGTGCTCTTTAGCTTCTCATTTGCTGTTCGGTTTGCTGTAAGTTTGCTTTATAGTCCAATTTTGCTGCCCTGTCTTTTGGTAACATCCTCTTTGTAAATCTGTATCACTCCAAAAAGAAAGAATAAATAAAACTGCAGTCTGAAATGTTCCACTCAAATGGTGAAGATCAGACTGAAATTTTCAAAGTAAACTTAAGCCAAATCTCCAATGTTGATCCTTCAAACGGTTCCACAGAGAGGAAGGTGCTACACACAGTAAAATTTGGACAGATTTAACCACATTGTATTTTTATCAATACTTCTTCTGATATTAAGAAATATTAGCATCTATCATACTTCCTCCTTACCTCACAGGTGCATCACATTTACCATTGTTCTTTTTAATTCATTTCAATAGGATTTTCCAATGTATATTTTCAATTTAGACACATTGATTTAACCTGTTCACCGACAGAAAGCTGCTTGGTTTAAAAGTGACTTTTGTTTGAGTGTTGCTTCATACTGATAATGGACAAAGGACTTTTTGTGCATACAAAATTTTGCTAATGTGATCACACCTCCAGTTTCAATAAATGCTCTTTTTGGACTAGGGAAGACATCTTATTAAACTCTTTATAATCAAGAGAAGGGCCCACTTTATATTAAGTGTCTTTAACTCCTATGTACAAACCCGATTCCAAAAAAGTTGGGACACTGTACAAATTGTGAATAAAAACAGAATGCAATGATGTTTCAAATTTCAATATTTTATTCAGAATACAACAGTAGATGACATACCAAATGGTCTAAACTGAGAAATGTATCATTTTAAGGGACAAATTTTGATTTTAAATTTCATGGCATGAACACATCTCAAAAAAGTTGGGACAAGGCCATGTTTACCACTGTGTGGCATCTTCTCTTCTTTTTATAAGAGTCTGCAAACGTCTGGGGACTGAGGAGATAAGTTGCTCAAGTTTAGGAATAGTAATGTTTTCCCATTCTTGTCTAATACAGGCTTCTAGTTGGTCAACTGTCTTAGGTCTTCTTTGTTGCATCTTCCTCTTTATGATGATCCAAATGTTTTCCATGGGTGAAAGATCTGGACTGCAGGCTGGTCATTTCAGTATCCAGATCTGATGCAGTATGTGGTCTGGCATTGTCATGTTAGAAAATGCAAGGTCTTCCCTGAAAGAGACGATGTCTGGATGGGAGCATATGTTGTTCTAGAACTTGGATATACGTTTCAGCATTGATGGTGCCTTTCCAGATGTGTAAGCTGCCCATGCCACACGCACTCATGCAACCCCATACCATCAGAGATGCAGACTTCTGAACTGAGTGCTGATAACAACTTGGGTTGTCCTTGTCCTCTTTAGTCCGGGTGACCTGGCGTCCCAGTTTTCCAAAAAGAACTTAAAATGTTGATTCATCTGACCACAGACCAGTTTTCCACTTTGCCACAGTCCATTTTAAATGAGCCTGGGGCCAGAGAAAACTCCTTCATTTCTGGGTTATGCTTAGATATGGCTTCTTTTTTGACCTATAGAGTTTTAGCCAGCAACGGAGAATGGCACGGTGTATTGTGTTCATCGACAATGTTTTCTGGAGGTATTCCTGAGCCCATGTTGTGATTTCCATTACAGTATCATTCCTGTATGTGATGCAGTGCTAAGGGCCAGAAGATCACGGGCATCCAGTATGGTTTTCCAGCCTTGACCCTTAAACACAGAGATTGTTCCAGATTCTCTGAATCTTTGGATGATATTATGCAATGTAGATGATGATAACTTCAAACTCTTTGCAAGTTTTCTCTGAGAAACTCCTTTCTGGTATTGCTCCACTATTTTTCGCCGCAGCATTGGAGGAATTGGTGATCCTCTGCCCATCTTGACTTCTGATAGACACTGCCACTCCGAGAGGTTCTTTTTATACCCAAACATGTTCCCAATTGACCTAATAAGTTGCAAATTGGTCCTCCAGCTGTTCCTTAAATGTACATTTAACTTTTCCAGCCTCTTATTGCTTATATTCTCTTTGCTTTTTTGGAATGTGTAGCTCTCATGAAATCCAAAATGAGCCAATATTTGGCATGACATTTTAAAATGTCTCACCTTCAACATTTGATATGTTATCTATATTCTATCGTGAATAAAATATAATAAAAGTTTATGAGATTTGTAAATTATTCCATTCCCTTTTTACTCACAATATGTAAAGTGTCCCAGCTTTTTTGGAATCGGGTTTGTACATGCATGTACATTAATCATTTGATATGAACCACATAAATGCCGTTCAAATTTTTGGGATCAGATTTTTAGTCTCATCAATGCTGCATTTATTTAAAAATACAGACTCTGTGATGAAATTTATAACTTCGATACAATAAAAATACAAATTTTCAGTACCATTTTTGATACTACGGGAAAAACTGCCACGATTTTGAGGGCATCAAATTTTAGATTTTTATTGAAAGATAAATATAACAAGACTAGAACATGACAACGAGGTATATGTTGTTTGTGTAATAAATGTTGTAACTCACTGTCAGAGAGAAAAGAGAGATAGAAAGCACGTCTGCAAGAAATACTGGGAAAAAATACACAGAGGAACACATATTGAGAAACACCCCCGTTTTAATTGGTTCTCTGTCATGATAGAGTCATGCTGAGCCATCGAACTGTCAACTTCAGCTCCACACTGAAGAAAGATTATTATTATTTTTTTTAAATAGTCAAATAAAAATTAAACGGCAAAAGGAGCATTTTGTGGTGGGCCACCATGAATTAATCAATGTACGGGAAACATTGGAATTATTATTGCAATTTATCTAAACATAAATAATGATTTTCTAGTTTAATATACTTTAAAATGTAATTTAGTGACGAAAAGCTGAATTTTCAGCATACATTACAGTCTTCAGTGTCACATGATCCTTCATGAATGATTTATGGTTAATGTTGGAAACAGTTGTGCTGCTCAATATTTGTTTGGAACCTGCATGAGATTTTTTTTTTCTTTTTTCGTCACGATTCTTTGATAAATAAAGTAAAAAGAAGAAAAAAGAACAGCATTTATTCAAAATAGAAGCCTTTTCTAACATTACAAGTCTTTAACACATCCTTGCTAAATAAAGGTATCAATTTAAATGGTTATGTTCAGTTTATTGTTACTAAAGTTTTCTATTTTGAATTAATGTTGTTCTTTTTTACAACATTTAAAAGTATCACGTTCAAAAAAAAAAAAAAGCAGCAAAACTGTTTCTAACATGAATAACAATCAGAAATGTTTCTTGAGCAGTAAATCATCATATTATTCAGATTTCTGAAGATCATGTGACACTGAAGACTGGAGGAGTGATGCTGAAAATACAGCGGAGCATCACAGAAATACATTACATTAAGTATATTAACATTTATATATATATATATATATATATATATATATATATATAGCAATAATACTTCACAACATTGTTGGTTTTTCTGTATTTTAGATCAAATAAATGCAGCCTTGATATACATACATACATACTTACATTTAAAAATACCTTCCTGTAATCACATCTGGAATTAATTTCTGTTTTTACATCTATAATTACACTGTCATCCCTACCCTTAAAACAGGACCACACTTAAACCAAAGCTGTTCTTACCTTTAACCTTATCCCACCTCTTGTTTTTTTTTACATACTGTAAATGGTAGTAAAAGACATTTCAGTGGGTCCCAAGAATACCTCGTGTTATTCAGAGAAGCAAAGAAAGACTGAATGTATATCTTTATTGTAACAGAAACATAGATTACACTGACAAAGAAAATTAATCCTTTTACATAAATCAAGATAAATTTATACAAATTAAAAAAAGAGGCAACACAATAAAAGTCCCTGGTTTGTTCTTTTGGGTCTCCAATGTGAAGACCAAATCCTCCTACCCACAATCCCTTGCGTGGGACGAGAGGGTGGCTTCTGGATCTTGAGTGGTGAGGTGATGATGGACACCAGCTTCAAACCAGCACAACATTCCCGTAATAAACTAAACAGTATGGCACACATTCAGAGTCTTTCGGCGACTCATTAAACAACAGACATTCTTTTATTTGGTCTCTTTTTAGTGCCAGTCAAGTGTTGCAGTCTAAACGTGTGTGTGTGTGTGTGTGTGTGTGTGTGTGTGTAAGCACATACATTTCGCATATTTTAACCATCAAAGAAACATCTGCCTCATTCTCTTTGAAGAAAAAAAAAAGTGCTACGACTTTTGTGCTCGTTTTTCTTATTGCAGCTCACACACACACTCACACACTGAGTGCATCATTTTAAACAAGATACCAATTACTTGGCACTTAGTGTGTGTGAGCATGTGAGCGTTCGCACACAGTCTGTGATCTGATACTTGTATCCAAATTCTCCTGATATAGTTCTCATCTTTTGCTGCATATCCTCTGCCCGTCTCTTCAGTATGAAAGTCTCCTTTAGAAAAATACTCTACAAAAATGGAAATACTTCATCAGTGTCTTTGCATTGAGAAAGAGACGTCTTTCCTTGAAATGATGGGGATAACATCTCTACGAGAGCCGCTTGATATCACAAATAACGCTTTGTAATATTAGTGGGATGCAGGTTCCTGGACTGGTTTCCTTTAGGTAGTCTTGGAAGCAAGTAAGCCATCCTGACCCTTAAGTGACCCGGTAAAAAATGAAGTACAAATGTTCCTGATTGTGAGTGTGTAGGTTACACCAAGTTCTCAGGCAAACTCAGCATGTGTGTGTGTGTGTGTGTGTGTGGACGCTGCACTCAGTAGAGCACACTCCCTGGAGTTTGGTTTTGAATCCCAAGAGCCTCGATGCTGGACAGGATCTTCTTCTGATGACCAGCCAGAGTTATTCCCAAACGCAGCAGATCCCTGACAGACGAATCGAGAGAGAGAGAGAGAGGATAAAGAGCTTTTAAAATAATGACATGAGCATAGAAAATATTATATTATGGGGTTTACATCATTAAAAACAATAAGGATATATAATAAATAACCCTCATGGTTCAAAAGTTTGGGGATAATTTTTGTCATTAATTTAATTCAGCATAGATGCATTGCACTGATCAAAACTGACAGTTTTATTTTATTTATTTATTTTTTTACAAATGATTTCCAAATCAATTAAATTCAAAGCACCAAATCATCATTTAAGAGTGATTTCTGAAGATCGTGTGACACTGAAGACTGCAGTAATGATGCTGAAAATACAGCGGAGCATCACTTAAATAGATCAATGTTCAAATATAATCAGACAGAAAACGCTTCTTTAAAAAAAAGATAATTCAATTTATAGATATTTAGTCAAATGCAGCCTTGAAGACACTACTTTCAAACACTTTAAAAAAGGTAATAATAAATATAATATAATATAATCTTGGAAACGGTTGTGCTGCTTAATATTTATATATTTTTTTTGCAACCTGCATGTGAATTTTCTTCGACAAATAAAGTATTTATTCAAAAGCATTTATTCAAAATAGAAATTGCCACTTAAGACTGTTTTAGTGCTCCAGGGTCACATATTATATGTATATATATTTTATTAATATATACAATTTTAATATGATATAATTAATTCGTTTCTGAGTTTTTTATTTTCATGAATTTCATTGCAAATTCACGTATTTATTCTTCAAGAACAATTTCCTTGTAATTAAGTCCTACTTCTATTTTGCTGTCAGTTTTATCTGATTATTTCCATAACCTTTCCAGCTGAGTGATGTAGCTGAATGGATGTGCTGTTATCTTCACTCACTCTGTGGTGATGTGGGCGAGCAGCTGCATAGATGTGTAACCCTCCTGCAGAAAGCTCTCCTCGTAGCGCTCCATCTTAATGGCCCTGAGCCAATCAGACACCGTCCCACAGGTCGCGGGCGTCAGAGGGGAGCGCTGGTCTAACAGAGGGTGAGAGGGTCTGAGGAACAAGAGAGAGACAAGTGTTAAGAGGCATGTAACTGTCAGCCTTTAGGAAGACTGCCAGAGAGAGGAAGACTCTGACGGCCTTCCCTCGAGGAGATACTGAGTCACGCTGAGTCTTGATTGACAGACTGACAGGCCAACATGCTGAGAGGGGCGGGGCTTGACTAACATACAAGAGTCTATACTGTGTGTGTATGAGAGCCAAGCTAAGGAAGTGATGGACCGAGGGAAATGCAACCAAACCTTAAACAGGAACTGCTATGCTCTTGGTTGACGAGCATTGTTGGGTGAATGCATTGCTGGAATCACATGTGACGAGTTTTGGACTATTCTACAGAAATTTCGTTACTGTCCAACATAGATTTTTTTGGTGTTGACACAGTAACATAAAACCGAAAGCAACAGAACTAAATCAGGGAGTGTCCTAGAATTTATTCGATTCTAAATCAAGACCTCAAACCGCAATTTTATGCAAGTTACATGCATTGGACATTTAGATTTATTTGCTTGGTCTTTGTGGTTTTTCTTTGACATAACTGGAATAATTAGTGATGTACTGCTGTAATGGATATTAAACGTACCCTGCCCCCTCCTGCGCGGTGATTTTAAGCGAGGCAGGGTTGCGAATGAGCTTGTCGAGCGCTGAGACGATGTTGGAGAAGCGTGGCCGTGCCGTCCGCTCCTTCTGCCAGCAGTCCAACATCAGCTGGTGCAGGTGCGTGGGACAGTCGGGGGGCGGCGGCAGCCGGTAATCCTGCTCAATCGCATTAATCACCTGATTGGGTAAAAAGAGATCATGTTTTACAGACTTTCCTGAAAATGCATGTGTAATGTCAATTTTAGCACTTAGCTTTGTTCTGAGTAGGCTTTGTTTTAAAAAGAAGTCTCTTCTGCTCACCAAAGCTGCATTTATGTGATCAAAAATTCAGTAAAAATAGTAATATTGTGACATATTATTACAATTTAAAACAGCATTGTTCTATGTTTATATCTGTTAAAGTGTAGTTTATTTCTGTGATGTGCAGCTGTATTTTCAGCATCATTCCTCCAGTCTTCAGTGTCACATGATCTTCAGAAATCACAATTATAAGTGAAAACTGGGATGCATTTTTTTTTCCAGGACTGTTTGATGAATAGAAAAAAAAAATACTACTCATTTGAAACTTTTGATCAATGCAACTCTGTGGAGCAAAAGCATTACCTTCTTTAACAACAACAACAAGAAAAAAATGTATAGACAGAACACTTTTGAACTATACTGTAATGGAAAGTAATATCTCCAATTGTCCATAATTGTTCCTTTAGCTCAAGTGGTAGAGCATTGGGTTAGCAAGTGCAAGGTTCGGGGTCGAATCCCAGAGAACACATGTTAGGAGAAAATTGTTAGCCTAAATGCAATGTAAGTCGCTTTGGATAAAAGCGTCTGCTAAAATGCATACATTATTATAATTAAATTATATCCATAACAAAAATAACCATCTGGACAAGATTTCTACTGTATCTCTGAATTAACTTAAAGTTTAACTTAATGCAAAACAAAATGCAATCACAGTAAAATGTCAAACATGCAAACACCTACATCCTGGTTGCTCATGTCCCAGTATGGCCGCTCTCCGAACGACATCACTTCCCACATGACGATGCCGTAACTCCACACATCTGATGCAGAGGTGAATTTACGGAAAGCAATGGCCTCGGGTGATGTCCAACGGATCGGAATTTTTCCACCCTTAAAAAAACATTTCAGGATAATTCATCGCTTGCATTGCTGGACATGCTCGGTTAAATTTCCCCCCCTATGATATGAGTTCATGTGAAGTACTTCTCATTGCGTACCAGTGAGCTGGTGTACGTGGGATCAGACGAATTCTCCTGCAGGAATCTCGACAGGCCGAAGTCGGACACCTTGCAGACCAGGTTACTGTTCACCAGAATGTTCCGTGCGGCAAGATCACGATGCACATAGCTCATTTCCGAGAGATATTTCATTCCGGACGCGATGCCGCGCAGCATCCCGACTAACTGTATCGGAGTGAACTGGCCATCGTTGAGCTGGAGAGAAAGAAGATCTGTGTCAGACGGTCCTCGTGCACGAGAGCCTGTGAGATCAAACATGTATACTCACTCTCAGGAAGGAGTCCAGAGCGCCGTTCTCCATGAACTCGGTGAGGATCATGACCGGGGTGCTGGCTGTTATTATGCCTTCCAGGTGGATGATGTTGGGGTGCTGGAACTGGCCCATGATTGAGGCCTCGGACAGGAAGTCCCGCCTTTGCTTGTCTGTGTATCCACCCTTAAGGGTCTTAATGGCAACATAGTTCTCCTTCTTCCCCGGAATCCTCAGCCGTCCACGACAGACTTCTCCAAACTCACCTGAGAATGACAAAACAAGGGACTCAGCTTTGGGAATTATTTAATCTTTTCACCCAAATCATTTTTTAGTCCTTACAAGTTGTGACTGTAATAAGCCATGAGTAACAACAACACGATTTTTGGGGGCTTGCTTTTATTTTTATAATGCATTGTGCATTCATTATAATGCCTTAAGAATATCCTTATAATGTGTTATAAAACACTGAAGTCTTACCTGCTCCAATAACCTCCTCGATTTTGACACACGAGACATCAATCTCCTTAGCAAACTCTCTCACGGCCTCATTAGGGTCTTCGTAAGTGAATGGATCAATGTAAACTTTCACTCCTTAGAGGGAAAAATGTCAGTTACTACATTAATCAAAAACCCCACAGTTTAACCAGAATGCAGAATTACAGTGAGATGTTGTGTGTGTGTTTCTGCGCTCACCGTGACCCATGAGATACTGGCCATTTTTGTCACTCATTTCTGAATTTTTAAAATGACTTTGCTTCCTGTGAACAGAAAATGCATAGTTGATGTCAATGTCTGCTTCACGATCAAACGTCTTTCAATGCCAAACACTGGTGATGAACCTCACACAATGCATGCAAGAACAGTGTAACATGCATATTCAAATACAAAAAACATTTTAGCTTTCTAGATATCAATGGCCATTTCCAGGATTAGGGAAAAACACATAGCAGAGGCTTCAAGCTATTATTCATTTCACAGCTGAGGGAGTTTTCATTTGAGTTAATGTGTCATGCTCTTCTGTTCAATCAGTCTGCCTCCACACATCCCAAATCACCAATTGCTGCTAAAGTGCTGGTTTAATTCTAGTCTAGCAGGTTGACTGTTGTTGGCCACTTAGCAAAGGATCTTTTACTGACTTGCCATGAAAGTCTTGCTAGTTATTAAGCCAGGTTGGAGCACCAGCAGAACAGCATCCATTTCCTTTGTGTCTTTACATCATCAGGTTTAATGGGAGAAATGCCAAACCCAATGTACTGCTGTTAAGTCTTGCTAAGGATGGGAGATACCACTTATTTTGTTTTCAATAAGATGCTGATACTTTTAAAGGCCAGTATCTGCGATATCGATACCAGTATGATACGATACTTTTAAAGGCCCGCATAGGCGATACCGATACCAATACGATACTGATACTTTTAAATTAAGATACGATATGATGAAATAAGTCTAAACTTAATTTTTCCATTATTGCGTCTTTTTATTATTTAATTTCTAAGAGTAAAATGGGTAATGATATCCACTTAACTATATTTGAAATGCATTTTAACATTCAACGCCTTAATTGCAACTTATTATATTATATTTTTGCTTACACATGTTTACTGTAGAAATGTAAAAATACTATATGGTTCATTTTCATAAGGGACTGCCAGTGATAGACTGTCGCATACATAAAATGCAACCTTTTTATTCTGAAATGTAGTTGATACTCGCATTAGTATCGCTATATCGCTACTTCAAGATCGATACGCTCATCCCTAGGTCTCACTTGTGTTGTATGGTTATAACAAACTGCAATAATATTTTCTATAAATAAAGCATTATATCATGAATCATATTCATTCCATTGCTGCAAAAAGTACATCAATGGTACTTTATGGCTTAACTAGACAGTTTTAAGGCATCACAGACACATGTCCGAGGTAAAAAAAAAAAAAAAAAAAAAAAAAAAAAAAATTTGAAATGCCCGGTTTTCTTGTACTGATTATAACGTTATTTAAATGTTATAAAAATGTTTCTTACATTCTATTAACTTTTTTTTCACCCAAGATAAAATGTCCTTTGAATGCTTATTTTTAAATATTCTGAGAAAGTTTTCTCTCAACATTCTAAAACCGTTAAAGTACAAATAAAATCATACTCACGTTCAGAGACTGTTGATCTCAGATAACATATAACAAATATTAATAAAGTTATAAGAACTTTCCATAAATATTACTTTAAGAACATTTTAACATATAACTTTTAAAAAATATAACATGTGTGTGAACGTCCCCTGTTCCCTACTGACCACATGAAAACTGTGAAAAAGATTCATAAAAAATGTCTGATTAGTTAAGAAATGTTTATTCTAAAAGCATTTGATTAAATAGTAAAATGCATTACCCAATAATTGTGTGTTCCATGTGAGGATTGTGTTGTTAGCTTAGCCACATGCTAATGACAGATTGCATGAATCTGGAGTCAGGTTTACTTTAAACTTTGTGTGCAATCTGTATTTTTTTAGCAAAGGTGGAAAAATCCTTGACACTGGGAGCTTGTTGTGTCATGCCTGGTTTGGGCACAGTGTGCTAGCATTGTTTCATGTTTGTTTTTGTGCTGTGCTGTCATATTACTCTGAGCAAAGAATGAACTGAATGTACAAAAAAAAATCCCTTTCTCCACCCCATTCTTCCTTTTCCTGTGTCTTTTCTTGTGTCTCTGTTTCTCACCTCAGGCTCTGATGCCTTATGCCGTTAACAGACTCTCATAGTGTATTATACTCTAACGCCGTCTTAAATTACTCCGGTTGTTCAAGCTCGTTCTCCTTGTTATTCTTGTTATTTTCTTCTCTCCCTTTTCACTGAATGTCCTTCTCGTTCCTTCTTTGTGCTTTGGACTTGTGGACACTTGCTTATGACCCCAAACTGTATTCAGAGAACCTCATTGGTTTGTGACTTCAGTTAAAAGGAGAAGGGATACTTCGGTGGGTTTTATATCAAAGCATTTTAAGAAACATATAACACAAATGTTAATATTTTTGATGAATACATGACTGAGAACATCAGAGCTTTGAAATAGCAATACATTTTTTCTCCCTGATTTCCCAGGACTAAAATAACCGCGTTTGTCCCACCCACTGCTGATGGCAGGTCTGGACCGGAGGATCCCAGTGTGTGTGTGTTTGTGTATGTGTGTGTGTGTGAGAGAGAGTGATTGTAGGGACTCTCCGTCTAACTAGGTGTGAAAGTTTGTATATGTAACATGTTTAAATGTAAACAATATATGTAAACTACTAAGCAGCCATGCTACGGTAATCTTATCATGCATACGTGGCCATACATACGTCCCTTTATCAGCGGTCTGAGTTTGTGTGTCCACTGGAGTGTAAGAATGTAAAAAAGTTTGTTCATTGTGCAAGTACACCTGCCCGTAAAGAAGTGTGTGTGTGTGTGTGTGTGTACCCCAGGGTCATGACTATTGTTCTGCTGATTTGGCCTGTGGAGACTGGGGTGGGAAAACTGTATCCTGTCTCAACTTCCCCTTTTCCTCTCTCTCTCTCTCTCTCTCTCTCTCTCTCAATTCCCAGGAATTCATGTAGCTGAAATAACTGTTAGGACAGCCTGATCACTTTGGAAATGTACATTAGGTCTTTCGGCTCAAAAAGGCTGGTGTGTGAAAAGCTAGAGGCAAATTAAGTCATTGTCACTTCTAGATATTCCATTTAATTAGGTCCACACAGAATTAACACTTTTTTCTGCAATGGTTGTGTGGAAAAGTCAGTGCAGTTCTGCAAATGTGAAGTAAAGGACAGGTGTGTCGTTCACTGGGTTGTTACTGTAGCTAAAATACATTTTTAATATTAATATGTTTGATTAGTTTTATATTTAGTTTTTAATTCCATTTAATGTTCATTTTATTTCAAGTAACAACTTTTTTTTTTTGGGGGGGGGTCTGGTAGTTTTGGTTAACAATAATAACCCTGGTATTAGTTTAAGTTTAGTTTAAACGATAACAACACTGGTCATTTGGCCAAAAATAATGACTATTTCCAAACAGGTTTCCCAGACTCATGCATTACTCGATAAAACAGATAGTCCTAAAATCATTATTACTATTACTATTAATTGAATTATCATTAACCCAGGATAACAAAGTATCACAACATTGTAAACAGCACATTTAACTATAGTAAAATGTGTTTGACACAGCTGAGAGCATTATTAAAAATAGCCTAAATAGCAAACAGGCCGTGGACAGGGGAGGTGTGAATGACAGCTGTTCGATTATGTGGTAATCTCCTGAGCTTTCTGCACTCACAGTTTCCACATAAGCCCAATTATAACAACCTCACACTCTCTTTTTCTTGTTTGTCTCTTGTTGTACCTTATACAGCAGATCGCAGCAGCAATGACGATGATGAGCAGCAGCATGCCCGTGGCTATCAGGATCCCGGTAACAAGCAGCGGAGATGAGGAATCATCTTCTAGGGAAACAGAGAGAGGCACACAGCCAGAGTGAGAGAGAGATGGGTTAAAAACAGAAATACAATCTCAAAAAAAAAAAAATAGCTACGATCTACACAAAGAGGGGAAAAAAAATCAATAAAACGCCTTCTCAAACAAGACTCTAGGGAACAAAAAGTTGGGCTTTAATAAATTATCACAAGACTGTGCTGACGCCTCCGACTAGAACTTTTCTTACCGTCAGGAAGGGTCCGAAAGACGACAGCCTGACCGAAGCTACCGTAGCCGGTCAAGGTGCGAGCGCGGACCTGAACCTCGTACTGCGTCGCTCTGCGCAAATCACTCAACACCACCTCGTTGAGATTACTCTCCATATAATGACAGGAGTTCTCCTCAGAGCCGCGCTCCTGTCAAAGAACACACACCAATCTTCCATTAAAATCATTTAGTCGATTCTCAGTTGAATGGAGACAGAGAAACAGGGAGAGGTCATAGAAATAGAGGAGAGAGCAAATGCTGTGTGCTCTTTGAAACCAATGTGAGACCTCTTGAATGCAAGTTAAAGACGTGAAGAGGTTAGTAAAAAAAAGTACTTAAATGAAATTGCATTATAGTTAAAATTTTTATTAAATGCAATTAGCTGAACTTAAGAGTGCTTTTTGACCAACTTCAATACATCTTATATGCAAATTTCATAATTACTGATATTGTCAGTAAATAGCATTTATGGCATTGTTAGGCCATTTCTATTGAAACTTGCATTAAAATATATTTGACATTGCAATTTAGTGCATTTAAAATATATTAACTTTAAATGTCATATCGAATAACACACTAGAATTCAAATAATAATCAAGAATTTTGCATGTGCTTTAGTGTTTTAGTCAGCACATCAAAATGCGTGTACTTCTTTAAAGCACAAAAAAAATATTAAAACAATGATTTAAAATGTAATTTGAATTGACACTTTTTTAATGTGTACATTTCAAAGATTTTTTTATTTTGATATATAACAAAAATATTTTTTTGGTAAAATTTTTTTTACTATATATATATATACATTCAATTCAATGAAGTGCACTTCAAGAATAGTGTAGTAATTCCTTTTCAAGGGAACTTCGAACTGCGTCCACTAGGGGTCACTATGGGGGACACCTCGTTGTTACCCGTGTCTGAAGCATACATGGCAAAAACACCAACTTGTTGGCCAGCGACAGCCTCTGATGTCACTACCTGCGCGACTATAAACAAGCATGGGGAGAACACGTCATTCTCTTCTTCGTCTTCGCTGACTGTTCTGTTTGAAGCGTTCATCTGAAAAAATCGGTAAGAGCGATCTTTCTCTGTTCATCATGGCGACCACTAGCAAGCATTTAGACAATATGTGCATCCGTGTCTGCGTTTTTGACAGCTGATGACACACGCAATCGTTGTGTCATTTTTTTGGGTGAAGAGCACGCAAGCGATGTCTTTGAGGGTGCAATCTGCAGGCATTGTGAGCCTTTTTTTCAATGCAATTTTTTTTTAAAAGGCAGCCATCTGCTTCCCGCTGTTTAGGACCTGTTGCTGCTGAGGCACGGAGGAGAATAATCGTCATACAGAGATAAAAAAGAAATGAAAGAGGCCATTTTCTTCTCACATCCATTGGTTTTGGCACGACATTAAATCTGCCAACATCGAGGTGATGCACGAAAATGGTTATGAGGGGATGCCCCCTGTAGAAAGAGCTAAAAAATTTCTTTCTGCAGGGGAAACATCCTCTGTTAATCTCTCTCCTTGCTATCTAAGCCCCTTCAGAAAATCATTTTGCTTAAATGGCAAGGCATATGCAGTAGCAGGTCAGGCCGTGGCTTTATTACACACAATGCTGGTGCTTTAAGCATATCAGGATGATCTGAAGAGACCTGGATAGAGGCGGGGGCCTTTTTTCTGATCGGGTAGCCGAGATGTGCTGCACCACGGATCTCTCTCTGTGCTACCAAGCAGGCTGCCTCCGCCATGGGCAGGACTATGGGGGCCATGGTGGCAGCGGAGAGACATCAGTGGATGAACCTGGCAGACATCAGGAGGAAAGAAAAGGCTTTCTTCTCGATGCTCAGGTTTCGCCTTCTGAACTTTTTTGGTATTTCCATTGAGACGGCGATTGAGAATTTCAGGGAGACGAAGGCGCGCTCTGCTGCTTTTAGATCCTTCGTTCCACGAAGGTCCAGGTCTGAACCTGAACAACATAGGGGTCCTGGCCTGTCTTGATCTGAGGTTCAAAGACGGGCACAGAAGGCTAGTGTCGCAGCTCACGCTCCTCCCCCACCAGCGGGCAGGGGTTAGAGGAACCGTGGGTCACGAGGAGGTAAGCAGAACCTAAGGGGTATAATCTAGACCAGGTAGCGTTCTCGTCCGAATCTTAGTGATACAGAGGTATCTACTCGTTCCCTTTGGGGATTTTTTTATTTCTGCTTGTTCCGGTATTAGGTGGCTGAGATCACAGGTTTCTGAGGGAGCCTCCTTGATCATCAGGCCTGGCACAGCACTGCAGGGAATTTCATGGATGTCCAGCCAGGTCACCCCGAGGGGTCTCCTGGCCACTTAGTAGTGGCTCTTGCATCTAGCGGGAAGTGGAGTTGGCAGTTACACAAGTCTTCTAGTGATGCTCCCCTCGTCCGAGGTTTCTAAAATTTGAGCTTGAAATCTCCCATGCGATTCAGCACCTCTGCAATGCTTAGGAACCTTTAAGTACACACGCTAAGCTTTGTGTACTTTCTAAAATCCACGTAAGTGGTAAGTGTGCAGGCAAGACTCTGCACACTTTCTGAAATCCTGTACTGTAAGGGTTATGTGCTCCGCTTCGTTCCCTTTCCTGAGATGATTAGATCTTGGTTCCTTTGGCGTCATTCAGCTAGTGTGTATTTGTTTATACACCTCAAGCATCGCTTCCCTCAAAATGAGGGGCTATTTGGGTGATTCTCGTGGTGGTTTAGCAGTGCCTCCTTTTTCCAAAAAGGGTCGCCTATGAGCGCGCTACTCTGAGCTCAGAGTTCTCCTCTCATGTGAGACTGAGTTCTCTGTTTTTTCACCAGAGCACTCCAGTATTGTTTCCATAGATCGAGTGGATGACTCTCAAACATACTGTTTTGAGATACACTATTCCATCTATGAGCTGCTCAATCAGAGTGCCACGAGAGCCCCTCCTTAGAACAGTATTTCAAAATCCATGCTATGGTAAGTGTGCACGTGAAGTCTTTGAACACTTTCTGAAATCCACACTGTGGTAAGTTCACACGCAAGTATTCTGCGGTCTTTCTAAAATCCTATATGGTGATGGCTTTGCGTGTTTGCTTCGTGCCCTTTCTTGAGTTGGTTAAAGCCCCGTTCATCTTGGGTGCCAGTCCACCCATGTATCCTCGGATACCTATCTAAACAGGGTGTTGGTACTACAGAACTGTTGAGATAGCTCTTTCAGCAAGCTTATGCGAAAGCTAGCAGTAGCCCCTGTGTAACAGGCGAGACTTGGTATAAAATGCTAGGTTCTTAGCCGTATCCCTTTAAAGGAATCTTTACTGATTCCAAGCCTCCAGCTCTACCCTGGGCCGAGGCCCTAACAATTAAGTTGGGTATGTAGCTTAGTCCTTTGGCCGTAAGGGGTACTGTCACAGACAGCCGTCTAACGTCCCAGGGGCAACTCCTGTGGAAATGGTAGAGTTGGTACTTAGTGCTCGCCATGATTCTGGCCTGCACTCCCTTTAGCATGGCGGCGTGGGTATACTGTCCCCAATAGCGCCCCCTAGAGGACACAGTTCAAAGTTCCCTTGAAAGGGAACGTCTCAGGTTACGAATGTAACCATGGCTCCCTGCGTAGAGAACAATACACTCCGTCCTATAGCTCTCTGCCATGCTTCGGATGCAAGCTTCAGTAAGTGAATAACGTGTTCTCCCGGTGGTTGTTTATAGTCACACCGGTAGTGACGTCAGAGGCTGTCGCCGGCCAACAAGTTGGTGTTTTTTCAATGTATGCTTCAGACACAGGTCACAACGAGGTGTTCCCCATAGCGACCCCTAGAGGACGCAGTGTCTCGTTCCCTACTCAGGGAACCATGGTTACATTAGTAACCTGAGACGTTTTCTTGTCACAGTAGCATGTGCAAACTTGCATGTCCTGTTTTAAAATATATTTGAATTTACATATTTTTGTAATGAAGCTGCTATTTAGCGCATATATGCCTGGTTTCACAGACAGGATTTAGACTAATCCAGGATTAGGCCATAGTTCAATAAGGACATGTAACTAACTTTTATAAATATACCTTAGAAAAAAAAAATACTGGTATGCACTTTAAGACGAAATGCACTGATAACATTTTTAACTATGCATAATTACAAAGTGAAGTCTACTTAAGTGTGTTAAGAAACAGCCATGAAAGGGTCTATCTTTAAGTATGCTTAAGTGGCCTTTTATTTCATTAATAGTGCAGTGTAAAAAAAATGTACTTCTAAGAATTAAAGTTGACTACAAGTGCACGTGTAGTATGGTGTAGAGTGGTATAGTGCAGTGTAGTAGTTCACCTTCTCACAGTAGCGCAGCTGGTACTGGAGGATCCTGTAGTGTGATTGGGTCGGTGTGTTCCAGTGCAGCGTCAGGCTGGATTCTGTGGCTGCGATCTTCCTCAAACCCGACACCAGTACAGGAACTACACACACACAAGCAATTAACACACTCAACTAAAACACCTTTCCATCATGTGCAGCTTCGCTGTCTCTCTGTCTCTCACCGTTGGGGCTGGTGGTGATGTTGATGGTGTCCCCCGCGGGCCCCAGCAGGGTCAGAGGAGAGACCCCGTTGAGGGCCATCACGGTGAAGCTGTAGGTGGTGTGAGGTCGGAGACCCCAAATGCTCACGCGCCGGCCCTGGATCCCAGTCTGGGACGGCCGGTAATTCACACCGTCCCCGCATGGCGCGCAGGGGACCCCAGGGGCCGGGCACATTCGACACTCCACACTGTAGGTGAGGTCCGATCGGCCCCCACTGTCTAACGGTTCACTCCACTCCAGCGTGAGAGACGTGTCATTGACCTGGGGAACAGGGCTGCGCGGGGACGAAGGCGGACCTGGACAGGACAACAAACACAGGACGCTTGATTTATCTTGATGACATGTCTGCAATACCCAGAATGCAATATAAAAACCAATGTAGTATCCAATACAGACCACAAAGAAATGAAATCATTTGAATCATGTTTTTTTTTAAGCATCATATTTCATACATCAGGCTCATTATGGCTCATATAGTACAATATGGTGAGAATATGGAGCTCATATGCAAGGAGGAAAATACACTTAAGGTCTCAGAAACAGCAGTCTTCATAGGGTTAAGGGACGGGAGGATTTAAGCTGTACGCACGTGTGCAGGGTGTATCTGGACTGTCGGCAGGGGCCCGGTAAAAACCAGGGCGACACCCACATGAGGCGGATCCCGTCTCTCCTGTGTGACTGGAGTCAGGACACACTGAACACGGGCCAGGACCAGATCCCATCTTAAAACGACCCACCGGACACACTGGACAGAGAGAACCAGACAGAGACACTTAAAACATGTTGTTTTTAAATCAGGAAGGGAAAGCACACACAGATACAGACTCATATGAAAAATGTTATCATAATTAAAAAAATCTGTTTCCTACGTGAAATATACTAAAATATAATTTATTCCTGTGATGCACAGCTGTATTTTCAGCATCATTCCTGCAGGCTTCAGTGTCACATGATCTTCAGAAATCATTTTGATATGATGATTTACTGCTCAAGAAACATTTCTGAATATTATCAATGTTAAAAACAGTTGTGCTGCTTCAACCGTGATTTTTGTTATTCTTTGATGAACAGAGTTCTCAATTCAAACTTTAACCCACTAATGTTCACACGACTATTCCTGTTTTCTAGCTAAACCAGTCTGGACCACCATAGTTTTTTCAGTCCAACAGAGAAACACAGGTTGTGTGGGAATGAGTGCTGTGTTATCATGTATTAAACAAACACTTTCCCATCAGATAAACCCACACACACACACTCTTGCCATCTTAATCACAAACCTCATTTGTCCTTTTTTGCATCAACATTTAAACAATCATTTAGACAACAAATCCAAACATGTGCTGGTGTCTATTTCAGTTGATGCTGGTTTGATTCAGGCTTGAAACCGCTTCTGAATCTCTGTATGGCAAAGTCTGGTGAATGATATATGAAATATGATCAGGCTCTTCTGCATGTTTAGCCACTCAGTCACTTAATTATAGTCTAGCGACTGACACTTTCAGCAGAAAAACCCACACGCATTCAGGTCACCCAAGAAACTTTAGTAGCTGGTGTGACATGTACTTACAACACACACACACACACACACACACACACACACATGCACACACACACGTATGGAGGAGCAATGCAGAGTCTCATGAGATAGAAACAGACGAGTTTGTTTCATAATCAGTTTTCCACAAGCCTCGTATTGATGGAAACACATCTGGATTTGATTAGCATCAGTTTCACTCAGACAAAAACGTGGTCTGAATTATCCTCCCAGTTAAAGCAGCTTAACTCTGGTGTGTGTGTGTGTGTGTGTGTGTGTGTGCTGATTTGCTGTCCAAGAAACATTTCTGATTATTATCAATGTTGAAAACAGTTGTGCTGCTCAATATTTTTATTTCTCAGGATTCTTTGATGAACTGAAAGTTCAAAAGAACAGCATTTATTTGAAAAGTGACATGTTTTTAATGACACTTCTCATCAATTTAGTAATAACATTTATTAATAAAAAGCTAATTTCTCTTTCTCAAAAAGAAAAAAGAAAAAAAGAAAAATCATACCGACCTTAAATTGTGCTGAACAGTAATGAGTCTAACTTCTGATTACCTTTTCTCAAGGCAAATTTTATTTTTTATAGACACACACTGATTTGAATCCCATCCAATCCACAGCCTCAGGGGAAAAGACAAAATGACTGAGCAAATTACTGGTGTTTTTTTCTTGCTAGAGGATCCTCAGAGAAAACCAATCTTGCCCAGATAGGAATGTCTGTGATTGTGGTATGTTATTGTTTTCACAACTCCACTCCTCGTTTATTTTTAATCTTCGCTGAATGCTATAACTAAAGCTAATTTTCTTGTTAAACTGCCTGGAGGACTTTTTCTTTTTGCAAGCTTTCTGTGTGGTCCTGCGAGTGCTGCTGGCAACCAAGTCGACGCTAAAAGACAATTACATCGATTACATGCAGCGTCAGGTACGATCCTCATCTTTCTTCATTCCTTCCCTTAATTACACACATAATGTGTTAAACATATCATTTATTAATTGACCACAAATAGTCCAATCCCATCCAGATCTGTACATCGAATGACAATAATCTGCCATTGCCATTTAGAAAACTAATCCTGCATAAATAAAACTAAAGGAAATGCTTTCTGAAAAAGTGATATTATCTGCATTCAGCATAATGTGATTATTGAAAACACTTTACTTAAAGTCTTCATATATAATGCATTATAAAAGTAGTTTTAATTTAATGCACCTTATAATGCATCATATTATCTCGTGAACCATGGTTATAATAGAGCATAATACTTATTTTATCTATTCATTGTTACACCTTTGGAAATTACAAATGCATTAAAACACATGAAAACAAACCTTCAGATATTATAATGCATTAAACTTTGGTTACAATTATTTTCAGCTTTTCACCTGCCCAATAAAGTCCGGTATTCTCTCTTTTATTCCCTACTTTCTTTCTCTTATTCTCTCGGCTCATACCTAATTGGTCATGTCATCACAGTGGCTTTGTACTGGACACATCCCTGTCTGCAGGCGCCACTATTATACTCTGCCTTTGTGTGTGTGTGTGTGTGGGTGTGTGGAAGAAAGGGATGAACAGCAGATGTAGTGTGTTTGAGTGGATGAATGCTGAGTAAGTCATTGAGTGTGTGTGTGTGTGTGTGTGCGTGTGTGTGTGTGTGTGTGTGTGTGTGTGTGTGTGTGTGTGTGTGTGTGTGTGTGTGTGTGAACTCCAGGGGTCCACGCCCACAGAAAGCACAGCTGCGGTGTTTAACAGATGAGTATAGACTTTTACACCCCACCCAACACAAGAAACTTACAGAGCTGAAGTCATTTTGGAAAACGGTGAGGATTTGGACCGATCCACTCCACTGAGAGACGCGATTACTCAAATTAAATAATTTTTTCCCGGTTAAATCCTTTTTCCCTGTCAACTCAAGCTAGATCTACATGCCTGCAACATGTGCTGCCCATTAACACAGAAAACCATTGTGAATCACTGAGCGCTGTAAAATGAAGGAAAAACGTGTTTGCTGTCATAAACTTACAATAGAAGTCAAATAGAAGTGATTTTTGTATATTTCAAAAGCTTGGGACAGTATTTATTGACAAAAAGATTAATACTTTTATTCAGACATTATATGAATAAAAAATGACAGTAAAGACCTTTATATCGTTACAAAAGATTTCTATTTCAAATTAATGCTGTTTTATTAGCTTTCAAGATTAGATTTTTTTTAACAGTAAATAGTAGTATATTATTCTGATTTCTGAAGATCATGTGACACTGAAGACTGTAGTGGTGATGCTGAACATACAGCTGTGCATCACAGAAATAAATTACATTTTACAATATATTTGGTATATATAATTTTTTTTTATATATAATATATTTATATAATTATATATAATATATTATAAACAATATTATTGTTTTTGCTGCCCTTAAATGCAGCCTTTGTGAACATAAAAGGCTTCCCACAACACTTATATATTACTGTTTTTAATCTTATCGACCCTAAACTCTCTAAAGCTAGTGTATGTCTTATCTGTGTCGCTGTGGTCTTTATTCATTCTTCAAAAGATGGCAGTCATGAATGCAATCTCACTTTTTTGGTCTTGTGACCCAAAATATCTGACACATTGAAGACTAACATTTATCAGAAAAGCAATTAATCTGTCATCTGTGAGCATGTCACATTAAACCATCAAAGACTGGTGATTTAGCCCTTTGATAAAAGAATGCTTCTGCAATTCATCTGAAATGGCCAGACGTGTACAGGGCTTTGGATTCAAGTGTCTGCCGAATGCAGAAATGTAAATGCACCCCAGATGCACAGGACTGTAATGTCATAGTGAGTGAAAATGTGTCCAGCTGTAGGACACTGATGAAATAATCCTCTCTTCTCATTTCTCCACAGCGAGCATCTCCACTTCCTCTGGTCTAAACGGCTTTTCTGTGAGACTTTCATCTCACCCTTCTCCCTCTTTCTCAAGTGTCACAGACTTTGTCTAATTCAGTCCAATCTGTCCTTTACCGTCTCTCTGGCCTCTTATCAGTGCTGAAGTTGCAGTCGTGGTCAGTTTAAACGTCCTTAAAATGTACTCTTAAGATAGAAAAGCAGTGTGTGCTTTTGTAAAATATTCTGTACTCGACAGTCTGTCAGGTTCATTATACATTTGTGACAGTAGTTATAAAGATGGGGGTTTATGCTCAGAAGGGTGAGCTGCTGTCTGCTGCATACGGTGCACAGTAAGAAATTGTTTCGTATGCATGAGAACCCAGCTACATTTGACAAAATGTGTATCATTCAACCAGAGCACACTGTGAGTCTCCACAATGCAATGTGTTTAGCCTGACCTTCGATCTCCTATGGGACGAACTGGAAGGAAGACCAGCTCTGAAATCTTTATCATTATTAAATCAGATTGTGCAACAGTATTTACTTGCGACATAATTAACGCCATTGTTAGTTAACAGATTATGTTCAACTGAAAATATTCCACTGTAATTTTTCATGATCAGGTGGTAATAGAAAATACACTACAGTAAAAATTGTATTAGATTCAATACATAATTTTTTTAACCCATTTTTTTTTTCAAAGATATTTGTCAAGTTACTTAAGAATTCAAATTCAAATAAATGCTGTTTTCTATTCATCAAATAATCGTGAAATAGACACATTGTGGTTTCCACAAAAATATAACCTGTTTCCAGCATTGATAATAATCAGCATATTATTCTGATTTCTGAAGATCATGTGACACTGAAGACTGGAGGAATGATGCTGAAAATACAGCTGTGCATCATAGGAATAAATGACAATTGAACATATATTAAAATAGAAAACAGCTATTTTAAATTATAATAATATTTTACTGTATTTATATGATCACACCAATGAAGTCTTGATGAGCATAAGAGATTTATAAAACTAAACTAAATGCTACTCCAAGGTAGTGACACATTATAGAAGCACAATACACTGAGCCCAGAATCAGCCGTAATGAACATTCCATGATATTTAAATAAGAAACATCAAAGAACTGTTAAACTGAACTGAGATTTGGCTGGATCTTTGGCTTCAGCTCATCATCTGTGTTCTCACTCACCTCTACACTCCATATCTCCATGGCTGGCCTCGAAGCCCGGCAGGCAAGTGCAGGTGGTGGTGGGCTGGTCCACCCACTGTCCATCTTCCCCGCAGAACATCTTGGGCGGTCTGGGATTGGGTCCAGGCTGCACTGCGTTGGCCACACACTGGCCCACAGCCTCCTGGACCAGCGAGCGTGGAACAGTCTCCGGGAAGACGGATAGTGAGCGTGTGAGAGCCGGACACTTCTTAAAAAAGACACGCACAGATAGAAGTGCCATGCAGGCGCCCTGGGCCTGAAACGCCAAGTAGAATCCACGTTTGGTCAAAGGGCCCAAACGCAGCGTTTTGACATTAAACTTCTTCTCTCCACCTTTGCGCAGCAGGAAGTCCGCAGCCACCGTGTCGACCTAATGGAAGCAGAGATACCGTAAACACTGGTAAGAGAGAAATCAATTGTTCCCATGAGACTAAACGAGAGCCGACCACATAGATGGATTGAGATTTAATGGATGATCTCACATCACCTCTACAGACTTCAATAATAACCCAAACCCTATTCAAAGTGTGATCTCAAACATTTCTCATCAAAGTCTCCCGAGCACAAATGATGTGCTATCTACAGTCATTTTAGTGTTATACTCCCTATACTTTAATAAGTGCACTTAACTGCACTCAATGTGCACAAAAGTGTAATATATATATATATATATATAAAAATGATGAATTAAATTAAGTGTTCTTAGAATACATTTTCATGACTATATTTTAAAGTGAAATGTCAAATGTTTTGAAAGTTTTTCTTTAAAGTGCATTTGTTTAAATTATAATTTAAAACAGTACACTTTGATGTGCTGACTAACACACTGAAGCACATTTGATGAACTTGATTATAATTTTAATTGTAGCGTGTTATTCAATATTACATTTTTAGTTTAAAAGTACTAAATTGCAACTTCATTACGTGTAATTACAAAAAAAATTTTAAGTGCCTCACAAGTTTCAACAGAAATTACATTAAAGTATAATTTAGTTCACCATGAATTCTTGTCAGTACATTCAGCAGTGACTTTAACCATACTTTAAAGACAATAGAAGTAATGATATAAAGAGAACTTAGTGTACTTTAAGTCTTTAAGAAGAAAGCACTCTAAATGTAATTTAATATTATTCTATAAATTATTTGCATGCAATTAAGTGTCTGAAAACATTAGATACAGTTTGCATATAAGTATTTTCTTTTAACAGATATTATTCCCATAAACTCTTTTTAAAAGAAGTATGCTAAAATGTACGTCTTTTTAAGAAAAATTGTGTCTACATATCTTTCTGTCTTTGATTTCTCACCTTGGTATAGGGGTTCTCCATCCATGCCGGGTGGGTTGCAGTCGCATCATCCGTGTCGCTCTCGTAGTAGTAAAGGTTGAAGGTCTCTTTGCAGGATCGGTGGTGCGTGGTTCGCGATGAGCATTCGATCATGGTGAACATCAGCTCCACGTACACCTGCGATGCCTCTCGGCGCTCGATCAGCTTACTGCGCAGCCAGTGACTGGACGAGCCGTCGACCTGGCAGATCTGATAGGTCCTCACGCTGTTGCTCTCCTCATCTAGACCGCTGATCTCCTCCCACTGCACAAAAGAAGGAGATGGGCTGTAATAACATATTTATGTTAACATTGACTGGGGTTTTGGTCTACATGGAGGGGTCAGGTCTCACCTCAGGTTTAGAGCCAGAGTTTGTTGTCCACTTCAGATCTGATGTTTCTGTCTTCGTATTCATCAGGACTTCTGTCACACACAAGATAGAAAGAGTTCAAAATAACTTAATCAATAAAATTAAATTTAGCCTTGTTTGCTTAATTGTGTGTTAAAAAAGTGTACTTCACATCTTAAAAGGATGTTTTTTCAAGAAAGAAAAAAAAAGCTGAACTTTCTTTCTCCTGCTGAACACAAAATAAGTTATTTTGAAGAATGTTGGTAACCAAATGGTAGCCATTGTCCTCCATAGTATGGAAAGAATAAATACTATCGAGGTCAATGGCTACCATCAACTGTTTGGTTACCAACATTCTTCAGAATATATTATTTTGTGTTCAACAGAAGAAAGAAATTCGTACAGGTTTGGAACAGCCTGAGGGTGAGTACTTACAGATAATATAATATTAATGCAGTTAAAGAAACCGTCTCTCTTTAACATGCTTAAAGGGATAGTTCACCCTAAAAATTAAGAAACCAAAACTAGATCCTAGTGAACTGGCAAATTATAGGCCTATTTCAAATCTTCCATTTATGTCTAAAATTTTTGAAAAAGTTGTGTCTGCTCAATTGAAAAATAATCTGTATGAAGAATTTCAGTCAGGTTTCAGGCCCCACCATAGCACAGAAACTGCACTTGTTAAAATAACAAATGACCTGCTCCTTGCGTCAGACCAAGGCTGCATCTCATTGCTAGTCTTACTTGATCTTAGTGCTGCGTTCGACACCATAGATCATGACATACTCATAGATCGATTACAAAACTATACAGGTATTCAAGGGCAGGCTCTAAGATGGTTTAGATCCTACCTGTCCGATCACTACCATTTTGTTTACTTAAATGGGAAGTCATCTCATTTATCACCAGTAAAATATGGAGTGCCACAAGGATCCGTCCTAGGTCCCCTTCTATTTTCAATATACATGTTGCCCCTTGGTAATAAGACTGAGATATTAATTATTGGACCAAAAAAACAGTACACAGAATCTAGTAGACTACAATCTGCAACTAGACGGATGTACTGTTACTTACTCTACAGTCAAAAATCTGGGTGTTATATTAGACAGTATCTTGTCTTTTGAAAATCATATTTCCAATGTTACAAAAACTGCATCCTTCCATCTTAGAAACATTGCCAAGCTACGAAACATGTTACCTGTTTCTGATGCAGAAAAGCTAGTTCGTGCATTCATGACCTCTAGACTGGACTATTGTAATGCACTTCTAGGTGGTTGTCCTGCTTCTTCAATAAACAAGCTACAGGTAGTCCAAAATGCAGCAGCTAGAGTCCTTACGAGGTCAAGAAAATATGATCATATTACCCCAATTTTACAGTCTCTGCACTGGCTACCTATTAAGTTCCGTATCAGTTACAAATGATCATTACTTACCTATAAGGCCCTAAATAGTTTAGCCCCTGCGTACCTAACTAGCCTTCTACCACGCTACAACCCATCACGCACCCTAAGGACTTTTGGTAGTTCCTAGGATAGCAAAGTCCAATAAAGGAGATAGAGCTTTTTCACATTTGGCTCCCAAACTCTGGAATAGCCTTCCTGATAATGTTCGGGGTTCAGACACACTCTCTCTGTTTAAATCTAGATTAAAAACACGTCTCTTTCGCCAAGCATTCGAATAATGCATCTCTTAAATTGTGAGTGTAGTTGTATCTGATCAAATGTGCATTTTTATTCATTAGCTTGGGTTAAACTAATTAATTTTACTTTGTTGGATCAGCAGCTATGCTAATTATGTCTCTATTTGTTTATATGTTTTGCCACGGGATTTACACAAGATCCAGTCTGGATCCAGAACACCTGAGAAGAGATGATGCTGACCCTCAGAGGACCTCAGATGATGCTAACCCTGAATCAACAAACAGAACTGACAAATATTTCTACAAGTGTGACTGCATCATATAATAATTGCTGTTAATAATGGTCATCATCTGGCTGACTACACTAGTATTAATTTTTCTGAAAAATCCTGTCATATGCGCGCAAACTGACATTCACCACTTTTAAGTTAATACTAAATATTGTAGAAATGTAAATTTCTGTAAAGTTGTTTTGTAATGATTTGTAACGTAAAAAGCGCTATACAAATAAACTTGAATTGAATTGTGTTCAACATAAGAAAGAAATTCATACAGGTTTGGAACAACTTGAGGGTGAGTAAATGACAAAATTCAGCTTCACCAGAGCATTTGTTTTTACCGGTCCATTAACAAAAGCAGCAGCGCCATTAAAACCCATGGAAAATCATGCAGATCTGCCATTTTTTCAGCACGATATGACACGGCAACATCTGAACAGTGACATTTTACCTCCGAGCACACAGAGGGCAAGTGAAGCTCCCCGAGTTTCGATGGTTTGGTTATCAAATCATGGCCAGCAAAAACAAATCTGGAAACAATGGGCGTTTTTCTCTCTATAGCGACTTGCGTAGCTGCAGTATCCCACAAGGAAACCGATGGACATGGGAACAAGGACACAGCCTAATTTTACACTCACACACATATACAGTCACAATACAAAACCAATATATAGAGTTTCAACCCAGCGGTGAATGATGGTCATTTAATTTCCAGTGAACATCCTTCCTTTCATCCATTTCCTCTCTCTCTCTCTCTCTCTCTCTCTCGATTGCATTTTTGGTTTGAACTGGCTGTTGGTCATTACTTATTGATGCTGGTGATGGGTTTTAATCAGGCATTCATTCAGACTTCCGTGCACATTTCTGGCCCTGAGGTTGCCGTGCTGGTCATGTGACCACCTAAAGCCATCCCACGGTTAAAAACGGCTTCAATCACAAAGATCCTTTGATCTAAAAATACTACCACAGACTATATTCCTCTCTCTCTCTTTCTCTGTCTTCCGCCGTTATTAGCTCAAACTCTTTCTTATCCTCATCTCTGAGGAGGAACACCTTTAATACTCTTTTTCTTTTTTTCCCCATGACTGTTAAGAGTTTAGATGGAATCGACGCGTTTCTGTCTGTATGTATCTGGGTCGAGACTTGTGTTGGGGACTGGAAGCTTTCTGTTGGTTTACACCTCAGAAAAGCATCATGGCGAGACAAAAAGATGTTGTTTAAGCACACATGGCTGCTGGGGAACACTGACTATGCTCCAAATGTACATTTCTTACTGTGCAGTATATACTTGTGTAATATGTAAAACAGTCAATAACTTCAGATTTTTGTTTGATGCATTGCTGCTACATGATGACATCAGTATGTCAAATGTTTGTGTGAGTAAAATATATTTTTTAAGTCTTGCTGAAATGGCAGTAGCAACAGAGTTTTCTTTCATGTTGTGAGTAGTTAACAGTCTCTCTATCTGATTGTGTATCTTGGTCGGAGTTTGTCTTGAGGACTGGAAGCTTCCTGTTGCTGGTGTTCACCTCAGAATCACATCAATATTCAAATTAATACCCCAAAACCCATATTTGAGCGCGCAGGGCCTCCGGGAGAAACTGGCATGTGCTCTTTCTCTCTCAGTGACTCCACACATTTCTCCCGCCCGCTCTCATTATTCTCCCTATCACTTTTGCTTTCCCTGCTTTCAGATTTCACATTCCTTTCTTGCCATCCGTCCGTTTCCATTTCTCTTCTCAATAACTCCATATGTCCCCGTCACACTCTTTATCTCTGAGCGCTTCCCTCCATCGCTCTGATGTCGAGAGGCTGCGGACGGATGATAACCACCGTCCAGCTCCGAGAATCAAAGCGAGCGGCGCCCGGGAGGCCGGAGGAGAGGATGAAAGAGGGATGAGAGGGGAAGAGTGCTGGCGAGGGAGAAGAGGGACAGAGAGAGGGAGAGAGGGATTGAGACAGGACGGATATCTGAAGGTGATTTCCCACTGTGAGTTGTGCTCCGAGTTCAGAGGAAAAACTAATTACAGACTCGTTTACATTATACTACACACGCACACGGGTGAATCAAACCTGTGGAGAACATTCCCAGATCATAATTCATTCCAAAAATCAATAAAAGATACAGGAAATTATATGTTGCATACAAAAAAGAAAGCATGCTTTTAATTATTATTTTTTTTTTTTTTTGCATTGTTACATCTCTAAAAATGTATTACTTTCAACCTAAACTCTCATTTGTGTAATGTTTAAAAAATTCCTGTTATCATTACTAATTAAAAAAAACAGATATTAATATTAAAATTAATAATTTCACAACTGCAATATGAATCAGGGTTATTTTTAATTAAAATGACAATTCTAAGTAGTACAATTTCTAACTTAAACTAAATAAACTTAAACTAAAATAAAACTAATTCAACATAAAAAGTTATATTTAAAATACAAATACAACATACCAAAGTACATAAAATTACAAAAACTTAAATGAAAAATTAAATTAAATCTGTAAAAATCTGTAAAAAGTATAAATGCATAAACCCTAATGGTCCAAAAAAAAAAAATGATGTGTGTGTGTGTGTGTGTGTGTAATTACAGTGGGCCATATCCTGCTGTCTGCTCTATCATTACTTATAATGGGGCAGGAAAAGTGTGTGTTTGTGTGAGCGACTGTGTGTTTCTCCTTATGGCTCGCCTCAAAAAAATAGGTTAGACACAGCAGGACTCCAGAGTTGACACCAGGATTATCACTCACCTGACACACACTCACACACACACACACACACACACACACACACACACACATCTGTCCATGAGTCCCTGGCCTGATATCATCGGGAGCGGCTGACGGCTGCTGTTTTGATGAACTAGGCTACCGGTGGGCAATTTCTGCTTGTTTTTTTTTCTCTTTTTTTTTTTTACCCGTTTAATGTAGTGGTCTTATTTAGACACACTGTACCACACAACTTTAACTCGAATCTCACCGTAATGTGCTTCAGTGAGAAACCTGCAGCAAATTCACAAGCGAGACTCTTTTACATCTTAGCTGTGTCTCCTAGAAAGCAATGTGACTTCAAGTCGATTTTTGAGAAAAAGACAGAGATCCTAATATCTCAAACTGCACTCAGAATTGCCAACATACAAAGTCTGCAATCAAGAAAACAGAAAATCTTATATGAGCATTTGTCATAAAATTCTACAAAGTTATCTGAGGTGTGTTCAACAATTGTATCTTTAAATAAAATAAAAACGATCTGAGGACCGTGCCCTCCATTATCTCTCCTGAGCTCTGAAAGAGCAACTTCTGAGCAGTATAATGTTCCAGTGGGTTAGGAAATAAAAGATAATTACACCAGGCTTTCGTGACAGGAGTTTGACCAGGTGTGTTCACTATTCAAAAGTACTATTCAAAGAAGTCTCTCGTGCTCACTACGGCTGCTTTTGTTCAGACAAAAACACAATAGACAGTATTACAGTGAAATATTATAACAATTTGAAAGAACTGTATTATATGTGAATGTGTTGAAAACGGTAATGTATTTCTGTGATGCACAGCTGAATGTTCAGCATCATTACTCCAGTCTTCAGTGCCATGTGATCTTCAGAAATCAGAATAATATGATGATTTCATGAATTTCAATGACATATTTCTGATTATTATAAATTTTAAAACAGTGTTGGAAAGTGTGACGCACTTGATTCCAGATTCTCTGTCGAATATAAAGTTCAAAGAACAGCATTTATTTGAAATAGAAATCTTTTGCAACATGATATGCCTTTACTGTCACTTTTTGAACAAACAAAAACTCTTACTGTTCCTGAACGGTTGAACGGTAGTGTGTGTGTGTGTGTGTGTGTGTGTGTGTGTGTGTGTGTGTGTGTGTGTGTGTGTGTGCGTGTGCGTGTGTGTGTGTGTGTGTGTGTGTGTGTACCTGGTATTTCCTTCATCATGAGCACCAAAAGTTCACACAAGTATAGTAATACCAGTAAATTCTGTCCTTGTGGGAACATTTTTTGGTCCCTACGAGGAAACAGTTTTTTCAATCTTCCAGAATGACGTTTTCGTCAAACTGTATTTGTGTGTGTTAAGGTGTAGGGTTATTGTAAGGGGATTGATAATACAATCTGTACAATATAAAAACCATTACGCCTGTGGAATGAATCATAAAACATGGAAACCTTGCGTGTGTGTATGTGATTCAACAGTCTGAGAATATGAATAACGGCGGACGTGACTGTGTTTGTGTCAGAGCATGTCGTGCGTTTAGACGAGTGTGTGAGCGTCTCGTTCCTTTCTCACCTCTACAGGTAAAGTGTATGAGTGTGTGTCTGCTTCACGTCCTCCGTATGAGTGTGTGTCTGGAAAAGCTCAGTGGAAAATTAATTGCTCAGAGGTTGCTTTTCAACATACGGGAAAATTAATTGTCAAAATGATTCATTCAAATAGCAAATTTCACAATCGAATGGGACAACTGTTGATATACAGTAAGCTGCTGATACAAAATAAGAAAACAAACTCGTTTAGTCCTGAGAGATTCTGATTAGAAATGCAAAAGTCTCCATTTACCCTCAATTTTTTTTAGCAGAGGATCATTTTTTTTAACTGTTATGTGACCTTGAGCTGATATCATGCCTTGAGTGTTTCCTGTGTGCCTCTTTAATTATAGACACACTTCCTCACTTTCTCTCAAAGGTAAATGACAGAAGACCAGACCTGGGCTACAATTAGTCTTTCACTTTAATTAAGGAAAAGAGACAGTGCCAATTACTGAGAGAGAGAAGGAGACAGAGAGAGAGAGAGAGAGAGAGGAGAAAGTGAAATGAGGGGTAGAAAAAGGGTGAAGAATTGAGGCCAAGGAGAGCGAGTGGCAGAGCGGAGATGAAAGGGAAAACCGGGATTAGGACGAGACGGATGGAGATGAACACATAGTGAAGAGAAACGCGCAGTTAATAGGATGTTTGTGTGTCTGCTGGTTTATTACTGACACACACCTGGACTACAGATGCTCCCGGGTGCACAAAACCACACACACTCGCAAAATCGCTGTCTAAACGATTAGCTGGAGATTAAAATGGACCGTATTTCCTTTCTCAGTAAACATTCCTGGTCTTATTGGTTCATCTGCACACGTTATTCCAAAGAAAACAAAAGTTTGTCTTTCTAATCTTTCATCAAGCGCGATAACTTATTCAGACTCTCAAATGACTCTCCGTTCTAGCTAATATCATCAAGCGATCTTACTTCTCTTTCCCACCAGACTGCATTCATATGTTACACTCATTTTTCACATGTAGATCATTTTATGACTCATAACATCCTGGCCTACAGTTGGATATCTCGTTTCACTGACAGATAACAGAACTATAACTTAACACTTTTTATTTGCATATTTTTACAAAGAGTTATTATTACGGAAGTAATACACTTTAAAAGAACACACTTAAATGTGAAAAGAATGTGATATTGTCAGATGCTTAATTTCAATTAAATTACAATTTATTGTAGTTTAAATTTACATGAAATGCAATTATCCTATCTTTAGATTGTTTTTGACCCACTTAAGTAGGACTCATTTTTATATGTAATTTCATAATTATAAACTATTGTCATTGAAATATAATTAAAGTGGACTGCTGAATGCACTGACTTTTACGTTGAACTAAAATATATTAAATGTTTTATTGAAACCTGTATTTTATCAATTCTATATGTACACTTGTAATTACACATTTCTAAATATGAAGTTGCATTTCGGTACATTTAAAATGCATTAACTTCGAATGTAATATCATATAACACACTACAGTAAAAATTATAATTAAATACTTTACATGTGCTTTAGTATGTTAGTCAACATCAAAAAAGTGCACCTATTTAAAGAACAACACAAAATCATAAAAACATGATATAAAATGTACTTAAGAGCAAACCTTTTAATTGAAAATTTTTACAAGTGCACTTTTAAAAGTGTATTTAAGTGTGTAATTTTTTTTTACAATGTAATAATAAAGGGTACGACCCTAAAATCTTTTCTTTTTCAGATTTTAGCATGCCAAGCTAAAAAAACACTAAGATTAAGAAAATTTCCACTAGTCGACCTCATTTATCAATTAAGTTTGACGATTTTTAGCTTCTACACACAAACCTTTTACAACATAAGCAGATTAAGCCAACCTGCCTAACTCACTGAAAGCGCTTAAACATCTGCAGCTTGTACAGACAAAATCCAGCTTCTCACGCTGTCATATGAAAACAAGCCTAGTCTCTTATAGAGACCACCATGAGAAATGATTTGCCCCTGTTACTATGCTGTCACTGAACCAGGGCATGTGAAAGAAAAGCCGACCGCTCCTAAGCCCACGCTTAACAAATGAACAACACTTCGCTCGTCTCAACTTGTTTACATACTTCATTTAGGCTGACGCATCTTTGAGTGTGGATTGGTTCCCTAGCAGACAGCCTATGAGCAAACACATGCTAGACAGTGTTTGCACTTGTATTGCTGTTGGGAGAAAATGACAGAGAGAGAGACTGAAATGATTTGCATTTGCACATACTTCTGTGATCTGATAGTGAAACAAGATATTCATCAAGAAAAATTGTCTATGTAAGTATTCAAATGCAAAAGTGACAGTTGCATTGAAAGCATAAAGACGTTTGTACATATTTAACTTGTGTTATTGCGTTAATCTAGCATTAGCACTCTTCAGTTTTTAAGAGGAATCATTTTTGTGCAAATCTTTTTCGTAGGCCAACATGCAAGTTTGCATCACCTTGCTTCCCTTGACAAAAACCAAACAGGATTTTTCCACAGGCTTTTGGATCAGTGCAGAAAATAAGCTCTGTGACCATAAAAGTTAATGAATCATACACATTTTGTTCATCATGTTAATCTTCACAGATGAACACAACTTCTAAAAAAGTCTAAAAACTATTTAAATGTGAAGAACCCATTTCCAAATATACTTATACTATGTATTTACTATGAATAAAATCAGCATTTCTGGCTGCATGAAGAAGTCACCAAATCACGCATACACACACACACACACACACACACACACACACACACTACTGCGCAATGCACTCAACTTGGCCTTGCATTTCCTTTGATGAATAAACCAAAATATCAACTGATTTTCTGTAATTTCTGTTAGGCTTTTATAAGTTAGATTGTTTACACTAAATTGGATAAAAGCCCAAGCTAGTGTACTGTGCAGTATATAGTGACTCATCTTTCATTCCATAATTAAGGACTTCCTTTGCAATCTGTTGAGCTCTTGAGCTCTATTGATGTGCAGGCCATCAGCTACCATCACAGCTTTTATTATCATCACATCCCCATATGGTTACTCACACGGTACATCATAAACACACACACTCTCACACAAAAACTGACCCTTAATCACATCCACTCCAACACACACACACACACACACACACATTGAGTATGTGTCAGTGGGAGCCAGGAGGCGTGCTGATTTGATCGGTGTGTGAACAGAGAAAGCAGACTGTTCCTGTCTGTGGCACACACACACACACACACACACACTGGCCCAGCATAACCCCAGCAGATATCTGATACATAATACACTCTCTGCATGACTCTCCTCTTTCAATCTTTTGTTTTCTCCATCTCCTTTCTTTCCTGATCCCTCAATTTCTAACCAAGCTTTCACTGAAATCAGACGACTTGAGCACGAAGAGGTTTGTGCTTACACAGAACAAATTCATGAAAATACATTATAATAAAGTATTATTTGACCTCTTCATTCATTCGTGAGTTTATATAGCAATTCTTTAGGAACAAATTTGTCCCCAGAAGTGAGCTAAATAAGACAAAACCATCCCCTTTGGGGATGTCCTAATGTGTCATATATTAAATGCTTTTGTTTTAATTAAATTGAAATGGGATATAGGAGTTATATTTAACTCTATGTAAATCATTTTGGCATGTTTTCATTCAGCTTAACAAATGTGTGTGCCAGAGGTAGCTTTACTGCACTGTAAACAAATAACCATATATATATTAACTTTTGAGTCAAAAATAGGATTTTAAATTACTTGAACCCTTTGCTGTGCTGAAAATCCTTTACCTAATTTGGTGAAAAAAATTACAGATCTTTTAAAAACTAATTGTAAATTTCTCATTGTGCTATATTATCACCAAATCTTTATTTAATCTTTTTGTCAGCATGTTTTCATTCAATCAGCACATATTTTGTATTTATTTTTTTTATTTTTGGAGCTGATTGATCTTTTTTTATATATATAATTTTGGCAATATTATCACACATAATAATTTCACAGCATAAAGGGAAATATAAAAGCATTTGTTTTGTAATGAGATCGGAAAGAAATCTCCACAAAAGTACCAACATTATCAGAACAATTTTGGGAAGTTGTTATGCCCTGTGTGGGCAAATTTAGTATGTTTTAGTCCAATGTGATAACATTAACAAGCATTTTCAGGAAAAAGAAAGTCCTCTATGAGTGAAAATGATCACAACACAAAATGAGGGCAAACTACATCAAAGACCATCAGAATTCTCCCAAATGTTGTCAAACCCAGAGGTTTTGTTAAGAAATGTTAATGGTTTGTGAGTGAAGTTTTTGTTGTTGCTGTCATTATTATTCGTTTTGGGGGGTTTGCGTGTCAAGTGCTGAGGTCTATATTCTAAAATACACTTCTATTTCCCAGATATCTTTGCTTTGTAATGTGATTGCACCTTCAGAAACAAAGATAGCATATTTCACTTCACATACTACTGAAAAAATGCACTACACACAAAATCTGTAGTTCCCTTGATGAATGAAGCACTTTGCATTTAGTGAAAAAAAAAAAAAAACAACAGTTAAGAGAACCGAAAATCTGAATACATCATGCGCTGAATTTTTAAGTTCTCTCAACAATTCCTTTTTCAGTGTGTGTATGTAAAAGCAAACATGTCTGAGAATCACCCAGAATGCAACAGTTTCTGTCAGTGGAAACAAGCTCCTATGTTTTTGTCTATGCTCACACTTCATCCGCTCCACACACACACCTGACCTATTTTAAGCGCACCCAAACACCATAGTGCAGATGTTTTAGTTATATGTGTTACATTCTCCATCTAAACAAAGGCACTTCAAGAGTAAATTATCCCTATGGTTTATCTGTGAATTAATTCATTAGGGTTATTAATTCCTTATAGCGTTTAATGTGATTTATCAAAGAAGAATGTGTAGAATATTCCCATCAGCCAATCAGATTTTAGTATTAGGTTTAGGCTGGTTATGCAGTTAATTAAGAAACAGCAAAAAGGCAACCAGCAAGGCTGCACTGGGAGGAAATGTAGGGGATCGTGCAGGTACACACAGGACAGAGAGAGAGGGAAAGCGCAGAAGCAGGAGGCACGTGCTGTGAACTACAGAGAAGATGAATGGCTTTGAACGTGCAGTCGCCAACAGGGGGCAAGTGGGGGAGTGCAAGCTCGAGAGAGGCGCAGAAAAAGGATAGTTTTTTTGGGATAAGAGAGATCTCACACTGGGCCCCAATGGGGGAACTGACACGCGATTCAGACGAGAGAGCTTGTGCTCTGTTTGAAAAGTAGAACGTGATATATGACGAGATTAGTGGAAAGGTTCACATACCTTACCTGCAAAAATTGCTCTGTTTATCTCTTCACAAAACTTCCTGCAAAGCATGACGGGTTTGCAGATTTGTTGATGTATGTGATACAATTATTTGAGAAAATGGGTCAGGTAATTTGTTCATCCCATAGACACCTGAGTTGCAATCAATTAAAGCAAAATTAAATGTCATTAGAGCTCTTGCAGTAAGACATGGACAGAAACTCAGATGGCTAGAGATGATAAACAACGTATCGGACTACCAAAGTTAACATATGTGTTACAGGAAATCTGTACATGTAGATATAGAATAATTGTGTGTATGTAATGTGTTGGGCAATTAAACTTCAGGCGATGTCTTTGTATGAGCAGCTAATCAATAAACAGACAATCTCGTTTTGGTGTACTGAACATTACATGTCACACAATGAGTGTTTTGTCAAAGACTATTTAAGGAGTTAAATTCTATGAAGTATCTCGAGGCTTTTGTTGGTTTAGGAACAACATCAAGCACTCATATTTTTAACCCTAATAAAACAACTGCCTCTAACTGCAAACTGAAGCCGATAGCCCCAAAATCCCTGAGTAATAAGAAAATTGTTCCAGGACCAACAAGGATTGCTGGAACTCATTCTACTTGAGTAAACTGTGTTAAAGGATTGGTTCACACAAAAATGGAAAATCTGTCATCATTTATTCACCATTGTGTTATTTCAAACCCATAAGGCTTTCATTTATCTCCAAAACACAAATGAAGATATTTTTAATGAAACCTGAGAGTTCGGGTTTAATGGACTTTCAGTGGAGGGACAGAAATCTTGGAAGATTCATAAAAAAAATCTTCATTTGTGTTTCAAAGTTCATCAAAACTTGTATTTGGAATGGCAAGAGGGTCAGTAAATAATTACCGAATTTTAAGAAAATGTTTGAGTAAACTAATCTTTTTAACCTGACACAAGTTGCATTAGTTGGCACAACTAGTTGAAACAGCCTAGAGGCAGAACTAATCAGCATCATCACCACTGACTTCCTATTAGGGACTAATTTCACATAGTTTAAACTGAAATTATGTAGTCGACTAGTCTAAAAGTACAAAACCATCAGAAGACAGTCAAAAACAATGTGTGTATATGCAATCCATTTGAAAATCCATACATAATTTCATTAGCTCTGTACTTGTACTTTGCATAATGACAATAAAGTTGAATCTAATCTAATCTAAAATACTTAATCTACGAACCAGCAGTCAAATAATTCTAGACACCTTATCATCCAAATTGTTCTTATTTTGAAAACACAAATTCCCCCTCTGACAGCAGGTGGCGCTTTTAGACAAGCAGAAATACAGCGGTTACCATGGTTAGCCCTGTAAACAAAGCAGCACTGTGCTTATAAACACTATTTTATTAGGCAGTATACAGAGATAACTTGATAAAAAAAATTAAAATAAATACAACTTTTCAGAAGAAAGTCATCTTTTCATTCATAATGTTTCCTCTAAACCGGTAAATGCACCACTTCTCCTAGTGGAAGTTTCTCCACAGAAAGTGACACGAAGAAAACGAATGCATGCATGCAAGGTCTGAGGGAAGATTAAATGAATGTGTTTTTCATTCCACATTTCAAAATAATGTATTTTTTTTCAACTAGTTGAATAGTAATATCGACAAGCAGCAGCAGTTCAGTTTAGTTGACTATTATTACAACACTAACTAGCTTCGACAAATATCTAAACGTTCATTAAACACGATTAACCAATTTGTCAATGAGGTAAGAGCAAACTAAATTTAAGATTCTCTAAAAACATATTATGCCACATCATTTTACTGCTCAGCTAAAATCTTGTTTTAAAGATATGTAGTCATTTTTACTGGAAACAAGACTGAAAACATAATTTATGCAGTGCATGAGGGTTGCCAAGAATCTGATCAGGGCTGTAATGTGTCTCTAAATGGCTCTGTAAGTTGGTTGCAATCAATCCTGGTCAACTGTTGGACGGGTGATTGGTTGGATTACATGAGCACGACACGCTTCTTCCAAACCTTTGTTTGCAACTCTATTATGGAAATGTGTTACTACTCAAATGCCTGTCCACTTACAGAAATGACCCACTACATTATTGGAGTTCCTCCATCACCTGATCAGTCCTCTTACTTCTGTGCTGATTGTGTCGGCCTCTGTAAGGTCAAAGGTCTCCTCTCATACTAAATGCCGATTCTCAACCTCTTTTAGAGGCATGTAGGAGGGAATGATGGAGACAGAGAGAAAAAAGATGAAATGAGAGACTCTTAGGCTGTCAGCCCCTCATCCATCAGGGCGGTATTGACACTGATGCACTGGCTGAAGAGACACAAAACTGAGTCAGAGAGAGAGAGAGATGGATAGAAGGAGAGAGGGAGGGAGCCCAATCCCAACAAGAGCCACTTGAGCACTGTTATCATCCGATCAATCTGCACAGTGTATGGACTGGCAACCCAGGCAATGCAGACCACAGTCAAAAACAAAAAACACACATGAAAGAATAAAAGTTGAAGAAGGATTCCTTCCACATGAGATCCACCATGCATACGCAACTGGAAGCTCTCTGGGTTTGAGACAAACATACTGTGGTAACTCTGTAGAGAGTAAAGGTGCGGGATTGATGATTAGAGATGAGACGCAGTTTAAATCTTCAAGCGGCTAATCACAGGATTAACAACCAAAGAGAGACTGAAGAACGGGGGAGAGAGGACAGCGCTGCTTTAAATGCAAATCCCTGTCTTATAAAAATCAGTTCCATTTAATAGGATTTCTAAGGAGGGATGTGCATTTCTGCAGTGAGAGAGAAGTAGGGGAAACTTAAACACTTCAAAAAGAAGAGAGAAGAATAGAAAGCACTACACCACTTAACATATATGATTGTGTGCCATTTTGAACATGCAACTACTACTCTTACTATTATTGCAATATGAATAATTTGCATAACAAGCAAGTTTCCTACATTCATTCTTTATTTAGATGCCTTGCTAATTTTATGTATTCCATTCCAGATATGACTGTGAGAGGAAATGCATGTGCGTATGACAGACATAGAGAAGAGTGACACAAATGAGACCGAGATAAATAAGTGAATCGGTGACAGAAGGAGGAATGGATAAGCTCTTTCTTTTTGCTCCAGGATAACAGAAGACGGAAGACAGAAGAGTTCCCGAGCTCTGACCTCACATGAAAGCCAGTTACCTCTCTCTCTCTCTTTTAGCTGATATTTCCTCACAAAGGGAATTAGAGATCAGTGCAGTGAACCTCACAGATCTGGCATTAGTTTAATCTCACGCAGGGGTTTGAGTTACTACAGAATCAAATCCAATCTCCCCCCTGCTGCTTCTGTTACTGACTTCACCATATTAGTCTTTACAAGTGCCAAAGCAACTCCACCCGGCCCCCCGCATCCCATCCTAGAGAATTATCAGGTACAGTTACCCAATCAGGTCGTATCGACTTTAGCAATATTCTGGTATGAAACAGGGGCCAAAATTAACACCTGCCAAATGCAAGTAAAACCAGAAATAAAGAAATGCTATAGTTAAAGCATTCATGATGCAAACTAATTAAAACAGAGGCAGGGCCTTAAAACAGTCAAAACATGAGTGGCTAGTCTTCACATTACTTTCAACATGTAATATATATATATATATATATATATATATAAATAAAAATAAAAAAGTAATGGCAACAGAGAAAAAATTCCAGATAAGATCAATGTGTTAAGACGCTGATAAACAGAAATCCAAATGAAAAGTGGTGAGAACTATAAAACACACGCCAACAAAGAGTTAATTCTAATTCTATTCTAGTCTGTTCTAAAGCTGCTTTAACGGTAATAGGGACAGAAAGATTTATTTTTAATGAATTGTTTCCTTTAATTGTAACAATTCTATTTACAGTGAGTCACTGGGACGCATTTTTTGAATATTAAAATATTTAAATAATTATAAATTATTTCATTTTACCGCAAAACCGTCTTGATGCAAGCGCTGCGACTTTTACACACACACACACACACAAAAAGTTAAATTAAATGAGAATGCAACTACCCTACACCTCAATTTAGTAATGCAAAGTACTGATTCGGTACATTAAAGTTCCTAAATCCAAGAGTCTCTGTTCCGGATTAAACGCAGGATCGCGTTCACACTTGAGAGGAAACTGGATTTGTGACACTCATCAGCCAATCACCGCGACAGAAATGCGTCAGTAACTCATTAATTGGAGCCAGTGTTGCTGTTGGAGGAGCATCACCTGCGTGTGTCTGTCACACAGCTCGGTTAATTGATTTCGGCAAGCGGGGAGCAGGTGTGTGCACCTCGCCATATAATGCGGAACTAATCCGAATCGTCCGTCCTGCGTCGATTAAGCAGCCTGCGGCAAACTGATAGACCCACCCCTTACGAAAATTAACCATGGTTTTACTACAAATAAAACCAAAAAACCATGGTTACTGTAGTTAAACCATGGTAACCACAAATTTACCATGGTTTTGCTATATTAACCATAGTTTAACCATGGTATTTGTAGTAAATCTGTGCTTTTACAAATGGCAGTCAATACGCCAAAAAACCATGGGTTACTACAGTTTTACTATAATAAAACCATGGTTATTTTTCGTAAGGGACAGCAGGCAGATACAGTCACCTTTATCCGACTGAAACCTCCGTGAACAGCCATTCGTCCTTCTATTGATCAAAACGACTACTCATTGAGGTTACTGGATGGAATGTCCCCTGACATTTCAGGACTCAAATTTCTATCGACCCAAGCCATGCATACATCGCCCATCCTCTCTGTAATTTAACATGTGCGTGTCACTTGAGCTCCACTTATGTTTGATCCACCCAACGGCGATTTTCAGAAATGAAAGAAGACAAAAGAATGCTTTAAGAATGAAATCAATGTTATTAAAGTGCATAGTCTATAGTGATTACCGGAGCAAAGAAATTATATTGATTATTAAAGAGCTCTTTAAACTGAAAGCACCACACATGTGAAAGCAGGGGCGTAGCAACCATTATAAGTGCACTTATTAAAAATAATAATAATAATAATTTGTCTCCACTTTAAATCCCCACTTTCTGAAATGTAATTATTACTTTTAAAGTAAAACCCACATCCTCCCGTTTGGAGGAGTCTCTTTGTAAAAACTGATTAGTTTAGGAAAAAACAAAACACTTAAACAAACCCAGGCTATTCAGTTGTTCTTTGCATCAATAAAGCTAAACAATTACGCCAACTACATTAAACAGCCCTCAGTCTCACAGTGCACTGGTCACAAAAACTGCACAACTAGACCATGTAACCATGCTGCTAACTGGACATAAGATTCGTGAATTCTTTCTCAGTAAGGGCCACTGAGTCGTACAAGCATGTAAAACAGAGGAATGTCCAGTCAAAACAACGCATAGCCTAATGAATACAATAACACTGCTTCTGTTTAGTATATATACTGTGTTATGACACTATTATATGTAACACTTCTTTCTCTATAAGGAGTCAACAGGTAGTTGCGTTCAATAGAATGATGGGGTTACCTTCATCCGCCACAGTTTCGAGCAGGAACTCCAGCAGGACCATAATCCAGAGCGCGCACACATTCCTGGAGAAGAGCTCCATCGTGGAGTCACGCGCGCTTCACTGGGGACTGTTTACAGAGATGGACAAACGGTGCAAAGGTTCAAGAGTCGTCAGCTGGGTCTGGCACCCATCAGGAAAGAACAATCGCACGGGGAAGCCACCAAGTCATGAGAGAAAAACACTTTCAGCTTCACGCACACAGTTGAATTATACGGAGAAAATCATCTACTGCTATATGAGTGAAGTTTGTTATAAAGATAGTGTGTGTGGGGGGGTGCGGTTTTAAAAATAATTTATAACTTTCTATGCCAAATATGCAAAATGCTGCCCATATCTTAAAATAACACAAAACCAGACTAAATCTCACAAATGAACTCTCAATCTACACGCAAACTACACGCCAGTTTTGTCCTCCACACACAGAAAAAGAAAGAAAGAAACGCCGCGCGCTCGCTGCGTGGAGCGCCTTTGTGAGGACTGCAGCTCGCTCTGTCCTAGTTTTCCACTCAGAAACGGGGTGGCTTTTTAAAATCCAGCTAATATGACAAATCCACAGGCCACTTCGGTTACTGACAGCGCGGAAAGGAATGGGGTTTAAATCCCCTTCGCGTCCTCCTCCAGCGCGCGCGTCCTGACCCCCGTCAGTGGATCCACCGCGTCCTCAGTAGCTTTAAAAACATGAATATCCTGCGGGATGTGAGCGATACTTCAATACGATCATACGCCAACTCGACGAGCGAACATCGTGTTGTTAATCCAATAGCGAATGCAGACAAATCGCGGAACGTTTCGTTAAAATAACCACGAACATGCGGTGGAAATCTCGCAGATCCTAGAAGTTACTGCGAGGCGTTGCGTGTTCAGGAGCTCGCAGTGATGTGAGGTGCTCAAAGCAGTCTCCTCCTCTCAAAGCACCTCCTCTCCTCCACTATAGGCCAGTTCACCACGGCGGTCAACAATCTGGACGAACACTATGCGTGACGATGATGTTTTGTCCGTCCAGTTAGTCGGGTCGTTGATTGTAGGTTGTGTAAAGTTGTATTTGTGTCTCTTTAGGTTATGCATTACTGTTTGAACTGTCTGTAATGATTAACGAACTGTACAGACAAACCTTTAAACTGACTTTTTATTTTCTGGCAAAATGTAAGTCCTGCACCCTGATTAAGAAAAAGGCAAATATTGAAATGCATCGCTCTTTTGAAGCATGCATGATTGAAAAAATAAATAAAAAGCCATGGAATTTTTTTAAATTGTTTTTTGCATTGTTCAAGTCAGGAAATGTCATGGAAATCATTTGATCATATCATTAATTATGCAAAATTATCTAAAAGTGATATAAACTTATTGGTATAGCTAGAGTGTGTCTCGGAGTGTGTACCTTAAAAGCACTGTACCGTAAATGATAATCATCCATGTTCCAAGTTCCATGTTAAATCGGCTGATACCATCACTGTACCACGGTACCACTATAGTTCTTTCTGTAAATATGTCTTATCAGCGCATAGATCAGCTCTTTCTGTTGACAACCCAGACCACAGCAGCCACTAACCTTTTTTTCTTTTAAATGTATGATGAAACCACACACAGGGAGCACCCCCCCCCCACACACACCCCTTTAATTCCGATGCTAATGCATCTCTGGATCCCCCTTCATCACACCTATGCGGATTGGTGTGTTATTTGGCTGAAGGATTGTACATTCACTCAGGTTCTTGTCATGCTAATTCAAGCACTTGTCTTCCGGCTGTAAACCATTATCAGGAAGACCGTGACGGAAAAGTGTGATTCTTGAAAAGCTCGGAGGGAAGAAAGTGTGAGGGCCTTTGAGAGAAGAGCTACTGGAAAAGGAAGCGAAATCATGCCGTGACATGTTTTATGTTATGTTTAACGTGAAATCTGAGGCAAGCCCATGTAAAGTATATGAGCATTCAATCACAGAAGGCCCACGGATATCTCTTCACACAAAGGATGGTCACAAAAGAGCTAAAGCATCTCACTATGAGTAGAACTCAATGTCTCAGCTTCTACAAAAACTATTTATAATGGTAACTTTGGTGAGTAAATGGGTCATGCATGCATGAGAAATGCATATATATTTACACACACTTTGTTGTCTTTCCCAGTTACTGTTTTCAGCATGAAATCAAAATGTGCCTATTTACATTTCTTATTCATTAGTGTAATTGCATTGAAAACTTATGTCTTCATATTTTTTTATGAAAATATAATAACTGGCTTTCCATTTCAGCTGACATTATCCTGACAGCATGGAGCATAACCAAGCATGTGTTAACCGCTTCCCTCCATTCACTTTATCTGCTGTGACGAATATAAAACTAGCATATTAATGCAACGATTCCGAAGAGGAAGAGGATAGAAATACTCATGTTTGAGACAATTTAAAGTAAAATGAAATGTCAAACATCAAAATGGACCTCCTTTTATTCTTTAAACACACATTTTCAGGATTTTTTTGTGGTGAATTTCATTCATTTCAATAGGAATCGCTGCGATTGGGAGTTTTGGACAAGGTAAAAAAAAAGTTCTTGAGGAAGTTTTTGAGGGTGACAAGGTCATATTTGATGTGAATTCTACAAAAGGTATGATTTTTAGAAGAAATTGAGCATGGAGGCCCACCCTTAACCCCAACCCTAAACATTACTGTTAATAGGGCATAAGCAAATCATACGAAAAGGTACGAATGAGATCATATAAATTAGTCAACAAAGCATAAAATAACTCAAAATCGTCATGAGATTGTGTTGGTGAAAGCATTATCTGCCTCTCAATTTACTTTCCATTTTTGGCTGACTTCCCTTCCGACCATGGCTAATGTTACACAGATATTTCATGATGACTTTAATACCGTCATAAGGATCATTGCAGTATTGGTCTGTTGGATGTTTCTCTGTCTGTCTGGACTCCAGTAAGAGTGAAGAGTGGGATAATGGCAATGGTAATGGTCTCGGAGAGAGGTGTGGGGGAAAGCGTGAATGGACGAGTTCAGCTACACTGTGTGTGAGGCAAGGGACAAGACAGATAGAAACCTGCATTGTGATAGCTTTCTTCAAAGTCCAGTCCTGACTTATACTGTCTGCCTCCTATAGAAGGATTTGGTTCTTTTGTGAATCACCCTAAATCTTTATTGCTGTTTCTCTGGGATGGGGCTAGAGTTGCATCTCACATGACAGCACTGCCTAAACCCTATGAAAACTACTGCATCAACACGATCAAAACTTTGCTGAATATCCTGTTTCACACAGTCTTTTACATGCCTCTCCTTTTTTACTGAGAAATCTTTGCTGGTTTTCATACAGTAAACATAAGAATAACTTTAATTTGGTCAGTTTTATTCCTCGGGGAACACTTACTGGACTGAAGCAACTTAGCTGTACTTGATTGTGAGTGCTCAGGCTTTTGAGGAACATTTATTTGTGTGTAAATGAAGCTACAGTACATGAGAGTTTGCCTAAATTTACAGTTCTCCGAAAACCTCCTCTCCATAGTAGCTCAAAAAATTCCTGGGCATTTGCATAAATTCATATATGCACGTCAGGACACATTAGGGTTGACATCAGTGACATCATCCTGGATTGACACATGTTGACCAAACCATGAGCTTTTGGTAATGTGCCCTTGATTACTCCGGGATAACTGACTCACTAATAAATGAGCTAAGTGACTTAATTATCTTTTATCCAATGCATATCTAAGTTTTCTCTTAGGATTGTTAGGGTTAAATATTTTGGGGTAAACACTGGGATCAGCAAAACTACAACCCATATGAGAACACTACAAGATTACTTCGCCAGAACCTGAGCCGAAGCATTCTGTTTACACAAAACACAGATTTATCTTTTCTGATTGATCTGTGAAAAAATGAATGTGAAAATCTCATGGAAACATGTCTTGTGCTGTAATGTTTTTATAATCAACTGATTTTTTTTTAATTTTTTTTTTGTGATGGATATCGTTGTTTTATTGTGAGTACGGATTTAACAAATTAAAAACATGTTTAATATAATTAATGCATTTAGATAATGCATGTATTTCTTTCAGTGTGTTAAAACACAAAGCAGTTTGGGCCTGGAGATTCAATGTGAAAATAGATTTTAACTTTAAAATTAAATGTGATTACTAACATGAATATGTACAATTAATTTGTCTTTTTTTTTAATTGATGGATTGCACCGACTCGAGGTGTTGTTGGTGATCTGTGATCTGTGCCTGAGCGAGTAACGGTTATGTAAATGCAGTTTTAATGCAGCAAATCTGCCACATGTACTTTTCCCTTGTGGCCTTTGAGCATCTGCATACACAGGCACGCATGTCTGCGCAAAACCTACACACCGACTTACACCCAACCAGACCCATTTTAATTAGGGACTTTTAAATAGAGACGACACATGAAAATGCTCTGTTGCCATGGTGACCAGCCAGGATGGAGAGGTGTAGTCAGGGGAATTTCCTGTGTGTCTGTGGGACACACACACACACACACACACACACACACATACGCATGCTCAGAAGCCTGGTTTCAGCCTGACCTGGTGGCAGGTATCAGTATCTCACCTGTTTGATGGCATACTGAAAGAAAACTGTGTGTGGGTTTCACTCTCCCTGCAGGATCACCCAGAACACACTCCTGCTTTAATACACTGACCCCATTCTGACTACACACACCTCAAGAGCAGAAGAACAGCATGAAACCTGAGAGATATTAATAGTTAAACTGGTGTGAGTCTTCAGATTGAATGCTGCAGGAAAGAGAGAACAGAAGAGTTAAATAACATATGGAAAAATGACCCATTTCAGAACTTTTATTCTGTAAAGAATCAAACAGCAAACCCAGGAACTCTTGAACTGCAAGGAGCATTGAAGAACCTTTTTTACAAGCTGATCTGTGATAGCATCTAGAGAAAGGGCAATGGAGCAGCTCCTTCACACACACACGTGTACCACCGTCCACCCCCGACTGTTCACACTGCATGACCTACTTCCTGTTTCAAACAATGGGCAGATGACCCGATCAGAGGGCACTGGAAACTGTGTTTGTGGGAATGTGTGTGTGGGAAGGTTCCCCTCCATCTCAAACACAGGAATGATTTCTAATCTAAAGAGGGGGAATACCATTCTTGTTTTTCTTCTTCTTTTTTTCTTCTTCTGATACCGTGCTACCAAGTGTGCAAGTTGTGTTGTATTTACACAAAATAACCAAAACAATAAAACAATGTTCTTTGAGTCAAAAGATACAATAATGTTGATATAAGGCAGTGAAGTGGTGTTATTAAGAATAATCAGTCCCAACAAGTCCCAGGTTTCCAGAGAAGGTCCACGTAATGAAAGGAAGGCACAGATATCTTCAGACGTCGATCCTCAGACGTGATGTCATCACACTGAACTCGAACAGACGGTATGTTAGTAGGGATCTTTGTATGATACTGATAGGGTTAATCTGGTGTGGTGATAACAGTGAGGCCTGTAGCTTTGTGTGCTGCGATGGTCGGTGTGTGTGATGGGTTTGTGTGATTACAGTCCGCTGGACAAACGTGGATAAACGTGTGGTTGTAGAATGAAACAATATAATCACTTCACATGATAGAACGCGAGAGATGTCGCAAACATATGATAAGAGCATATTATAGCAGCTGTTCTTTTATAACTGAAGAAATATCTTCTTGATGCATCTAACAGCATATCAAACAATTATTATTAGACTGAATAATACAATATAAACACTTACGGTCTGCAAGGAGGATTCAGGCCGCCCCATCAGCAAGGAACTTGGCATTACTGGGTCTGGATCTGTCGCTGTCTGAGTGCCTAAGGTGATTCTTAAGGCTGTCTTTACAGACCTCACTTCTCTTTCCCATGAGCTGCCAAAATGAGGTGCTCTGGGTGGATTAAACCGGAATCTGATTTGTTTTTTTGTTTTGTTTTTTTGCTAGCTGGTCTCTAATGCTGGTCTGAATCTGGGAGGAGGCATTGTCCACCTTGGAATTTTTTTCCCTGATCAGAGAGAATCTCATAGGTTTTCCCTCTTCGGGCAATGAAAGGCCTGAGAGACGGCAGGAATGAATCTCCATCCATGCGATCTGAAATGTATAAGTAGCACAACAAGGGCTACATGTAGTGCCAAATGGTAGAACTTGCCACGGATACACGATGGCCGGTTCAGATGTATTCCCATGATGCCACAGAAAGCGAAGGAAGGGTTTATCTTCATCAAGGAAATGGATTTGATGGAACATACCCTTCACGTCACTGCAGATGGCCACACAATGTTCTCGAAAGCAGAGGAACTCTTTCCTGAGTAGAGGCGTGGCGTACCTTTTTACACTATTCACATCGATCCTGATGGTTTTCTCCTCTAGGAGGTGAATAGCTTCTGCATCCTGTCGTGATCGACTGACCACTTTCTCAGATTGATAAGGAAGAGTATTCAGCTGCCAAAGCTTTTCGACTTGACGGAAGAGCTCAGCTTCAGGAGAAACACAAAAAATGAATATACATTCTTGAGTCTGCAAGTGAGGCTTAATAAGCCTTGAGGGACCTTGCAATGTCCAGATGAGCATTGTATGAACCACCGCTGGGTCTCCAGGAGGACCCAATCTCACTGGCTCAACAGGGCTTATCAAGGGAGGATAATCTGAGCTGATAAGTACCAAGGGGCAGCTTCATTCAACAAGATAGTCCAGTCTGATCCGTCGTCTAGCACAGCGTAGGTTTCTACTGACTTAACACCATTCTGAATGATTACTCAACTTAACTTCAGTAACACTTGCTTGCTACTTGTAGGTTGATTCAAGTATAGGGCCTGAGAAGCAGGGCTTACTGAACTTTCCTCCGATGTGCGGTTATTACTTTTACTCATCACATCAGCGTTGGCATTGACTTCATGAAAAACATCAAGATGCCTCCATTCACACCGCTTGCATTTCACCTGTGATGTGCATTTAGAGGAAGAATGCCCTCATCCGCAACGCCAACATCTATGCCCTGTTCTGATCCAACTCTCAATTTGCTCTTTAGTAAAGAGTTTGATGTTAGAGCACTGATACATGTAGTGGTGAATTGTGTTACAAAACGGACAATACTTTTTCGGCTTCTTCTAAGGTCTTTTTGAGTCCATGCATTCAGTCTTTGGGAGCTCTGCTGATCTCACTCTTACTGCTCTTTACCATGTAGGACAGTAGTTGGCTCTCGGGGCACAAAACCAGTTCGCTTGTCTTTGTGAACACTGTGTTTCACATGCTCAAGATAGGACCCTTACTGTGTTCCTTCAAACTGCTCACGAACCTCATATTCCATCCATTCTGCGAAATCAATCAGAGTTGGAATAGGAGAGGAGAAGTCGGCGCCGTTTGCCAGGGGGCCGGAGCCTGCTGCCATCCGCCTGAATGGGGAGGAGCAGGGAACGGGGGACTCCTGCCGGCTGCCCAAAACTGGAGGAGCCGTTTTTTTTCTTTCTCTCCTCTCTCCCCTCTCTCGTCTCTGTTGCTCCTCCTTCCATCTCCTTTTCTCTTGCCTCGTCTGTCCTACCCCCAGGTTCCCGCAGGTCCCCGTGAGCGGTCTCCCCTCAGAGGGAGGGGGGTGGAGTAGAGTGCAGTCTCGAGGGTACCCCCCGGCCTGCGAGAGGCGATGGGGGTATGTGACAAGTGGGGCAGGACAGAGAGCCGTGGGAATGGAGCGAGGCCGGTGGAGTGATTGGAAATGAGCGACACCTGCTCAACCCACCGGTCTCGAGTCCCACCACGGAGATGGAGGGATATAAAACTGGAGCAACAACAGTGACAGACGAGAGAGGACCAGGCCTGGACTTTAGTTGTGTTTGGTTTTTATTTGTGCACGTCAGTCATCCGTGAGGGGCTGACGCGCTGTTTTGTGTTTATTTTGATTATTAACGTTTGATTTGATTGTCCGCCGGTTCCCGCCTCCTTCTTCCCGATGATTATGAAGTTTTAATTCGTTACAGACGTCATTGACATTTTTAAAGACTTTTTAAAGGAAATAAGTGACTCTAAAAAAATCTAACACCCAGCAATGTGTAATTTCTTTGCATTAACATTAAAATGACTAGACAAAAAATTATAATTATAAAAAATTATATCCTGAGAAAAGTGGATTTTGAGGGGTGTACCGCCATTGACCTCCATTCATTCTGCACTCGTCCTGTGAGCGCCCTCATATGGAATCAGATTGGAACTGCAACCAGTTCAGAAGCCGGAAGTGGAGTGAGAGTGAAACTTCTCGCAATATTAGACATTCTCTTTATTTTTTTCTACACTCATATTAACTTTACTAACAAATATTATTAATACAATCCATAAGAATTCAGAAATATTAGACATTCTCTGGTATGGATATGCACGAATGGATGCAAATTCCCGTGATATCCGACCCGAAATCTTTAAAACTTATAATTATTATTTGTTTATCAGTAAGTATATCTAGGTAAAGACATGTTTTGGAACCTAGATTTTTTTTCTCTGTCATGAATAAAAATGTTTTTTAACCAAATAAGTTACATTGTGACTTTAATATTAATATTATAGTTAAATAATAAATCACTGAATATAATTTAAATAACAACAGCAACAATAAAAATAAACTGCAGAAACCTTTTCTTTTCAATTTGCAAATTTTATTTTATGATATAACTATTCTACTTTTATACTTGCATACATACATTTTAAAATTTAATTTCTTCAGTGCTTGGTATCTCAACGGAATGATTCTTCCAAAAAAAAAAAAAAGAAAAGAAATTTTGATTTATAGAAACATTTACTCACCGTCATGTTCTTCCAAACCCACATGTCTTTCTTTACAAAAGCAGATATTATGAAGACTGACAGCCTCGTTCACCGCTCGCTTTCACTGTATGGAGAAAAAAATGATGTGGTGAAAGTTAATGAAGAATGAGGCTGACATCAGTCCATAACATTCTGCCCGACATGTTTCGTGTTTCACTGAAGAAAGAAAAGTAATGGAGGTTTGGAATAACATGAAAGTGAATACATGACACAACTATAGCATTTCAAAGCAAACTACTCCTTTTGCATGATTAGATTTTTCCTTAATTTTCATGATTAATAAATAATGACATCACTAAGATCAAAACCCAGTCAGTGTTTTCTTCTATCACTATCTCTGCCCAAGTTTGTTAGTTCCTCACTCTTTATGTTTCTCCTTGACCTCTTTCAGTCTTTCTCCTTTTTATACTCCAGTCATCTCTCTCTCTCTCTCTCTCTCTCTCTCTCTCTCTCTCTCTCTCTCTCTCTCATTCACATTTAGTCTGAGAGGCATGACTGAATGCTTTCTGACAGCCATAGCTGATAAATAAAGCAATTGACAGTCTGAATGCTTCCCTCAGGTGAGACTCAAAACACACACACACACACACACACACGTTCCAATCCGTCCTTCACACTTTCACTGTAATCTCACCATATTATTTAATTTCACCTACTGTACACTACACACACATCCACACACATCCACACACACACACACACACACACACACACACACACACACACACACACACCTTGAGATGTCTGCTTGATTTTAGTGCAGTAGATGATATGCATGTGTGTGTGTGTGTGTGTGTGTGTGTGTGTGTGTGTTGTGGCTAATCACATTTGACCACACTGATAGGTTGAAAGCCCTATTTCGGCTGATAATTAATCCGTGGTGCCCTGGCGGTTAGCCGCAGCCATGAAAACACTCTCACACAGGTTAGTGTGTGTATCAGGGCGGTGAGGAAGCATCTTTGTTGTTCAGCTTCCTCACAGGAAGAGGGTGCAGCCCCTGACAGACTGAACACATTCAAGTTGAGCTCAGCTGAGCAAGCACAGAATAGACCGGGTTTTATTCAGGCATTTGTTCAGAGTAAATTAGGAGTAACAAATATCTACAGATTTGATTCAGAAGAGGCCTGGACAGTGAAAGTGGACAGGTAGCTCGACAGCTTATATACTGTACATGTTCAGAGAAGGACAGACTATTACTCTTAATATTCTACATGCACTTCTGCAAAGTGCTGAACTTGACCGTCTGTTTCCATTGTGATGGATGAAACCAGAACGAGGTGCCACACTTTTCTTCATTTGTTGATTACCTTAAATAATACTACTAATAAAACTGCAAAATGTATGTACTTCTATGATGATAACTGAATGACATTGACTAAATAAAAGAATAGATCAGACAGAAATAAACATTTGCTGACAATGCGCTCTCTCAGGCCATTCAAGATTAGGATGTGTTTGTTTCTTCATCAGGTTTGTAGAAATGTAGCATTGCATCAGTGTCTCATCAATGGATGCTCTGCAGTGAATGGGTGCCGTCAGAATGAGAGTCAGATAAAAACATCACAATAATCCACAGCACTCCAGTCCATCAGTTCACATCTGGAGAAGACAAAAGCTGTGTGTTTGTAAGAAACAAATCCATCAAGAAATTTCAATTTTAAACCATTGAAGACGAGTCTATAATCCATAATAAAATAATCAATAATACTTGTGGATTATTGTGATGTTTTTAATCAGATGTTTGGACTCTCATTCTGACGGCACCCATTCACTGCAGAGCATCCATTGATGAGACACTGATGCAATGCTACATTTCTCCAAACCTGATGAAGAAAGAAACTCCTCGAGTGAACATAATGGAATGCAGTATGGATACTTCAAAAACAGCATGTCTAATATGGTGGTCTGCAATTGGGAATACAGCCACACAGTAATCATCCATCCACACCGTAACAAAAGCTTCAACACAACACTTGTTAACATAATTATTTTTATTATTCTTGTAGCTAATTTACAACAAGCATTTCACTGAAATTAAACATTTTTATTATCCGACACTGTCATTGGTAAATCTCTCTTTTAAGATAAATCATTTAAATATACTTTTGCATCAGATGGCATTGTTGTTATTCATAATTCTTCTTCTTCTTTTTTTAATAAAAGCAATATTTTCAATCTGTTCAGGATAATTAGAATAATATGTTATAGCAAATACAAATCCATAAAATACATTTGATTCTTTCAAATAAATAAATTAATTCAACTCATAATTCATTCTAGCAAGAGTGAAGTCATACATGTCTCTTGGTAATGCATTGTGTGTGTGTGTGTGTGTGTGTGTGAGCACTTTAGTGCAGCTCATACAAACTGCAATATATGTTCTTATTTTTAATTATTTATGTGGCCAATAATAAAATTTGGGAAATTTATTTAAAGGACGCGTTTAAAAAAGGAAAAAAAAAAGAAAAAGAAAAAAAAGTGGTATATGTAATGCGTGCAAGTAATTTATTTTTTTTTTAATTATTTTATATATATATATATATATATATATATATATATATATATATATTACAATTTCACAGTAAAGTTTAATTTCTAGTTTTTAGTGAATTTTCACATTTGATTGTGTGCAGCTCCACTTTGGAAACCACAGCAAAAGCGTCAGTCTTCACACAAAACCGGATGTAAACAAAGCAGTAAACAATTCAATAATAATATAAAATCTATAAATAAATAAAACGGCAAGAAAAGAACTATCACTGCACTCCAAACACACTTAAATATTGAAATTCAAACGCAAAAAAGTCAAAAGAAAATAAGTGAAAGTAGCTTAGAGCCACGGGATCGCTCTGTATTCCTCTGCTTTCACCAGAAACCTCACGCATGATCCAATCCTCCCTTTAATATATGTTTCACTTTATCTTCTTATCAACTTTTTTTTTTTTGGCCTGACACAAACGGTGGCATTTTTTTTTCTTGTTTAGATTAGTCTCAATCAAAGTCTGTGTCCATAAATCACTACAGTTATGCTCATGGCATTGATTTACAGGAAATCTCACTTCAATCAGATGCAAACCCCTGACTGTGTTCAGGACAAACCGTCATCTTCATCCTTGAATGTGACACCCTCTGAGCTCAAAGCATCGCTGTCACTGCACAAAGGGTGAGAAAGCCACTTTATCGTCCTCTCATGCTCTCCTCAGACAGGGCTGAAGTGGGCACTTCGTCAACCTCACAGAATTATGGGCTGAAATGGCTTACAACTGAGTGTTCGGCTCTGAGAAGGGTAATTAGTCGAAGGCAGGCGTAGATTGTTAAACTTAGCTTGCTAAGAGGATTATTCTCTGGCACTACAGCCATTCATTTATCTCATTAAACATAATGAACCCACGATCGTATTCCAATAAAACCCCAGCATCATTAAAACCCACCAATTAACTAGTGATGATGACCACTGAGATGCATCGAAGTAGCCTCATTGGTTTGATTACAAGTGTTAACTCTAATCTGATACACAGCATAAAAAAAAACAAATTGTACAATACACCGTTTTCCTGATAGTATTTGTGTGTGTGTGTGTGTGTGTGTGTGTGTGTCTATGGAGCGTTTAGGCCAGTAAGGCTACGTTCACATTGCAGATGAATGGGGAAAAAACCCATTAAATTAAACTCTGATCCAACTCATAATCATTATGTGAGTAATCACTCTGGAGACACAGAAAAATGACTCGACGTTCCTGTTTTTCCGACCTGATCTCCTGAGCATACATAACTATTTTAAAGATGGCAATTTCATATGAATTCATGCAATGCATTCTGTACAAAAATTATGTAAAAAAAAAAAAAAAAAAGCATGAAGCTCTATCACACAAAACCATACAAATGTAATGGTATGAATTCATATGAATTAGCCACCAATTCACCAAAACTGTTACAAATTGCTGCAAGTTTGCATTGTATTTTCACAAATACGTACACCGTCCCAAAGCCTTCACTAACACCTATCCTGAGCTGTGATCAAGAAGAGCCACTAACAAAGCATCGACTATTATACAATGAATTATCTCTGAGATGTAAATTTCATCAAAATAACCTACTACTCATCAGAAGGTGATGCCTGATTTATCTTAGCTGAGAAAAAGACAGAGGACAGTGAAAACAACCACTGGCAAGATGGCGAGGGGTTAATAAATGATAAATAAATTCATAATAAATTTATAAAGAAATAATTAAATATCCCAATATAATTACTGAATATATAATTTATCATTTTATACAAATGCATTTAAATAAATTATTTTAGATAGATATTTAATAAATTTAATTCTCTCTCTATATATTGTGCCATTCAGCACAAGTGTGATCTTAACTGAACTGAAATCCGAAGGCCAAAGTATTAAGTTGGCTAAAATTCGTAACATTATGAGAAGATTATGGAAGAGCCTGATATTGCACATTAAAGAGCAGCCTGGAGTCATTGTGTAGAGCTGTGGCGCTCGGGGAAATAATCCATCCGAGCAAATACATTTCAGCTCAAAGGAAAACATCAATCTGGCTGTTGCAAGAAGATCCAGACAGAAGAAGGCAAACATTACAAAATCTATTGTTGGCATGTGTTTAAATGTGCCATGTTTACATGTAAGCGCAAGAGAACCAACAGAAAACAGACCCTGGGACATCAAGCGTGTGGCTTTCTGCGGTGTGCAGAACCAAAGTCACAGTCTGCGTCTTCCGGTTTTCATTCATTCATTCATTCAGGTGATGAACTAGCTGCAAACTATTTCAGGGGAACATTCGAAGGACTGAGGCAAACGTTTTAGATCTGCCAGCACAGTACTTCCTGGATTTCAGGAAGCACACGTCAAGCACTTTACATTTGAGAAAGGAATTAATCGCCCTTGATGCTGAGAACTGTGAGTGAACGTCAGTCTCTGAGTAGTCATGGTATCTTTGATATTGAAGATTTCAGCGCATTATTGATACGGATAAATATACTTTCATATTTCAGTTCAGCTTTAGTATTGTAAAACAAGCTCCTTTAATCAGGAGCGGCTCTTGAACGTCTCATTCCGGTAAAAGCCAAGGCGGTCGCCCGTCTCTCTCCACTTCCCGTGTTGATCGGAGAGAGCCAGAGGGAATCTGACAATATACAAAATTGCTTTGTAGCATCCCAGTTCGTGACGGAGTAAAAACAGCTCACCAGTCCTGTGTGAAAGGACGTTATTCAGAGAGAAAGCCAGGAAGAAACAGAGAAGGGTTGAGAGAAAGGCAGAGAAAGGAAGTTAAAAGCAGAAAAAGGAAGTTACAAAGCTAGGAAAGGGAGGATAAGAGAGGCAGATGCGGTGTGGCCAGCTCCTGTGCTGTTCCTCTCAGTCTCTGCTACTTCTCTCTCTCTCTCTGTCTGTTTCTCGTCAGCTCTGCGAGTCGGGCTCCACAGTCCAGGGCGAGCTGGGCGAGGTGGTCTGGCTCTGGCTCTGGGTGGACTCTCACAGACGCTCCCTGGTGGGAATCCAGATATAAGGCCCTGACTGCTCCTCGATCACAGTTTTCACCTTGTGATAAACCTCCTCGAAGCTGTCGCCCTCCACGATTGCTGAAAAAAAAAAAAAACATTACAGCATTTACTCAAATAAATTATGCATACAGATGTACCTCAACTCAAGCAAGTGTAAAATTAAAACAGTTATTCATTGTTGTACGAATGCAACACTGTCAGCAAAAGCGTTAACCACATGCAACAACGACAGTTCTCTTAAAAGGACAACTTATCTACTTATCAATAAAAGTAGCTTATTGAAAGGTGCATATTAGAGACTTTCAGTAGTAATATGTCCCTTTAAGGTACTACTATGAAACCTTAGGGGTACTATAGCACAATTTGTGCCTAATGCTTTTTTTAGAGTTTACATAATAAACGGTTGCATTGATTCAACATTTGTGTATCAATTAACTTTTTAGTGAAATCATTGCAAGTCATGCAATCCTTTGTTTAAATCATGGGTTTTCAACCAGGGGGTCTCGAGATGACTTAATTTAAGATATGACAAAGCACATTAAAAATCAAGCCATTTCTCACTTTAATTAACACCCCTAATTTATTATGGTTTTCTCTGGAGAATAAGCATTACAATGGTCTTGGAAAAACTCGATATATGAGGTAGCCTAACTCTAGGTGGCGCAACCTGCAAACAATCACAATATTTAATATGTGGCACAAGCTGACTGGTCTCTGCTGATTCTGCAGCCAATTAGATTGCTTGCTCAATATTTATAAAGTCTGGTTCAGTGTTTGTTGTAAGTTTGTCATGCAGTGCACCTGCATCTTAAAGCCTCCACCTCCCCCAGCTCCACCTGTCTAGATCTGCTTTGGGACTTATCTATGCAACATGGGCATATTTGACATGCTCACAGCAGCATGTCTGTGTATCTACTGGCAGTAGCATGTCCATACTTGCTCTGCAGCAGCAGCACGTGTAGCAGATGTAGTTGCACGAAGAGCACATAAAGGATGTTAACAAAGTCTTATCTATTAACACGCTAAAACTATTCAGAGAGTCGTCAAGATTGAATTATAAAAGTGTGATTTCTATACTTTCATGTAAAATAATAAAACTCCATGGTGGTTACAGTAGGTATTGCCTAGTTAATAAATGTGGCATGTGTCCTCCAGGACACTAGTGGGCGATGTGTGAAACTGTCTTACCAGAGAAGCACTCCAGGAAATCTTGCTCCAGTTTAATAGCGCGGTCCATGCCTTTCCTGGCTTGTTCCTCAGTCAGACGTGTGTTGATCTCTCTGGATAAAAGAGCAGAAATTGAAGTTTGGTCTTGATGAAGACATACACTGAGGTATGGTTAAACAGGGGTATTTTAAGTTCATGTTAATCTGATCGTTGCGTACAGGACGTTCTCCAGTGATTTGGGCCGCACGAAGATGGCGATCGGGTGAAGCTGTGCGGCCTGTAGCCTACGAACTGCATTTGCGGACACATCCAGGATACAGTGCTTTCCCTGCTGCTCACAAACACACAGACATAAATTTTAAGACTTGCAAGAAGGATACGCAAGTGCATTATTTTGTCCGAAACACTTGATCTAACCTGTTCGGCCACCTCTCGGACGCTCTGAACGCTGGTTCCATACAGGTGGCTGTTGTACTGGCCCGCCTCGATGAAACGATGGTTCTGGATGTCTTTCTCCATCTGTTCCCGAGACGACACAAAATGATAGTCCCGCCCATCCACCTCATACTCCCGCTTGGGTCGTGTCGTATCTGAGAAGAGCGGTGACATCATCTCGTGACTATGATATCCGATACGTTTAATATCGGCAGACGAAAGGTGTGCTGAAAATGACTCCTTTTGTTTGAAGTTTACTGCTTATCATAAGAGAGGAGGCTGTGGGAAGAGAAATGTTGGGCGAGCATCTAAAGAGAGTTTTGTTTTACTGAAATGAGATGAGAGATTCTATATGAATAGGATCCTGTGATTCCAGACTGAACTGGATTCTGGCCAGACATGTGGAATGCAGTCATGAAAACTGAATTTACAGAGCAACTATTGGATGAATATCCCAATGTGGATGTGGAGGAATAATCAAACGTAGGGCTGTGTAATGAGCTAAATCACATGAGACTGGATTTTAAAGATGAAGTCTGTTTTTTTTTTCTGTGTGAGTGACGCTTGAGGTGGTTTCGGCATCCGCACTATACGAGGACACAGAGAACCTCTCTTAGAGTCACTTCACCAGCATTTCACTTGACAAAAACGATCAGCATATCAAATACACACAGAAACGAAATTCTTCATGACAACCCATCAAAATAAAAGTTTGGCTTAACTTTAAGAAACTTTGACATATTATTACAATATAATGGCATGTACTAATTCTTAAAATAATAAGAAAAAATTATATTGTCAATAATAAAGGTATTGGATTTTTTAAGGAATATCACACAATTTTTAAAAATTGATAAAAATTATTTCTCAACTGTTGTGCAGCACTTTGTTTGCCAAACAATTACAATCGTGAATTTTATTTTGATTAAATTTTAAGAGATTAATAAAGTTGTTAATGTTTTTGATTGCATTTATTAAGATAAATAAAATAAAATATGATTTATGATTTAATCCTAATTAAATTTTATTTTATTTATCTTAATAAATCTTCTTTCTGGGACATTTCCAAACTCCCTAAAAACTGCAGTTGTAAAGCCCCTCCTGAAAAAGACCAATCTTGATAACACAATTTTGAGCAATTTTAGACCAATATCTAATCTTCCTTTTATAGGCAAAATTATAGAAAAGGTAGTTTTTAATCAGCTGAACAAATACTTAAACTCAAATGGATACCTGGACAATTTTCAATCTGGTTTCCGACCACATCACAGCACAGAGACAGCACTCATTAAGATAATAAATGATATTCGCTTAACTTGTGACTCTGGCAAAATATCAGTGCTGGTATTGCTAGATCTCAGTGCTGCGTTTGACACTGTCGATCATAACATACTACTAGAGAGGCTGGAAAACTGGGTCGGGCTTTCTGGGATGGTACTCAAATGGTTCAGATCATACTCAGAAGGGAGAGGCTATTATGTGAGTCTAGGAGAGCATAAGTCTAAGTGGACGTCCATGACATGCGGAGTCCCACAAGGGTCAATTCTTGCACCTCTCTTGTTTAGCCTGTATATGCTTCCACTAAGTCAAATAATGAGAAAGAACCAAATTGCCTATCACAGCTATGCTGATGATACCCAGATTTACCTAGCATTATCTCCAAATGACTACAGCCCCATTGACTCCCTCTGCCAATGGATTGATGAAATTAATAGTTGGATGTGCCAGAACTTTCTTCAGTTAAACAAGGAAAAAACTGAAGTCATTGCATTTGGAAACAAAGATGAAGTGTTCAAGGTGAATGCATACCTTGACTCTAGGGGTCAAACAACTAAAAATCAAGTCAGGAATCTTGGTGTGATTCTGGAGACAGACCTTAGTTTCAGTAGTCATGTCAAAGCAGTAACTAAATCAGCATACTATCATTTAAAAAACATCACAAGAATTAGATGTTTTGTTTCCAGCCAAGACTTGGAGAAACTTGTTCATGCCTTCATCACCAGCAGGGTGTACTATTGTAATGGGCTCCTCACCGGCCTTCCCAAAAAGACCGCTAGACAGCTGCAGCTCATCCAGAACACTGCTGCCAGGATTCTGACTAGAACCAGAAAATCTGACCATATCACACCAGTCCTCAGGTCCTTACACTGGCTTCCAGTTACTTTTAGGATTGATTTTAAAGTACTTTTACTCGTATATAAGTCACTAAATGACCTAGGACTGAAATGCATAGCAGATATGCTCACTGAATATAAACCTAACAGAGCACTCAGATCACTAGGATCAAGTCAGTTAGAAATACCAAGGGTTCACACAAAACAAGGGGAGTCTGCCTTTAGTTACTATGCTGCCCGCAGCTGGAATCAGCTTCCAGAAGAGATCAGATGTGCTAAAACACTAGTCACATTTAAATCTAGACTCAAAACTCATCTGTTTAGCTGTGCATTTATTGAATGAGCACTGTGCAATGTCCGAATAGATTGCACTATATTTTCACTGTTTTATGTTTTATTATTATTTTTATGTAAAATCATTTTAATCATTTTAAAAGTTTTAAAATTACTTGTTTTATTTTTGTTATTATTTTTCTTCATGATTATTTTACTTTCTTTTATGCAAAGCACTTTGAATTACCATTGTGTACGAAATGTGCTATATAAATAAACTTGCCTTGCCTTGCCTTGCCAATCAAAAACATTAACAACTTTATTAATTAGGATTAAATGTTTTATATATATATATATATATATATATATATATATATATATATATATATATATATATAAATGAATAAATCAATGAAGTTCTATGAATTCTGTTGATGAGACATGCTTTTTTATTATAGAAAATGTATTAATAAAATAAATTGTTCTTATTTTGTATAATGAGTGATTCATGATTTAAATGAATTGACATGTTACTACTAAAATTGATTACTACAACTGAATTAAAGCATTTAAATTGCATTGTAGCAATCTAGAAAAAAATAAATTCAGGGGAAAAAATAAAATAAATAATATATGAATAAATATATGGCCCTATATGATCTCAAGGATAAACTTCAACATTTGGATCCACAAACCTCAGAAACTTAATTAAACTTAATTAACTTAAAAACCTTAGCACCCTGACTCCCAGAAACTTTGTAAAGCCAAATAAGATCGGAGCTTGCTGTTGAAGGGAAGGCTTTCTGCATGTGTGTGAGCAATAAACACATCTGAGAGTATGAATACTTACGAGGGACACAAGAGCCAAACTTGTCTGGGAACTCCGACAGCAGGTCATCATTCACTCTGTCCTTCACCGGGCCCAGAATAATGATGGGCCTCGCGTAGTGCACTAAACAGGGTGCGACACACGAGAGACACTATATGAGTACAGAGACTAAAAGACAAAGCAAAAGACGGAAGTGAAGAGAAAGAACAGCAAACATATGACAGACAAAAATTCAATACCTCAACCCTAGTGAGCTGCCTGCAAAAAACACATTTTTAGATATCACTCTCCCCACATGAAAACTAATGAGCTTTTTCAGACATGTTCAGTGCTGAAATAAACAGCAGTTAAATCTAAAAAGATCTGGTTTCACATAATTGTTCACAGGCTTCACACTAAGACTCAACACCGTACTGTGTGTAGACGTACAGTATGAGCTTTTTCTTCCATTTAGGACGCTGCATACACAGACCGTAGAAAGCAAGGCATCTCACTAGGGTTGGATCAGAGCCAGTGCATGCAGTCAATGACACAACATATGAAGACTCAGTCGATTTATCCCACCTTCCACTTGTGCAACTGTCTCGTAACTTCGTACGGGCTCTTCCCTTCCTGAAAGAAACAAATACACATGCATCAGTCTCTGTTTGAGCAAAAATAAAACTGTGCCAGTATTCAAAAAGATGTTTGTAACTCACCCAGAGAACCTGTACTGTCTCGACTTCGGTCCTGTCAGAAGGAAATGTAGGGGACAACACTTAATAAATTGTTTCCTGCATCAGTTTAGATGTAAGTATAGATGTATATATAGTATTTAAATGTTTTAGCAGGGATCTTACCCTTTCTTTCGACTTCAACCGCGTCCACTCTTTTCTCTCAACCCTGGAAGAGAGATTCATCTGAATTATACGAGAATGACACGAGATTTCTAACTAAACAACAGCAGGAGGAGCATGGAGTTCACTAGGAATGAACTGTGCTGTTGTTTATTACGACTCACAAATTATGCAAATGAGGAAACAGCGCAAACACTCATCATCTGGCGTACTTTACCAAGACTGTACAGCTGATACGATGTGTGATATTGCTGAACTATAAAATATATAAAAAAAATAAGACAAAACGCTTTTTTCCCCCTAAATCTTACAGTTGGAGGGTATACTGATTGCATTCTAATAGGCTACGTCATGCAGTGAATGGATAATGTCAGTTGGATAATGTCAGTTCATGCATTGTTAAAACAGCAGTTATGACACTGAAGACTGGAGGAATGATGCTGAAAATACAGCGGAGCATCACAGGTCAATAATTTAGGGTACATAGGGTAAATACATAATTTAAACTCTATTGACAGCATATGAAATGTTACAATATAATTGTGACTGCCTCAGATTATAAAAAAATAAAATTACACCACTATTCAAAAGTTTGGGGTCATTGGATTTTTAATGTTTTGAAACAATCTGCTCATCAAGGCTGCATTTATCTGATCACAAATACAATAAATGTAATATTGGGAACTATTATTACAATTTAAAATAAATGTTAGGTATTTTATTATATCTTAAAATGTAATTCATTTCTTAATCATATAATTTAGGGTACATTTCATATCAGGATTTTTTTTTTTAACAATATGATTCCTGAATAAAACTACTATTGGTTTATGTTTATATATTTCATCATTTTATATTATCTGCTCATTGCCAATCTTATTCATATAGGAAATAATGATATAAGAAAATCTGAATATATACTTATAATTCTAAGTATACAAATTTAAATCTGAATATGTAGATGTAAATCTGAATATATAATGTAAATTGTGAATATGTGGTTTTGTCTGAATATATAAAAGTAAACCTGCATATATAGGAGTAAATCTAAATGTATATTGTTATAAAGCTGAATATATAAATGTAAGTTGAGAATATATAGAAGTAAATCTGAAATATATAGTTATAATTCTGAATATATTAATATAAATTTTAAATATATAGATAAATTTGAATATATAAATGTAAATTGTGAATAAATAGAAGTGTATCTGAATATATACTGTAGTTATAAGTTATATAGGTATTAACATTTGTTAATCATTATTTTGAAATCAAAACTTGATCACTAATAGATTTTTAGATGTCATGTTTTTTTTTTAACAAACTTTGCATAAAGATAATTCTCAACTATGTTATAACAGAATGATTTGATATACAATTTTTCTTTATGCAAAATGTGCGTAAAATGGCCACAAACAGGTTTTCTCATTATATATAATGTATTCATAAACTAAATCTAATTTGCATATTAATGTGGTTTTAACGTGTAATGAAAAAAGAAGTTTAATAATGGGAGAAATAATTGACAAGATTTACATAATAATAAATAATGTTTCATAGGAATATTGAAATATAATTTCTTTCCCTGTTCATCTGTTGTGTCTCCTAAAATGCGTAATAAACATACTTTTATTGGTGTTGTCCTCATTTGAGGACATGTATGGAGTCAACGTCCTGTTTCGAACATTTTCCTGAGATGTTGACTTACGACACACCGTTTAAAAATTAATCAGATTTAAATGATAATAACTCCGGGATATTGGTTTGTTTGAACTCAGAGGGAGTGTCAGCCACATTAAAAAAGTTAACAGCTTAAGTCATCTCTGGATTAATGCGAATTAGAGATGCGAACCGTTTAAAATGATTCAGTTCGATTTGGTGAACTGTTTAAAAAAGATCCGGTTACATCAAGTGATTCATTTGCGAACCGGATATTACAATTAACTGTCAGATTTCCATAAGAGTGTCACTAAATTAATATCAGACATTTCTGAAGACCAAGGAGAGGAAGTGGTCATGTGAAACATTAAGTGTCTCTGAATGTGCTCTGTACAGACATCCAGATTTAAATTGTGGCATGGATAGAAATTCACTAGAATAGAACGAGAGCGAGTTCAAAGCTAAAAACGCCTCTTTCAAGCTTTCTGAATATTATTTCACACACACACACACACACACACACACCTCCTCTTGCTGGGGATGAAGCCGACCTCCTCCTCGTCCCCCTGTGGGCTGACTCTGCAGGCCTGCCACCACTCCTCATCTCCACAGTCCAAAACATGCAGCACATCTCCAAACCTAAAGCCCACGGCCTGACTCAGGAAGCCACAGTCTGCCGTCTTATCATAGTCAAACAGAGCCCTGCCAAGAGAGGGAGAGGGGTTGAAACGGACGAACATCAAAGGAAAAGCATGCAATTACACACACCTTTTATTTTTGGCCTTGTCTCATTTTTATTCATCGTCTCTGTTCAGATTGCACACTAGCCTTCAGATTTGCACACTGTGCAGTGCTCACTATGTTAAACGGCATGCGATCCCATTGTGTTGCATCTTAAACACTTCAAAACGAGCACTTAAATACTGAGAAAGAGATATTGAATAGTTTCCATCTCATTGTGGAAGTTAAGTCAAGTTAAGTGCAGGGGATTGTGGGATATAGTATATTCAGTGTTCACTGCTTATATTCTGACCATTTTGGCAAATGTTGTAGGTTATCTGGGAAATCCACCACTGTGGAAAAAGAAGTGCACTTTACTGTGCATTTGTAGTGTACTTTAAATCTTAGTATTTTAAGACACTTTTTAAGATACAACACTCAAGTGTTTCTTAACACACTTAAGTAGACTTAAAAAAAAGTGTACTTTGTAATATCAGATTTAAATCATTATGATTTAATCATCTTTTATCAAGAAGGACACTTATTTTGAAGTGTTGACTAACATACTTAAGCACATGTGAAGTACTGTATTACTAATTTAAGGTTAATATATGTTAAATGTACTAAACTGCAAATGCATTATTACAAGTGAGCCATTAAAAATATACTTAAATACATTGCATTCAAGCTTCAATAGATAATGCATTGTATCTTGGTATCTTCACAGTATATTTTATTACACCATGAATGATTATCGGTACAATCACTTTAACAATATTGTAAAGACAGTACAAGTAATTATAAAATGACATATAAAGATGCACTTAAGTACTACTTAAGTGAGTCAGAAAAGCACTTTTTATTACACCAACTGCATTTTAATATAAATTTACACTATAATGAATTTTCATTTAATTGCAGCTAACATGAAATGTAATGTCCGTAAACATCTCTTTTAGTTCACACTTAAGTATTTTCTTTTAAAGCATATTATTTCCCTAATAAGTCCTCTGTTTAAAAGAGTACTGCAGCAAAGGGCTTACAAACCAAAAAGTTGAATATTGCACAGAGTATACATGGCAGTACATGCCAGATGTGTGTCTCTGTCAGTGTGTTTACCTGATATAAAATCCTCGTTTAGTGTTACTTCGTAACGTAGTTGTTCCGGAGCCCATACTGCTGTTCATCAACTGCTCTCTGAGATCATGAATTTTAGCTTCAAATCGACTGTACTCTGCACAAACAAGCACAACTCTTATCCAACACTGCATTAGAAATCAACCATTTGTGTCAGTTTGCACAGTGACACAAGAATTAAAAGAATATATATATGTTTTCGAAAGAAGTGCTCACCAGAGCTCCATTCATTTGACTAAATATACAGTAAAAATATGAAAAAATAAATGAATTTAATGTGAATAAATTAAGTCAAAAGTGTAATTTATTTCTGTGATGCTCCGCTGTATTTTCAGCATCATTCCTCCAGTTTTCACTGTCACATGATCTTCAGAAATCAGAATAACATGATGATTTACTGCTCAAGAAACATTTCTGATTATTATCAGTGTTGAAAACACAACATTTTTGTTGAGAATGGTGATACATTTTATTCTTCAGGATTCTTTGATGAATAAAAAGTTTGAAAGAACAGCATTTATTTAATATAGAAATATTTTGTGACATTATTCATGCATTTAATGTTACTTTTGATTGGATTAAAGCATTCTTTCTAAATAAAACCACATGAAAAAATACTTCATAGTAAATACTATAGTGTTTTTAAACAATACTATAGTAAAGTACTTGAATTCATTTGTTCTATATAGTTGCTGTGATAATATAACAACTATGGTAATATAAACAAATTACATCTCTGAATAAATATTATAGCACAAAATAACCAAGAAGAAAAAAAAAATGCAAGAATTAGATGTTTTGTTTCCAGTCAAGACTTGGAGAAACTTGTTCATGCCTTCATCACCAGCAGGGTGGACTATTGTAATGGGCATATCACCCCAGTCCTCAGGTCCTTACACTGGCTTCCAGTTACATTTAGGATTGATTTTAAAGTACTTTTACTCGTATATAAATAGAGATGCACCAGTTGACCGGCCATAAATCAGAACCGGGTGGATTTTGCTTGAAATACATGATCGGCAATCAGACGATTTTTTGTCTTTTTTTGGCCGAATTTTCCGGAGGTGCGCCCGCGTGCACAGACTACATTGTAATCATTCGCTAAGTCATTTGTGTGTAAGTATTTCGAAATCTGTGCGCAGGACATGGGCATCCGTTCAGCGCTGGAAGTGCAGAGCAACACTAGTGATGTCCGATTCGCAAGCGAAATGTTCAATAAAACCGGTTCTTCTTAGTGAACCGGTTGAACCAGTTCACCAAATCGAACTGAATCGTTTGAAACGGTTCGCGTCTCCAATACGCATTAATCCACAGATGAATTAAGCTGTTCACTTGTTTAATGTGTCTGACACTCCCTCTGAGTTCAAACAAACCAATATCCCGGAGTAATTCATTTACTCAAACAGTACACTGACTGAACTGCTGTGAAGAGAGAACTGAAGATGAACACCGAGCCGAGCCAAATAATGAACGAACACGCCCACTGCTGGAGCGCTTCTCGTTCTTGAGTCAAGAACCGGTTGCATCAGTTTTCGTATCATCAGTACACTGAACCGAAAACCATTTCAGTCAGACGTTGTAATGGCCAAAACTATGTATTTTGCATGTATCACATTATAGTGCGGTGTGCCCTTTAAGAGACTAATCACTTGACTTGTAACGCACGCTATGTGGTGATGACGCAGAAGGACTATATGTGTGTTTAATGAGGACCCCCATGGATGATAAGTACGCTCTGCCTTCTCGTTGTTATTTTTCTCTTTACTTTATTTGTAACGCCAAGAAAGAGTTAATCTCTCATGTATGAGAGGAGTGCGTTGCCGTGTACCAGCCATTAAATGTGTGGAACACCAACTCTGCGTTTTCTCTTTCACTTAATGCATTTAACGAGTTATCCGAGAAGAAGCGTTACAATTGGCGCCCGAACAACTGAAGCTGGATCCGTCATCTGTGTGGGACCTACGGCGATGAAACCCTAAAACTAGTACGGGAGTTGGGGAGCCGTGAGAGTGTTCAATCGGCATCGTGGAAGCTGGTGAGATTAGCTTGCTAAATCTGGTTGCCATGTGCGCAAGGAAGGAACACCTGTATTTCTGCGTGAGTGGATGACGCAGTTTTGTTGACAGCGGATTAATCTGCAACATTTGGACTTTGTGCTTTATTGAACATTTTGATATTGTTTACAAGCTGGTGGTGATGTTTTTTTTGAACGAAATAGTTCAGTTGGAACAAAGGATTATTTTTTCTTTTGAGGGAGTGATCTAATTTAAAAATTTTCCCTGCCTGTTTTCCAAGCACAGACTGATATTTTTTTTTGTATATAATCTTTTTGGGATATTTCAGCAAGGATTTTTGTGTGTGTGTGCACGTTGAATTTGACTGCACAAGCGAACAGCAGAGATTTTTCTTTTCAAAGACTACTTGTGGTTTATTTTTTGTTGTGCATTGGAATTTCGTTTTGAACATTTTGAGGAAACAAAACACCTGTTGGAACTGTTTTTCTTCATCTTGAACTCTATTTACTTATGCTGGACTGAGGAATAGTTTCAAACTCCGGACATTTTTCCATGGTCAAGTAACATTTCATTCAATTTAAAGCAACATATTCTTTTGCTCTGGGCCTATTCTGTTACGAAAAATACTAAGCTCTTGCAAAATAGACTATAACTAACTCAAAGGAATTGTTGAATTTTTTTTGAAGATTTTATTGATGGTGTGTGCATTTTAATAACGGGTTGTATTTTTCTGGGTTACATTTAGAATTTTTACAATTTCTAGATTGCTGGTTATGTAAATGCACATTAGCTGATATGGCTTCTCACCCAGACTTTAACACTGACTTGACTTACACATTACCAGATTCTGCCCCCAGACAGAGACCAAAGTTACCGAAGCGTGTGAGCCTGGAGACTCAAGTGGAGCTCTTACAAGCTGAAGTATCTGTGTTGCAACAGTGCCTCAACGATTCTCTCCAGTTGCAGCAGAGTATATTAAGACGTTTTGGTCCTCCTGATGTCAACAACCCTGCAGCACCACATGTGCAGCTCCCTCCTATGGCCAGCTCTACGCCACACATCCATATTCCTCCAGACCGAATGCCATTACAAAGTACAACCACCAATAACTTTTCTCACGCAAACACGACTTTCTCACCACAGCCCAATTCTGCTGATGTTTGTAATACTAGTAGAATCCTCGCATCTGTTCTGTACCAGTCAAGGCTTGAACCACCTGTGTTTGCGGGAGACGGACACGTTAGCCCTGAGGATTGGCTACAATCGGTCAATGTGTACAGAACCTCCCTTGATTTAACCGATGCTCAGATTCTTCTCGAGCTGCCACGGTTTTTAGCAAAAGAGCCAAAGAAATGGTTTTCAGTCCTTGACGCACATGTCGTTACATGGGCCCAGTTCTGTGATTTCTTCAGGAAAGTCTTTCTTCCTTCTGACAGCCAGGAACAAATAATGAGAGGTATCTTGGACCGTATGCAAAGCCCTGAAGAGCCCCTTCCTACTTTTGTGGCTCACATGCTAAGTGAATTCAGAAAACTGAAAACTCCTCCGCCGGAGCAAGAACAAATCGACCTTATTTGTAAACATGCTCTTGAAAAGTATAGAGTGGCTCTCTATGGAACTTCTGTTTCCTCTGGTATGGATCTTCTGCTGAGGGCTCACGAGCTCCATGTGGTCCTGGGACCAAGTAAATGTTCATTGCCTGCAATGCAGAATAAAGCTAAATTTGTCAAAGAAACCTACTGTTACAAGTGCTCACGCCCTGGCTTCACTTCTCGAACATGTCCAGACTGCAACTCACTTTCTGGAAATGGCTCACAACAAAGTGAGTCCCCTAATGCACATTCGGAACCTGCTCTTGATGCAAGAGTTACAAACGACCCTGAAAGTAGCAATGCAGGGGAAGGAAATTCATTTGTAAGGCACAAGGGAAACTCCAAAGGGGGGAGGATGATTCGCAGAGGCAATCCTCCCTCCAGAAGATAATTTCGCCTCAACCGTCTAATGCTGCTGTTCCAGAACATCCTGTCCTTTGCCATGTGGAAGATCCCACATCACCTTCCTTTTGGAACACTCCATTTAGAGTCAAGATTAACCTACATGGCCAGGTGTTAGATGCTACACTTGACACAGGCGCATCACTTTCTGCGGTGCAAGCGGACATTGTTCAGAATCATGCCAAACTGAAGGTTAACATTAAACCATGGTCTGCTCCCCCAATCCAACTAGCAGATGGTGGGGCATGCCAACCCTTAGGGCTGACATGGTTGGCTTTTGGCTTCATGGGACAGCGTTTTTATCACAGGTTTGCCATTGTCCCACGCTTACCCTCAACCTTGGTCTTGGGGATGGACTTCATGTTGCGTGCCTCCATCACCATTCACATCCCATCCAGAACTGTTGTCATAGGCAACAATCCTTTATTAATAGAGGAGATGGAAGGCAGGGAAGTGCAGGAGTCGGAAAGCAGTTTGTTATTTATGGAAGTCCTATCTTCCGCACTTCGAGAAAAGGTTGAAGAAGCATGTCTGAGTAATGCTGAGAAGGAACAACTGTCAGGGCTACTTGAAAGTTTTTCTGATCTCTTTGACGGTCATCTGGGTCGCACATCACTAATTGAGCACTCCATTGACACGGGGAACGCCAAGCCAGTCCACCTTCCCCCTTATCGAACCTCCCCAGCTAAAAAGCGTTTGATTGAGGATCAAATAGGAAAAATGTTGAACGATGGCATCATTGAACCGGCAACAGGTCCTTGGGCAGCCCCCGTGGTGATTGTTCAGAAACCTTGTGATGAACCACGATTTTGTGTGGACTATCGTGGGTTGAACCAGCTTACTGTGAAGGACTCTTATCCATTACCAAGAGTTGATGAGTCCTTAGACTTCCTTTCTAGAGGAAAATTTTTGACCACGATCGACCTTGCTCAGGGATACTGGCAGGTCTCCATGGCAGAAGACTCTAAATCTAAGACTGCTTTTGTTTCACATTGTGGGCTATTTCAGTTCCGTGTGCTTCCATTTGGTCTGTGCAATGCACCAGCGACCTTTCAAAGACTAATGAACAGTGTCTTGGCTGGTCTTATTTATAGGTGCTGTGCAGTCTACTTGGACGACATTGTTGTGGCTTCGCCCACTTTCAAGCAACATCTCAATGACCTCAGGGAAGTCCTTTCACGGCTCAAGTCTGCCGGGTTGACCATTAAACTGGTCAAATGCCAGTTTTGTCGCAGAGAGCTCACCTTTTTGGGGTACCGCGTCTGTCCGAGTGGCATCCTGCCGGACCAGGCCAAAGTGAAGGCTGTTATGGACTTTAAAACCCCTGTCAATGTGAAGCAAGTGAGGCAGTTTTTGGGCCTATCAGGCTATTACCGACGGTTCATACAGGACTACGCCCACCACGCTGAACCACTGTTTGCGCTCACTAAAAATGATGCTCCTTTTGTGTGGGACTCTGCATGCCAAGACGCCATGGACCTTCTGAAACAAAAATTAACTTCGGCACCAGTGCTAAGTTTTCCTGACTTCTCTCTACCTTTCTTTGTTCCTGCCGATGCCTGTGATGCGGGACTAGGAGCTGCACTGATGCAGAGAGATCTGCATGGCAGGGAAGTTGCTGTGGCGTATGCTAGTCGTGCCCTGCATAAATCGGAGAAACCTTATTCAACGCCCGAGAAGGAATGTCTGGCCGTCATTTGGGACCTTGAGCACTTTAGGCCTTACATTGAGGGTCTCCATGTCACAGTCTTCACTGACCACAGCGGGCTCAGGTGGTTGATGTCCCGTCCCAACCCCACTGGCCGCCTTGCTCGTTGGTCTCTCCGCCTTCAGGACTTCGATTTCGATGTTGTCCACAAGCCTGGATCTCGAAACAAAGTCCCTGATGCGCTGTCAAGGAATCCTCTAGCAGATGATGTGCCACCAATGGATCTTCTTCCTGACTACGCTGTGATTGGTAGTCTTGATCTCCGTACGCTACCTTCAGTGACACTTACGGATCGCTCTCATGTCAGACAATTACAGCTTGATGATCCAATCACAGGTGATCTCCTCCGTAAAATGGATTACAACAGGAGAGTGAGATGGATGATTGCTCTCAGTATTCCATTCAGGATGGCCTGTTGTACTTCCAAGATCCCAAACCTGCTTGCGGCATCCACCCCTTGAAATCTTTAAAGCTGTATGCTCCTGCTTCTCTCAGAAGTACTTTGCTGAGGTACTACCACGATCACCCAACTGCGGGTCACTTAGGGATAACCAAGACCTTGGCCCGACTGAAACACAGGTTTTTCTGGCCTAAAATGGCATCTGAGGTGAAGAAATATGTAACCTCTTGCACGGTTTGCCAACTGACTAAACCAAGTCAGAGAAAACCTGCTGGTCTAATGGTCCCAATTCGTCCCCAAAAACCTTGGGAGTATGTTGGGGTGGATTTCGTTGGCCCTTTGCCGCGTACTCCCAGTGGAAATTCTTACATTTTGGTTTTTGTTGATTATTTTTCAAAGTGGGTCGAGATCGTGGCAGTGAGAGAAGCTACTGCTCAAGTGGCAGCAAATAAACTGCTAAGTGAAGTGTTTTCCCGTCATGGGGCCCCCACATATCTAATTTCAGACAGAGGTTCCCCTTTCATGAGCGACCTTTTTGAACGGGTGCTCACTCTTCTGGGAACAGAACATCGCCTCACAACGGCATATCACCCACAGTCAAATGCCACAGAGAGGGTGAACCGGACTCTCAAGACAGCAATTCGAGCATATGTGGATGATAAACATACAACCTGGGACCGATATATTCCACAAATTTGCTTTGCATTACGAACAGCATTGCATGAGAGTACAGGTCAAACCCCGTCCATGATGTTGTATGGGAGGGAGTTGAACACTTCATTGGACCTGGTGACTCAGCCTGTCTGGGATGGAATAGAGGAACCTGAAATTCCTTATCCTGAGAGCTTACGTTTGACATTGCAAGAGGCACATGACCATGCTAGGGCAGCCCTGGAAACCAGTCACAACAAAAGGAAGCAGCAATATGACAAAAGACGTCGCTCTGTTTTTTATGCCATTGGTGATCTTGTCAGAGTGAAAACCCACCCTAAATCAGATGCTCTGGCCAATTTTACAGCAAAACTGGCACCCTTGTACTCTGGTCCATACCGTGTCACTCAAGTTTTGTCTGATGTGAATTACAGACTTGCGAAGTTGGACACAGGACAGGATGCTGGTGTCTATCATGTGGTCAATATGCAGCCTTTCCACACTTGGAACGCATGCAGCAGCCATACACCAAATGGGTCTCAGGATGAGTCTGAAACACCCAATGAGGGGTTGGGGGACACGTTGCTGGTGACACAGAGGGGTGCAGACCAACCTCAAGACGCTTGCTTTTCTCTGCCTAATGAGGCTGATGTTAATTGTGACGATCCTATTGACAATTCACATGACGTGACCAAGCATAACATGAGCAGTTGTCCTCGTAATGCAGACGCTGATGCTAACACATCTTCACAACATACACATCTTCCTGACTTTGACATTGATCTTGAAGGTCATCGCTACAATCTCAGACCTAGACTGGCACCTAGAATCACCTCAGGGTGGTCAGACAATAGATGGACTAACGAGTATCATACTGACAGATTGGATCTGAAGTAGTAATGTGTTTGCTTGTTTGAATTTCTCCTGTATTAAAAGTTACTAATACGCTTTACTTTCCTTGCGTTGCAGTGGGAATCTAGAAAGCATTGTTCTAATTGTTATAGTTTCATGTGTTGTGTTGAGGAAAAACAAGTAAATTGTTTTACACATATGGGTTGGTTACACAAAATTTTTTTTTTTTTTATGTGATATGCCGTTGAAAAGCATGCCTTCTGTATGTAAAATATGTTCTGGGTTGATGGATTTCCAAGTTTCCATGTATGGAGTTGAATTTTACCGTTGTCCTTATGTTGTGTACGGCTGGGGAGAGCCTTTTTCTTTCCGGTGGGGAATCTGTAACGGCCAAAACTATGTATTTTGCATGTATCACATTATAGTGCGGTGTGCCCTTTAAGAGACTAATCACTTGACTTGTAACGCACGCTATGTGGTGATGACGCAGATGACGCAGTGTGTTTAATGAGGACCCCCATGGATGATAAGTACGCTCTGCCTTCTCGTTGTTATTTTTCTCTTTACTTTATTTGTAACGCCAAGAAAGAGTTAATCTCTCATGTATGAGAGGAGTGCGTTGCCGTGTACCAGCCATTAAATGTGTGGAACACCAACTCTGCGTTTTCTCTTTCACTTAATGCATTTAACGAGTTATCCGAGAAGAAGCGTGTGGCGAGTGGGGCGGGGCCGAGAGGCGTGGGAACGAGGAGTGAGGCCAGGTGTAGTGATTGGAGATGAGCTACACCTGAGCCCCACCGCTAGTATCGAGTCCCACGTAGGAGATGGAAGGATATAAAACTGGAGTGACGACCGTGAAGGACGAGAGAGGACCAGGCCTGGGACATTACTTTATGTTTGCTTTTTATTTATGCGCACCAGTCGTCCGTGAGGGGCTGGTGCGCCGTTTTGTATTTACTTTTGATTATTAAAATGAGTTTTTGATTGTGCGCCGGTTCCCGCCTCCTTCTTCCCGATGAATATGGAGTTTTGTTTGTTACAGTGGTGCCGAAACCCGGGAGAAGGAGGGACGCGCTGCTGAAGATCCCTCGCCGCTGTGGTGAATCCGCGGTGCCCTCGAGCTGGCGAGGAGTGGGCCGCCAGGGACGCTCGAGGCGGTGGGCTGGAGCGAGTTGCCGGGGACGGGCGAGCTCGCTGCCGACCGCCCACGACAAGGAGGGGCGGCTGCCGTCCGTGAGGGAGCGGAGGAGTCGGCGCCGTTCGCCAGGGGGCCGGAGCCTGCCGCCTCCGTGAAGGAATCCGGAGGGGCAGGGAACGGGGGACTCCTGCCGCTGCCCAGAATCGGAGGAGCCGTCGCCGTCCATCGGGCGGCGGAGGAGTGTCGCGCCGTCCGCCGAGGGCCGTCCAGTGCCACCGCCAGGCACCGCGGAGGAGATCACCCAGCTGGTGGAGGGCCGAGCAGCAGTGCGTCTGGGAACCGGATTTTTTTTTTTTTTTTTTTTCTCTCTCTCCCCTCTCTCGTCCTTGTCGCTCCTCCTTCCATCTCCTTTTCTCTCGCCTCGTCTGTCCTACCCCCAGGTTCCTGCAGGTCCCCGTGAGCGGTCCCCCCCGGAGGGAAGGGGGGGGGGGGAGTAGAGCGCAGTCTCGAGGGTACCCCCCGGCCTGCGAGGGGCGATGGGGGTATGTGGCGAGTGGGGCGGGGCCGAGAGGCGTGGGAACGAGGAGTGAGGCCAGGTGTAGTGATTGGAGATGAGCTACACCTGAGCCCCACCGCTAGTATCGAGTCCCACGTAGGAGATGGAAGGATATAAAACTGGAGTGACGACCGTGAAGGACGAGAGAGGACCAGGCCTGGGACATTACTTTATGTTTGCTTTTTATTTATGCGCACCAGTCGTCCGTGAGGGGCTGGTGCGCCGTTTTGTATTTACTTTTGATTATTAAAATGAGTTTTTGATTGTGCGCCGGTTCCCGCCTCCTTCTTCCCGATGAATATGGAGTTTTGTTTGTTACAAAGCGTTACAACGTGTCCGATTCATGAACCGAGGAGCTGATGATGCTACGCATGTGTGATTCAGCGTGAAGCAGACCGACACACAGAGCGTCTGATCCGAACTGATTCTTTTGGTGACTGATTCTGAACTGATTCGTAAACCTAAGGCTTGAATGAAGGGCAATCTGGCGAAACGTAAATTCATTTAATTACAAATACATCACAATGGATTATGTGTAGAAAGTGTATCATGGTTTCTTCGCTGATGACACTTAATTTATTTACTTTATATCCTCAAGAGTTAAATGCTTGTATGCACATTATTGCTGTTACTGTATTTGGGTGACTTGTGAATTGTAAACTTTTCATGATTATGATTACTGACTTTATATATTTAAATGTTTGATAGACATGGCGTCATTACGTCGAGCGCAAAAGAACCAGTGAACCATTTTTTTTCAACCGATTTATTGAATCGAACCGTCCGAAAGAACCGGTTCATGGAAAAGAATTGAACTTCCCATCACTAAGCTACACGTCAGGGGCACAGATAACAGGAAGTGAACAGCCGTTGGTGTACTGGCGTACAAATAAACCTTTCCTTGCACTCACTGAAGCTGCGCGAGCATACTGTAACTGTCTGCGCACTGCACAAGCAAAGACAGTGAAGCACTGTGCAGATCAACTTCTCACATGTTGCATACTTTCCTTCTTTCTTGTTTGTTGCTTAAAGATAAAAATAAAATAAAATCGGAAATCAGTAATGGAATCGGCCATTAAAAAGCATGATCGTGCATCCCTATTTATAAGTCACTAAATGACCTGGGACCATAAAATATATTGCAGATATGCTCACTGAATATAAACCTAACAGAGCACTCAGATCACTAGGATCAAGTAAGTTAGTTAGAAATACCAAGGGTTCACACAAAACTAGGGGAGTCCGCTTTAGTTACTATGCTGCCCGCAGCTGGAATCAGCTTCCAGAAGAGATCAGATGTGCTAAAACACTAGTCACATTTAAATCTATAGACTTAAAACTCATCTGTTTAGCTGTGCATTTATTGAATGAGCACTGTATTTTATGTATAATCATTTTCTTAACTGTTTTAAAATCATTTTAAACCTTTTAAATACATTTTAAATCATTTTCAAAGTTTGTGTGTGGGAGATAGAGACTGTGTGTGTGTGTGTGTGTGTGTGTGTGTGTGTGTGCATGTGCTTGTCTGTGAGTGTGTGTGTGTGTGTGTGTGTTCCCTGACCTTCTGGTCTGTACTGAGCGATGATGGTCACGGTCTGTCCTGCATTCTTCAAGGCAGCTGCAGCTTGTTCATGTGTAGCTGCCCGCAGATCCACTCCATTCACCTGAGAAACACACACAGATCATCACAGTCACACATCTCACACAGCAATACTTCTCATGTTACTGTAACAATACTGCTTCAACAGCTCAACAAGACAACAGCAGCAACTCCAACACATTATACAGTAAGTACTGCTGCATTGCAATATTTACTTTTCTTTTCTTTACAGCATTTTAGTTTTCAGATCCTAATATGCTGACATGAACAAAACAGCTCTTAAAGGGACAGTTCATCCGAAAATGACTCAACCTCAAGTTGTTCCAAACCTGTATGAGTTTCTTTCTTCTGCTGAACACAAAACAAGAAGTTTTGGAGATGGTTAGTAACTAAATATTTTGGTAGTAACCATCAACTTCCATGGTATGTTTTTATATATATATTTTTTCTCCATACTGTGAAAGTACCGTTAACCCTTTGGTTACAAGCATCAGCGTCTGGTCAACAGAGGAAAGGGAACAATCTGAGGGTGAGTAAATGATGACAAAATGTTCATATTTGGGTGAACTATCTCTTTAAAATTACATAATAGTATTATGACAATCAGCATGCTCAGACATATAAATAAAAATGCACAATATGAGAGTATAAAAATATATATACTGTATGTATACATGTTGTTATTAACTATACACTGTTCAAAAGTTAGTAAGGTTTTTTTAAATGTTTTAATCTCATGCTCAAGAATGCTGCATTTATTTGATCCAAAATACTGTAAACAAAAAAATATATATTATCAAATAATATCAAATATTATTACTTTCAAAATAACTGATTTCTATTTGAATATATTTTGAAATGTAATTTATTCCTGTGATGCAAAGCAGGATTTTCATCAGTTATTACTCCTGTCTCTTAAATGGCATATTAATATTATGACGATCAGCATACTCGAAGCACAATTTTTGGGTGTTTCTTGGATTGTCTGTATTCTATTTTCATGCAAAGACTGTTTGTGTATTATATCTTGCACTTTGTCTTTGAATGTCATGTATAGATCTATGCATAAATCTCCTGTTCAGGACTACTGGGGGGGGGGGGTCTCCATTAAAACACAGAGTGTGTATTACTATTACTAATCATTAAACACCGATCTACTGAGCAACACCATGGCTAGAATTAAATGGAGTTGTCAGGGACATCATTTAAAATGACTGTAACATGATATGATTGCACCTGAATGTCAAAAGCTTTTCTATGACACATATTAATATGTTCTCACGCTCAAGATCTGATCTCCTTTGCGCAGTTCTCCGCTCAGGTCCGCAGGTCCTCCTGCCAGGATGAAAGAGATGAAGATTCCCTCACCATCCTCTCCTCCAACTATATTAAAGCCTAAACCCGTGGACCCTCGGTGGATCACAACACGCCTCGGGTCCCTGACACACAAGACAGAAGCAAGAGAGAACTTACAAAACAAGTCCAGGATGATGATAAGAGTAATCCTTTACTGTCAAATACACATTCTTTCAGATAGCACTGAACCTGAAGCACTTATTCTTGCAAACATCACGCAAGTCAGAATTGCAAGATATTCACTTGTAATTGCGAGAAAAAAAAAGTTAATAATAATAAAACCTTTTTATATTCTTTATTCAGCGGAGGAAACAAGCTTCCATATTTCTGAGAGCAACAAAGAAAGCATAACTAAATTTGAAATCTTGCGTGTGACCAGTTGCTGTTGAATTTAGTTTGCCAACATTTTGTGAAACATAAACCATACATAGTTTTGATGTCAATTACATTTCTGTATAAGGACAAAACTAATTTCAGATGATATTAGTATATTGTGAGATGTGTCATTACTGTTGAGGAAACGACTCCTGCTGTGTAACAAGTCTTTGGTCGTATCAGTCTCCTCTGAGTGGTTTCTATCAGGGAAAGTCGTTCTGTAATGCTTTAGTTCTTTAGATCCTCAGTATTGAGGAAGCCAGAGTCACAGAACTAAATTAGACACAGTCAACATGTCCTGCTCTAATTATGGAGAAAATCTGTGGAAATAACTGATTTCAATAGACTCAAAGATTTCTGAAGGATTTACTTATCGACTTTCGATCATAATTAGCCATATTTGAATAAATATAATGAACTCTTTGGGATCATTACGGGATTTTTTTAAGCTAATTTGAATGACTAATATGAAATATGAAATGACTTTAGCGAATAAATTCCAAATACTGAATAAGACTTAAAGAAGCTATATAAATGTTGTTTTGGTCTGCTGCTGTTTGCATCGTAGGTGTGACTCCAATCTAGAATTCAATTATTAATCTCAGCTGCCAATTCATATTTATTTTATTTACCAAAGGCAGGGTTATTATTGATAAGTAAAACTAAAATAATAAAATCAAGTAAATATGAAAAAAAAAATATATATATATATATAATTTAAAAAATCTAGTTGCCATAGCAACATTTCTCTTGATGTACTAAATAAGGAAAACTAAAAATAAATGAAAAGTTAAAAAACTAGACATAATTTTTTTTAAGTGATAAAACACACAAAATAAAAATGATGATATAAAACTAATTTAAGATGTTAATAAAAACTATAATAATACTTTGTGACTTTGGACCAGTCTTAAGAGTCAGTTTCACCAAATTGAGATTTATAGATCATCTGAAAGCTGAATAAATGATCTCTCCACTGATGTCTGGTTTGTTCGGATCAGACAATATTTGTCTGAGATACAACTATTATAAATCTGGAATTTGAGGGAGGAAAAAAATCCAAAAATGAGAAAATCATCTTTAAAGTTGTTCAAATGAAACTCTTAGAAATGCATATTACTAATAAAAAAATACATTTATATACATATTAACAGTAAGAAGTTTACAAAATATCTTCATGGAACATGATCTTTACTTAATATCCTAATGATTTTTGGCATTAAAGAAAATCTATAATTTTGACCCATACAGTGTATTTTTGTCTATTGCTACAAATACACCCCAGAGACTGGTTTTAAGTTCACAGGGTCACATGTAGTATCTCAACAATACTAAAATCACTCTGATGCAAGCTCATTTATTAGAGTCCATGGAATGTCATGAGCTTCATTACCTGGGTAAGTCATCATCTCCCAGCATGCCATGCAGCACTGGAGAAAAGCGGCTTGGTGAGGTGGGAGTGAGGGCTTGTGGGTAATCTGAGGCCAGGAAGTTAGGATGTCCGATGTCCGTGTCCAGATGCGGAGAGTACGCTGGAGGGTGAACACACACACACACACACACACACACAGGTTTTAGCCAGGCCTGTGCTCTGTAAAGCTAGTGTGCAGGCTGTGAAGCAGCGGTGTACTCACTGCTGGTGAGGTCTGGAGGGTTGTAGCTGCTGGTAAGGTACAGGTTGTTTGGCTTGGCCACTCTGAGGTAGACCACCTCTGCTGTGTTCTTCAGCGTGCCCACCGCGTCCTCATGCATCACGTCCTCCAAACACACATTATTCACCTGCAGATGCAGAGACTCACGTTATGGGACGCATGTCCCGCGGGAAAAAGAAATGCACTTGTGCACATGTAGTGTACTCAGATCTTAAAGGCATAATAATAATAATAAAAAATTGACTTGCAGATAATATAAGATTAATTAATTAAAATGACACTTAAGTTCAAAAGCGCTATACAAATAAACTTGAATTGAATTGAATGTGCTTTTAAGTGCACACTTATTTAGATGAACCTGCAAATTCTTGACTATTATTTTAACTGTAGTGTGTTGTTTTAATATTACATTTAAAGTTCATATATTTCAAATGTGCCAAATTGCAGAGTTGTTAGTTAACTAAATCTAAAACCGGAACTAAAATTAAAACAATTAAAATTATTTTGTTACTTAATATAAATAATTATAAACAAATAAAGGTTTAACTGAAAGTGAAACGTCATAGAAATAAACAAACAAACAAAACTATAAAAAATGCAAAAACACACAATAAAATTACCAAAACCTTAACAAATTGAAATAAAAACAGCTAATATAAAACTTATCCAAAGTATTAATACAGTAAAAACTAATAATATCTAATAAAATGACGCTGCTAAATTGCAACTTCACCATTACAAATATTTAAATGCATGAACTAAAAGTTGACTTTAAAGAGTATTTTTGTTTCCCATAGCTGTTTTTCAGTTCATTCGGCTGCAAAGAGAATAGTCGTAATTATCGAATTACATACTGTATAAAGACAAAAGAGGTACTAAAGTTAAATCCACAAAAGGTCATCGAAGTGCACTTCCTTTCCACGAGACAAGTTAAAAGCAGAAATGTAAGAACTGCTTTATGGACAGTTGCTTTCTAAAGTTGTTTTTAAAGTTGTGTTTAAAGTTGCAGTGTGCAATTTCTGCATCACTAGTGGCAACAAACAAAAGAGAATCTATTCAAGGATGCATGTAACTCAAAGTGAAGGCTAAATCCGATCGATGCCTGTAGTTCCTCCTGTGTGCAGCAGGTGGCGCCATTGAAGAGTCTAACCCATAAGTCTCCAGTCTAATCTTCACACATGCCAGTCCTCAGCTTACCGCCAGGATCTTATCACCGATCTGTAGTCGTCCGTCTTTATGAGCCGCTCCTCCCTCGATGATCTTTGTGACGTAAATGCTGTTGTCTCCAGGGATGTGCTGGTTCCCCACACCACCCGCTATACTAAAGCCTAGCCCTGAGACACAAACACAGCAGTGACATCTCTCTTCACAAACACAGCTCTCAGTTCTTCAGTATTTGAAAAAAGATGCAATGTGGATGCCTTTCTGTCAAAAACAGTTCATAGTAGCCATTGACTTCCATGCTGTGCAAAAAAAAAACAAATAAATACTGTGGAAGTCAATGGCTACCGTCAACTGTTTGGATCCCAACATTCTTCAAAACATCTTATTTCGTGCTCAACAGCAATGAAGAAGCTCATAGGGGTGTGGGACGAGTGGAGGGTGGGGAAATGATGACAGAACTTTCATCTTTTTGGGGAACTATGCCTTTAAAGAGCGCAAGCATTTAATGTGCAGACGTCAAACTGCAGCGTGTGTTTCTAATGAACAGAACTTTATTTTGTGTCGATGTGGGCACATAATTACCATTATATTTATATTGATAATTGTCATTCTTGGTGGGAACAGACTTTAACAGGTCTCCCTTAAAGCTTTGCAAATGAAATAATCAAATTAAAAACAATTAAATAATATAATATAAAAGAGTTTAATGAGAACGGCTTGATCACATCATTCACAGCGCTTCATGGGAATAGCCTTCTCAAATTGGCTCATTGGTGGAGCCTTCTGCAAAGCATCTTGGGTAATGTAGTTTTAAGCCACAAGTGTTCCACTAGTGTTGAAATAATGCAAACAAATGGCTTCAACGAAAGCACATTCCACTGATTAACAACCTTGTAGCCCACAGCAGCTGTAAAAGTCACGGTGATGAATCACTTCGATGTATTCTGCATGTGTAAGTCACTCGGGATGAAAGCATCTGCTCAGTGAATACTTCTAAGTGATAAACAGAGCCTAGGTCATCCGGTCAGCGAGTGTGCACCTTTTGGCCCTTTGATGAGCTTGAGTTCAGTGACTTTCTCAGCGACGGGTTTCCTGCGTAATACATAGAGTCTGACGATAGCGCCCGCCTCCTTTAGCGCCTCCACTGCCTGACTGTGGGTCACCTCCCGAACATCCACGTCATTCACGAAGAGGATGCTGTCATTTACTCTAGGACAGAGAGAGAGAGAGAGAGATGGAAATAAGTTATTAAGGCAACATCTGTTAGAAGCTGCTGGCGCTCAGCCATAAATACACCTCTTGAACTGACAGCTGTCAAAAAAATTTGAATTTAAAAATGACATTTTTTCCCTTTTTTTAAGTTTCTGGCAACATCTGGCAACACTGATGTACAGCTTAAGATATAAAAGATGTTATGTGCGTATGATATTGTAAGTGCAAATTATAAGTGAATAATTTTGACTTTCTAGAGAGGTTTTATTCCTCACAGAACACCCAGCCACACACAATGTGTGTTTACACAGGCTTTCAAATGCTTTAAAAGTCTTAAGTCTTGTGTCACATGTTATGAAACAATTTACAAAACAGTTGCAAAAAGTCAAAATTAAATTATGAAATGCAATGTACAGATCATTAACCATATAAGGCCACATATTTGATAGATAAATCCTTTATTATTATTATTATTATTTAGAAAAATCAAGTTAAAATGTGAATAGAATAAATCAGGCTTTTGAGGAACTCTTATTAGTTCATCTCTCAATCATCTTTGTATTGAATGATATGTTTTGTCCTCCACTATAAAAACGACAGATATTAAATCAATAAACTGTCTCTCTCTTTTTTTTATCTAATTAATCACATATTAAATTTGGCTCTAAAAATATGAGATAAATGAAAAAAATATCAAGTAGATATTAAAAAATAAAAGTATTTGTTGGGAAAAATATTTTATTCGATTCAACATAATATTTATTTCACATAGACATTTTTGCTAAATATATATGTTCTTGCATTATTTACATATGTGACCCTGGACTAAAAAACGTTAAGTGTCTTAAGTGTCAATTTTTCCAAATTTAGATTTATTGATCATCTGAAAGCTGAATAAATGATCTCTCCACAGATGTGTGGTTTGTTCGGAGGAAAATATTCGTCTGAGATACAACTATTATAAATCTGGAATCTGAGGGAGCAAAAAATCTAAATATTGAGGAAATCATCTTTAAAGTTGTTCAAATGAATTCTTAGCAATGCATATTACTGATATAAAATTCTGTTTTAATATATTTACAGTAGGACAAAATATGTTCATGGAATGATTTTTGGCATAAAAGAAAAATCTATCATTTTGACCCATACAGTGTATTGTTGGCTATTGCTACAAATATACCCCAGAGACTTCAGACTGTTTTTGTGCTCCAGGGTCACATATATTTAAAATGAACTTATTTACTGAACAGTTGTTTAAAATCAGATTTGTCTGAAGATCAGACTTGTGTGATATTGCTCTCGCTGCTCATGTGCTATCGCTTATCATATGATATAAATATAGAAAATGCTACAATATCTTGAATTTTAGGGGCAAATAACTGCATTCCATAGGCTACATCATGCAGTGAGTTGTTGCCCTGTATCATGTTTGTCAAAAGTCAACTGTATGAAACAGAAGATGATGTACAGCGATAAAAAGGGTGTTTAGAAATAGGTCTGAAATTAGACAGAACTGAAGGATCCAGATTAAGCTCCAATGAAGGTGCACAAAGTATTAGATGAACTCTGAAACAGAGAGTACTCTCATTCTCCAGTGAAATCACACTGTGCGGGGAAAAGATAAATGTTCTTGTCTTTCTGGACTACAGTCCATTTGGTCCCAGCCCTACCAAAAGTAATGAAGCCCTACTGTCTGCAGACGAGAAGAGAAGAGCAGAGGACAGCATTAAACAGCTGACAGTCCATCAGCATCCACAGTTTGACTCTGAGGGGTTAACGCCAATGGCTCTCTCATCATTAACTAACCAACATGTCACTACAAACCTGTATGACTTTGATGAACAGATCGAAACGAGTCATTATTCCCTCCTCCGGTGAGCTCTTTCACTCAGACTCCGCTGACTTTGGAACAACATCACGGTGAGGAGATAATGACAGAAATCTGTCTCTTTTTCTTTCTTTCTGTGCTATTTCTGTCTGCATTCTGTATGTGTATGTGTGTGTGTGTGTGTGTGTGTGGATGTGCTGGAAAGCTCTGGGGTAGAACTGCATTTGTTAGCAGGAACCCCAGCTGGTCCCATTATGAATGCATCACCAGTACATCCACTGAGACAGTGTGATTATACATGTGAGCATATACAGTACGCATACAGTGACTGGAAAATTAAGTCTATAAACGGATAATCACGATTATTTCACGCAGAGAAAAATATCATCACAATTCCAAAATATAGTCACGATTATTGTTCATCTTATTATTTTATTTTCTACATTTCATCAGAATTATTGCACTTTCACATAAGATTGCACAGATTTATTTGCGGCAAACAGCACAGACGACTGTGAAAGAAACAGACTGGCTGTATTACACTTTTATTTGAGCATTTTAATACGCTTTTTCCTAATGTGGAGAGAGCATGTGCGGTTGCCAGATTGGGAAGATTAAGTAAACTGCTAGGCATAAAATGTGTCCATGTGTTTTTTTAAGAAAAAATAAGCTCTGCTTGGGGGATTTAAACTCTTGACATCTGGCAACCACAACCATGAAAGCTTGTGGAGACCTGTTCCCATTGCAAGAAATATCACAGACGACCATGCTTAATAAATCGAGAGAATCATGTAAATCAAGATTCATTGCAAAGTCCTCATTGTGTTGAATGTCATTGTGTTAGATAAGTGGCATTCATTTCAAAGAAAGGTGTATTTCACAAAACGTTTTCTAATTTATATATATATATAAATGAATGTTACACTAATGCAATGATTTTCATTCATTAGTAAACATCACTTAAGCGCCTAAATAGTTTTTGGGTGAGTGTATATTCAGTCACCTGAGTCTCCCGTCTTGTGCCGCAGCTCCTCCAGGAATGATCTTAGTGATGAAGATGCTGGGGTCGTCTCCCACATGAGGGTTATCAGTCCCTCCGGCGATACTGAAGCCTAGCCCAGAGTTCCCCTACACACACACACACACACACACACACACACACACACACTTACATACACTGAAGTTACAGGTGCCAACATATACTCACATGCATTCAATTTGCTTTAGATGTCAAATGCAATTTATAAACATTGAAACATGTAATTTATTGATAGAATCCATTGTGAAAAAGAACAGTATGGAAATAATATGCTTATATTCAGAAATGTCTAGTTAAGTGTGACTTGACTCTAATGTTTTCAGACACTTAAATTAATCTGTATTAAAGTTTAAATATACATCGAGTGCTTTTGAATCGCCCTAAGTACATCTTTATATGCAATTTCATAATTATTTTTGTGTGTACTTTTTTATTGTAAAATAAAACATACTTTCATGTCATTTCTATTGAAACAATGTATTTAAATGTATTTGTGATTGCAAATCTAAAATGAAGCTCAAATTTAATGCATTTAAAATATATTGAAATGTCATTCAGAATAGCACACTAAAGTTAAATTAGCTTATTATAAAATTATAATCAAGTACTTTAGTATGTTAGTCAATGTATCAAAACAAGTATGCTTCATCAAAACAATCAACAAAAGCTTATTAAAACCATGATATAAAATGTACTTTTTAAACTTGTCAGTATTAGGAAGGGCACTTTTTTTTTTTTTTTAAAGGTCATCAAAGTGTCTCTTTACATTAGTGGCCTTATTTAATTCATATTATATCATTTGCAAGTACAGATTTGGATAAGATTTGAAGTGTACTTTCAATATAATTAAGTGTACTTCTTTTTTCACAAAGGTTATGTAAAATCTTACTCTTACAAAATATATTACTACATATTAAAAATACCTGCACCCATACACAGAAAGACCTATGTTTAAAAAACACAGTTCTGTACAGTTTGTAAGATTTACCCTTTCCAGCGTAATCTCTTCATATTCAATCTCTCCTTCTGCTCCATTGACCTACAAGACAGCACATGCAATGTCAGTCCCCTTAAGATATCAGCTTAAGACACGTATTATACAGTAATAGACATGCAAATATGGCAATGTTTTCCAGCTATTAAAAGAAAGCAACTCTTTTAACCGAAAGGTGGGTTTTCCATTCATACAGTTTTGAGCAATGCATTTATTGGTGGAATGCATAGCTAGACTTTCACGTTGTCTGAAGAAAATATTAGGTGTTATTGACTGCTCAAAACTTGTGTGAATGTTGTTCCAGAATGAAAAAACAAACAAAAAACCACCACCACCCCAGCACTTGACTTGTGATTGTGTGGCTGGCTGCCAAGGCATTACTATTATCATTGTCTGGGTATTCTTCCTTTGAGATATCATTTCTGTCTGCACCACTAATCATTTCTAGATCTGAAGACTACAATCTGCATAACACTTACATACGGCGAGCCGTCCAGTGTGTCAGTATTCACCACGACCGGAGGAGAGTTCCCCTGCAGGAGAAACAGAGAGGAGATGTTCAGCACAGTGCGTATTACACATGATGTCCTGAAACACACCACAGGACTTCAGCTGATGGATACACACTGTGCGCAGTAAGCAACTTTACAGTATGCATTCTGAATACATTAATGGAGTCTCTTCTGCTGACAAAGGCTGCATTTTTTCAATATAATAACCACTTTCTATTTTAATATTTGTTCTATGATGCTCCGCTGTATTTTCAGCATCATTCCTCCAGTCTTCAGTGTCACATGATCTTCAGAAATCAGAATAATATTTGCTGCTCCAGAAACATTTCTAATTATTATCAATGTTGAAAACAGTTGTGCTGCACAATATTTTTGTGGACATTAACGTTAATATTATATATGTCACTTTTGATCAATTTAATGCATCCACAAAATAATCATTTTCTTTCAGTCAAAAATAAAATAAAAACCTTAGTGACTCCAAACTATTGCATGGTACGGCACATTTTTATTTCCTAGATCCTTCCTGCTGAAGTAAACATGCAATGTTACGTGACCACAATGTAACATAATACTGTTTGAACGATACCTGTGCATTACATGGCCGGCAGATTAATGTATATAACAGCAGCATTTCATTCAAAACAGCCAAGATTTTTTACAAGTCTGATAGTTTTGCAGGTCTTTCCACTGAAATAAAGTAAAAGCAAACAGCACATACATCCACTGGATAAGCTGTACTACAACACGCACAGCCCTGTTTTACAACTCACACACACACTACAAGCAATTTACAGCTGTAACGTTTGCTAGCACCTCTACTGCTTTCCAATAAATGTGATTAGAGACACACACACACACACACACACACACACACACACACACAAGCGGGCAGTAATGCCCTTCAGCTCAGTTCCAAACTCCTGCCTTTCATTACAGGGCTCTGCAGCCGCCCACATGATCACATTAACACACACTCAGCTACACACGCTGTCAGAAACTCATTCAAGTGCTCACTGCCCCTCGGCTTCCACTGCCAAAGGAGAGACACATCTGAGAGAGATGAGCTTTAGCATGCAGCCACAGGGAGGAGGAGTGTGTGTGTGTGTGTGTGTGTGTGTGTGTGTGTGTGGGCGAGCCGCTCTGACCCTCAACATCTAAAATGTAAATTAAACAATCATTTTTTATGGCTCTTCAATCCAATACACATACACATCCTTAAAGTATCAAGTAGCTTTAGGGAGAAATAATTTATTTGATTCAACATAATATTTACTACACATAAACATTTTGGCTAAATATATATGTTCTTACACTATTTACATATGCGACCCTGGATAAAAACAACAGTCTTAAGCGTAATTTTTTCAACTGAAAGCTGAATAAATCATATTTCCATTGATGTATGGTTTATTAGGATTGGACAATATTTTGCTGAGATACAACTATTTGAAAATCTGGAATCTGAGGGTGCATTTAAAAATGTAAATATTGAGAAAATTGCCTTTGAAATTGTTCAAATGAAGCATCTTAGCATTGCATATCACTAATCAAAAATTAAGTTTTGATATATTTACGGTAGAAATTTACTAAATATCTCCATGGAACATGATCTTTTCTCAATATGATAATGATTTTTGGCATAAAAAAAAAATCAATCATTCGTATATTGGGCTACTTCTAAGTGTGTGAACTGCACATTAACTATAGTCTATAAAACACTTGAATATTATATAATATTAATGAAATAAGAGGCCACTTCATTTTCATGACAGTTTCTTAACACTTAAGTAGCCTTTAAAAAATTAAGACCATTTAATTAAGACCATTTTTTAACAGAAATGTATAATAATCTTTTGTAAGTTGAACTAATTTTATATTACATTTAATATGTAAATTGACTACATTGCAACTTTATTGTTACAAACATGTAATTACAAATAATAAATGACAAGCAATTAGAAATGCCATGCCAAGGTATATTTTAGTTTACCAGAAATGCATCTCAGTACATTCAGCAGTGGACTTTAATTATATTTTAAAGACAATTATAATTATAAAAAAATTGCATATAAACGATGTACTTACGTAAGTATTACTGTATTTCATATAGTTTTTGACTTTAATACATTCTCATTTATTTGTATGTCACATGCAATTGCATCTAAAGATATTACGTTCAGCTCACACTTAAGTACGCTCTTTTAAAGTATACTGTTTCTGTAATAAGTGCTCTTTTTGAAAGTATGCATTTTCACGAGGCTAAAATGCTATTAATTATCATATTAAATAGAAATAGAAATGATACAAAGTAATGTAGTAAAGTATAAAATACTGTGGTGTATCAGATAATACTATGCTATTTTGATATATATAACGGTACACTTTTATGAACATATTCAAAGGTCATGGTGCTTAAAATGCTTTTAAGGTACATCAAGTTTAGCACAGAATTCAAATCATGGTATACTTTCAAAAATGTTTTAATAAAGTTAAATAGAAGCAATAGTTTAAAGGAACAGTTTTACCAAAAATTATAATTTGCTGAACAATTAATGATGGATGTTTCAGCTTTTGTCATCATTTGAAGTTGTGTTGTGGAACATTGTGATGTTTTTATCAGCTGTTTAAACTCTGTTTGCAACTTTTTGCAAGTGTACTTAAGTGTGTCCCTCAGCGTATGCAAATGAATGGGAATCGCATTTACAGTAAATACATCTACTGGAATCAATAAAAGAAACATTTAAAACCATCAGACATTTCAAAAATATAAACATAGTGAAACATTACATGAGACTGCTTTGATAAAATTATAAACAGCTAAAAGAGTAAACTCGCTAACTTCCACTTAGTATCCATGCATAACGTAAGGATATGCAAACACCAGCCACAGGAATTATGTTAGTTACACATAACCAGGCATTCACCCAACTGGAAAAGCCATCCTCAAAGAACACTCATTTACTTAAGAATTCATGTAAGATCTTCATGTTTTTGCTTTTAAACCTTCCGGCTCACTTTCTTTACAGAATTCAATGTGCATTTCTATGAGTTTAATATTCTTTCTAGCTATCTCCAAGGCCGATATATCGGCCGATATTTGTCATTTTCAACATCGGCCGATAAGTTCTTCTGTTTGCCCGATGTGTTGGACAGTCCGTGTGATTTGAATGCTTTAAACTTTAGATTATGCTGTGCTATATGCATATATTGCACACTGTCATATTCATGTCATTTTCTCTGTATGCTGCGTGTAAAATGAGGGTTACCCTGGGTTTATAAAAAAAATAAAAATATTCCCAGTGCATCCAAACTTCCCAGAACACTGAGTGCCCTCAGTGTTTACTTTCTTTATAATTACATTTTTGTGAAAAATTAAATACTGTCAACTAAAGTATAAGTTTGTTTCATTCACACATTTATTTTTATCCATTGTCAAATGATTTCAAATTTCTTAAATATTAATAATAATAATTAAAAAAATTATATTGGCTTTATTTGGGCTTTCGGCCCCCCTGCTTTCCAAGATAACAGCATCGGCTGTCAAAAAACACATATCGGTTGACCACCAGTTCTTTCACATACAAAAGATGATATTTTGAAGAATGTTGGTAACCAAAGACTCGGCGGAAGTCATTGACTCCATTTTATTTATTTATTTTTTTCCTCCATACTATAGAAGTCAATGACTACTGTCAGCTGTTTGGTTGCTAACGTTCTTCAAAATCCCTTTTTTTCTGTTCAGCAGAAGAAAGAAACTAACAGGTCTGTAACGACAAGATGAGGGTGAGTAAATGATGGAAGAATACTTTATTTTTGGGTGAACTGTCCCTTTAAGAGAGTAAGGCGGGTAAGTGAGATGCTAGATGCATCCTGGTGAGTGGGTGGTAATGTTGAGCTCTTCTCTCTCTCTCTCTCTCTCTCTCTCTCTCTCTCTCCCTCTCTCCGCTCTGTTTTTCACTGGATTTCTCTGCACCTTATTCCCCCTCATCTTCCTCTCAGCCCTCCCTCGCTGGTTCTCTGGTTTCAGATGATTTGTTGTGCCGCAGTAGTCTGTTGATTAGCCGGAGAAGATGCTCTGTAGCTAAAGCATGAAATCAGCCTCCTACTCTCACACCGTTACTTCTCTCCTTCTCATTTCACTTCCACTTTTCTGTCTGTTCCTCCACCAAGCTCTCTATTCAAAGACGCCTTTTGAGATGATGACAATGATGGTAACAAAGATGTACCAGACAAGGATTTCCACAGCGTTACATAGCCAGAGTATTTCTACTCTGGTTTCAACTCTACACTAACACGGCCTCATGCAGGAGACACATCTGACTCTCATGATGCAAAACATAACCCAACAATGATTTAATATAATTACTTTTGGTATGTTTCAAAAGATTTATTGACGCACAAGCGAATTTCTTGCATTGCTATGCATTGCTTATATGCATTGCTAAGAATTCATTTGAACAACTTTAAAGATGATTTTCTCAATATTTTGATTTTTTTGCATCCTCAGATTCCAGATTTTCAAATAGTTGTATCTCGGCCAAATATTGTCCTCCTAACAAACCACAGACCAATGGACAGATTATTATTCAGCTGTCAGGTGATGTATAAATCTCAATTTTGATAAATTTACTGGTTTTGTGGTCCAGGGTCACATGTGTGTGTGTTTATAGTCATTTTACAGCTGCTTTGAATATGACTGATCCAATCGGATTTGAACAGTTTACTCTAAAATAATTATTAATTATTAAAATAATATTTTAATTGTAAAAGTAATTTTAAAAGTAAAATGTCACACTTTACTTTAGGAACCAATTCTAACTATTAACTCACTATTAACTACAACTTTTGCTTCAATAAACTCCTAATTTGCTGCTTATTAATAGTCAGTAATGTAGTAGTTAAGTTTATGCATTGGTTGGATTAAGTAATATGCATGTTCATAGTTAATAGTGAGAATTGGACCCTAAACTTAAGTATCAACTATTCTTTATTACAGGAATCATATTAACTGCTTTTTGTCAGCCTTGGTGAACTAAAGAGACTTCTTTACAAAAACATGAAAAACTCTTGCTGAAAAGCTTGAACATTAGTCACAGTGGAGCGTTAGTGAGATCAGTGTTGTGGAGATGAAGACGTCTGTTTGTCAGAGGATAAGAACAGCCTCTCATTATAACAAACATCTGTTCATCTCTCTACGTTCCCCAGCCTGGTTTCTCTTTCTCTTTCCACCTCACTTCCCTTATTAAGACAACTTGATAAGCCTGCAATCTATTCATGTCACAGAAAAAGAAGAGACAAAGGAAAACTTCTAGAAATAAGTGAACACACTGTGGACTCGTGATGTAATGCATGTCTAGAAAAGCCAGCGCTGAGTGCTACAATTAGAGCAAACAGAAACTATGCTCTGTATAACGTCTATTTAACCTAAATGTCTGTTTTAGTTCAAATCACATACTTCATGTATTCATTGCAAATTCATCAAGATGACTGGAGTGTATTTAAAGAGAAAATACTACTTTCTAGACTTCCTACTCCAAGATGAACTCCATGTTTCGATTTTTGTCAAAGTAATGTCAGGAATGAGTCATGCAGATCACACAAATCTAACTCATACATCTTTATCTAGGTGCAACACACATTAAGTATGAAAACTTAACATTCATTTTGCACTTACTGTAAGTATTATTCAAGTATTATATATACTTTTTGAAGTATGCTAAAATTCACCTTCAAGTGAGGCATAGTGTTACAAGTAACACAAACATTATCTTACATTTAAAAACATCTAATTTAGATAATAAAATGCTGATGATGCATGTATGCAGCATCTTTGTTTAGATTGTGATTAAAATACAGTGGTTATCTCTCATTTTAAATGGAAAGATTACAGACAAAGCCTTAGATAGTTTTATGAATATTTTATTTTTATTTAAAATTTTATTATACTTTTGTTATTTGACATATTTCTGTTTTACAAATATATGTGCATCATTTTTTCCCGAGAAATGGAAAAAATGACACTTTTTCATTGATAACTTATTTTAAATAAAAAAAAATGGTAACACTTTAGAATAATGGTCCATTAATTAATGTTAGTTAATTCATTAATTAACATGAACAAACCATTTATTACTCAATTAATGAAAACACAGTTATTCATTGTTAGTTCATGCTAATTCAGAGTGCATTAACCAATGTTAACAAGCACAACTTTTGATTTGAATAATGCATTAGTAAATGTTGAAATTAACATGAACTAAGATTAATAAATGCTGTTGAAGGATTGTGCTTGCTTTGATCACGTTAACTAAAGCAGTTAACTAACATTAACTAACGGACCGTTATTCTAAAGTGTTACCAAAAAATCAAAAAGGAAGACAATCGTATCGTGAATAGAATTGTATTGTGAGTTGGTTGTAATGTTACATCCATATCAGGGCTGCACGATTAATCAAAACTAAACTGCAATCGTGATTAGGCAAAATCTGGGGAAAGCACGTGACGGAGATTTACTACTGATCACAGAACTGACTATACTGACAAGACAGACATGACAATCACATTGGATTAATCGTGCAGCCCTAATTCCCTGTGTATAGCTATAGATTGTGGAGGAATCTGCTTGCATTTGACTGTAGAGAAATCAAATTCCAGGAAATCAAATCATAATCCACACCAGCCGAGGATCAGACTCGACCAGGAAAGCAATCTCTTTGGCCCACATACATGTGTGTGTGGTAGGAAAACTACGGCAGGATGATAGCCTGTGATCAGATATGTGCATGTTATAACACTATATAGCACTAAGTTACAACTTCTGCACTATTCAATATTTTTCATTGAACCATTAAAGGTGCTGTATGTAAGATTTTGACTCTACAAAAGCATAACAACACCATAATATGTTTGCATATATTTTAAAAGTTAAAATACTTGTTTATCTGAAAAACAATGCTACAGTCAGTTATTCTCCTTTGAAAATGTCATTTACATTTGAAGAGAAAGAACATCATGTGAATAAATGACTTTGTTAGTGGCTCTTCAACACAAACCTGATTCTAAACATTGCTGTGTGCATCACTTCCTGTTGTGCGCCTCAAATATGATCAATCATAAATAAATAAACATATTTGCATATAAAATATAGCAGTGATGTCAAAACATTAGCTTTTATAATGTTTTTATTTTTGAGTAAAACAAGGTCTATGATAAATATTTACAGTGTAGATTACACACAATAAACACCTAAAAAAGGAGATTGACAAAAACACAGCTACACCAATAAGACGGAGAAACGCCCAAAGAAGCCAGCAGAAGACCAGCTCAGCCTGAATTACCAGGAGTGATGAAGCTCCTTGACCGTGAAAGTCATGCTGATTAAGCTCGTTCAGAAGCATCCACAACACAACAAACGCTTTATGATCAAATCACCAGAGAAGAGTGAACCCAGACACACAAAGTCAGAAGACTTTGATTGCACTTTAATGAATGTGTCTGTAATAATCTAGCAAAAAATCCAGAAAATAACAGTTTTACACTGAAAAAACAATCATTAACCAAAACATTTTCAAATAACTGGCAGTAGCGGCTGCCAAAAAAAACAACAACATACAATTCAAGTAAACTATCTTAATTCAAAGAAGAATCTGTAAAATAAGAGTGATAAGACTTCACTATTTTTCATTATGGTTTGACCAAAAACACATCAATATTCTAATTAGATGCAATGTATAGAATGGGAAAACAAATTTATGGAGATTTTACGCACATATTCAATTTAAATCATTCTGATATATCTTTCATAACATAGTTAGGGGTGTGCGATATCACGATTTTTGATTGTGGATGATTAATATGTCTCTACGATCTGCTTTTGAAGAAATATCATGGTATCGTGCTACAGCGCAAATTCTGTCAGTTCTGGCACCTTCATCATGAGACACTGCACTTCACCGTCACAAAAGTAATTTATTTGCATGTGCTTTAAAGCCTTGCCGGTTAAACATTTAATTTGCATGCTGTTCTGACATCCGACTTTTCTGAGCGTGTACAACTGAAGCACACTAAATATCCTGTCAAACAGCACCCGATAACTGGACCAAGTTATCTTTCGCATCCGATTACGCTAACACTGTCAAAAACACAAGGTTTACACAGAAACAGTTGGTTGTATCTAAAGTGAAAGTAAACAGTTGAGAGAGAAATAAAGCGTGCAGCTCTTAAAGTGACAGCAGACTAATAAACATGTTGCCACTTGTCTTTAAAGACATAGCTCACCCCAAAATTACAATTCTGTCATTATTTACTCACTGACATGTTGTCACAAATCTATAATATTTTATTTTATTTATTTATTTATTTCATTTTTTTGCTGAACATAAAAGAAGATATTTTGAGGAATGTGGCTAACCAAAAAGTAGTTGGTCCCCATTGACATACAAAAAAATAGTATGGAAGACACAGGAGACCAACAACTGTTCATTATTTAAAACAACTTTTGTGTTCAACAGAAGAAAGAAACTCATTCAGGTTTAAAACATCTTGAGAGCGAGTAAATGAAGACAGAATTATCCCTTTAATGTTAATAAAACAACAAAAAAAGAGAAAAATCACTCACTGCTCTTGAGTGAAGAACTAATACAGTTGCTTTAAATCTATAATTTATACAGTGAAGTGTATGTAGTGTTTCATTTTTCCATTCAATTTCTTGAATGCTACTTATAAAAACACCTACAGTCCCTGATAATTAAAGCATTGTTTGTTTTATTCGTATATTATGTGTATTTGTAATGTGTATCTTTGGTCTTGTTTTTTAAAAACAAAGACAAAATAACAACAAAGTTTTTTATCTTCACCCACTTTGGCCTAAATGTCTGCCATCCTTTTTTGCTTTTTTGTTTGTGTTTGTTTTATGTTCTTTTGTGTTGTAAAAATAGGGAAAGTAGTTTGGCTGTACTGTTCAGACAACTTGCATCATGACAAAGAATCATGATTTTTCCTTACCACCATACCACCTAATACCAAAACTATCCTAAAATGTAAAAAACAACAGTCTTCTACTGCACTGTAAGTACTGAGAACTAATGTGTGCAACATGAAGAGCATGGTATATGAAAGCATGTGCAATACATGAGCACTTCCTGATCCAGACCTGAAATTCTCTCTTCATTTCCTGTCCTTTCTCAAATTTTCCATGCACTATTATAATATAAATATTATATATGTATAAAATAACTAATATGCGCTGACAGCCACCCAAACCAGAATTTGAAAACATCACTTCATTAAACCACTAATAAATATGAAAAGTTCAAACCAAACAATTTGCATAATCAAGTTCATGCCATACTTTTATGTTACACTAAACTTTTTAAATGGGAACGGTTGCATAATCTTACTTTGTTCTGCTCGAGTGATTTGTCCACCGGTCCAGCGGGGGATTCATCCAGTAAAGGTCTTAGCAGCCCCTTGGTTTCACACCAGCCTCGTCTGCCATTTAACTCTTCTAATCTCACTTGTGCTTGGCTTTAGGGACAGTCTGGCTGTCAGGGTATCTAGAGAAAACTGCTTTGGAAATGGTGTTGCCTTGCCACACTATAGTGTTTGAAAATGTCTCAAATGGCCTTCATAAAATGCTCTGAAATAACCCTTGTTCAAAGCTGAAGAGTTGGTACGAAATGCTATATAGCTATTTGCTTCAATCATAAATGTCTTATCATTCTTCATTCACTTTAATAAACTTAAAAATGCAGTTTAAAACTCAAACTGATATTATTCAATCTAATTCATTTCCAAAATATATTTCTCACTACTACTGTAAAAAGTCTCTCTGGAAAAAATGTACAAAGCTGTCACTGGGGCAGAACCCTTTCAAAAAGTACGAATATCTACACTTTAGGTGTAATATCTTCTAGCTTTTGTAGCTTAAAAGACGCTTTGTACCTTTTTGTGCTGGGAGTTTGAGATCTGTAACAGTTTATAGAGAAATCTCTTAGATAATAGTTAATGTGTGTCCTCTAATCTAAAGTCAAATAAAGAAATAACAATTAAACCATTTAGCATTTTCACAGAGCAGCACCTACTGTACGGGAAACAGGAATCTGAGGTTTACTCAAGTGAAGTGCCAACGTCAGCTTCATACACAGCTGTTAGTTTGTCGTGCGAAATGTCTCCTCTGTTGAAAACAGCATCTGCTTTGTAGCCATTAATAAAGACGTTGATTTCTCAGTCATCATACTGCCAGGTCATCATTATCATCATCATTAGTTGTAAACATATGAGCTGTTACTGCAGGCAGCGTGTTAGTAAATCACGAGCAGACTTTAAAAGGTTCACTCTCTTGGTGTGTGTGATGAATACGTTTGCATTGTAACGAGGTCCTCCTACACTCACAGACGGACTGAGCTCGTCACACAGCTCCCTGACGTATAACAGCTCATCTGCAGCAGCTTCATCTCAGACGTCTTACAGCAAACAACAGACAAGTGAGACAGGGCTCCCCGGTCTAGACTTCTAGAGCATCCTATTTGTGCTGTTCACATTCTTTAGTGTCCTGCATGTGAAATATGATCATTCTGTCGTGACATGAATCCAGCATCTATTACAGCTGCTATGGTAAGGTAGAAAACAACCTGCTCATTAAATACAAATATAATGGCACGACCTCACAGTCTATAGGGACGGGAACCCATGCAGAACCTACAGTAAGAAAGGGAAATGAGCTAGTTAGAGAGGCTCAGTGAAGTGAGATGTGACCAGCAGGGGAGGGAGAATGCTGAATGTGGATAAACTGCAGAAAGAAACCTGACAGGAGAGAGAGCTTGAATTACCCAGGAGTCATTGCATAACGGAGGAAGCGAGGGATGAAGGTGGGTGGAACATCAATGTGAGTGTACGATACAACATATAGCATTTACATTATCCACCGTCAGAAATCATGTGTTTGTGGAGTGCACGTTTGCTGTCAAGAAACATTATTTCAGTTGGGTGATCATGGTAAGGTGAAGCTCCGGTCAGAAACAGACAGCGTTTTTTATAATGCACCATGCCAATACAGACTACACAGTAGTACATACCCACTTTAACTAGTGTCTGCGATTCATTGTACTTTCCTAATGTGACATGTTTGAGAGTAAAATGGCGCAGGATCATTTATAACGGAACTGATTATGAAAAGTGGTTGACTGGGTTATATATATATATATAAATATATAGATGAAAGAATACTAAGACAAACATTTGTTTTCTTTGGAATCAAATGCACTAACTTGTTTACTTAACTTCATGCGGGTCTATCCTAGAATACACAATCTGAATATACACATATAAAACTGAAATACTGCCGAGCATCAGCCTTGATTCAGCAGGCGCTGGAGAGACCAGTGATATTAGAGCCAACCAATGTGAAGAGCAGCAAAACAAGAGAAGATAAGTGTGAAAATGACTTATAAAAGAATAGGAGAAGGAGAATAGTGAGTGAAAACAGAAGGAAAGCAAGGGAGGAGTACATTAGGCCAACTGGAGTTTTAAAGTAACTAAAGTTAGTAGTTATGGATATTAATTTCTAGTTGTACAGTTTTTAAGAACACCAAATATTAACAACCAATTTTTTTAATGATATAAAAGATGTAATGTGGCAATAACTTTAGTAATAATATACAATATATAGAGATTTTTTAATGGCCCATTCTAAACCTAATCCTAACCATCGTCGTCATGTGACGCTAAATAAATGTGTATTTGTGTATTTTCTTCATTTGAAGCATCCAAAGCCCAATCCTAGTTTAAAAGTACCGTCTATGCATCACTGGAACTGGTCATTATAAGCCAATCAGCAGGGTCTTTCCTCGCATACATTTCTGTTATGCTTACGCTTCTTCACTGGCTCAGTCTTTCTCAACAACTCACATCTCCCCTCATCTTTTTTCTATGTATCAACACTTCCTCCCACTCTCTCTCTCTCTCTCTCTCTCCCTTTAATCTATTCCATCAATCATCTCTCGCTCAACAAGCACATTGTACTTTTCCCAGTGAGGGGGAGCTGGTCACCATGGAGCTGTCCTTCTCTCATCCCAAAATGGGCAACATCCAGCTAGTTCCACATTTACACTACAGCACGCTGATAAAACTGTGGAAGCGTGTTAGCATGCTTTTACACACATGTTATGCTCTGTGTATTTAGCTGGTAATGGAAAAGGCACTTCTGACAGTGTAAAAACATCATTAAATTACGTCTTCCCTTGTGAAAAAAGCGTAATTGTACTGAATGTGCATTTCTCGTGTTATTCAGTATTCAGTTTTAAGTGATATTTGAAATGTACTGAATTGCAACTTCATTGCAAAGGTGTAATTACAAATTAAATACATGACATACTGTACAAGTTTCAATAGAATTGACATTATAGCGTGTTTTTAGTTTCCACAAAAGCTTGTCAGTACATCTTTAAGTACCCTTACTGTATATTTCACAGTCAATTATAAAACTTACATATAAAGATGTACTTCGGTCCTACTTCACTGGGTCAAAAAAGCACTCTTTAGTTAAACAAATTTCATATCATATTTTTAAATATCATAAATGTCATTTAATTGTAAATAGGATGCATGTCCCGCTGGTTGGGATGTTCAAATGATTTAGATTACACTTTATGAGGAAATCAAGCTCTGAATGGTTCACTTGTCTATGCACATAAAGCTTGGAAAGGAGAAACACTTCAGAAAAACAATACAATGTCCAGAAAAATTTCTTTCAGATTTAAGCACAATTTACAGGAATAGTTAATGTTCACATTCAATAAACATCTATTCAACAAATTAATCCAAAGTCAGAGAGCAGCTAATCCATAAAATGGGATGCACAAAATTAATTAAAATATAATCAGTCTAAAAGCCTGCTCTTTATATTTGCTCGTCAAATCAAAAACAAAAAACAGGACACGTACACAAATCGTGTTGCTACAACTGCAACTTATAACACACACAGTAATACACTGGCATTGAATTTTCTTCAAGGATCCTACACAAACTCTCAGACCTGAGACCATGACATTATCGAGCTGTGCTTGTGCATGAATATTGGCTGTTTTGTAGTTCTTCTGAATGACGAGCTTGTTTTGGAATTAAAACTGGCAACACATGCAAACCTGAGGGTGCTGCTACACAGCAGTGGGCAGAAACAGCACACACGCATTTCAACTAAATCTACTTATATAAACTCCTACTCTTTGTGTGAGTGTGTGTGTGGGAAAAAAATTAACGAAATCCCCTCCCACACCTCGCACAAGCACCTGAAACTGCCACTGAAATGGAAACAATCAGAAAAACACTCGATATAACCACAATCACATGTTATTTATTGAATGTTTTCAATACAACTAGCGCTTACCAAGTGCTATATAAATATATATATATTTAGTGTTCCTGTAGCTCAACTGGTAGAGCACTGCGCTAGCAAGCAAGCAAGCACAAGGTTGGAGGTTTAATTCCCCGGGAACACATGATATGTAAAACTTGATAGCCTGAATGCACTGTAAGTCGCTTTGGATAAAAGCGTCTGCTGAATGCATAAATGTAGTTTTTAATTTAATATATATATATATATATATATATATATATATATATATATGCATGTCTTTTTTTCTGAGAAATGCAATTTCGCATTTTGACATTCACATTAAAGCGGTGCACCATTTCTTAATTGTCAGTCCATATAAGATGGATGTCTATCATATTATAACATGAGCATCATGTAAAGTACTTGTACCCCTTCACTCACTCATTCACTCACTCACCCCTTCACCCCATCACTCACTCACCCACTCCCTCACTCACTCACTCACTCAGCCCTGACTCACTCACCCCACTCACACACTCGCTCACTCACTCACCCCTCACTCACTCATTCACTCACTCAGTCACTCACCCCTCACTCACTCATTCACTCACTCACCCCCTGACTCACTCACTCGCTCACTCACTCACCCCTCACTCACTCATTCACTCACTCACTCACCCCCTGACTCACTCACTCGCTCACTCACTCACCCCTCACTCACTCATTCACTCACTCACTCACCCCTAACACACTAACTGAACCCCACACTCACTCACTCATTCACCCCCTCCCTCACTCATTCACTCACCCCCTGACTCACTCACTCACCCCCTCACTCACTCATTCACTCACTTATTCACTCACTCACTCACCCCTAACTCACTAACTCACCCCCACACTCACTCACTCACTCATCCCCTAACTCACTCATTCACTCACCCCCTGACTCACTCACTCACTCATTCACTCACTCACCCCCTCACCCCGTCACTCACTCACCCACTCCCTCACCCCCTGACTCACTCACCCCTCACTCACTCACTCACTCACTCATTCACTCATTCACTCACTCAGTCACTCACCCCTCACTCACTGATTCACTCTAGAGCTGCAACTAACGATTATTTTTTCTGTCGACTAATCTAACTATTATTTTTTCGATTAGTCAACTAATCTAACGATTATTTTTATAACAATAAATAATTAATGTAATGTTCTTTTTTTAATTAGCTAATGAATCCTTTGGATTACTTTACAAAGAAAATATAAGTACAACTTCTAATATAATATTTCAACCTTTATTCATTTTCAACCAATGTAGTTGAAGTTTTTAGACTATAAAATAATAAAGAGGCATGAGAAAATTTTACTATGGTAAATATGAGCTTATGATAGCATTGGTGGTTTGTGACTGTTGTCTCGCGGCGCACTATGTCTTTTAAGGGACCATTCACATATCACGTCTTTTGCGCACTTAAGTTCGTTATTTCCAATGTAGGCGCACGATAAGCGCGCTCATAATGGAAGCTACGCCGCAATCGCGACGCACCGCATTGAGTTAAAAACATCGAAACTTTGCAGAATGCCGCAAGCGCAAGAATATCAGACCTGAACCAGGAAGTTGGTCACCAGATTACACGGTAACCAGTTAAACCGTAACACCGGAGAGCGCCAATAGGTGCTCGCACATCGCAGTTGTGCTGCCGTGGTACACCAATTGATAACAGTGGTCTCTGTTTTTGTGATAGAATGCAACTTTCTCCATTCCCAGTATGCCATTACACGAGCTGTAAACAAACAGTGTGACCATCGACGCATTTCACGCACGATTGATGACGTTGACGCGTCGTTGCAGCACTAATTCATTCACTCACCCCCTCACTCACTTACTCACTCACCCACTGACTCACTCACCCCTCACTCACTCACTCAATCACACACTCATTCATTCCCTCACTCACTTACTCACTCATTCACCCCCTCACTCACTCACTCACCCCCTCACTCACTTCCTCACCCCTTCACTCACTCACTCACTCACTCACTCACTCACCCCTCACTCACCAAGTCACTCACTCACTCACTAACCCACTCACTCTCACTCACCCCCGACTCACTCACCCCTCACTCACTCACCCCCTCACTCACTTCCTCACCCCTTCACTCACTCACCCACTCACTCACTCACTCACCCCCTCACTCACCAACACACTCACTAACCCACTCACTCTCACTCACTCCCTGACTCAACTCACCCCTCACTCACTGACTCACTAAATCACTCTCTCACTCACCCCTCATTCACTCACTCACTCACTCACCCCCCACTAACCCCCTCACTCACTCACTCACTTACTCACTCACCCCCTCACTCACTAACTCACTCATCCCCTCACTCACTCACCCCCTCACTCACTCACTCACTCACTTACCCCCTCACTCACTTACTCACCCCCTCACTCACTCACTCACCCCCTCAATCACTCACTCACCCCCTCACTCACTCACTTACCCCCTCACGCACTCACTCACGCCCTCACTCACTCACTCACTCACTAACTCACTCATCCCCTCACTCACTCACCCCCTCACTAAATAACTCACTCATCCCCTCACTCACTCACTCACTCACTTACCCCCTTACTCACTCATCCCCTCACTCACTTACTCACCCCCTCACTTACCCTCTCACTCACTCACCCCCTCACTCACTAACTCACTCATCCCCTCACTCACTCACTCACTCACTCACTTACCCCCTTACTCACTCATCCCCTCACTCACTTACTCACCCCCTCACTCACTCACCCCCTCAATCACTCACTCACCCCCTCAATCACTCACTCACCCCCTCAATCACTCACTTACCCCCTCACTCACTCACTCACCCCCTCACTCACTCACTTACCCCCTCATTCACTCACTCACGCCCTCACTCACTCAATTACCCCCTCACTCACTCACTCACCCCCTCACTCACTCACTTACCCCCTCACTCACTCACTCACTCACTCACTCACTCACCCCCTCAATCACTCACTCACCCCCTCACTCACTCACTCACCCCTCACTCACTCACTTACCCCCTCACTCACTCACTCACTCACTCACTCACGCCCTCACTCACTCACTCACCCCCTCAATCACTCACTCACCCCCTCACTCACTCACTTACCCCCTCACTCACTCACTCACGCCCTCACTCACTCACTTACCCCCTCACTCACTCTCTCACTCACTCCAGGGCAGGAACACACAAGCAATCTGTTCTTGGTGGTTATTATTGTGTTTGTTTCTCTTCATCCTCCACTATCAGAGTAGCACAAGATTTGTTATAATGATATAGTCTGTGCATCACTTCAATCTTTCACAGAAAAAATGGAAACAATCTGCCTGTATTCCTAAAACTCCCACAAAGTCCAGGTGCCCCATTTTTAACCTTTTATTTAATCCCTTCAGTTTCATTAATGATCTCATTTATTATTTAAGCTACTGGGTCATTTATCGGAAGCACAATTTCACACACAGACACCCTAATTTTAACTTTCCACATTTTGCGACTTTTGACGCACTAGGCAACTCTCTGAGCACCATCCGTCTGCTGTGTACGGAGACCAGTGTATGCATGCTTCTGATTAGTGCCTTTCCTTAAATCTCCATTTTATATATAGCATTACTATATATATATATATATATATATATATATATATATATATATATATATATATATATATATATATATATATATATACACACACACGTCAAAAAGGAGGTGTTGTAGAACACATGGTTCCCACTAGCACTACTAGGATTTCCAAAAGGAAACAAAAATGCCCCTGTAGAAGATCAAAAAGGAGAGTTCATGATTCTAAAAGCTCCCTGTGATTTGCTTTAACCATTCTGTGGAAAGGCATTTTTCTGGTAGAATGCATAGTTCTAATGAACACACAACTGTTCCAAGACTTATACTACAGTCTCAAATAGAAATCATTTATACAGTAGCCTATAGGATTGTTTCAAACGAAGTCACATGCACACACGGATGAACAGCATTTTAACCCAAATGACAGAATATTCAGAAAGGCGTCGTTTCCTACCATGATCCGGTGGCGTTGTTTTTTTGCTTTCCGGACGTTGTTGATAAAACGCCTTCCCATTTTCTTGGCGTACCACACGGACACAAACATGCTGCTGCCCGAGCGCTGGACACCGACGAGCGTACAGACCGAGAGCGCGCGGGGGCAGGAGAGGCGCGGCGGCGGCGCGGAGCAGCGGAGGAGGAGAGACGCGCGCGCTGTAACTGTGACGCGGACGCTGGCGAAATGCACGCATGACGCGGGATAAAACAACGCGAGGACCTCGAGTCGCGTGTAGGAAAGTTAATGAAGCAACAAAGACAAAGAGAGGATCGCGTTACAGACGCGTAGCGGTAAAATCTAAATGAGCTACCTGAAGCGATTTTGTAGGGAGTCTGTTATTATGAATGCGGTTGCATGTCTTGCAATGTGACTAAAGACGGGGTTTGGGGATTTAACGCTTATGTTTAACGATGCGTTCTGACGCGCGTCTAGAAGCGCTCACCAAAAAGTGGTCTACTTCCAGTTTATTTTAAGTACTCAAGTATATTGCAAGTATATTTTATGTAGTAAGTAGGCTATACTGTACATGTATCAGTGAAATAGTACTTGTAAGTCAAGTATTTTATTTTTAAGTATACTTTAAGTTTATTTTATTTATTTATTTTAAGTATTTTATTAAATATCAGTTATTTAAGTATACTTTTATGTAGTAAGTATACAAATATCAGTCTACCATTTCAATTCTCCTTGGGACTAAATTTGCCCACTTTCCATTATATAGAAGTATACTTTAAGAGTAGGCCTAGTAAACTTTGAGAACACAAATAGTTTACATCTATGTTTTTAGTTTGTACTGCAACTATAAAAGTGAACTTATAGGTGTACGGATAGTTTACGAATTAAATACTTGTAGCATTTTTAGTACACTTTGAAGTATAGTCTCAGTAAACTACACGTTTTATACTACAAAGTATACTTCATACTTGTTTAAGTACACTACTATGTTCCTATTTAGGTTTAAATTTGTATATGTTTTGTTCTGTGAATATCTAAACATACAAAACATTAAAAGAAAGAACAGGGTATCTGCTTCTAAACAAACATTTTATTCTAGCGTCATGCATTATTTTTTATAAACACATGAATGTGGGTAGTTTAATAAATGAATAAACAAACAAAAAAGAAGCTGTAAAAGACTATGAACTGGATTCAGAATGATCATCAAAAACATCGATCAACACCCCAAATCTTGAAAGTCATTACCTCTTCATGGGCCGACATATTTTACATAATGTTGCACAGTTTTGATGCTGTTTTATGTCTGATGATTACGTTGGAAGCATCTGTTGTTTTGGTTTCTTCTTCGCTTGTGTTTTTGGAAATTTTGTACAGAAGATGTATTATAGCGCCCCCTATCATATAACAATAAAAACATGCATTCCTGGAGCACAAGTTTAGCGCAAATAAATAGTCTAGTATTAAGTCACATAGTGTCACCTCCATTAAGCATCTGACAACTCTTTCAGTCTTCTTTCAAACATTTAACCAAAAAATATAAATATATATGTATTTGAAAAAACCCACTGACTTCACGGTGATGGAACCAGAAATGCTAACTCATTTCCAGGCCTACAAAATCCAGCATCCCTGCAGTACTCTATTACTGTCTCTGTAGCACTTCTGTAAAATACTTGGCTGTGTATTTCCGGTTCATTTGCAGAGGGAGAGTGCTGAGATGGCACATCTTCAGCCAGATCTACTGAAGCTCGGCTATAACCTCACTTCTGAGGAGAGAGCACTCAATTATCCAGCCCACAACAGACATGACTTTTGGGAAATAAGAGCTACGATAATCACCTGCTTTCAACCACCTCCCCTTATACATACATATAGCTTATAGGGTTAGTTCACCCAAAAATGAAAATTAGACTGTTTTATACCATTGAAGCATCCTAGGTGTATATGTCTTTCTTCTATAAGACGAATCCAGTCAGAGTTATATTAAAAATAGTCCTGGCTATTCCAAGCTCTATTCATTGCAGCGAGCGGGTGTTGCAGATGAACAGTCAACAATTCGTCAAATAAAGCACGCACATTCATAATAAAACATACTGCACAGGCGCCAGGGTCTGAATAAAGGCCCCCTGTAGCAAATCCATGTGTTTTTGTAAGAAAAATATCCATATTTCAAATGTAATAAGCGCTTTTATCTAACTTACACTGACTGTCTTACAATACACCGAAGCAGTTCATTTATGGTTCTGCTCAAACCTTACGCTTTGATTTAATATTAATAAAAAAGATTTCTTAAAGACCAAAACTCTTAACACAAACTAAAACGATCATTATATAAAACGTGTACTAAGTCAATATATTTTCTTTAGACACAAACCAAAATGTTATATAATTCAGGTCAATAATTTTGGGGGTCTTTTAAAAACTTGATTTCACCATAAATAAAGGTTTAATTAGCCATAAAGTAGAATTATTCAATAACTAAAAAGTGATAATTAATAATGAGGTTTAATTCAGATTATGAAAGAAACCATTTAGAAAAATCTTAAGGTTTATTATGCATCAAAATTTGCATAATTTTTCTGTTTATAAAAACACCAGAAAAAAATGAATAAAACCCACAGACATTTCTGAAATCAATAAATTGAGTGTGGTCAACACAAACACTTGGTGTTGAGACACAATAATATTTAAACAAAATAGTTTCTTTTTAGACAACCTGAACAAAACCGGTTTTAAACAGAAATCTTTATTATTATAATAATCATTATTAGACCAATATACTGAAAAGATGCACGTTAAGTGAATTACACGGTTGTTTCACTTTTTCAGTAAGTATGAACCTTTCACAAACTATATACTGTATGTCCAAATGTGTCTCATGCAAAGGATCATTAAGACCCTGAAATATAAAATTCACACATTATTTAAAAAAAAAAATGTATACAAAATTGTATACAACTGAAAAATAACATGCAATAACATTTCTGAGCTCATGTCAACATGAATTATAATGAGGTCATGTGGCAATAAACATTATACATTTCGGCCGAACGGCTTTAACCTAAGGAAACACAAATGGCCCACAGTGCTTTCCACAGCAGAAGTGTTTTCCAAGTGCACACTAGTGTTACGTAACACACTCCAAGTTGACAGGCTCACCTAAATGAGAAATCACATTGACTCTTCTCCTCTATCCTTCTTTCCCCCCCCCCCTCTCTCTCTCTCTCTCTCTCTGTCTATCTCTCTGTCTTTCTCTCTCTTTCTCTCTCTCTCTGCATTGTGTTGGATCCCTACACCATTCGTCTCAGCAAAAGTCTGTTCAGTAATTACCTAGGAGCTGCAGGGACAACTTTAAACAGTCATTAATGAGCAAGAACCTTTGAATACACATAGACGCTTCACACACACACACACACACAGTACTTTTTGAGTGTTGAGAGTGTAGTGCCAAGAGAACATCACTGTGTAGTAAAATCACGTCCAAACACACATATAAACAGCTTTCCTGAACCTGTGGGCAATGTGCAGGAGAGAAACATGAACACACAAACACACACACACACACACTTATCTGTCCAAAAGTGATTTGTTGTTAGGCAATATATATAAAATAAAAACTTAAATATATTAAGTTACAAAGTCAACATTACTAAGTTTAATTTAGTTTTAATAAATTGTATTTATCTAAGAAAGTTCTGGTAATACAAGGTAACTACATGGGGTAGGGGTAGGTTCAGGATTAGTACCTAGTTATTACATAGTTATTGTAATTACTATAATAAGTTCATAGTATGTACATGAGGAACAGGACTGTAAAATAAAGTGCTACCAAAATAACACTGGTGTTCAGGTGGTTGCTCAGAAGTAACTATACATTTTAGCAATGCTTTTAAAAAAGCTATAAAAGCAAAAGTAGATAAATAGTAGTTTATATTAAAATTCCACTATAATGATGTTTTACTGTTAGCAAAAAAAAAAAAAAAAACTTTCTAATACACAAACAAAAAGAAGTATAAAAATGTATAAATATTGCAAATATTAATAAATACCACATAACAAATACTAAAATATCACTGCTATAATCATACTCTCAAAAAAAAAAAAAGGTACTAAAGCTGTCACTGGGGTGGGGGTGATGTCTTTTCAAAAGGTACAAATATGTACCATTCAGGTACTAATATTTGCCTTTAAGGTACTATTATGCACCCTTTAATGGCAAATAAGTCGCAAAGGTGTACCTTTTAAAAGTACACCCCCCTCCCCACAAACAGCTTTTGTACCTTCTTTTCTGAGAGTGCAGGACAGTAAGGTAGTTTAGTACTCTGCAATATATGTGTAACCACTGGTGATGCCCATGCCAGCATTATGGAAAGCAGAGTCCTTCCAGCGACCCCACTGGCACACAGATGGCCATGCTGACACACACACACACACACACACACACACTGCTGAACTGATGGCCAGACTCAAGCGTTTAGCCACCTGGACACACCATAAGTGACACACTTCTAAGAGACAGACATAGGTACAGTCCCAATAATTTATAAACATCCTCTCCACACGAGCAGTTCCAGGCTTCTCACTACTATGATGACCTAGTTGGTGAAAGTCCAGTCCATTTGTGACGCTCTCTGTCCTATTAGCATATACACAGCCCTGAGTGAGAAGCAGCGGTCCATCATTACTGTTCTTCTGCGCTGGAGTTTTGCAAAGATTGCTTCCGAAAGAGGGATCGATACCAACGCTTCGAGCGCAAACATCCAGACTCCAGACAAGTAAGTATCACACGTCACTTTCTGTTTTCCAAAAGATCTTCTCGGCTCTAAGGCTAATGTTGCTAAAGCTACCATTGTCTCTGTCCGTTTTCACTTATGCTGACTTCATGTGCAACCAGAATGATCATGAATAGGAATGTGTTAGTTAAAAACTGCATTTTAAAGCAATGTGAGGTCAGTAACACGGTCAGCACCAGTTAAACCATTACACTGCTACGTTACACCCGCAAACGTGAGCTCTTGAAGGGTTGCCAGGTTTTCACAACAAAACCCTCCCAATAGCTTCTCAAAACTAGCTCAAATATGTTTATTTAAAATCACCATCCGGTGGGGTTAAATATACACGTTTTTGGTGGGATTTCCCTGATAAAATTAACATTTTAAAATATCACATTATTGGGGTCACTTAAACCCTGGGGAATTTCTGCCTTCTGAGGTTTTCTCACTGGATATTGGACACTATCATGTCTGCTTATGTGAGCCAGGGGCAGGAATGCCCTCTGAACATCAGAGCCCATACGACGAGGGCTATCACCTCGTAAATGCTCGAAAGGGAACGTCTCTGGTTACTGTCATAACCTTGGTTCCTCGGTACTTGAGTTTGCGTTCTCATTCAGCCCATCTGCTGTTTTTGTTTCATGCAGGTGTTTTATGTACAGTTTCACAAAGCTGAAGTCAGAATACAATCTAATTTCATTAAAAATTGCTCATGCAGCATCTTTATTTATTTTTTGGATAGTGATTAAAATGTAGTGGTTCTGTAACTAATTCATGAATTATGATTCATATAAAGAGCCATTCAGTGTAAAAAAACATGATAAACCGTGAAACTGCCACAATCATAAAAGAACAACAACCTTGAAACAGATTTTTGGTCGAACCCCTAGGTTACATGTCCTCTTGTACATTAGTTCTTATTAATCTTGCATTCTTTTTCTCTAAAAACAAATTGGCTTGACACACAAATATTTAGATTTAGAAATCCAAAAAGCAACACAATTACTAAAATGTAATGAATGTAATAAATTATGAGTTTGAAGTTGCCTCTTTCCCAGTGGTTCCTTCTTCATTTCGGAATCCTGCAGACCTTTGTGGGACTCAGAGTGGGCAAAATTAAATTCAGGTGCATACAGCAGTCTACAGTATAAGGTCTTTGTCAACTAGACCCAGTTATTACCTCCCTGGATTTCCCTCTGGACTCATCTTCAGCTCCTCCTGCTCTCCTTCTTCTCATCTAACATCATTTCCCCCTGTAGTCCATTCACATCTCCCTCTCCTTCAATTCATTTCTAATTTTTCATCATTTTCACTATAAGAAAACAGCATGATAATTTAATAATTACATTGTTCCAAGATGCACATATTGCTGTAACTTAAAGATGCACTGCAAAGACATTTGTGCTGTAATATTAAGCCTATACAGATATGCAAATGATCAAACCAACAGCTAATTAGAGCTGTAGTCACATGCAGAGCTGGTTATGCAACAGAGCTGCGTCTGTCCGTATAATGTTTAGAGCAACAATCACAACACCCACAGACTCACACATACGGTCATATGCGTAAGGCACGCTGCACCTGCTAATTCATTTGACTGCTTCTTACTCTTTGCCATTTACTAAATCTACAGCATCATGGCAAAAGAAATGGAATAATGCCAAGACAACACATTTCTGTTATGCGTATTTTTCTTTTTTCCTTTTTCTTTTCTTTTGTACTGCCTGCACTCAGTAGAGCGTGACCAGAGTAGTCATTTGATTCTCTCAATGAATCACAGGAACAACTCGAGGCACTGCTTCAGATTTGAAATACATTTTGGTGTTCAAACTTCTAACTGTTATCCACTATTTGAGTAAAGAGCTAAAAATAATAATTTCCAGCTTAACCATCTCTAATGCTTTGGAGCGCAGACTTACATTTGGACTTAAAGAAAACACATGGCAAATTATTTCGGAATTTCAAAGAGACCAAAAGTAAAAAAAAAGTTGAAATTAAAACAAACTAATAATAATAATAAAAATAATATAAATATATAAAGAGAGAGAGACAGAGACAGAGAGAGTTATGATTACATAATTTGTTTGTAATCATTCAGTCCATGTTCTCTGTGGATGAGTGTTCATTGTTTGCTGGTTCCTGTTTCCTGCTGTGACTCAATAGATGTGTGTGTGTGTGTGTGTGCACGCAGGCTTTTCACTCATCTCGCTACCCCTCTTCCTGCAGCCTGTCATTTACGAATGGAAAAGAGAGAGAGAGAGAGAGATAGAGCAGAGGAAAGCTCAGGATGATTTGACTTGCCTTCTTGGCACTTCAAGTGTTAATATCAGCAGCAGCAGTCCCGTTACTATGGACACCAGAATCTGACTGTCCTGAGTGCTGTGTGTCCTTACGGGAAAGATCCCATTCCCACAGTCAAATCTACTTTATATCTCTACTGTTTCTCCTACACAGCAGTGAGATTAAAGGGTTAGTTCACCCAAAAATAAAGAAAAATGATGTCATTAATAACTCCCCCTCATGTCGTTCCAAACCCGTAAGACCTCCGTTTATCTTCAGAACACAGTTTAAGATATTTTAGATATTTATTGGAGGGACTGAGAGCTCTTGGACTTAATCTAAAATATATTAAACTCTGAAGATAAACGGAGGTCTCACGGGTTTGGAACAACATGAGGGTGAGTTATTAAAGAGAACTAACCCTTTAAGGCGAGACACTCTAGATCAACCAAGTTTTTTCATGTACTGGTTAACTTTCACATTTGAGGTGATTTTACCTCCATAAGAAATGGAAAGAAAACATACAAAATATATTTTTAAGTGTTTACTTTCTTAAACTTGACATCTTTTAGATTTAAATTACAGGTGCATCTCAGTAAATTAGAATGTTGTGGAAAAGGTGTTTGTGTGTGTGTGTGTTTGTGTGTGTGTGTGTGTTCAGTTGAATGCCTTATTTTTTTTTTCTTCATATAATAAATTGGTTGTACCAGTTATTTAAACTTAAATTACATTAAACCGACTTAAAAATAACTATAACTTGTGAAAAAGTTGAAATTGCTCAACTTATTTTGATGAGTTTAAGTCATGTAAAAGCATAAGTCACTATGACTTACTGATCATATCATTGTTTTACAGTAGCAATATTCTTAAGGTGATGCTGATTCGTATGCATTTTATCCCTAAAATAAATGGTGAAAATTAAGTTGTTTCTAGGTTGTTGACAGCACCTTTACCCTATTCACTAGTGGAGTCTTGCCTAAAAATATCAAACAAATCAAACCTCCTGTTTCTCAGATTTTAATCTTTAGGAAAAGATCCCTAAGTTTTTCCTAAGAGATCCATCCCAACGTCTCAAACCGTGCTCAGTCAGATCTGGCAGGGTAACAAAATCAACCGTGAGTCTGAAATGACAAAATAACTTCTGAACCTAGCAATCTTATTTTATCCGGCTCTCAAGGATTGCACATTTGTGTCTAATTTTGTATCCTTTAAGACATTTTAGAAGAAACAAAGTAGATACTTCAATGAAACATAACAGTTTGAACCATAACAAGCTCAAGGTTTCTGACACTGGCTAATCAGTTCCTCTCTCTCTCTCTCTCTCTCTCTCTCTCTCTCTCTCTCTCTCTCTCTCTCTCTCTCTCTATATATATATATATATATTTAGTGTACTCTTGATAGGCAGCAGAAATCAGTCACACCCCTGCTAGTGAGCAGCTGACCTACTACATGACAGCACACTGTCCTCTACAGGACGCTTTAAAGCACTGCATTTAAAGAGAAAGACAATTCAATAAACACCAAACCAAGCTAGAAACATTCACCACAATACGTCTTTGCAGTGTTTTCAAAGAGCTTGTATATTTTGAGTATACAATCAACCAGAGATCTCTCTCACACACGTTTTGTTTCATTATTAAACAGCATCATGAAACAAGATTATCTGACAAACGGTTCATCAGTCGATTAGCATTTTCATAAAGACTGAAGTCTGGCCATCCCTTACACAGATGTTAGGTTGTGTATGACTCTAAGCAGAAGCTGAAGAAAACAACACTGTTCTGGGCAGATATACGAGCTGTCAGAAATAATAGGCTGAACCTGCAGAGAGAATATAAAAGAGTGCCTGTATGGATAAACCGGCGTGTGTGTGTGTGTGTGTGTGTGTGTGTGTGTGTGTGTGTGTGTGTGGTTTAAAGTGATGAGTTTGCTGATATTACCACAGTGGATGTGACAGCACAGAGAAAATGATGACTTCAGGCGACAGAGAAATACCATATAGAAATATGATGGAAGCCACTGAAAAAAAAAAAAAAAAAAAAAGCTGACATGCAATACAGGAAAAATAAAAGAGTCCTCATCCAATTAACTTGTCACAACAATCACTATCATTTCCACTCAATGAGTTATGACTTTCAACTTGATTTTCTTCCTCAAGGGTGTGTGTGTTCGATGTCATCAATTCATGCAGTATACATCCAGTATACTTGTGTAGGGTGATATAATACTATCAGATCTCAACAGCTTGGTTGCTTGTATCGACACGAAACATACCTATATTATCCACCTGCTCGAATCAACTGTAAGGCATGAAGATATTAAGATATTCTAAACATAAACATCATGTTTTTCTCTAAAGCTGTTTTGAGTTTGCTGTATTGTGAAAAGTACTATAAATAAAATTGAATTGAATCTGACTTTGACGATTTGACGACCCAGTTCAGTGACCTTTCTCAAGATAATAACAATGAAACAATCCTGATGATGTCACTGTGAAGAAAAATGTCACAAAGAAAGTGTCAATCATACTTTTTTTTTCCAAGAACTGTTGCCAAAATGGTAATGATGATGATCTGTTCTCAAACCAGGACGCCTCAGCAAACTATTCAACTATAAAAAAAAAAAAAAAAAAAAACTGAAACAGAATCTATATTAAAAAAAAAGGTTTAAATACAAAAAAAATCAAGATGGAAACTGAAATCTTGTTTTCTCCTAAATAACTGCTGCTATAGATGAAATCAAGATGGGAATGTGAGTTATTTCTATGGTTGTTATGATTTCATATGGCTGTGGTTGATGAAATGGCCTGAAAAGGGATGAAATGATCACATGACTGCAGTTCTGCCTCCCGGACAGCAGAGGCAGTAGAGCATCCGTGTTCTTACCAGTGTGGAGACTGCAGAGGTGTAGAGAGGGGTCTGACCAGAGGACAGCAACACTGGCTGTAAAAAGAGAGAGAACCGATAACTCAACATCAAGCCCACAGGATAAAAACAAAACGTACACTGATTATGGATTTTACCATTCCCATAATAGTCAGAATTCATGCTGAATGGTAAAATTTAGTAAAGGAATCTAATAATATTTAGTGAATTTAATGATATATTTAGAGCATTATGTCTTGTGAAATGAACTGAAATCTTAAAGAAATTCCCAGTTAGTGTTTCACTCTTCTGCGCTCAATAAAGCATGCCATCCCATCAGAGGCTCTGTACTGGGGACAGACAAACAAATGAGATCTAATTGGAGAAATAAACTGGAGAAATAAGGATCAACGGGAGATTAGCATGAGAGTCTTGAAGGAGCTGTTTTTTTGCATCGCATGCAGTGAGTGTGAGATTAGTAAAATTAGATTAGTAAGAAACAGGGAAGTGGAAACAGACCCAAAAACTGAGGCGGATATGCACAGGTTCATTCAAACTATGCAGAACATGTTTATGTCCCATCATATGTATTTACGTTGGACAGATTTTTAAAAATGAAAATCATAGATTGTATAAAAAACTATAATAAAGCATTTCTTCGTGTGGACAGTTTTGGCTTGTTTCTTACAAACACACAGCTTTTCTCTTCTCCAGATGTTAACTGATGGACTGGAGTGCTGTGGATTATTGTGATGTTTTTATCAGACTCTCATTCTGATGGCACCCATTTACTGCAGAGCATCCATTGATGAGACACTGATGCAGGGCTACATTTCTACAAATCGGATGAAGAAACAAACACATCCTACTCTTGGATTTTTAGGAATTTACTTTCCATTGGAAAAAGTAGAAGGCACAGCGTCATCACAGTATAACCTGGAGCTGTCCTCAGTCCTGAAAGCTAAATGCTGTTCTGCATCAACAGCAGATGGCGACGTTGTTCAGTTTTGAGTGACTAAATCACTTCAGATATTGCTTCAAAGCATTAAAAATCATTTACACATATGAAATGTTGTGCTTTCCAAAAATAGACTCTGGAGATAAAATAATATGAAAATCTCATAGTACACGTTCCCTGAGGCTGTAAGATGATCGCTCACTCCTTCTGAAGCCCACGAGACTCATTCCTGACCCAAATCCATCCAGAGAGCCAAATCACTTAAAGATTCCCACAGGAACGTGCGTCTCTCTCTCTCTCTCTGTCCAATTCACAGAGGCATAAATACTGTCAGACACTCCAGAGGTTTGATGAAGTTCAGCAATAAAAATATTACTAACTAACCAAACTTTATGCATGTAATAAGACAGATGGCTGATCCATAAGAATACCTCAATGTAATCGGTTGATTCGAGCATTGTTCTGTCAAATATTTGTGTAAAACTATCACTAAGCTGACCGTTGTTCATCAGCCAGTCTAGGTAGCTGGGAACCATTTTCAGGCACCGCGTAATATCATGCTAACGGTCTAAACAGATTCAGTGAGCTATACTAAGCTAAGCTAAAAGTGCTATCGCCAGACCCAGAGATCAGCCGAATGGATTACAAAAATGGTGAAAACACAACTGTTTAACTCTAGGGGAGTTTGAAAAAAATAACTCAGCATTGTCCATCAACCAGCCTTTATTCATCTCAAAACGTCTGTGCTTTCCATAGATATTAAAAGTAATTAGTAAAAAGTTAAAAAGTAATGCAAATAAATGGGAAGCACAGAAGACAGAGAATACTGTGCATGATATGTATGTCGTACAGAATAAAAAAGTAACTCTAAACTCAAGTGTTTTATAAAATATGTAAAATCCAAATTATTCAATATATTAATGGTCTATTGACAGTTATTCTTTATCTGAAAACACAAATATAAGCACTGATCTCACCTAGTTATTCTTTAATGCTTAGAATACAGGTGCTGGTCATGTCATTAGAATATCATCAAAAGATGATTTATTTCATAATTCCATTCAAAAAGTGTGTATATTATATTATATTATATATCATTACACACAGACTGATATATTTCAAATGTTTATTTATTTTCATTTTGATGACTATAACTGACAACTAAGGAAAATCCCAAATTCAGTATCTTAGAAAATTAGAGTATAACTCAAGGCCAATACAAAGAGCAGATTTTTTAAAATCTTGGCCAAATGAAAAGTTTGAGCATGTACAGGACTCAATATTTAGTTGGGGCTCCTTTTGTCTGAATGACTGCAGCAATGCGGCGTGGCATGGAGTCGATCAGTCTGTGGCACTGCTCAGGTGTTATGAGAGCCCAGGTGTCTCTGATAGTGGCCTTCAGATCTTCTGCATTGTTGGGTCTGGCATATCACATCTTCCTCTTCACAATACCCCACAGATTTTCTATAGGGTTAAGGTCAAGTGAGTTTGCTGGCCCGTTAAGAACAGGGATACCATGGTCCTTAAACCAGGTACTGGTAGCTTTGGCACTGTGTGCAGGTGCAAGTCCTGTTGGAAAATGAAATCTGCATCTCCATAAAGTTGGTCAGCAGCAGGAAGCATGAAGTGCTCTAAAACTTCCTGGAATACGTCTGCGTTTGTTACGTGGAGGGGTTGGGATGAACTCAGATGCAGACAGGATGTACCAAACACAGGATTTATTGTACAAAAAGGGGAAAACAAAACCCACGAGGGGGAAAACAACGACTAGGGTAAAGACTAAATAACTAAACAGGACTGGGCTGACAAGATAAACAAGGACTCCAAACACTAACTACAAATAAACACTCACGGTTACACAAAGACTTCTTAAAGGGGGTTACAAGGATAAACTCTCTCATGAGGCTGACAGTAGAAACACATATGTGGAACACTCACAAGTAGGAACAGTCATGGTGTGGAACAATCTCAGTGTGGAACAATGAACCGACAAAAGACAGAGCACACTAGGGGATCTAAATAGGAGAACTAATTAAGACACAACAGGTGGCACAGATACGGCAATCACGACAAGACTAGGATAACAAGAAATAAACATTTGAAATATATCAGTCTGTGTGTAATGAATCAATATAATATACAAGTTTCAATTTTGAATTGAATTAGTGAAATAAATAAACTTTTTGATGATATTCTAATTATATGACCAGCACCTGTATATTCTATAAAGATAAATACCTTAAAAATCTGTGTCAATGCATTCATGCCACCTTTGAACTGTTTGTGATAAATTTACATATTGTAGAGTAAATACCACTTTGGATCCGGCTTCTAAAAAATAATGTTATTGCCACATTTTAGCCTTAAAACTTTGTGTAATAAACTGTATGTTGAATCAAAATTGTTCTTTCTAAAGCCACTTTTTGTATTGTCTATTCATTCAATGCTTTTCACATTTAACATTTCTCATCCCAAACTGATGTGTGATAAATTTAAATTAATTAATCAGTACATCATGTAATTAATTAGATTACAAATTGTAATCACTCGACAGCCTTAATTGGTTTGCTTCAAACTGAGGTCTCTTGTGCTATTTGTGTGACAGGCACAGACTTTTTTTTTTTTTTTCAAATCAAATGTTTTGGTGATCTCTGAATAAAAATCATTGCAGAGTAATTGCAAATGTAATAATATCAAGGCACAATCAAAACTGAATGCACTGATTACAGAATTTAATAATCATATCATAATTACAATAATTATGACTATATTCAGCATGTTTTTGTAAATACGTACACATTTCATGATGCACTGAATCATTTAGTCATCAAATAGACACATATTTATGAGCAATGATAATGATAATTTAGCTAATTAGATTTGTTTGTATTGCAATTGCACTGATACTCTAGATATTATTGAAGCACTACAAAAATGTATGTGGATGTTTGCATGTTGTGTTCCACAGGCATGTTTCACATGAAGACAGATGGTACCACAGAGAGAGAGAGAATGAGAGAGAGAGAGAGCAAAGCTAGGAGGAGTGGTTTCTATTCTGACCTTCATATCCAGCCAAACGCCCTTGACACACTGAACACAGCTAACATGAGCATGAGCATGTAAATGAGCTTCATGCTAAAGTGATTTTACACCAAACATATTAGCCAGCTGCTAAGATTCATACATAAGAACATATGTTACATATGTTTGTGTGCTTCACTCCAGGTGTTATTGATCGTCATCTGCAGTGGATGCTGATATGATTATTGAGTTATAAATGGTGGCTTGTGTCACTCATGCCCGTTAAATTATTTACAAGGTTAGTTTAAATTTCATAAGTATATTGTGTGTCAGTATTCTAGCCTCTCACATTTATTTGCATACATAAGTCAATGTTCAGTGCTAATACTCAAAAACTGTCTATCTTCGAAGGAATACTTTCACATGAATTGCTAGAATAACAACCTGTCCTCCAACCAATATGCTCGTATAGGTCATTTGTCCAAATCCCTGAAATGCGATTATTGCGTTATACCTTGATATGTAATCATGCTATCATGGGTTCGATCCCAGGGAACAGACGTGCACGAAAATGTATATGCTCAATAAATCATCATTTAGCATGATTTCTGTGAGGGTTAGGTTTAGGGGTGGGGTTAGGTGTGGTCATTCGAACGAATAAGCCACCTACAGTAGTAAAATATGTAGGAAATACTGTGAGATCGGTGTAAAAAGCCCATACATTGCACTTAAATAAACGTGCGTTTTGATTGGTAATGACGTTATACGTCAATTCATGACGACAGACGCAACGCTTAACTTTTAAACGTAAATATAGGTCGTAATAAATGCTTGCACAAACAACCTATATGGTTGTTTTTTGTTGGAGGACAGGCTCGCTTTTATTGCACCAATGCCGAATTTCTACAGCTTCTTCTGAAGCTGCAATTAGCCATCTTTACACAGAGTTTAATGCTGCTTAGAGGTGGCATGATTGCATTTACATAGCAATTATAACAGCATATTGTTATATTAGGGGCTGAAGGGCTCAAAGCAGGAATAATTTAGTCTGGCTTTTATTCAGCAATACATCTTTACACCAAATTTTGAGCAGGCACAGAGCAGCCTTAACTAGAGTCCAGCTGATTGATCAGTTTTGCCGATTAATCGGCACCGATAGTTGATTACTGGAACAAAACTGATCTGTGTTATTTATCAAGGCTGAGCAAGCATAGACATTATTCGGTCGCTGTGATTTTGCCAAGACATGACCCTGGAGCAACATTGTTTGTTGATCCTGGATCGACTGTGCAAAAAAAATAGACCCAGTCCCTACCCTTAAACTTAACCCTTCCCATAATTTATTCCTAAAATCAGAGGGAAATGATAGGTGAATAACAAGGGTGTAGAAGCATCTAACTCTGATTGTGAGCCTAAAACTGACATTTCTGGAAAACGTATCCCTTGAGTGCCGTCTATCACAACACAAATATGAGAAAGTGTTTTTACCATAGAAATAGAACAGATAACATGGTACTGTGCCAATCTGTGCATTGTATGTGAGTTGAGTAATTACGCAGGATGGAAGTGTGTGTGTTTAATGTGCTTGCAGAGGTGTACAGAACTGACGTAGAGTCTCACACACACAACATGACTCACACACACACACCTACTGAAGCCAGAGGAAATGGGGAAGCCAGGCAGGAAATGAACACAGAGGTCAGACAGAGAGACCGTAAGAGACAGACAGGAACAGAAGAGTAAAGAAAGAGTAGAGAAGAGCACACGGCTGCCATAGAGGAATACAGCACAGTAGACCAGGCCATGAGAGAGATCAGCCACATAAACATACTGCAGTCGATCGGTTTTGTGGATTACTCATGGAAAACATGAACATTTTCTCAAAGACAAAGAGAACAGAGCTGATAAACACACACATCACATGGTGGAGGGCTGTAGATAACCTTAGTCAATAAGTATTATACTCTACAGTGGTTTAACCAAATAAGTCTCAAATTAGATCTGTTCATAATCGCAATTGTTTCTACTAGACAAAATCAAGGGCAAACAGAGAGCATATGCTGCAAATGTGCTCAAGTGCATGAATACCGAAGTTTATGATCAATATGATTTAATGTGAATCCAGTAATTTCAATAGGTAGCCCTTTTTTTCCTACAAAATCCCATAATGTTGACAACTAAAACTAAAACTATTAAAAAAAAATTGTTAATTGAAATAAATCTTAAATAAAATGGAACATAAATATTAGATTTAAAACAAATATTGTAAAAAAAACTGAAATATTAGAAATTTTGCAGTTAGCAACTAAATTAAATGAAATATGCTTAAGTTGTAGCAAAATAAACATTTAAAATTGACAAAAGCACATGACAAAATGAATAAAGCTTAATCTAAAATTAAAATGAAAATTGTAAATATAAAAATAAAAGCTAATTATTGCCTTCCAGTGATTGACTGCATCTATTTCTCCTGAGGGAATAGAATAGAATAGAATAGAATAGAATAGAATAGAATAGAATAGAATAGAAAACTCTGCTAGGTCTTTCTCCTGAGGGAATAGAATAGAATAGAATAGAATAGAATAGAATAGAATAGAATAGAATAGAATAGAATAGAATAGAATAGAATAGAAAACTCTGCTAGGTCTTTCTCCTGAGGGAATAGAATAGAATAGAATAGAATAGAATAGAATAGAATAGAAAACTCTGCTAGGTCTTTCTCCTGAGGGAATAGAATAGAATAGAATAGAATAGAAAACTCTGCTAGGTCTTTCTCCTGAGGGAATAGAATAGAATAGAATAGAAAACTCTGCTAGGTCTTTCTCCTGAGGGAATAGAATAGAATAGAATAGAATAGGAAACTCTGCTAGGTCTTTCTCCTGAGGGAATAGAATAGAATAGAATAGAATAGGAAACTCTGCTAGGTCTTTCTCCTGAGGGAATAGAATAGAATAGAATAGAATAGAATAGAATAGAATAGAATAGAAAACTCTGCTAGGGCTCCTCAGCTTAGAAAACAGCAACACCTCAACAATTTAAACTTACTTTGGGAAATGTACATTATTAACAGCGTAATCCTGAGTGTGTGTGTGTGTGTGTGTGTGTGTGTGTGTGTGTCTGTGTGTCCGCACCTTTATTGGTGAGATGTGTGTGTGTGGGCCGTAACTGTGCAGGGTGTCCATTGCAGCCAGGTTCTTGTCACTCATGTGAAGCATCTCAGCGCTCTTGCTGTGGGCCAGGTGGGCGGGGCTGTGCTCCAGGGGCGGAGTCTCTTCATCTTGATACCGATATTTCTACAGAGAAAAAACAAGAGTCACATTCTCAAATCACATTATGGAAATTAGAAAAAAAGTCTACTAATTTCTACAAATGCAATGCAGATTTATTTGGCATAAGACACGACATGAGCCTGACCAAAGTAAACTGACTAATCCATTTCTCATCCCTTTCAAGTCCTTCTTTCTCTCGTCTGCAGCTGCACACTGAAGCAGCAGATAAATTAAAGATCAGAGGACTTCTTATGATCAAAGTTGACGGAAGGGTGAATACCAGCTGGATTGAAACATTACAACATGTATTACAGCTGGTGCTAAAAAAAAAAAAAAAAAAGCTTTATGACAAAAAATAAAAACAAAACAAAACGTATTCTTAACTCCGATTTTATAATTTGCATCAAATGTATTCACTCTCGGGCCAAATTTCTCAGATTTGGATAAATGTAGCTTTGCATCAATGTATCATCAAACAGCTGATAAACAGCTGATAAAAACATCACAATAATCCTCAGCACTCAGTCCATCAGTGAACATCTGGAGAAGAGAAAAGCTGTTTGCATGAAACAAATCCATCATCAAGACGTTTAAGTTCACACTATTGCTTCTGGCTAAAAAGTCCATAATCCATATTAATTCCTTCTTTAGTGAAAAAAGGTCATCTAGTCTGAATCAGGAGAGAAATCTGCACAGATCAAACATTATTTACAAGAAAAAACTGTCCAAAATAGAGCCAAACAAATATGTGGGAGGATGTTTTGGTGAGAGACAACAGGAGGTGGGCTTTTTCACTGAAGCGTTATTATGGATTATTAAATTATACTTTACCCAGAAGCAATAGTGTGAACTTCCATCTTAATGATGGAGTTATTTAGTTCAAAAACACACAGTTTTTCTCTTCTCCAGATGTTATCTGATGGACTGGAGTGCTGTGGATTATTGTGATGTTTTTATCAGCTGTCTGGACTCTCATTCTGGCGGCACCCATTCACTGCAGAGCATCCACTGATGAGACACTGATGCAATGTTGCATTTCTGCAAATCTGATGAAGAAACAAACTCATCCTAATCTTGAATGGTCTGAATGTGAGTGCATTTAGCAAAGTTACATTTTTAGGTGAACTATCCCTTAATAAAAAACAAGTCACCTTATTTACATTTCCTAAATAATATGTGTGGTTAGAATTAATGTTTCTCAGATTATAATACATTCTTAACTGTACACCATAGTTTCCTGAATATAATGGCCAGAACAATTAATCTGCTGAAATTTGGTCCTTCAGCTGCATTACAACAGTTGTCCGGATGTGCTGCTAAGATGACCACCAAGTGAACTGACTTGAGGCTTTGTTTGTTTCAATATCAGACAGAGAGCATCCTTCAATCTGACCAGGATTGAGAAAAGGAGGAGAATAGACAGGAGGTCCAGTCAGTCAGCAAGATCACATTACAATGAGCCAGCAACAGCACGATGACTAAGAGAGAATACAGGAACAGATAAATGTGGAGATACTGTAGCATGAACACAGAATAGAAAACATAAGAATATCATAATAATTCAACAGAATTTCTTTAATATGGCAAGTGTCGAGTTCAAGGAGAGGATCTGATTCTCAAACTGATTGCCCACCCAAAAAATCAAGCTTTTACACTTTCCAGGGAGTCGACCTACTAATGGTTTATTTACAACTGTCTCTGTATTTAAGCTTCGATAAGAGTGCAAATATATAACAAACACACTCAGCTTTAACACAGCTTGTTCTTATAACGTCTGTGAACACTTCATCTTCTTCATCCTGCCGGTTATTCACTCGATTGTCACAAACGTTACCCAGTTTGCCCAAATTTGCAAGATAATAAGATGGTTTAAGAAGTTTCTCTTGCTGCATATTTTAAGCTCTAATGTTTATGATAAATATCAGTTATGGTAAATCATCTAATGATAGTAAAGAGTTGATTCAGTAACTGTGACACACACACACACACACACACACACACACTCACACTCACTCACAGCAGGGAAAGCACCCATCACATGCACAATATCTACAGCCACAGAATTCCACTTATACATTACACTGTATAATACATAATAACTTATTTAACATGCTTTCAGTTGCTGATAAATGTTCTCAGCTCACTTTAAAAACCTCATGAAAGAGCTTGACATGAATCGTTTCCTTTCCTGTACTGATGTACTTCCTGCTGACCCTGGTAAAAACAGCATATGCTGGTTAGGTGTGTTTTGAAGCACGGCTGCTGGCTTGAGCTGGTTTAAGCTGGTCCTAAGCAACTAGCTCCTTCTCAGGACCGGCTTAAACCAGCTCAAACCAGCAGCCATGAAAAATCTATTCCGTTTCCACATCACAATTAGCAGAGATAATGTGTGTAGATTCTGTGTGGGTCTGGTTATGTGCACATACTGTAGGACTCACATTCATGGGCCTTTCAAAGAATAAAGGAAACAGAGATGCAAACGCTCTGCACGCTGGAAGTGCTGCTAAATACTTATGATTTATGAAGATCAAAGTTATTAAAAACATCCTAAGGAGGCTCGTGTAAATGTGCTGGCAAACTTTGTTAATTTTTGAAAGATGAAAAATCCTGATGCATACTGATAATACACACACACACACACACATGCCTAAATAGCAAAATGCTCTCAGTCAAAGCACATTGCAGTGGGTGACAACTAAAACTAAGCTGTCAAGGGAAATTCATCATAATGCATGGCTGAAATATGTTTTCTCCAACACTGTGACCAGTACATGTGCAGCTGATACAAACGGCCTCCACTTCACATCCTCACGCTCCTCTGTGTTATAAACTCCACTCCCTCATCACCGCAGCCTGCCAACAACGCCGGCTTATTACTTCATCACTCTTACAACAGAGACCGTCAGTGTCGCCAGAGCTAATGCAGACTGTGTGCAGTCCCGTCCACACACCAATGAGCTCAACATACAGCAGAGCCACATAATTCATTACAGCGATAATCAAGTATGGCTCAAAGTCATGTGAAACTGTGAACTTGCAGTGAGTGACCGTTTTAATCCCTAAATTGGATGGGGGTGTTGTAATATTAACATGCTGCGTGTTTTTCTTTGTAATCTATTAATAATAATAATAATAATAATGAAAACTATATGCACACCACTATTCAAAAGTTTGGGGTAGGTAATAAAGTTAAGTTTATTGAATAATAATAATTATTTGTATATATATATATATTACTGTATTACTATATGGTGAAAAAGTGGGAAGGAAAATAAACTAATTGCAGGCTACCACTTTCATAATTGCAGTGTATACTTTTTAATTATTTACACCTAAAGAATGGAAGTGAAATGTGACAACTTGCCCCATAGGTGGGGCACAATGAAACATCTGAGGGGCAGCTTCAAATGTTATCTGATCTAATGAAGAAAAAAAAAAGACATACTAAAATTATTTATTAATAATGAATAAAAATTACTTTTTCAAGTAAAGTAAACATTTAAAAAAATTATTTTTATTTTTTTTAATAAAAATTAAACTTATTTTGTTATTTGACGATGAATGTCAGACAAATCGATGAGCCAAAATGCTAAACACTTCTTGAAATTATAATTTCTTAACAATAAACACTTTATTCACCTGTTTCTTGTGGTTTCTCAATAAAATGAAAGTAAATAGTGCAAAATACTGGCATGAATACTTATCCCAGCTTTCATGTGATTTGGAAAATATGTACAAATAAATAAATAAATGTCATGACATTTTTTTTATTTATTTTTTTATTGTAAAAATCGTAGATTGACATTCCCCGAAACCTCTATGTTATAATTCACATTTGATGGATTTCCAATTAAATAACTGTCTTCTTAATCAGTTACAAAGATACAGACAAACAGGGTTTTATGTTACATCTTATGCAGTTAAATGAATATTAATTGCATTGTTTTAGTGTCATGTGTATATGTGTATATGTGTGCATGGCACTATCCAACTTCAGTACACTTCAGTGGAAAACTTTTACTTACAGTATGTAATATATGTTTTTTTCTCTCTATGTATTCTGGTAAATTATTTCATTAAGTCAGCATGTTGTATATAAGCCAGAAAACTCAGTATTATTTGTCTGCTTTAAGTAGTGCATTGTCTCATACTGAAGGGATCTTTCAATACTTGTAATCTTAACAAACTCTTTAATTGTAGGGTCACTAACAATGAGTGGGACACATGTGAAATTGTTATTTTAGTCACTTTTAACTACAAGACTAGCTCATGTTTTTAAATACTGTAAGAACACAAAAGAACCAGCAGCGAGAGAAGCAGTGTTTCTCTGCAGGATCTGACTTCACAAAACAAACCCTTCTGGGTAATAAATAACAAACAGCATACGTCACCGCGTCAAGAGTGATACCAAACACTCGGCACAAATCTATTCCCAGCATGCATCACAGCGCCAGAGGAGTCTGAACATCATTATACTCTCAGAGAGAACACACTGTCTATTCTACACTTCTTGCATGCAGTAAATTATGCATAATTACATGCACCTAAACCAAACTCTAATCCATAAACTTATGGTAAGTATATGTTGTTTGTTTATTTTTCTCAGTACTTAATTGTATTAGTATGCTGTAGAAAAGACACCTTAAAATAAAGTGTAATCATTTTGTGCAAAGGAAAAAAAAATCTTATTAGTCACACAAGAACATACACTGAAAAATCATACTTTGGACCAACTTTAGAAAAGTACTCTAATTTGTTGCAGTCAATTTTATATGTTTTTATCAAATTATACTTAAGGTTTGGTTCAAACCCTAAATATTAATATTAATCACAATTTTTTTGTTTGCAAAACACAAAAACTATTATTTATTATAAAGACCATATATGTTTTCTTTAGACATAAACCAAGATGCTACTTAATTTAGGTAAATATAATAATATTATGTCTTTTACAACAAAGCTAATTTAGAAATATATGAATATATATATATATATATATATATATATATTCTTTTTTTTATTCTTCAGAATACAACTCTTCTTAACTCCTATTTTCTTCTTAACGTCTAACTTGAGAATAAATAGAATAACGAATACCATAAAGAATACTTTGTATTCCCAAAAATATATATAAAAAAAAAATTCTTAAGATTGTTCTGAAAACAAAATAAGAATAAAAATTCATAAATAACCTCTTAGGGACAGTTCAGCAAAAAATAAATATTCGGTCATTATTTATTCACCCTCAGACATTGTTTCAAACCTGTATGAGTTTCATTTTTTTTTTCTTACACAAAAGAAGATATTTTGAAGAAGCAAAAAGCTAACAGTAGTCATTGACTTCTATAGTATTTTTCCACACTGTCCACGGCAATCAACTGTTTGGTTACCTTCAACATTCTTCAAACTATCTTCTTTTGTGCTCAGCAGAAGAAAGAAAACTTAGGATAGTTAGGTACCCAAATATAACATGTCTCATGGATTTATTGGGTTGTTTCAGATATTAAGCATTAGAATATAGCACTAGCTTAATATAATCCATATTACTAAAATCATAAGGATGTGCACGAGTACTCTGAAGCTACACAGATGATCGGAAATTTAAACAGTGATCAGGCTTGCATGATGTGGCTTTTCTCTACAAAAATGATTCTTGGTGGAGGGATTTAAGAAAACCTTCTTTCATCCCCAGGAGCTGTGTGAAATACTTTTTTTATGGGTGGACGCTTTTTATTTCACATCTTTTGGACTGATGCATGCAACAGCTACTGACTGCAATGATAGAGCTTGATAGATCAAAGACATTTTTAATTTAACTCCGACTGGATTTAACTCCCTAGGATGCCTCTGGGATGAGTAAAACACAGCCTCATTTTCATTTTTGGGTGACCTAACCCTTCAACTCTACAATAAAAACATATTTCATACAGGTTTCCACCCTTCTTGTCATGGTGATTTTCCCTTTACCATGCGAATGTAAATTAAGGAGGCATGCTTTTAACACCTCGTGTCTGTCTATCGATCACATTCACAGGCGATGCTGTGTGGAGTAGGTCTGTCCATGGATGTAAACAAACTGCAGCTCCAAAAACTGTGCATTTCCTTCCAAACGATCACACTATTAGAAACACATGCCTGAAGTTTATTTTTAGCGGCATGTCTAAATGAGAATGTTTTCACTCTTTTCTTCATTATTTTCAACACATTGCCAATTTTTTTTTTCAATATCTTTGAAAGCTGTATGGCAGTGCCAAGTATTTTGTTCCCAGAGGCAATCCTTGTGGTTATATTGGTTCATTGTAATCTGACGCTGGTTTGAGCATCTAAACACGTCACACATGAGGTGGGAAAGAGCATACGCTGTGATTACGTTCATCTATCACGGCAGTTCACTTCAAATAAAGTATTCATGTACTGAAGGAAAAACAAAACACATAAGCTGTTCTCCAGAAACATAATATAAAGATCTGAAAATGCATTTCATGACATCTTTAAGAGTGTATGGATAAGCCTTGAGAATACATCATTTGCAATACTTCATAGAAGTGAGAACTTCTGAGCTCTTCTGACATTGTTCCTAATAACAATTACTAACACTGTGCTGCAAACAAAAGGTATATGAGGAGCCGTGTGAGACACTTGTTATTATAGATGGATGCACTTTATTAAACTTCTTTTGGACACCCATTAACTGTCATTATAAAGCTTGGAAGAGCCAAGGACATTTTTTTATATAACTCTGACTGGATTAGTATGAAAGTAGAAAGGCATATACACCTAGTATGTCTTAAGGGTGACTCAATTATGGGGTAATTTTTGGGTGAACTATCCATTTAAAACTACATTCTGGGACACAGAACAGTAATATTAATGAAGTTATAGTGGATAGTGAATTTGGGAGTCTGCCATGAAACTCCCTGTGAGAAATACTGCAAGCGCAGTGATACAAACAGTGATGAAACAGCTCTGTTATCACTATAATATCACACCTCTGGAAAAGAGGTAATACTAATACTAGTAATACTGCACATACATATATTTCCTCATATACAGTGAAAGAGTAAGAAAAGCTGCATTATAGTTCGAGCTGTCATGGTTCTCTGAATGATATGAAAGTGAAAGTGACATTCAGCCAAATATGGTGACCCATACTCAGAATTTGTGCTCTGCATTTAACCCATCCGAAATGCACACACACAGAGCAGTGAACACACACACACACACACACACACACGGAGCAGTGGGCAGCCATTTATGCTGCGGCGCCCGGGGAGCAGTTGGGGGTACGATGCCTTGCTCAAGGGCACCTTAGTTGTGGTATTGAAGGTGGAGAGAGAACTGTACATGCACTCCCCCCACCCACAATTCCATCCGGCCCGAGACTAGAACCCACAACCCTTCGATTGGGAGTCCAACCCTCTAACCATTAGGCCACGACTTCCCCTTAAAATGTATGTGCAGCTGACGAATGAGATCTTTTTAATCTGTTTCTAGTTTTTTATTTTATTCAAACTGATTTTTAGAAATACAATATGCCATTTCTGTCATTTTCCAAATGAAGCACTGAATGTAGAAATGAACAAAACATCAGTTTAAGAACAATGTCAATTAAAAACTGTTCTAGTGCAGCTCTATGGCAGAGATCCTCTATAGCAACTTTCTGACAGCTATTAAAACAGACGTGACAGAATGTCTTCGTGTATGTACAGTCCTACTGTAAAGTCCTGTAAGTAAATATGCTTTAAGGAGACTTTGCAACTAATAAATAATTGATGAGGGTGAATACTTTCTGAAGAAACTCTATAGGCTATGACAATATAATCAATATATAATATAAGACAACACAACACATTAGAGCACTGTATGATGATATCATGAGCATGTGTTGAGTCTGATGCTGTTTTCTCTTTATAGTTGTTTCTATATCGTCACCAAAAAGCTGAAATACGCTGTTCTGACAGTAAAGTCACCAAACTATGAAATAACACAAATCAAATATATACTTAATATACTTTAGCTTCTTCAAAGCAGTCGTCCTTTGCCTAGTTTCAGGTTCACTGCTAAAGTCAATTAGGCTTTGCACAAAACTCATGTCATTTTCTTTGGAAAACTAAAACTTTCCCCCAAAACTAATCTCAAGCAGTGTGTTTCTGTGGCTCAGTGGAAGAGCATTGCATCAGCAGCCCAAAAGCTCATGGGTTCATTTCTCAGGGAACAAATATACTGGAAAAAATAAAAATAAAAATGTGTCGCTTAGGACAAAAGTGTCTGCTAAATGCATAAATGTCAAGCATAAGCCTTAATATCAAAAGGTTTTTTATGAGAAACATTTTAGTCAAATATGTCCAAACATTGTATTGTATGTCCTTAAATGCCACAGAGATTTAGCAAATCATCTATGCCAATAAACAAACATCATGTAAGTAATAGAGAATGTGAAGTGAGAGATGTGAATGATCAGATATACAAATGTATTCTAGATCTCTGGCTTTATTTGTGCTTTTCAGTGGCACAGCTCTCTCCTCTCCATCACGATTCCCAAGGTCATCATCTCAGCCACTATCCCTGTCTCAGTTTATTCCACAGGAAGTATCTGCTCAAATCACAGTGATCTGACTCAGAACAAAACTGCAGTCCGATCACACACACCCTCATCTCTTACTATGATGATGGACTAAACAACATTTGGAACAAATACAGGCTCAGTGGAGCAAAACAACAGACACTAGCCAAACTCATGCAGCATACTATATGAGGCTGCAAGTGACGTGATGATACACTGGTTCTTTAGAAATATACAAGAAAAACACAATGATACACTATTGTCAGATGGACATCCTGTGTTTCATAACTGTTTTAATGTTTACATCTTGCTATTCAAATTTAATTAAACAGGCTACATTTACATGTAGATGTATTGTGTATGCATTGCTCTTTTCATATGGTGTGACAGCAAGCCCTTCTATTAGGGCATCATGTGTTAAAGGAATATTATCATTGTTTTTTTTTTTGTTTTTTTTTCTGTACACTAAGCATGGAAATGTGCATTAGCTTTTTGCATTAATCTTCCCTGCACGTTCACATCGCCTTGTATGCTTTGTTCGGCTTTCAGCTCGGCCATTTATGGTGTATTGTAGAGAGCCATATTGCCATTCATCGACTGAAATATGGAAGATTCCTGATCGAGTGTTTTTGGCATGTGTGCATCAGCAAAGAGACAGGTGGCTTCACATGGCACCCTACCATATAACAAGCCCCTGTAGTGTACTGTAGCAGTGAAGGTGTAATTCCCAAACCTCGTTCAGCGGAACCGGTGATGTACAGTATGTACAGTAATGGCATACATAATGCCAAGCGAGCAATCACAAACACACCACAATCGATTTCTCATTCATAATTCCTTTAACCAATCGTGATGATCATAATTCTGGTGTACACATGGAATAATTCTGTCACCAACGGCATGGTATCGCCTCTCTAGCATCCTATCCACAAGAAAACCAGCAGATACGGACGCGTGCGCGCACCCGGCTTACCTTACAGCCGAACATGAGCGACAGCGCACGGGTGCTACATATAAGTTTACACTGGCACATCACCGGAGAAAAGCACTTGAGGTTCCTCAGAGGAGGAGGCATCACGTCGACACCCATAGACACAGCACACCGATCACCGGCCGCTCAGCGCGTGGCAAAAGAGGAGCCGTGATGAGAGCCGCGAGCGCGAGCGTGGAGCGCTGAATTCAAACAGACAAACTGACAGAACTCTGTCATCCTCGGTGCTGCTGACGCGCTGAGGGGGAGGAGCTGTGTGTAACGGGCACTGATGAGTGAACGACGCCGACCAGTGGCTTTACATCCGACTGGAGCTCTGTTCACGATCAAAGACACGAGACAGAATATCAAACAAGACCCACTGTCAAAAAAAAAAAAAAAAAAAATCATAAAGCAATGCCAGTGGAATTCCTCTCAATATTGCCAAATAAAATATTCACAAAATAAAGCTTCTTCCACTGTTTGAAGTCGACATATTATTAAACTTTGGTTGAAATTCTTACTGTAAAACACACACACACACACACACACACACACACACACACAATTATTAAACTTTGTGAAAAGTGTGTTCATCCCATAGGTGTAATGGTTTTTATACTGTACAAACTGTATATTCTATCACCCTTCACCAACCCTACACCTAACCCTAACCCTCACAGCAAACTTTGTGCATTTTTACTTTCTCAAAAAATCTCATTCTGTATGATTTATAAGCGTTTTGAAAAATGTGGACATGGGTTATGTCCTCATAAGTCACCCTCTCCTTGTAATACCTGTGTCATACCCATGTCATTATACAGAGTTGTGTCCTGATATGACACAAAAACATGTACACACACACACACTCACTCACCAAACTGAGTATTTCATGATTTTACATAGCTAAAAACGGCTCTTTGGAGGTCTGGAGCGAGCAGCGCAGTGGCGCATGAGTGTACAGCGCCCTCTGCTGGCGACAGCACACTGTGAACTGTCCATGGTGCTGAAAGACCGCACACACTGTTACTGCATCCGTCACAGCGCTTGCTCTCAGTAAGACAGGGTGGTGGTGTTGTTTTATTTATTTAGATGCTCATTTATTTTAACAACAAGCTCATTTACTCGGTCGAGCCAGCTGTAAGCGGTTTGTTGCTCGCTCGGCGGCGCTAGAGACCCAGGTGAAGGCAGTATTGTGTATTCATCTCAGGAGCGACTGCGGCGCAGGACGTGCTGGTCATCGATGACGAAGTCTACACCAGACAGCTTCAGCTTCAGTGACTGCTGTGGCGTGAGGACAATCAACTGGTCCTGAAGCCCTCCAGCATACAAAACATGCTCACAAACCATCAATACTGACCTAAATACAGCAAGAAGCTTAGTACTGTTCACAGACGAAGTTCAAAAGTATTTGGACACTTGAGCCACTCTGAAACTGTCTGAATAAAGTATTAAAGCAGGATGTGATATTTGTAAATCTCAGTGTGTGTTTAGCAGATGTATGTGAGTCAGGTGTGCGATTAATCTTCACAAAAACATGCTTTGGTAACTTTTACCAACCAAAACGCAGCCAAATACCTTCAGCCCGCGACAAACATTATGCAAAAAAAAAAAAAAAAAAAATCCATAAATTCCAGATTTTCATAATAAATTCCTCTTTGATATTATGATTATGACTGCCATGACATCCATGCATTTTTAAATGTGTCTTAAATGTGCAAAACATTTTCAGAGCACTGCATAAAACTAATAGATATCACTATATGCTTCCAAGATGATGAATTACAGTACACTAAGACAATGTATTATTTTTATTATTATTATGAATATTAAAAAGTTTTTTTAAATGCTGTTTAAATATGCAAACTGGGAGTTATCTAATTTAAAATGCACTAATTTGCATACATTTCTAGAGCAGAAATCTGAACATAGGATAAAGCCAGGTTCAGAGCTCTTGTTTCATGTTGTTGACATTTTAAGGTTTTTACAGAAATGTAATTTTTCATCACTTCATAAATAATAGCATACTGTCAACAGCCAAAACAAAATACATTTTCACCATGTTTTTAGGATTACTAATCCAATTTTTTTTTACTAATTTTAGAAAACTAATCTCAAGATCTCATAATTGACCAATGCATGAAAAAACAATGGTTTACCTGTATTGTCTTACCTTTATTGAGTGATATTGATTTGTGTATTATAAGAAAACACTGGCAGAGTAAATTCTCAGAGTAAAGTAGTGGGCATAGGTTCAAGTTTGTCTCTCTTGTGTGTGTGTGTGTGTGTGTGTGTGTGTGTGTGTGTGTGTGTATCTTTCCAATGGACCACTCAGTTCCCATGGATATCGATATGCTAGGAAACGAAGCGTGCTACAATGCTAAAGTGCTACACTCAATCTGCAAAGCTTTTGATTTAAGAAGACAGCATTGACTTAACATGACAGAGACAAATATCTTATTAATAATAGATACATTTTATATAACAGCCTCCATATTTGTATTTTATTAATATATTTGATATATTATTTTTCAATATTTTATGGTAAAGTAGGCAGTATATGACCTATATCTCTGTTACAGTAAGTCGTATGATAGAAGAAAGTTATTGTTTCAGTCTCTCACACTGCCTCCACTTCTGATTGTGCTGTATCAAAGGTAAAACATTTGCATCTTTTAACCCTGTGTGGTTTATTTTAGTATGTCAAGCTATGGTCTTGCCTCCGTTCCCAGAATGCTTTGCAGAAGGAGTCGAGTGCTCTGTCTGCAGCTGGAAGTTCAACTTAAAGAGCGGAGAAAGGGGGACTCCTGCTTTCGCCTGGAAAGTGTTTCCATGGCAACATCTGCAGGGGCGGGGATTCCCTGGTGGTTAGTGAGTGTGTCGGCCTGTGTGCATGTGTTTTTATTTATGTGTCTGTCTGTCTTTCACATAAACACACACAACTCAAACACAATGTTCATTGTTCAGTCAGGCAGATAAATCTATAGGAAAAAACTATTAATTATACTCTTCAGATTTAAATTATAAATCAGTGTAACATCTTAGTCTAAAGAACAGGAGAAGAAATTCCTATGAAAGCACACTGCTAAAATATTAATAAATAATTAATAAATTAAAAAAACACATATGAAACTGCAACAAACATATGATAGATCTTAAGCAGACTGTTGCTGCAGGAAATACACAACACAGCATGAAAGATCAACATTTCAGCAAAAAAACTCCTCTGAATCAAAGGCACATTGACTCTATAGATGAAAACACTCATCCTACTACACCGCCTTAAGACTTAAGAAAAGCGCTCGTCGGTACACTCAGTTTATATAGTGATTTATTCAAATACACATGCACTACTGTTCAAAGGATCAGGCTCGGTTAGATTTTTTAATGTTTTGGGTATTTTCTGTCTCTTCTGTTCACCCAGGCTGCATTTATATGTCCAAAAATACAGTAAAATCGGAAATATTGCGATATATTATTACATTTTAAAATAACTGTTTTCTAATTGATTATATTATCAAATGTAATTTATTTCTGTGATGCACAGCTGTATTTTCAGCATCATCACTCCAGTCTTCAGTGTCACATGATCTTCAGAAATCATTCGAATATTTGCCGCTCAGTAAACATTTCTGATTATCATCAGTGTTGAAAACAGTTGTGCTGCACAATATTTCTGTGGAAACTGTGATAGAGTTTCTTTTCAGGATTCTGTGATGAATAGAAAGTTCAAAAGAACGACATTTATCTAAAATATAAATCTTTTTTAACATTAGTAAATGTCTTTACTGTCGCTTGTCATCAATTCATTGTGTCGTTGCTGAAAATAAGAATTCCCCGAACTTTTGAACAATAGTGTTAACAGTTTTCCAACGTTGATGCTCTTAGATTAAGTCTCATGATTGATTAAAAGTAAAGGCACTCTTAATTTGTGTTATTTCCTCCGAGATTGATTATGTATATATAGATGATCTATTATCTATGTAGAATTTCAAACAGCAGCTCCGTTAGAATGAGCTGCATTTGGCTACACAGCAGTCTCACATGGTTTGAGAGGTCAGCAGGAAGTGACATCACAGAGCAACTATCTTTGGCCGCTGGAAGGAGGTCAAGGTTAATCATGACCCTGCTGACAGATGCCTAAACTACACCACTGACCTTCAAGTGTGATTTATTTTTTATTAACGTTAAAACATATTTTTGACTTAAAAACAATCAGTGTAGGTTATCTTATTTTTTTGTTTGTTTGTTTGAAAGCAACAAATATTGGTAATATTTAATTGTCTTTTTAATTTATCTTTTCTTATTTCTCCTGCTGTTTTTATTTGATTGTTTATTATTGCATGCAAACCAGAAAACCTATGAAAATGTGTACGTACAAGTTTTTATTAAAATCAAAAATATTATAAACTGAACATAAACTTTATCACTGAATCAACCTTTGGTTACAGAAGAGAAAGTCATTCTAAGGATCATATTGCTTATATCTGCACATTTCACTCATAACAGCGTGCTTTAATGAAATGACAGCTTTAACACGTGCCTTGTGTTCAGATAAATGCAGACAGAATGAACTGCAACACAATAAAGTACAGCGTTCAATGCAGTCGAACAGAAACATGCACTGACAGCACTATACACTGTCTGAAGTGATGTCTGGAGGATCAGCGTGAACACAACACCACTAACCACTGCATTCAGTTTCATCTCTTCATGCTTTATCAATGTTTGCTGATCAATGAAACATCACTGCATTTCAGCAGCAGACTGCCTCCGTAACAATTAATACTGACAGTACTGTGTGAAGACAACAATTCATTGCTGTGCTTTTTAATGAATAAATATATATATTTTGGGCCTGATAAAAGTGAACAATACAGCACTCACCAAAAACACCTACACTAAAGTATGATTAAAAAAAATAATAACTATCAATGGCTGTATGGCTAACTTGCAGTTTAACATTTGACTGAACATTTTGGAGGGGAATGACTCAGCAGAAATGATTTAATGATACAGTACACATAAATACACCCATAAATGCAATGCATATGCACAGAACACAAGAAGTATATTTTTAATGCCAAGCTCCAAAAAAAAAATTTGGGAATATATATTGTTCACTAGAAAAACGTCACTTCGTATTGTCCTTCTGCTCATGTTGATCCAAAACAACATATGGTGACTAGGAAATGCTTGTTTAACCGACAAAAAACATGCAGAAGAATCATTACATTAAACTTTTTTCAATAATTCATACAGCTTTAGCTCATTCAGGAACGATTTGTCCAGCTGCCGTCCAAATAGAGTCACCGTGATTTTGCCAAGTAATACATGTTCCTGGATCAACATCTTCTGATGATCCTCCATCAACATTATTATGCAAAAATATAGACTTAACCCAATCCCAACCCCTAAACCTAACCTTACCTATGATTTATTCCCAAAATCAGTGTGAAATGAGAATGTGAGGCACTGTTGTTAGTGTTAGTGCTCCGAATCAGTCACTTACAGTATGTGACCAGCTTGGTCAATCTTCAGCATACTAGTAAAATAAAAAAAGCCTCTTCTGGACTAACTGCATAGAGCAGCCTAACCAAGCTGGGTATTCACTACACGAGATACTTCACCACAAGTTGGAGGCTGAATGTCTGACCTTTAACCTTTAGTGTCCCTTGCCTGCTCCATCCTTCCTGTATTCCTGAAGCACATTCTCTCTCTCTCTATCTCTCCATCTCAATCTCTGCTTTTACAGCATTGTGGAGTAATAAGGAGGCCAATGAATATCATATGCCCACATAAGCGATGCTATTTTGTCAGAAAGAAATGATCGGGGGTAGAGAGCTTTTCAGTCCAATGGAGATCAAGTCAACATCCCGAACTGACGCTTTTGCCCCACAGCCACTTTGAGCTGCCATACACACAGATTTCTGTCTATTCAGCAAACTGTGTCGACATAAGAACACTTTCAAATCCGAATATTGTGGTATCACGGTGAGAAATTACCACACATTCACAGAAAACACACAACCTGCTTACTTCTGGTCATACATGAGAGGGACAAAAAGACAACACAGACTTTCAGGCTGACTAGATCATACACACACACACACACAGAGAAACAGAAATGCTCAAATAATGCTGTTCAATAATCATTGGTCAAAACGTCTGTGCACCAAAAGATTCAGGGAGCATCACACATTGCATGAAGGAACAAACTGATAATATATGCAATACAGTCCCATGCATAAATGCATTTCATGGCTGCTCATCCTGGCTTTCATTTTTCTAGCTTTGTGTTTTTCATTTTTCTGTCTCTTTCCACACACGTGTATGTAGCTGTGCTCCTTCTGTGTCAACAGGCACACACACTCACACACATGCATCACATCATTAATCAATTCCCATTTAGTCATACACACATGCACACGCACACACACACACACAGTAGATTCACGCAGTGAATATAAAAACAACATGCAACAGCAGCTCTGCACCATTAAGACAGAGAGCAAGACGTCTGAGAGGGAAAAATGTACGTACCACACATGAGCAGAGCAGAGGAAGCTTAACACGAGCCCTCATCAGCCACAAACAACCGACCAAAATGCCCGCAATGAGGGGAAAAAGAGGGATGGAAAGTAAGGGAAAGATACAGTGGATGGACAAGTGGGTAAGAGAGAGAGAGAGAGAGAGAGAGAGAGAGAGAGAGAGAGAGAGATGGTGTAGGAACACAAAGAAACCTGGCAGACTGTTCCACCTCTGAGTCACTGAACAGGTTTGTGACAGAGAGAAACGGAGAGAGGGTGGGAGAGATGAGAGGAGGGATATGAGAGATGAACTCACCTACGCTTTCTGGAAGATTTCCCCATCATGCATGCATTTACACACTCTTAAATATCTACATTCTTCAATAGATCTTAGTAGCACTTTAATTTCAGCAGAGAACCCTGTAGAAGGTTCATGAGTTGAATATATGGCTCTTTGGCGATTTAAAAAGTTTGAAATTAATAAAATGTTACATTGTTGTTCATGCAAGTTTAATATATTCAAATATGCATATTGATTTATGGGTTCTTTAAAGACTCCATAAAATACAATTATTGGATTTTTGTGATGTTTAGTCTGTTAGCATGACCCTGTCATTTATTTGAAGTACATGTTTTATTTGTCTAAGGAATAATCATGATTTCTGGTGTTAAAACCTTTCTGGTTTTAGTTTGTCTAAAAGCTATTAACACTCCTCATAGAACATATGGTGCATTTTTAAAAAAGTTTTCTCTATTTATGTTAAGTACACTACATTTTACATTGACTAGCAAAATGTTTTTAACAATTCTACTCATATTATAGCTAATTTATGGTGAAATTAAGTTGTGAAATGCTAGAAAATAGTGTGACTTTGGTTTTTGGCAAAATAAACTATCTTTAAATATTTATAATTAATTTATAATTCCTTACATTTATATAGCGCTTTTCTAGACACTCAAAGCGCTTACATAGTCAGGGGGTATCTCCTCATCCACCACCAGTGTGCAGCATCCACCTGGATGATGCGACGGCAGCCATAGTGTGCCAGAACACCCACCACACACCAGCTTACTGATGGAGAGGAGACAGAGTGATGAAGACATTCAGCAGATATGGGGATTGTTAGGAGGCCATGATGGTCAGAGGCCAGTGGGTGAATTGAGCCAGGATGCCGAGGTCACACCTCTACTCTTTTCGAAAGACATCCTGGGATTTTTAATGACCACAGAGAGTCAGGACCTCGGTTTAACGTCTCATCCGAAGGACGGATTTTACTTTGTATAAATGTTTTTGTCTTTAGAAAAAAAAAATACTATATTATAAAATATGAAATCAAAATGTAATGTTTGATCCAAACCATAAATATAATTTGAGAAAAACTAATACATTTTCCTGCAACAAATTACACTAATTTATTTAAGTTTGTCCAAAGTTTTTTTCTTCAGTGTATATGCTAGTACTCCTATTGGCTGACAGAATTAATCTTCAGTATAGATATTTCAAGAAGTATCTGAAACTTCTCAGAAGATTGAAAAAAAAGAAAAAGAAAATTATAATTCATTTTATACATATATTATGGTGTATATTTGTAAGACAGAAAGACTTAAATGTGAATGTTGTTATTAATCAAATGAGAGTGAATACATGGAATCAGACATAAACTATTTTCATATTGAAATAAGCAACCCATTTCAGCATTTTTCAACTGATGTACTGTTCTGAGCTATGACCTTCCAGGTCAGTTGATGGAAACAAAACAGCTATTTTTCTGTATGTGTTTATTTGTGTGGTTCTAATGATGTTAAGTGGCTTGGCAGTGGGGGCGATAATTAATGACCACCTCAGTTAACAAAGTCAAGCACACAAACAGCATTAAACACTCACAGAAGGAACAGTAAACAATTCAAAACCAACTAACAATAAACAAACACTTTGCCAAGTCTATAGCCCTGCGGCCTTTGCTTCTGCCTCCAGCCAAACTGAGGAAAAAACAGACCCCATTCAGCACTACTCAGCACTGAACATTACTGAACAAAGGACATCATTAGAAAAGGGATGAGATGGGACAAGAAAAGAATACAGACAGGAGACAGGGCAGGAAAGAAGACATGGTGGGACATGACAGAATAGAATAAGACTACATGATATGATATGTGATATAGGAAAGGACAGGATAGGGAAGGGCAGGGCAGGGAAAAAAATACATACCCAGGCCCGTCGCGACAAGGCAGGCAAACCAAGCAATTGCTTGGGGCCCCGAGCTGACCTGGCCTAAGACAACGACTGGTTATGAATAAAATGCAACGACACTGTGTTAGCGCCCCTTTGATCGTCAATGCAGTAACGTGTAATGACTAGGGGTGTAACGTTTCACACAAAATTCACGGTTCGGTTCAATACGATACACTGGTGTATACTTTTTTTTGTCTTTTCCCAGATAATGACACACTAGGGTGATGTCGGCTTACAGTAAATGACTTGACATGTTTCAAGTATTCCCGCTGGTGTTTTTTTTATTTAATTTTATTTATTTATTTTTTCCGCTGGTGTACCCTATTGTCATGTAGATGCAACATAATGTTGTTTTTTTATCCACCACTCTCTTGCCATCACCATGGCTTACAGGGAATCCAAAGTGCACCCAAACACCAGACCTGTTGGTTATTGGAGGATCTTCTATTTCTGGTCTGTTAAACGCATTGGCCACCGCGTACCGTGCATGAATTGCTCGCTCACTCAGCGCGTACTGAGTGAGCAAGCGCCTGACTGAGTAGCCTAACATAAACATATAAGTTGGTGTTTTTTTCTTCTTCGTGGGTGACAGGGGCGTTGTCTGTTACATCGTTTGGGTTATTGGGCTACCTTGTTGAACGCATATCATTATATTTCACTTTTTCTTTTCTTTTTTAAAATATAATTTATTAGTCCAACGAACCGTTTGGTACATAAGGCGTACCGCGTACCGAATCCAAAGGCCAATACGGTTCAATACAAATACGCGTGTCGTTACACCCTTAATATATATATTGAATATCGTAAAAAAAAAATTATAATATCGAGATACATATATTTTTTATATATCACCCAGCCCTAATACATACCATACCAAACTATGACATTCTTGGATAGGACAGGATGGGATTGGACAGGACAGGACAGGACAGAAAAGGATAGGATAGGATAGGATAGGATAGGATAGGATAGGACAGGACAGGACAGGGTAGGATAGGATAGGATAGGATAGTATAGGACAGTAAGCAGGACAGGACAGGAGAGGATGGGATGGGATAGGACAGGACAGGATAGGATAGGATAGGATAGGATAGGATAGGATAGGATAGGACAGGACGGGACAGGATAGGATAGGATAGGATAGGACGGGACAGGACAGGACAGGACAGGACAGGACAGGACAGGACAGGATAGGACAGGACGGGACAGGACAGGACAGGACAGGACAGGATGGGACAGGATAGGACGGGACAGGACAGGACAGGACAGGACAGGACAGGATAGGATAGGATAGGACAGGACAGGACAGGATAGGATAGGATAGGACAGGACAGGATAGGACAGGACAGGACAGGACAGGACAGGATAGGACAGGATAGGACAGGACAGGATAGAATCAGGACAAAAGATAAGATGCAATACAATACCATACTGAACACTGCAAGCCTGATATAATGTATCGGACAGAATAGGATAAGAGACAGGACAGAAATATGTAAAACATGATCATAACATTGTTTTAAATGTTACTCCTAAATCATCTTAGAAGAAACACAAATATCAACAAACAAGACATTTAGTTGATATAAAGTAAAGTAAGAGTGTAGAGCTATTAAATGAAAGAAGACAGCATAGTCCAGATGTTGATCTTGGGAGAATTTGATGAGAAATGGTGAGGTCATATTGAGATGTCTAACTCTGACTGATATCTTGATAAATCTGAGCACAGTTTGTTGCAATGTTGAGATATTCTGAAACTGTGAATGTAATACAAATATTATTATACAATTGATAAAAAAAAAAAAAAAATATATATATATATATATATATATTAGGGGTGTAACGATACGCGTATTCGTATTGAACCGTTCGGTACGAGTAATTAATTATATTTGAAAAAAAAAAAAAAGAGAGAGAAAGAAATATAATGATATGCGTTCAACAAGGTAGCCCAATAACCCAAACAACGTAACAGGCAACGCCCCTGACACTCCCGAAGAAGAAAAAAACACCATCTTATATGTTTATGTTAGGCTACTCAGCAGGCGCTCGCTCACTCAGTACGCGCTGAAGGCTCGTTGCAAAATAGCCAATGCGTTTAACAGACTAGAAATGAGAAGATCCCCCAATAACCAACAGGTCTGGTGTTTGGGTGCACTTTGGATTCCCTTTAAGCTATAATGGTGATGGCAAGAGAGTGGTGGATAAAAAAACAACGGTATGTCGCATCTGCAACATGACAGGGTACACCAGCGGGATTACAAAAAAAAAAAAAAAAAAAAAAACCAGCGGGAATATCTGGGATATATGCGTCAGTACTATCTGGGAAAAGACGAAAAAAAGGAGAAACATGCACGCAGCAAACTATCCCTGCAGCATTTAGACACTATAGCTTACAGGGAATCTGACCCAAACACCTGACCTGTTGGTTATTTTAGGATCTTATATTTCTGGTCTGTTAAATGCATTAGACATTTTGCAACGAGCCTTCAGCGCGTGCTGAGTGAGCGAGCGCCTTAGGGGCCGTTCACATATCGTGCCTAAAAACGCATGGAAAACGCTAAGCGCGTCTTTCTCCTCCTTTCCAAAGCGCTCGGGCAGAAGCGCTCATGAGGCGTCTGTCTTTGCTAAGCAACAATGACGTGCTCTCTCCATGAGACGCGGAAATTTCAGCGAAGGATAAATGGATTTGCAGCTCTAAAAATCGCTTGCAGTAGCTCTGCTACTGAATTTATTTCAAAATTGCAATCCATATACAACTATGATCAGCTGTTCCTTCATCTTGGCTGAGCTCTCAACGTTGTTACGGGAAAGGATGAAGCTGATTGGTTGGTTCTTGTCACATGACCCGCGGTGCGCTTGCGGCATTCTGAAAAGTTGAGATGTTTTTACATTTTGCTGTATCTAAAACGTATCGAACCGAACCGAACCGAACCGTGACATCAGTGTATCGTATCGAACCGAACCGTGAATTTTGTGAACCGTTACACCCCTAATATATATATATATATATATATATATATATATATATATATATATGAGAAAGCATTAGACTTAGACAGAAGTATCCATTTGTCCTCCATTTAATCTCACTGCTGTCCTGAGAATTTGCTATTTTTCTTTTGTAAAAAATAATATGTGTTGATGCTATTTCCTGTTACTCATGCCAGGCATTTGATTCCTTATGAATATGTCATACAAACAAGTATCTACGTAAGAGTACGCCCCCTTACAGACATTTTTGGTTATCCACTATTAGGTCATCTCCTGCCTCTCATTGTGTTTAATATGATGAATTCTCCTCTCTCGTCCCATTCTATTAATCTCTATACATCACCATCCTTCTCCATGCTTGCTCATACGCACATAATTATTATCATATGAAAACACTCATACATCTTTTTCTCTTTCTCATTCCTTCACCCCCCTCTCTCTGTTCTCTACATGATACCCTGCCATGTTGTCATGGCAACAATCAGGACCCAAGGGCTCCGTTGCTAGGCAACTCACATCACCCATAAGAGGAACATGATGATAAAAAGTCAGAAACAAACAAACCACGTAAATCAAAGGTTAATTCTTTCATTATTTGTGAGTGTGTGGCTCTAGTACCAATACTTCAATAACTCTTTCTTTAAAAGACGACGCATGTCATATTCAGAACCTCAGTCACACACACTGTTCCCTTAAACACAACACACAATCCTTCCTTCATCTTACAATGAGACAGAACTGCAGAAGCTATTGTGACTGTACATAATCTTAAAGACTGTGCATTTGCTGGATATCACTTCCTTTTGCTATCAAACTCAAACATCTGGTACTCCCATAAGTTCCCAATGTGTTATCTGAATTGCAAGTGGTGCAAGTGGTTGTGGGAAGCAGCTTGCTGATGCTACAGTTCTGTACCGGGCCACTGAGTGGCAGTGCGTGACTCAGCAATACAGCAGCATCCTCAGAAACTCACCACACATGCCACTGATCTCTTCATTATTGAATTATTTGTATTTGTGTGTGTGTGTGTGTGTGTATGTGTGTGTTGTTAATTGCTGAGTGTTACACTATTCAGTTATGCCAAATCCCAAGCTGCATGGGAAGTGCTTGAAATCTATTCTGGTTTGGACACCACAGTCTGGAGACTAAAATTATGATTGTAAACAACTTAGATATTTGAAATAAGAAAATTAAGACCCTATTCTTACATTTCAAAGAAAATAGTTAAGGTGTGTGCAAAGTCGCCAGAATTTTCTGGGTGGTTGCCAATGTGTTGCTATGCAGTTACTAAGATGTTCAGAGAGTTTTTAGCATGTTGCTTTTCAAATGTTAGGACGTTCTTAGTGGTTGCTAGGTGATAAATGCTTAATGGACCATGTCAAAAGACCTCAATGATACATCTCAGGTCCCTCTTCCATTTTAAGTGTGTGCTATTTTTCAGCCTTTTATCATCAGTGAGTCATCCGTCTCTGAAATCCTCTGTTTCATTGCTTAGACAGGTAAAAACACATCTCTTTTCAACAAGAAACATGGTATTAGGAAAACTTTCTAACAGAAAAGCTGCAGAATGAATTACACACCAGAGTTTAATACAAAAAAGTTGGGACACTGTACAAATTGTGAATAAAAACAGAATGCAATGATGTGGAAGTTTCAAATTTCACTATTTTATTCAGAATACAACAATAGATGACATATCAAATGTTTAAACTGAGAAAATTTATAATTTTAAGGGAAAAATAAGTTGATTTTAAATTTCATGGATTTTAATAATTTCACTTTTTGATTCTTCTGGCCACAGACCAGTTTTCCACTTTGCCACAGTCCATTTTAAATGAGCCTTGGCCCAGAGAAAACTCCTGCACTTCTGGATCATGTTCAGATATGGCTTCTTTTTTGACCTATAGAGTTTTAGCCAGCAACGGAGAATGGCACGGTGGATTGTGTTCATCGACAATGTTTTCTGGAGGTATTCCTGAGCCCATGTTGTGATTTCCATTACAGTATCATTCCTGTATGTGATGCAGTGCTAAGGGCTAGAAGATCACGGGCATCCAGTATGGTTTTCCAGCCTTGACCCTTAAACACAGAGATTGTTCCAGATTCTCTGAATCTTTGGATGATATTATGCACTGGTATTGCTCCACTATTTTTCGCCGCAGCATTGGGGGAATTGGTGATCCTCTGCCCATCTTGACTTCTGAGAGACACTGCCACTCCGAGAGGCTCTTTTTATACCCAATCATGTTGCCAATTGACCTAATAAGTTGCAAATTGGTCCTCCAGCTGTTTCTTATATGTACATTTAACTTTTCCGGCCTCTTATTGCTACCTGTCCCAACTTTTTTGTTATCTGTAGCTCTCATGAAATCCAAAATGAGCCAATATTTGGCCTGACATTTCAAAATGTCTCACCTTCAACATTTGATATGTTATCTATATTCTATTGTGAATAAAATCTAAGTTTATGATATTTGTAAATTATTCCATTCCTTTTTTACTCACAATTTGTACAGTGTCCCAACTTTTTTGGAATCGGGTTTGTACTTTAAAACAATGCACTATTATTCAATTTTAAGTGTGGACACTAGCATGAGAAATAAAAGTATATTTTAAAACTATTTGAACAATTAGAAATGCAAAAGAAAGAAAAAAGAAAGAAAATCATGTAAATGTAAAATTGGATTAAAATGCATCAAAATAAAAGTAAAAATTAAAGGACATTAAATGAAATAAAATAATGCAGTAGTCTCTGTAAAGGTAAGTGTTTCCTGCTTAATCAGAGAATGCAAAGGTACTGTAAATATGTTTGCTCACCATGTCTGGAGTGAACACATCGTATTTTAAGCTTAATAACCTGCTGAAAGTTTAATAGGTTTATATTCAGTCGGTATTTTCACTTAAAAAGAGGCATACTGCATTAATGGGCATGGTAGCTGGACTCCTTCGCTGAGTCTAGTAAGATCTGTAATGTATTTTAAAGAAGTCTCTTCTGCTCATCAAGGCTGCATTTATTTGATCAAAAATACAATTAGAAATCATTCTAATATGCTGATTTATTATCAAATGTGCTGCTTAATATACAGGGCCGTGCACAGACCTTTTGAGGGGCATGTACTGAAACTGAAAAAGGGCACCCCCTCCCTTTTTTTATATCAATTATATATATTCTCTTTTTTAGCTGTTCTGTTTGGTTTCATAAGCTAATTTGTATTATTTGGTTAACATTATTATGAATGACATTGAGAAGACGGGAAGGTGAGCAATGAGTCAAGTATTTTTGACTAACTTTTTTGAAAAGTAATTATGTCCAACACTACGGTACAACTCAATTCCAGATTATAAGAAACTATAGCCATACCGTTACTATAACATATCCAACATGTTTCTGCCTACCTGGCAAAAATTTTATACTGTGGTGGACCAGGGATGTTGGTTTCTTGAAGGTCTCTTATTCACTACACTTTCCATAAAATAAGCCAGCAATGAAAGAATAAATAAAAATAGTGTGAAAAGTACAGTTGCAGTGAAAAGCATTTCTGAAGGATCACGTGACACTGAACAGTACTAACTGGAGTAATGATGCTGAAAATTCAGCTTTGATCACAAAAATAAATGACATTTTAAAATATATTCAAATAGAAAACAGTTATTTAAAATTGTAAAAATATTACACTATATTACTGTTTTTGCTGTATTTTGGATTGTGGCGAGTGGGGCGGGGCCGAGAGGCGTGGGAACGAGGGGTGAGGCCAGGTGTAGTGATTGGAGATGAGCTACACCTGCGCCCCACCGCCAGTATCGAGTCCCACGTAGGAGATGGAAGGATATAAAACTGGAGCGACGACCGTGAAGGACGAGAGAGGACCAGGCCTGGGACATTATTTTATGTTTTGGCTTTTATTTGTGCGCACCAGTCGTCCGTGAGGGGCTGACGCGCTGTTTTGTTTATTTTTGAATATCAAAGTCTTTATTTGATTGTGCGCCGGTTCCCGCCTCCTTCTTCCCGATAATTAGGGAGTTTTTATTGTTACATGGATCAAATAAACGAAGCCTTGGAATGAATCATGAATTACATTCTGCATGATAAAATATAAAGATTTCACAGTGATCTTCTGTAATTTTTTTTAGTTACTACTACATTACTGTAGTAAAACCATGTTTTACTACTTTTTATACAGAGAGTATACGGAGAGTATACCATAACATGATTATCCTAAATGTTAAAAAATTAAGTATATCAGCAATCATAAATCAAAGAAGAAATTTCTTAGAAATATAGTTATCTAGGTGACGAGGATCACTCGCTGCTTTGTGTAAGTTCCAGTACGAAACAGTGCGGGGGCGCACCTGTTATGATTTTCCGATGGTAAAAACAAATTATATGTTGTTGTTATCAATATATAGTTTTTGACCAGCGAATGCGTGCAAATGTTTTTTTTTTTTTTTTTGTCCGTCATTAAAACGGCGACGGCGCCTGCCGCTGCCGGGATCACATTATATTTTCATCTTCAGGTTACAAACTAGTTTTTGTAGCTATATAGACGGAGCGCTCAGTTTTTCCTGTGGTAAAATGCATTTGGCCAAAATCGCATTTTATAAAAGATGAAATGCTACTATATGCCCAGACTATTTAAAGGGACAATAAGTAACTTTTTAGGTATTTTATTATCTAAAATCAATATTTTTATTGATAAATATGCCCTCAATGGTGTACAAATACCTATGCCAATGTTTAAACTAATCCTTGTAAATGAAGAATTTATTATCTTTATATACATGGGATGGGTAGGTCGACGGAGGCTTCCATGTAGTTCCGCCATCTTGCAAAACTATAATAGCAGAGAGGGACAAAAAGTACTAAGCCAACACGTTTCCACAGCGCGTTTTCGGTCAGAGCCAGAAACGCAGGTGCAGAGCAGTGAGAGGCGCTTGAAACTGCAGCGGCAAGTTTAAAAGTCTGGATTGCATTCTTATTATGGACCATACATATGCCGCGCCACAGGAGAAGAAAACATCGTCGCCAAAACAGTCAAAAATAGAACATAAAAGGAAACGTGACCGTAGATTACAGAAAACAAGAGTTAATGTCGGGGAAGCTTTTTCTAGGTGGAAAGAGCTAATGCTTGATAAAGATTTCAAAAGAGACGCTGAAGTGGCCAGTTTTCTTCTCAACAGGTAAGTCAGTGTTACAATCTATATTATAATATTTTTTTTTATATCTAACAATGCATATAATTCAGAAAATATAACGAATAAAGAAGACATAACTACTAATTACAATATTTCATGTTTTCCACAGTTAGTAATTCATACTGTAACATTCGTTTGTTAGTTGTCATGTTGCAGTTTGTTTGAAATAACACACCTGTTCACCTGAAGGAAAACTCGACGAAGTGCTATTAGAAGACATCCTGTCAAAGCTTTTTGGTACATATCGCCTACTGTAGATGCAACGCGCATTTGAAAAAGCGAGGCGCTGGAGAGCAAAATTAGTTTGAATGCAAAATACAATTTCACCACTAGATGGGAGTAATTCCTACTTACTGTCCCTTTAAGTGTTGGCTATGTATTGGCTATAACTAGATGGCAAATGCTAGCATTCTCTCTCAGGCGACGTCCCACATGTCTCAGCCAGTCAGACAGACATCCAATAAATAAAATACGAGCCTTTATAGACATAGTGTTTAGTAGTACTTATTCAAACAACAAGATATTTATTTACCCTTCGCAAAACTGTTCAGCTCAGCTGTTGTCTACTGTGCGGCTGCTGTGGAACTTCAGTTGATTCAATGAATATAGAGGGGGCGGAGTTATCAACTTACTGACAGCTTGAGGATCGAATTAGATTTACACAAGCTTGTTTTAAGAACTTTCATTTGCTAAATATTTGTAAAACAGACATACAGACGTAAATGGTGACCAATAGCATTAAAAAAAAAAACAAAAAAAAAAACCACCAAAAAAAGGGCACTTCGGAGTGTAAGGGCAAAAAGGGCATGTGCTCTGCACAGGTTGAGCCCTACCTGTGCACGTGCCTGTTAATATATATATATATATATATATATATATATATATATATATATATATATATATATATATATATATATATATATATATATATATATATATTTTTTTTTTTTTTTTTTTTTTTTGTGGAAGTTGTGAAACCTTTTTTTTATCAATAGAAAGTTAAAAAGAACAACATTTATTGAAAATATAAATATTTTCTAACAATTTAAGTCTTAACTACTATTTAACACATCTTTGTTGAATCAAAGTTTTCATTTCTTTCAAAAATTAAACTCTGCTGACCCCAAACTTTTGAACAGTAGTGTATATTGTTTTAAGTAAATGCCATTTTTTTCCTTCTTTTTATTTATCAAACAATTGTGAAAAAGTATCACAGTAAAAATAAATAAATAAAAAAGTCCTTGTTTCATTGAGAATGATGTTACAGCACATCCAACTACTAATTTCATCAATCCACTGGTATAAGGAGTCTATCGACTGCATAATCTAATTCTGGTGTTTATTTTTGCCCCATATTTCTTCAGTGTTATCTGCACTATTTGCACAGTCTTGCCATTATTTTACATCTGCCTGTTCATCTACCTACTGTTGTGGTATAAACCATTTCCAGTAACTCCAACATTTTCTTCCCGATTTTTACAGTCAATTGCTTCAAAAACAGAGTCAGAGTGTTGATGATGATGTTAATAATGTCTGAGAAGAAAACACCACTAATAACTGCCATGTGAGAAAACAAGTGGACAAATCAACCTTATTGTCTCTCTCTCTCTCTCTCTCTCTCTTTCTGTGATACAGTTCTAGTCTTCATTTTTGGAAAGTCCAGATGGGCCACCTGGTGTGACAGTGGCAGCTTGTGTTGTTCAAAAGTGAGCCCTGTCCTGTCTCACCTTGCCTAGACAGAACTTACACAGGTGTCTGGCGAGAAGAGAACGTGCCCTGCCACCCATGGCCTTTCTCCCACTTCATTTTTAGCATCAACTTTGCCCTAAGCCAACCGATTCAGTTTACACTCGACATTCACTCAGCTACTAGTGAATCCTGATAGTCCATTTTTCCTTTTTACTGATTTGTATTTGCAACCACATGAGGGTGAGTAAATGATGACAGAATCTGAATGCCTGGATGAGCGACTTTTAATGAGCTTTTTATGTGTGATCAGTTATGCAGCAGAGGACGTGAGAAAGACTGATCATGCGTCTCAAGTGTGTGTGTGTGTGAATATGGAGGATGCACCTCTGCAGTGAATGCGTGTGCTGAAGGTTGATGTATGCGTGTAGGAGACTCACTGAGAAAAAAGCACGGATGGGTGGATGAGAATTGAGGGGAATGAATGAAAGAGAGAAGGGCAGTTAGATGAGTGGGAACGGTAGGTCATTATTACAAGTACATCTCAACTGAGAACCGCCAAAGAAATATAAGCTCTGCGTGTTAGCATGTGTTTGCCAGGTAACCATGTGAATGAATACTTTATGCATTGAAGACAGCACATGCCTTCTGCATCACTGCCCAATGCACTGAAGTGTGTAAATTTGTTCACACATCATACACTGTATACGTGCAAGTATATACCCGTCATGTACTTTAGCATTACTAAGCTTTTGCTTCCTTCAAGTCATGTCAGAAAGATCATATTGATGAGTGCACATGAATGGCACCACCATTTTTAATGATAAGTGGGAAACTGGGGATTTTCTTTAAGCCTTCACTTTTCAAGGCTGGGAGAGTGTGCATTAATAAAATCATGACAGGAGCTAACTGGTGTCAATCATAATTAAGTCATGACATCGTGTACACTGCTGAGGTAGAACAGAGCTAAAGCTAGCTTTTATCTTGGCTTGTGTTTCACAGGACTTGAAATCAAATGCTACACATTTCAAATGCATCACTCTACCAGGTTAGTTACCAAGCAGGTTTACTACAGTTTACTACAGCCATACATATGAAGCTGGATATTTGATGCAAATATTAAAATGTATTAGTTTACAAATCATGAACTGTGATGAAATTCTTTTGAATGAATGAAGTCATAATATGGTGACTTTCTTCTTTCAGACAAATCCAGTCGGAGTTATATTAAAAATGGTCTTTGATCTTTCAAGCTCTGTCATTGCAGTCAGCTGGTGTTGCATTGCTTCAGTCCAAAAGACGTGAAATAAAAAGCGCCCATCCATAAAAAAAGTGTCTCACACGGCTCCGCAAAAGTGACCTCATACGTAATTCCCCCTGAACTACTTCTGTTTACAACAGTGAGCACAAGCTAGATTCAAGTGATTATTACGCATCGATTCACTACAGAAGGCCTTTGTTTACCTCCCAGAGCTGTGTGAGACACTTTTTTTTATGGATGGGCGCTTTTTATTTGAGTTCTTTTGGATTGATGCATGCAACACCCGCTGAGTGGCATTAAACAGCCTGAAAAATCAAAGACAATTTTTCATTTGTGGGTAAACTAACCCTTTAAAACTGGAAATAGCTAACAACTGAAAACTAAAACGGAAATAAAAAATAAATTAAAGCAAAATATTAAACAGGTAGAGTCCGTAAACAGCAAAACAATACTTTGCAATGTCAATGAGTGCAACTTAAATAGTCCTTCTATTTGGAAACAGCTGTAGGTGTAATCAGTTCCTGGCATGGGGTATTCTGGGAGATGCAGTCCGTGAAACAATGGTACATTTTATAAGGATGGAGTGCCCTTTTGAGGAGGAGATCCTGACATGCTTTTCATTAACTTTTTTTTTTTATTTTATTTTTTTTATACTGGTTTAAATTCTCTTCACAGACAGATAGCAGTCAATAATTAAAGTGCTTCAAATATGGAAGTCTCAGTCAATGCATAACCACTGCATTCAGTCCAAAGAAAATCAGGTTTGTTACAGAAGTGCAAGCAAAATTCAAAGACTTGCCAAAACAGAGAGACAGACAATGTGGTAAAACAAGGGTTAACACTGGCAGTGTTTTTACAGGATGGAGGAGTTTGATGGGATGTTTGGGTTAGAATCGATACACCAGTCTTTCAGAGTAGACTATCTTCTCAATGGGTAAGCTAAACTTCAAGTTAATAGAATTCCTAATATGTTTTATTAAAAGTAGCCTAATGTTACCTGTTGAGACATTCCTATACACTTTTATACTTGTAAGAGCTGTGTTTGTGATGTTTGAGTTTGGGGAGGTGTGATGTGCGAAAGAGGCGTTTGCAAAGGATGTTTAAAAACCTGCTTTATATTTGAAGGTGACACTGATCACAGAAATTGTGTACTATATCTTTAAAATATATTAGTTGTTTCCCACACTTCATATTTCTATATTCAGTATTTTATATTTAAAACTTTAATTTCATATAACATTTTGATGCAACACACTGGAGTTATGTAAATGCATTCATGGCATCTCTGAGCTGCATCTAACTTTGCATTGTACACTGCACATTTTGGCAAATGTAGAGGCTGGTGGAAGGTCTTGATATTCTGCATGCTGTACATAGTGTATGAAAGAAACAGAGTATGTTAGTAGAATGTTAGTAAACAAAGCCAGGATGGCAATGGGACTGGACATCTAACAGCTGGAGTCACTTAGGAACTGCTGCAAAAACGGCTGCTTAGCCTTTTCATCACACACACACAAAATCAAACTGCTCGGCTTATTTATTCATCCATGCCTCCACAGCTCTCAGTTTAAGATGACAAGTATGTCATGAAACAGTGTGCCAGAGTTTTTCCACATGTGTGTATGTGTCAGGGCTTGTTTAAGTAGGATGCGTGTGGGTGAACGCATGTTGGTGTGTGTGTGCGAGCATGTATATGCAACATGGCCAAGTCTGTAGGCAGCAGTGTGTTGATCCACAATGGAAAGAGTGCGCACGGGCTCACCGCTGCATTTGTGTGAGCATATCTGTAAAAGAATCGAACATTAGCTCATGTTTCGAGACTGACTGTGTGTGAGCACGTATGTTTGCACGTGTGATGATAAAGCCTTATTTTGTGCAAGATGTTTTCAGATGTGAGAAACAGGCTGTTAGCCTGTTGTGCAAATGTGTGTGTGTTAATGCTCTTACAGTGTGTCTCTAATGTCAGCAGATAAAGTAGAGAGGTCATATTTGATCTCTTCTCAAGGACACCGGTCTCTGTCTTTCCTTCTGGCAAAGAGATTCATGCTGCCAGTTGTGGCCCTGCATGTGTCCAGGTTGAGCCATCTCTAATCGCCACCAAATAATATTTTTATGATTTGATGTCCACATATGCATACTAACACAAATACTGGCATATGTGGTTAATGGTAACTCTCCATTTAGGCGTAACTGTTTTATACTTGACAAATCATAGTTTCCTAAACCCTACCCAAACATAACGCTTACAGATTTTGTGTATGTGGGTAAATAAATAAAAATTGTGTCCTCGTAAACCACATATGCCACACAAATGTTCACTTTAAGGCATGATGAAACACAAGTAGCATCAGATCTCATATTCCGTATTGTGATGTACATCCAAGTGTAACAGAAAAAACGTGGGCGTGGCTTTTAAAAATGCCAGCAGATGTATGTTTGTAGGGGCAGGGCTTATGTGGACTAATTGAGTGCTTCTCAAACAGAAGTCTGCATCCTTCATAGTTCAGTCCTATGGAGGCTTGTAGGCTGGAGTCCTCCTCAGCATTAAACGCTACAATGCGATGCTCTTGTAAGTGCACGTGGCTACGTCACATATGTTCCTGCCCTCACCATCACAGCATGAAAACAATAGTAAAACGTAAATTTGAAAAAACAACAACTTTGTATTACAGCTTTTTATATTATTTGTCTTTCTCTAAATGCAAATACAATGAATCACAGTCATCTACAGCAGGGGTCTCCAAACTTGTTTCTGGAGGGCCGGTGTCCTGCAGAGTTTAACTCCAACCCTAATTAAACACACCTGAAACAGCTAATCAAGGTCTTACTAGGCATACTAGAAACTTTCAGGCAGGTGTTTTGAGGGAAATTGGATCTAATCTCTGCAGGACACAGAGTTTGGAGACCCCTGGTCTACAGTCTCCCAGTGGCTTACATTATTAGCAGTTTAGTGTTAAGTGTCTCCATAGTGTTGTGATACGGCATATTCACGTAGCAGCAGTGGTGAAGAGAGAACGCGATTAAGAAACAGTTTAGAGAGTAGAAATCAATCTACATTTGAAATATTAGTCACAGATTACTGGTCACTTTCTAAAAAATAAAATTATAGCTCATGTACTAATAATTCTATATAAATAAATAGTTTTCTCCCTATGCAAATATGTTAGAAACGATCCATCGTGATACAAATGCCAAATTGTATCCGATGATTTGCATCATTACCTTTTAATCCAATGCAACGATGCAAATTTGTGAATCTTCCCATCCCTACCACATAAACTTTTAATAGATACCACAAGGTATCTTTTCTGTGTTAAAAGCTCTAATTCTGCACTCAAAATCTACTGGGACATTTCTGCTTGCAAGTTTGGAAGTTGTAATTACACCATAATGTGTGTTGAAATAATTTTGGTCAGATATAACCAACTTTTTTGTTTGTCTTACTGATAAACAAGCTATTGTACATGGTCCATGTTAGTGCTAAATTTAAATTACACTATTAAAAAATATATATAAAAACAATGCTAACACATTATAATATAATATAATGTAAAGGAAACTGCAGGTTCGCATTATTTAAATCAGATCCTGAAGCAGCAAATCTAGCTTTGGACATCATAGATCACATGCTTTCCTCAAAACAAATCAAGCTCAAGTACAGTGCTTTAATATCAAATGTGTTGTTTTTTCCCTACTTTTACTGCTCACTTGGATTATGACCATTGCCTGTTCCTTTGGATTACTCTTTTGTCACTTCTTTCTTCTTGTCGATTCTTTCAAATCGGTAGATTTATTTGGGAACAAAGCAAGTGATGTGTGGCTTCTGTCACTTCTCTGAGAAATCCCTCCCGAAGACTTGAGTTTTGATGCCAGAGGAAAGACTTTATAGGTTTCTATAAACAATACATATCATTCAGGTCACTGAATGATATGTATAGCGTTCCGTGGGAAAAAATACACGTTATTGGGGTTGCTTCTATTTTTTTTTTTTTCAATTACAAAACAGTCATGCTCTTAAAAAGAAGACCCAAATGCACAGCTAGTTCAAACCCAGACTGTTTTGAAGTTCAAAACCAGTAAAAATCAGACTGTCCAACTTAAAATTGGACAGATGGTCACCTTATGAGACAACTACATAGCAAACAATTATTTGAAATATTTATCATTGCATAATGACTCATGTATTGCTAATGACATGCTATTTTTATACCAGTAGAAGGAAGTGTAGGGTATTCTGCACAGTATTGTGCAAGTAGTAAGCTCGAATTCTGAACATGACCACATACTCACATGGAGGCGGTAGCTAAATATACAATGCTATGCTACCTAAAAAAAATCAAGTTAGTATGTACCCATAGATCTCATTTAGCAAATGAACAGTCATGCAGTTTACTTGCATGCCAGTTTATTGAAACGGCTCAAAGGGATGCTGTCTTGTATATGAGCGATGCTGGACATGGCACAGATCAGCACAGCTGCTGACATTCACCAACTTACATCTCTTACATGTATTATTCATGTAAACATGCTATAATGACTGAGACAGGAAAGGAGAGAGAATGTACTAAAAGGGCAGAGAGAACCAAGAATATGAATTTAAAAGAAAAACAGGACATTTTTTAAACACAGGCTCTGTTCCAAAACGCAGTGAGTTGCCAACAGAAGCAACATTTACAAGCATGTTTTCTGGCAAGATTTCTCCCAAAGATATTTTCTGCACACATCCTAAGACAGCATTGCATAGCTCCTTCAAAGAGAGAGCAATCCCAGAATGCACTGCGAAGAGCTCAGTGGAGAAAATAAATAAATAAATAAATAAATCAGACCAAGATGGTGGACAAGGTGAGAGAAATGATGCAATGAGAGCTGTCCATGTAGAGATCAGAAGTTATCAGGCTGACTTAGAAGGAGACCAAAGAATGATTTCTAGAAGAGACGATATGATTATAATAAGCAGAGATTCAATTGGAATTATGAATTTTTAAATAATTAAAAGTACTATAAATAGCTATAAAAATCAATGTTCACAAAATCTATAACATTTCTCAGACTATTGATTGCTGACTTTCTTATTTTTTGCAAATCTGAGCTCAGTGTGGTACACCGTTGAGATCTTTTTTGAAAATCTAGAGGTTAAATGTGAGTATTTCTTATTTAAAGATTTCTTATTTTTTACTTTTTTTTGCATGGAATATTGTGTTATTTGTTTAAATGAATTATCTGTGTGCATCATTGTTGTTGTTGTTGTTGTTTTTTTATAACTCCAACCTGTCATGAATAAATCTTATGAATAATGATTAGTTCACATCAACCCACATAAGCTAAACATTCCTAACGTAACTTCAAATGTTAGTCTACTGGACCCTATTTCTCTTAATTGTATCCTCAAGTTTACCAGTCGTTGGAGCAAAAGATTGAACATTAATATATACAGTGAATCTTGTAAATGTTGTTCAGCAAACTTAAAACTTCAACTTAATAACAAGCATGCAATTCATTACGTCATTTTTTCTTTAAAAAAAATTCTAAACAATGCAGGCAACCCTATTGTTAAGATTAAAAATAACAGTATAGTTCATCTTTTAAATTTTTTATAGTGACATTATAATGTTATTAAAGTGGTCATATGATGCAATTTCAACTTCTCTTTTGAGTGTTACAACCTTTTGGTGCATAAAGAAGATCTGAGTTTTGAGCAGTGTAGCACTTGTTGTTTGCCGTTTCTCTAATCACAAATGGAGACATAGTTTTACAGTATGTTTACGCGGCACGCTGCAACGCAGTGCACAAAAACACAGTATAAGTCTTTATAATCCATAATTATATCCCCACTGAATGCAACAAATGCCTTGTTTGTAATGGGTTTTATTGTTTTTGTCTTGTCGCGCCGGTGTTCTGACTGGGACACGCATCACAGTATGTTGAGGGGGTTAACATTTCTGTCACACGCTTTTGGTATTCAGTCAATCACAACACAGTGGAGAGCTGGCCAATCAGAGCACGCCTCGCTTTTCAGAATGATGAGCTTGTAAAAATGCACTCGTTTCAGAAGGCGGGGCATTGAGAAGAAGCAATAATATACAGTATGTGGAAAATAACGTGTTTTGAACCTTAAAACGCATAAACACATCGAATACACAAATAATGTTCTTTTTAGCAGCATCATATGACCCCTTTAATTATAATAAAAAGTCGATATTTGAGTAAAAATATAAAAATTATAATTTTTGCAAAATTCTCCTCTGTAGCGTAGTACATTTTTCTTACAAGTTTATGGTCACTGAATGGATTTTCTGAGGTTCTGTGGCAGTGTTTTCAAGCTGCTGTCTTTCTCATTGAATGATAACATGAGACACTATATCCTACATTTAGTAAGTTGTACTGTAACATGCCCTCAGATGTTCAATCATGTTTATTTCATGCTAATTTGAGCTCCAAAACTGTATTTATAGTTTGACATTTTTAATAAAAACTGACAAAATTTTAATGCAGAGACTTTGTTTCCTGTTATCAAAAGTAAACCGTTCTGTATTGTCTGTCAAAGTGTAATCATCTGTGTCCTCTTTGCTCTTCAATGTTTTTCACTCCATAAGAAAATGAATGTGTGGTGTGAGCGTGTTGATGTGAGAGTTAGCAGAGGCTGGAAGGTATCTGGAAGACATCTGCTGGCACCAGATGTCAGGGGTGTCAAGTCCCACCCTGGACACCCCTCTGGCTCCGCCACTGATTGACACACACACACACACACACACACACACACACACACACACACACACACACACACACACATGCCACAGTTTGTCAATGGACAGGATCTATGTGAAAGTCTATCTCTGGGAGATACATCACTGTTACATCATCCTCATGGCTTCAGTGAGCAGTGAATCCAGTCTCTCGTCTTTCTCTTCTTCTCCCTGCTGTCATTCCTCACTCTCATCTTTATTCTCTCCCTGCTTCTGTCTCTCAAAAACACACAAGCCTAAATTTCAGTCATGCACAATACTGTATTTTGGTTGAGCATACTGGTAAGCAACTAGGCATCTTCTCTTTCTTTTCATGCCATTACTTCATTCTTGTTACCCACTTTTGCATGCAGGTTATTTACGTATATCACTCAGTTAAATGATGGGTTAACAGTTTGATTGCTTAACAGCAAGTGTATACATTTATCACATATAAAATCTTACCACTGTTTGTCAGTTTGTGCTACAGACTTTACATTTTGGTAATAAATTGTTAAACATTTTAGCATATATGGCTGAAACATAAAATGTGGAAAATATTAAAGGGACTTAGTACTTAATGCAATGTATGTTTTTCAATTAATCCGGTTAGAAAACAAACAGAAAAACACAAAGCTTTCTTTCTTGTTTTTTTTTTTTTTTTTTAAATCCAAGCAGAATATTTTGTATGCAAGGTTTCAAGAATATTAAAGCTGGACACATAAAACAATAGTATATATATTATGTTTGTTTAATATCATATTTGATGCATTAGGATTTAGTCTTTATAGTAAATTAAAGTGAGAATATGAAGCTCATATTTATGGAGGAAAAAACAACTCAGTTGTATTCAGAGGCCCAACCTGAGCAAAAATATGACATTTGGTGCAGTTGCTGATATATATATGGCCAACAAGTATGATATTCTGATAGCTTTTAAAGTAAATCAATGGGACATTATTAACAGTACAGCGGATTCTTACATAAAATGCATATAAATATCAGTGGTCACTCTACATTTCCTAATAATAAGGTTAGGTAAGTGTCTATTTTTAACACTTAGTTTTATGATCAAAAATCTGTTGTGTTTATTATTGATAATCATATCTGATGCTCACATTTTAACACACTTTTCTAAAAAAAAATCAAGTATTGATAATCAAGCAGACCAAATATGCTTCAGTGTTTATTCTGAAATATTACAAACAATATAAAAGTTATTCTTACATTTACACACAATTCAGTAAATATTTCACAATAGAAAGACACATGAACTACGTTTTGTAATTTTACTAAAAGGCCTTTTACTAGCTAAAAAGTATCAACTATCAGTCAGAGAACACAAGGCACAGTTGATTGTGTGCAAAACAGTTTGTATTTCAGCAATGTTTTGAACATGCTGTTAATGTAGAGGCCTGAGACATATGCATATCAACTAGGCAGACATTATAGTGTTAATCAGCTATCAATACTTTACATTCAGTGCCCAGTCTCATCAGCTCAGTTCATCAGCTGTTAGTTACCATACACTAGTTACCAAAAATGAGTTATCATATCAACTAAAGTCTCAATATCAGTGCATCCTAGAGATATTTAAAGTTCGAACCTGTCTGTCCATCCGCACTGAAGTGTTGATGTGAGCGTGTGAGACGTGTGAAATGCTGGCCAGTCTGGACCTAATGGGCGGCTGGGTTTTGAGAGCCTAATCATGGAGGGCGAACATCAGAATACTTGGCCCGCCGGTGAAGTCCTTTCCATTTTAAATAGGCCATCTGCCTCCTGTATGTTAGCCAAACCTGCCCTGTCACAGCCAGGCTTTAGACTAACACACACTCTCACAAACACATATGCAGACACACACACACACACACACACTTATTTTTATCGACGTAATCACAAACTGTGCCAATCTCCAGCTTCTTCTCACTTTCACTGCCGTGTGAACGTTTAAAAAAAAAGGTTTGTTAATATCCATGGCGACGCTCTTCAGTCTGTCTTGAATCACAGTAAAAGTTCTGTTACCACGGTACATCACACAGCTCTTCACTGCATGCATCCTCCTCCTCATAGCTGACAGCAAATGGGTGTACGTCTGAGACAGCAGGCGCCTGGCAGCGGGGGCTTGGTCGGAAGACGTACTCTTAACAAACATCTAAATGTCTATAAAAGGGTTTCTAAACATTTTCTTCACAGGACTTAATATATAGCAGATGTAGTAGTTTTTAAGGGTTTATTCGGAATGCTTTACAATAAAGACTCAATTTTTATAGGAAGGGTTCACCCCAAAAAGAAAATCAGCTGAAAATGTGCTAACCCTTAGACCATCCAAGATGTAGATGAGTTTATTTCTTTATCTGAGCATTGCATCAGTGTCTCATCAGTGGATGCTCTGCAGTGAATGGGTGCCGTCAGAATGAGAGTCCAAACGGCTGATATAAATTTTAAAGAAATTAATATTAAATTTATGCATTTAGCAGACGCTTTTATCCCGAAACGACTTACATTGCATTCAAGCTATCAATTTTCTCCTAACATGCGTTCACTGGGATTCGAACTCATAACCTTGCACTTACGCAATGCTCTACCACTTGAAAAACATAAAAACATCACAATGATCCACAAGTAACCCACAGCACTCCAGTCCATCATTTAATGTCTTGTGAAGAGAAAAGCATGTTTGTAAGAAACTAATCCATCATCAAGGCATCTTTAACTGTCTCTTCTGGATAATATCAAGTTCATATTCCATAATCCATAATAACGCTCTCCTGTTGTCTCTCACAAAATCCACACTCATATTTGTTTTGAAATGTTTTGGCCTGTTTTGGCTTGTAAACGGTGCTTGACCGGTGCATATTTCTCTCCTGATTCAGATGAGATTACTTTTGGATTGGAGGAAGCGATTATGGACTCATATTTTAGACGGAACCCTTACGAAACAAATATATATCATATGGGAATATATTGTAGAATATAATTTGATCGTTACATTCATTGACTTTCAGTTTCCTTATTTGGTCATCTTCCTTTTCCTGTTTGGTTGATTTGATTAATCCCCACCTGTCTCCATTCCCCTGATTACTTCCCTGGTGTTTAAATACCCTGTCTTCTGAGTTCCTCCTTGTCCCTGATTAATGTAATGTAATGTATTGTGATGTATTATGTTGGATGTGCCCTTATTCTCCCGTGATCATTAAAAGAAGCCCTTTTGTACTATATATCGTCTTCCTCGTGCGCCTTCATTACACACCAGCAGCTGTAACAGAGATATACTACATAATACATGTGAGAAACTAGCGCTTATATTTTTTCATATACGGCAATATACGCATGCTGATAGTCTCTCTGCTTAATAGTTTAGTATATGCATTTATTTATCAATATATGAAAGTGGCAATTCCTTATTCAATATATTGTAAAATATAACACGATATATTATTCTGTACATTTTCAATATACTGATAAACTTCAATTTCATATATTGATCATTCATAAATAAACTAATTATTTGCATAAGGGAAGCAACAGTTTGAAGTTAAAAACGTCTTGATGGATTTGTTTCTTACAAACACACAGTTTTTCTCTTCTCCAGATATGAACTGATGGTCTGTAGTGCTGTGGATTATTGTGATGTTTTTATCAGCTGTTTGGACTCTCATTCTGACGGCACCCATTCACTGCAGAGCATCCATTGATGAGACACTGATACAATGTTACATTTCTACAAATCTGGTGAAGAAACAAACTCATCCTAATCTTGGAAAGCAATTTACATAAAATATTCATTTTTTGGAGGGCAGGGAACTATTCCTTTAATAGTAATTTGCTAATATGCACTAATATTTTACACTACCATTATGTATTTCGTATAGTTTGTATGTAGTTAGAGCAAAGTCTAGTTTTAAGTCTTAAAAATTAACAAAGTTGAACTCTAAGGACAACAGTGCTTACTTCGCTTTTTTTTTTTTTTTTAATAAGCTGTAAATGTAACTTAAATACAACTAACCTCTTTCTACAGAAAACACTTTTATTCTCTCAGTCATCTACCAAAATGCATGAAAAGATGATAAGGGATCATAGAGAAGAATCAAACCCAACTGCCTGAGGGTGAGTACATTTTCAGCTCACTTTCATATTTGGGTGAACTATTCCTTTAAACTTTTTCTTTTTTCTTCCATTGTAAGTACCTCACTGTAACCTTGACTTTTACTCTTATTACAGAACGTGTGGGACTAGTCTAAATACAATTTTTGTGGTATTCAACATTATAACACACATTCTGTCGATTCGGCTTAACTTCTATTGGGCTATTTCATTAAGAACATGAATTTGTAAGGGTTAAAGGGGAGGTCTAATGCTATTTCATGCATTTCTGACTTACTTACACTGATAAAGAGTTGGATTCTCGTGCTATTAACGTATGTTATCCTGTGGAAAAGCTTATTTAAAAATGAAGACATTGCATGGCTCTGTTTAATGTTCAGTGAATGCTTACACTGGCAGATGTAGCACTCAGAGAGGCATTTAGATCTGTGAGCGTGAATCTTCATTCAGTTTTAGGCAATTAACCCAGTTTCTTCAGTCTTGTGTAAAGAAATGCCTGAAGTCATTATTCTCTCGAAATCTTGTCTTCCGCCTGGAGCTCTCAAATCTTTTTAATGTTTCCACACGTTCAATCTTAGCGCTTCATAATACAGACAAACTAATTAGGTTTGTTTGCAATTTTTTCTCCTCCTCCTTTCTCCTTCTCTCATCTTTGTTTCAAATGTTTTGGAGAAATAAAGAAACAAATGTTGACTTGCAGTGTGTGGAGTAGCTCAGATCAGCTGAACTTGGAGGAAACTGATAGAAATGTTTGAAATGTTTCTATTTGCAGAATTTATAATATTGAGGATAAATGTTCTTAAAGAGACGTGCTTTTTAATACACTTGAGTACACTTTGTAATAACATCACATTAAAAGTTTAACTTTAAATCATAATGTTTAAATAAGGCTTTTGTTGTGCTTAAAAGAGTTTACCAAAGCATGTTAAGTTCTTAATTGTAATCCTGTTCAGTATGTACAGTTAATATATATTAAAATATTTTAAATTGTACCTTCATCTTTACAAATTACAAATACATTTAAATGCATGACATATAAGTTTCAACAGAAATGAGATTATACTTGATTTTACCATATATGCTGGTCATTTTAACTATATTTCAAAGACAACAGAAGTAATTAAGAAATGACATGGAAGAATGTATTCAATTCCTTCCTAAGTGGGTCAAAAAGCACACTAAAGTTTAGCTAATTGCATTTAATAGAAATCTTAACTATAATGCATACTCATTTAATTGCAATTAACATGCAATAAGAGTTCAAAAACATTACAATAAACATTAATTATTTTTTGCATAGTTATTATTATTTTTAAAAGCATACTGTGTGCTTGATTAATTTAAACAAGGGTCATTAAGTGTTCAGCAGGACAACCACGCAGACGACGCTTTGGTACAAAAAATCTGTTCAAATGCATTGTGATGAAAAACAGGATTTGGCTGTTTATAACGAATGGAGTGTGGATGAATGAAGTATTCGTTTCATCGGCATTAAGTTTTGTCTGAAAGAATGCGGCCTAATTTATAACAAGAATTTGAGTTAACATCGTCACCTCTGAAATGATTGATTCTACACCGAATGTGCACCCAGACATTATTTCTTTCATTACTGAATACTGACTCGCTCTTGTGTCATTCCCAATCTGTTTGCTGTCGCTATTACGTCCATGAGATGAAGAATCCAGTCATATCAGCAGCATATGCACTACGACTTGTCGAATACAACTCGCTTTACCCCTGGACACTTTCACTCGTGGAGTAAATGTCATGACTGCAATGGCATAAATTCTTCAATGAAACAATGTTTGCGACTGCTACATCCACAAAGACCAATAAAATTAGGGCATGTCTGCCAGCACATTGTTAACAAAACACAATCATAAATCATCAGTCTCTGAAAATCTTCTCCACTATTGCTTTCGTCCATATACTGAAATCCAAAGTCACATGTCAAGACATGTCCGTGTGGCAGGTCTTACATCAATGGCAACAAATGTCATTGCACATCCAAACACAATGTGCCAGGACCAAATAAGCGTGAACGGCATTTAAGAGCTGTGACTGAGGAAAAGATTTCAGGCAATTCTGTATATCTGGGTCTGTTCCTCACACAAAGCTAACATGACTTCAGGAATCGTGTCACTGTAGGCTCTAGTTGCATGGAAAGTGGCAGCCTGGATATTTTTAAAGACTTTTATTTTTGTATTGCATGGAGGAAAGAAATTAGTTTAGAACAGCTTAAGTAAATTATGAATTTATGTATTTTGGATCTTCTTTTGATAGACAAAAATAGAAACAGGCAACAATGTTCGGCAGAGAAATATTTATAATCATAAATCTACTGTAGCATGTTTGATACATTTCTAAGGCCTCTAAATAATAAACTAAACTTGTTGTAATTAATCAAAAAACGTGTATAAGTCTGCTGTCATCTCATTGATAACTTTTAGTTTTATATACTTTTTAACTTTCTTTAGTATAATTGTAAAAGTGTCCGTCTCACGTCATGATTCACGTGTCTTTTCACTGTGAAATCTAAAATTTTCTTTTTATTTATGATTGTATGCATTGTAGTTTTTAAACACAAACATAATGTAATATTATGTTTAGATTAATATTTACTCATTTATCTTTCTAATTTGCTAAATTGTTATTAGTAGAAATTATTTAAAAAATGTAATTATAAAAATATATATATATTTGGTTACACTTTATTTAATTGTGTCCTTGTTACAGTGTAATTATACATTTAAGTAGTGAGTAATATTAATTAACTACATGTACTTACTACAGTATATGTTTTGGGTTTGCTTTAGGGTTACTTGCATGTATTTATGCATAATTCATTGTTATTATAATGGTAAGTACGTGTCGTGTAACAAGTACACCTTAAAATAAAGTGTTACCACTTCATTTTTTTATTTTCTATTTTTTTTTTTTTTTGCACCAGTAAAATATATATAGATATATAAAGTCAGGCTTTACAAGGTAAAAGAGATACTGCTCTAATACTGCTTTTATAGTGTTCAATGCGAGTAAGCTCAAGTGTATAAAGCTTGTAGCTCCACAGATCTGATCCTGCAGAACAGAGAGTGAGAACAACTCCTGACAAAAACTCTTGGGCTCTTTTAAACCCCAAGCTGAACTTGAAACCATCTCACTGTGATCAAGACATTTCTGCCCAGACAATCACAATAATCAAGCTTTTCAGGAATCCTGCATGTACACGTGCACATGTATTTATTCATTCAAGGCTCATCGATGCTTTTCAAAAGACTTGGTTGAAGCCTGTTTAAAAAGTGTAAACTGCTGCATTGACAACAAAGGCTCCTGTAGCTGTTCGATCACGACGCTCACAACGCCAAGGTCATGAGTCTGATCCTAAGGAAATGCATAAACTTGTAAAATGCACTGTAAGTTGCATCTTAAAGCATCTAACAATTGAATAAATAAAAATATAATATTGTGTTGCAACAAAAAGCTCCATTTAAATGCAAAGAGAGAGATTTATTGGTCAGTACGAGCTAGATCCATCCACTGTCACAATCTGTGGAGCCAGATTTGGCTCAATCTCAGTCACCACAGGGAGAGATCCAGTTTCAGTCCATCTGAAGAGGCTTTCAAAGGGTGAACCTCCGCTTCTGTGAACACACACACACACACACACACACACACACACACACACACACACAAACGGCCCGTCTAAACTAAAGCATGGGGAGAGATTGCACACTGACACATGCAGTTTATCAGCTCTCACGTACACACCTCTACAGAAAGCTTCATGCTCATCTCTCTCTCCACTTCATATTGTCTGCTTCTGTCATCTGACGAGCAGGCGCTGCTTCTGTTGCCAAGGGAACAGGCTTAAATCAAATGAAGCCAACAGGAACTGAGTGACATTCACATGCATCTGTGGCCACAGATGAGCTAACACACACACACACACACACAAAACTGATTCTAACACAACAAAATAGGACACATGCTGAGGAAACATAACACACACACAGATGTAGGCTGGCATGATATGTAATTCAACCACAAAACAACTCAACGAAACAGGAACATAATGTACAACAAACTTTATCACTCAAAAGAGGGGGCTATAATGAGTCGTGAAGTTGCTGAATAAGGATGGGACACAAGAATGATGTCAAGATTCACAAACTAAAAAGTGCACTGGTAATACCACACCTTTTAGTAATAGCATAGGGTTTTTTGGACTTCAGTATGGTAAATCTGTCTGTATTCTTTTGCAGTTATTTAAATGAAGTGTGCTTCTCAACAACTTAATTAGGACTTAAGTACAGGGTTATGTTTTATATTACTTCTACTGTCTTTGCAATATGGTTTAAGTGTACTGCTAAATGTACAGACAACCATTTATGTTTATAAACTAATATATACAATATATGTATATGTCATTATGTATTTGTACATTTAAAGTATATGCACTTTAAATGTAATATAAGAAATGTCTATTGTGTATTTAGTATGTTTGTCAAATTATTAAAATACGTGTATTTCTTTAAAGCATGGCAAAACATTATTAAAACAATGTTTTAAAATGTACTTTGAAGTCAAACTTTTAATATGACAAAGTGTACTTAAGTGTGTCGAGAAATATGGTCATGAAACACTTCTTTTCCCCAAATGATACTCAATTTTCATTGATTATTTTCTCTTAGCAGTGTGCTGATAAAATTCTTTGGACATTGCAACGGTTGTGATATAAAGTCGCTTTGCAACATCTTTTTTCAAAACATAAATTCAGCAGATAACAAATATAAATAACAAATAAATCCAACATGTAAAAATATCCAATCAACTCCACATTCCTGTCTGTAAATAAAAGTGAATGCAGCTAAAAGTGTAGAGTTATGCCCTTTAGATAAGAAAAACCAAGAAGTAATGATAAATAAAACTGTGAAGTTCTTAACGTTGAAGCATTTGGTCCAGTAAGTAAGAAAACGTTAGTATTTAAGAAAACCGCAGCTAGTGCACTTATTAGGCACAAAGTGCTTTAAATTAGCTATTTGTCTGTACAAATGATTTAATAGTGAGCATAATATATATAAACAAATGTTCTGTGGTTCACAAAGAACTAATGCTAATTAAAATGTAGATGCTGGTTATGAAACATTCATTGAAGTATTAATACTAGCTGTTTGAAAGATTATAATTGAAAGGCTAGATATCTGACAGAAATCAGACTGAATGCTAATTTTGCTCAAGTCCTCCAGAGAGAGAGAAAAAAAACAGCAATCTCAAGTTTCATGCAGAGTTTTAGAAAAGATCTCAACAAAGTCTGAAACACCTGCTAAGTGAGACTCAAACGAAGCTCGAAGTGAAATGCTTTTCACATTCATTTTATAGCACTCTCAGAAATAAAGGTACAAAAGTTGTCACCAGAGCGGCACCTTTTCAAAAGATACATGTTTGTGCCTAAAGGGTCCATTTTGGTACCTTAAAGTACTTCAAGTGTACATATTAGAACCTAATAGGAACAAAAGTGTACCTTTTAAAAAGGTATTGCCCCAGTGACAGCTTTATACCTTTATTTCTGAGAGTTTACTCCATACCAACTGTACATTTGGATCTGGAATTTATCATTTTGATCCATAAGCAAAACATAAGCCTCACAAAAAGAGCAATGCAATTGGGATGCTCGCAAAAAACACAGTATGGTCTTTAATAACCGTACATCCAAAGACCAGAGCACCATTTCCATCTCAACCCACACAAAAGCAGGCACTGCGCTAATCTCTCTCTCTCTCTCTCTCTCTCTCTCACACATGGGGTGCAGTAGGTCTGTTGGGAGGGAGGTCATGTGGTAGTGTTTAGGAGGAGCATGCAAGGTGGGAGTCAATCCGAAGACAACGAGAGAGAGAGAGGAAAGTGATGGAGCAGACACCAGCACAGGAGAGAACGCAGCAGCCAGTGTTACATAAACCATTCGGAGAGCTCTGCCAGCAACACGACATGGGGAAAAGAGGCACATGCCATCAGGAGCGGTGGGACGTGTCTCACCTCCACACACACACACACACACACACACACACACACATTTATTAATGAAAGCCTTCACTTGTTGCCGACCTCTTGCTCTCTTGCTCCCACACACATATACGTCCTTTCCTCTATGATTTAACAGATCGCTCTCACTTTTTTCTCTCATTTCCTTTTCATTTCTTTGAGCTTTTGTAAGCCCTCTACTTCCTCCTCCTCGTCACGGACAGCATCACACGTCTGCGAAGCTCCACAGCAGCGTCAGAAATTAACCATCATGCAACTAACAAAAATACTCTTTTTATTTGATCTGTTTCTTATCAAAAAATGTGATATATTTCATTATTTTCTAGTAACTATCTAGTTCTTGAATGTGAAGCAATACAGACTCTGCAGTGTCTTGTAGCTGTCAAACAATCTGTTTCTGAGGTGAATATGCCACTAAAAAGAAGTGTATTTAAATATCACTAGCAAGCAATTCAAAACTTAAAATCTGCTGTACAAGTAGGCCGTAGAAAGCACTTTTCTAGCTCCTTTGTATCTGAACCATCAGAAGTGTTCAGACTGAGGACGAACTGATTCACCAGAACTATTAGACAATCCACATCCTGATATAAAAGAGAAGCCGATTCATAGTTTCCACGTGACGTCACATCCGTACAGAAACGCCCACATTGAGCGCAAAACAAGGCTTTCCTTCCACTGAACCTCAGCTGCTTTTATGAGGTTTGCAGTCAGTAGTAAGACAGTGATATTTAAAAGCCAAATTCAGTATACACCTTATTGATGATATTTAAACGCTATGTGCAAAGTTTAATGTTAAATGGTTTCCCGTAGAAAACCATTATAAAGAAAACACTTAACCATTTAGTGCATTGCCTTTGTCTTCCGGGATCATATGTTCTTCTTTATAAGTGTGTACTGAATTTTATATTTCAATATCACTGTTTAAAGGTACTTTCAGAATAGTGATTGAAATGTTTTTGTATGGATTGCTAATGGCCGAAATCTGCATTTGGTTCACATGTCTTCGTATTATTCTTTTGAGATGTGATCTAAATATTTTTGGATAGGAAAATTGTCAGGCTTGTGCTGATGCTTTGCCCGCCAGGTCAGCTATTACATATTTCCTCATGCATATTAAAGTTAATTTCTGTCACTGCACCAGAGTACCGCCTGAGTGTGAGCCGGTGTTCCCGCGTTCCGCTGCGCTGTTGTTTATCTGTTGTGCACCTGTGCACACGCGCTTGGATGGAGACAGTTTGGTCGTATCGTCTCGCTGTGTTTTTCGGCGAGGCGAGTAAAACCAAATTGAACTTTTAAAAACGCTGCGCTGCGTCCAGCTCCCGTGGAACGCAAGAGCGCGCGCTGTGTGTAAAGATTCCGTACGCGCGCGCGCCCCAAAAAGCGCAAGAGGGGGATTTCAAATGCATAGTCCTATAATAAAACAGCCTGGAATTACATTACAGTGCGAGCTCGGGTGAGAGAGAAAGATCAGACGGAAGAACAAAGAAGCGCTGAGCCCGTGGAGAGGCTCGGAACTGAACGCACCCTTCACAGCTCACGAGCAGCTGCCCGACACAGAGCGATAAACTCCCCCTCGCGCCCACTTCTGCTCGTGACGGGTGAACTGGCTTACCTTTGTGGTCACTATGCAGAGGCAGTCCATGGCAGAGAGAAGACAGGTGGAGATGTATCCAAACCCCCGGTCCCCCCTCTCCCCTCTCTCCCTCCAGCTTCTCTCCTTCTCTCTGTCTCTCTCTCAGCGCCTGCCGTTCGCCCCTCTTTTCTTCAGTGTAGCTCTTTTGACTGACTTAAGCATTGAGGAAAATAGAGTATGGAGGGAGGGGGAAACGTAAAGAGGAAGGGGGAGGGACGGAGAGAGAGAGAGAGAGAGAATAAGAGAGGTCTGCCTTCAGGATTTGGCAAACGAGGAGAGAGACGCGTTCGCGTCGATGAGGGGATGTAGAAAAAAAAGACGAAACGGAAAGATGGAGGAGAGGATGCGAGCAAATGAAAGGGATTGTGCAGGGGAGGATGAGTGCAGAGAAGAGAGGTGGTGGAGAGGGGGAGAGAAGAAAGAGGGAACTGACCGAAGCGGCAGAAGATGAGGGGAGCGCGAGCGCGCGCGCGCGAGGGAGGGAGGAAGGGAGGGAGGGGATATAAAAAAATAGATGGAAGGGGAGGTGAAGTTGCGCGTGTGGAGAGGGGAGTTAAAGAGCGAAATTACTCGAGGAAACACGCCGGGTGTAAATGTGTGCGCGAAAACGGGAATTCAGACAAAGAAAAGAAGACTAATAGAGGATGAGGGTACCCTGGGTTGTCATGGGGTTGTCTTGGCAACCCTGCAGAGTTGTGTATGTGTAACAGCAGGGCTGTCGTGTTCCAGTGCGATCCAGTGTGCGACTCACGTCTACTGCGCAGGCGGCTCTGTGCGCGCGGAATCCGCGGATCACTACCGCATTTACATCTGCAGCATAACACTGCAGAGTAGCTCCACTGTGTGGGGAATGCATCCTGCCATCAGGGCTTTCACTCTACTAAAGCCAAACAACAAAACCTTGCTACTTAAAATATAATAAACAGGAACTTTGATCAAATAAAAATTATAATAAATGATAAAAGTGCTGCAAATTTGCTGATAGAGGTGGTCAAAGACTAGACGTCTAATTTTGGTGACCATATCAAATGTAATTTTTAAAAGTGTTGATAGATAGATAGATAGATAGACAGACAGATATATAGAAAGATAGCATGTCAAATGCAAGTGAAGTGTCTGCTTTAATATTTAAAATACATACATTTTTAATAAAATGTTAAAATGACTTATTCTGACCAGTACTTATTAAAATATATTCAGAAAAAAAGTGACCATATGCTAAATTGCAGGTCTATTATATTTTACTTAAAAAAAAAACATCATTCTGGCAAGTGGGTCTATATATATAAAAAATGTTTAATATTCTATACGTTAATATATATATATATATATATAGAGAGAGAGAGAGAGAGAGAGAGAGAGAGAGAGAGAATTGGAATAAGATGAACCGCTGTAACGCCTTACACGAATCCGGTGCCGGCCATTCAGAGACGGCTCTCACCTTCACAGGGTCCATGTGAATCCCCCCACTGAAATCATGTGTCCCAAGAAAGAAACTGACCGAACGTGTAACTCGCACTTCTCCGCCTTAATGAACAGCTGATTCGTACAGTTGATGAATCTATCGATCATGTCCCTCAGCACGTCATTGACAAGTGCTTGAAAGACCGTTGGGGCGTTGGATAAGCCGAAGGGAAGAACCCGATATTGAAAGTGCCCACGAGGCGTGTTAAACACGGTCTTCTATTCGTTCCCCTCCCTGATCCGCACCAGATGGTAAGCATTGCGAAGATCCAATTTCGTAAAAAACTCGGCCCCCTGCAACAGATCGAAGGCCGAAGACATCAGCGGCAGAATGTGATGTCATTCAACCCTCGATAATCTATGCATGGACGCAGAGAGCCATCTTTTTTTTCCTCTATTAGTCATGAGAAATGGCAGTACCACTTAAATTAACTTTCTGTGGTGAACGAATAGCCTTTGCAGGGCAGGAGTGAGCTTGATGTCCTTGGGCGGCACAATACAGGCAAAGCCCTCCAACAAGTGGCACTGTTTCTCTTGGGCGTGAGGTGCAAACCTGCATAGGTTCACCCTCCTCGGCACTCAGGGAAGGAGGGGCGGATGTAACTGGCTTGGAGTCTTCTCGAACTCGGCGGTGCAGCTCTCTTCTGGCGTCTATCTGTCTACCCTCTAAAAAACGAGCCATTAGGGCCTCGGTGTTCCATCGACAACAGACCAGGTCGAGAACCAGAAGAACACTCCGAGAAACTCTGAGGGCAAAACACACATCACAACAACTGGGCAGACAAACTAGCGCTCACAACAAAGAGGCGAGACAGGACGGAACCGAAGCTGAAAATGCCAAATATCACAGAACACACTGAAAAAGAGTGGTGAAATCAAGCAGAAGAAATAGGGTGAGTAACGAGATAAGGGGAACAGGTGCGTCAGACAGCCGCAGCATGGACTGCTAACCGGGATCAGCTGGCGCTAGAGCGAAGGGAAACCAGAGAAAATAGATTAAAATAAATGAGAGGGAAAAAACAGGAACCAAAACGAATGAAAAGATAGAAAATAAGCAGAAATGAAAAAATTAAAAAAGGAAAAAAAATATGTAAAAAGAGAAAAATAAGGACTGATCATACCCAAGTCCTGACAGATATAAGGCATTAGGAAAGTATTAAGTGGTTATTTTCAACCGGATGCAACAAATAAGGTGACGTGACATTCAGCCAAGTATTGGTGACCCATACTCAGAATTCGGGCTCTGCATTTAACCCATCCGAAGTGCACACACAGAGCAGTGAACACACACACACACACACACACACACACACACACACTGTGAACACACACACACAGCAGTGGGCAGCCATTTACGCTGCGGCGTCCGGGGAGAAGTTGGGGGTTCGATGCCTTGCTCTAGGGCACTTGATTGAATGCCATTTGCTAAATTAAACATGTAAGGTAATGTGACAGTTCATGTGACAAAATGTTCACTACATTTTACACACTGCTCAAAAAGTGGGCTGAATGCAGTATTGTGCGATACAGTGTCCCACTTTATTTGCATACTGAACATTTTACAACGGAGAATATCTTTCAGAGATATCTTTACACTGCAGAAATAGTATGACTAGTATGCTATTCTCTAAAAGCCTGAAGAGAGCAACAAGGGAAATAAAAGACGTGAAAACAGAAAGAGAGGCGGTGAGAGAAAAGAAAGGAGGGTTAGAGACTGAAGAGGAGAGGAGATGAAGCTATTTTTGTTGACAGTGTCATCTAATTTGCTTCTTTTTATGCCTTTGTGTTAACACTTCAGTCTTTTCTACAGTATGTATGTTCATAAACACACACACACACACACACACACACACACACACACACACACACATATATATATTTTAATGTGTTTTTACTGTGTTGCTCATTATACCCAATCACACACGATTCTGTTGAGCTTAGGAATGAATTAGCCAATCAGAGGCATTGAGATCAGTCATCGCGTTTAGTTCAGACTGAAACTCACAGCAAAGTGCAGATATATGAACGATGTAAGTTAGAGATTCATTTATCATACCGTGTATGGACAGCTTATGAGTGCTTAAACACTTTATGCTCATTTACAGTGTTCTTTCACTGCATGATTCAGTCTGAAAAAATGCATTTAGAATGCCCCCAAAATTCAAGATATGCGGAAAGAAAATGTATATATTTATATAATTTCATACAGTTAATCAATATCAGATGAAGAGTGCAATTTTTACGACAGTTATTTAATACAACAGTTCAATAAACAATAAGTTAATATAAATAGACTTCATTTTAGACACTTATTTTTGCTCTATTTTGCTAAAAAAAAAAAAAATGGTTCTAATCAAAGCCACATGACTGTTTTGCGTCTGGTAACAGTTTAAATGAATCGGGTCAATCGTAGTTGACTATTTAACAGTTACTCGCTGCCACCTACTGCTGGTTTTAATTTCACATTTGAAGTAGCTTTTCGGGTTTTTTTTACAATTTCAAATATCAGTATTAAGGTTTAAGGATTAAAATATCAAAACATTTTTTATGCATTTCTAACTGCACTTTAAATGCATTCATGTCTTGCTTTAAACAGTGTGTGCATGCATCTAAATGCAACTTCAGATGCAGCTTCTGTGTTTCCTCTGCGTTGCAAACATGATTTTTGTTGGTAATGGTTTTATTTGTTTGGTAACAGCCCCAAATACCGTATTATTGATTAAATGGTTTGACTGTAATTTGACTCAATTTGGTAAAAATGCCCATAAAGGGTAAAAATCATTTTAAACTTGTTGGAAAAGATTAGTTTCCGTCACTGCTGTGAAGTGACCAGCACACAAACACACTTTATTTTTATTTTTTGTCAATATTGCACACCCCTAGGATAAATATTTAATTCTTCTTTGCGTAGTAATATGTATATATATATATATATATATATATATATATATATATATATATATATATATATTAACACTTTGCCTTTAAGATAGTAGACTGCACCACTAAAGTCAGTCAAAGGGTATGTCAGAGCTTCAAGGCCTGTCTTTAACCCCCTCCATCCAGTCAAGAGTCAATGGTTGTGCAATAAAGCAGCTGTCATTGATGCATGTTCAGTCTCCAGGGAGGTGCATATAAAAACACTTCAGAAATCGGATTATTTCATTCAACAGTGGTTCATTGCTAATGGAAGAGTGTTTTGACTGAATGTAATCCAAACCCTCTGTATCTGCCATGCAGAATCCATGCCACTTGAGTAACTGAAGTACAATAGTGTGTTGTGTGGAGCTGCTGTGACTCTCATGTCAGGACTGGAGAGAGAGAGAAAGCTATATAGAGAGTGCATGCGTTAACTGGGTGTTAAAACAGAACGAAGACAGGCCAATATGACACTTTTACTGGTTTAGTTCAAATCTCCCTGTAAATGGATTGAGCATACATCCCCACTCCTACATCACTGTTACATAAGTGTGTGTGTGTGTCTGAAATGCATGCATCATACTCATTTCTCATCATAGAATTGCATGCACATACTGTATATATACATGCTCAAGCAGGTGTTGGGTAGGCTGGGGCATTAATATTTAACATACACATATCTGCAGTCAGAAATGTGTGTCCAACAGACAGAAGCTAATCTACAAAAGCATTTTTACATAGGTTATATTAAAATACTCGTTTTTTCAAACAAGATAAAAGTCTCTCGCATGCATCTGTAAGCAATATGTTTAAACTGGTTATATGTGCAGTCTAAATTATAGACTTAAATGTTACAATCGTGTATGTGTTAGAATGTTTAGTGACATCTGTGATGTAGAATAGCATGATAAACCAGTTTCACTGTTTTGTTACAGAACACCTCGTTTTGTGTGAAAGCTCTCCATCTTGTGGTCGTCTCGGTTATTGCAACATGTTCTGTGGAACAGACACGGACCAGTTTATCTTTCTCGGAATTAATTTGACTAGTTTCAGCAATAATATTACACATAACTTCCTCAACATACTGTGAGACGCCACTGCTCAGTCTGCATAGCTTGAGTTTGTGGTTAATATCTCAATATTGCACCAACAAAATTGTACATGCATTTCCATTTAAATTATCACTCACTTGGATATTTAACCACTTACTGCCTTTGGAAAGCTTTTTTTTTTTCATAGCAATACATTAAAATGCATAAATTCACGTTTTTATTATTTTTTATTTTTTTATTTACATGTAAAGCAGAGATTTTGTCTTTCACTTTATATATTTCCTTTAAGTACCCAATGAGATTTAAGTTAATTATAAAGTAACACATTTGCTTGTTCACTCTGACTGGTCAACATTTCATCTTTTTTTAGTAAGTGTTATGTTCTGATTATGTTAAAGGTGCTTTTTTATTATTATTAGCTTTTAATTAAACTCACAAACCTCCTGCAGCTCCTTCTCGGTCCCCAGTTTGAGAAACTTTGATGTAATGTAATGTTTACTGCTTTGATGGAAGATTCCTTTCTCTTCATAGTTTTATAACGATATCCTACAAGATTAACCTATTTCCATTTTGTTTCAAAGTCATCAAAAGTAGTCTGATTATGTCTCCTAAAATGTATTTGTCATTGCTGCCTCACACTTTAACACAACAGCTTGGTCTGCGGATTTCCATAATGATAAGTTAGGTACTGAAGAAACAGCTCAGCATTACAAAATCATGTTTAGTTTGTAGTTTATTTGAATTTTTTTCGATTTCACTGAAATAACCCTTTTCAGAGATACACCAACTTTACATTTGCACGATAAAATACAAATGTGCGGGACATAAATCTGCTCTCTGGTTTTAGTGCAAACCTTTCCACAGCATTAAAACTAACAACATCAAGGTTACCTCAGTTTTGAAAAGACTTATACAAAGAGTACCTCAGTTTGTGTCCAACTTTAACACTGGGAGAATCAAAACAAAACACAAAACAATAAAAACATCATTCTCTGTGGCCGAAAAAGAAATGGCATCCTTCTGGTATCAGCCCGACTTTTATTCGGGACATTGGATCAGTGTACACTTTAACATAGCAAATCAGCTAACCTGCAGCTGCAGAACTCCTTGGGACAACATTAGGATCCGGTTAGACCAGGAATATCATCGATGGACAATAAAAAGAGCGATTGGCAGACAGATGCTGGAACCGTCTAAAGCTTCCTATTTTAATAGCAATGCTTTGTTCCAGACATAATGAAGAAATGAGCATACGACAGTGCAACAACAACAAAAATCAGAAAGATGAACATCTGGCAACAAGCTCTAATCTTCCTTTCGGTGAAAAAAAAAAAAAAAAAAAAAAGTTCACAACACCAAGCATTTCAATTCTAGATGGTCTTTTAAAGTCAGCTCTGTGTGCTGGAGAATTTGCATTTTGGGGAATTTCATTCCAAGTGAAAAACAAGTTGTGTTGAACAGGAGCTTAGGAGAAATCACTTTGAATTTAACTCTGAGCTCCTTCAGACGAGAGATGAAAACAGCTTTATTGAGTTAGGGGGGACTCTGATTTGCACCTGTTAAATCTTCAGCAAAACTGCAATGGATATCTTTATTTTCAACGGCAGGGGAACAATTTCATTCCAATTCAATTTAGCATTGACGATTTAATGCTAATTCAGCTCCAATGGGATTACTTTCAAGAGTTCAAAATATTGAAAATCTACTTCCAAAGAAATATCTTTAAACTTCCAGTGGCTTCATCAAATGCTGGTGGTTTCAAATCCAAGTCTTGTGTTTTCTTCTCAAGGTTGGCGTTAAACTGTTGCCGTCACTTTTGAGGCGAGCGTCCCTTGCGGAAAAGGTAAATTGGTCTCTGAAAACCTAGGAAAGGCAGACGGAGGGTTAGAAATGTTTACAGATTTAACATCGTAGGAAGGGATTGCAAGCCTTTCCCAGCTCTGACCTCTAGAATGGTTCTGTGATGTTGCGATGAGCTCGTAACTGGAGAAGCCCACCTCAGCAGTCAGGTACGAGGAGAACCGGTCCGGCTTCAACCGGATGCCATGGTAATTCTTAAAGATGGTCTCCTGAGAAATTCAACAATAATACAATAAAATGCATGTAGTTTTTAAATAAATCAGACGAGTGGATGATTCAGTGACACACATCAAACATCAAATGTCTTGCCGGACCTTATGTCTGAAACGTATGAAGACAATAAAAGGTCCTTACGGTGAGTTTCTTCCTCTTGCCGTAGGAGTTCCAGGGCTGGGGCTCCAAAATGAAGAGTCCTCCCGGCCGCAGGTGCTTGTACACCCTGTGGAAGAGCCGCTTGAGTCCTGCATCACCCCAGTTCAAGTGGACCCATTTCGTCACGCTCAAACACAGGACCACATCATACTCTTCTCTTTGCGTCTGCAGCAACAGATCATTTTCCAGCACATAGTTCCCCTGTGCAGGCCAGACAAACAGAGGAGTGTGAAACAGGGTCTGAATATACACATCTTTAACAGTTAGGCCGACCGCTCTCTTGTCCCTGGATGCGGCTCATTTCAGTCCAAGTCTACAGGTTTTTACACAATCAGCCTTTCAAGCTCAAGGCATAAACATTCTTGGACAGAAGCAGGTCTATGCATGTACTCCGAAAAGCAAAGCCAGGCGATCAAAAACCTGGATCACAGATGCCATTCACATTCATCTGGGTGTGTGTGATGCAGATCGGTTACATTCACACACAACTACAAAGTTGTAAAGTTGAAAGAGCGTGATAAAGTTAGAAATAATCGCTAGGGCTGTGTGTGACGGTGGTCTACTGTAGTGCACGTCACGCACTCTATAACAAGCACAATAGAGTTGTACACAAGTGTAATAACAGTAATTTAGACTATAAGCCTATGGTAATTCACGAATTACCTCGAGCAGCATACACAGCGTTTGCTTTAGATTGGCAGGAAAATAAAACTACAGTTTATGCATTCAGCAAATACATTTGTGTGTTGGTGACGGATGTTGTTGGGAAACCAAACACTGCATCACTGATCTGGAGCCATCTCCGTTCCTGTCACCCATCAGGGTTTGTACAAGCTCCCAGTATCGCAAACGCCTGGCTGGTCAGATTTGGGGAGGCTTTCTCCAAACAAGACCGCGATAGATGAAAGATGTTAACGAGAAATGAGGCAACGATTCCTATTTCAAAGCGAATGCAGCCTCGGACTCACAGACACCATATAGTTCTCGAACGAATCTTTAATGTGACTCGGAACGAACGAGTCGTCTCGGGGAGTGATTCGTTCAGTAGGGCAACATCCTATAGCTTCTGTACTGAAATGAGTTCACCTTTAGTCTTCAGGTTGCTTGTTCATCACATGACAACCCCATAAGCTTTACCTATGCACTCTGACCCGGAAAGAGACTTTATAATAATAATAATAATAATTAACTCTTTATTACCTTTGTTACCACATTCAGTGTTATGGAAAAGAATCCATCATTACAGAAATTCACACATTTATAAACTGGAAGCTAAAATTTGAAACCAAAAATGCATCACATAACTGTAACAGTAGATACTAAGTATAATAATAATGATGATTGATGATAATAATACTGGTATTATTCATTTGAATCTCTTAACAGTTTAGCGTTCAGGGTCCTTCTAGAAAAAGAAAAGACCCACAAATCTGTGTAAAGGAGGGGTTTAGAGAGACTGAATCTGACTGAACGAATCATCTGAGAATCACTGGAACATGAGGTGCTGATAAATGCATATTTTGTGGGGAAAAAAAAGTATGTAAATACCTAAAACAATATTAGGAACCTTAAAAATGTAAGACTAGGGGAACTTTAGGTCACATTTAATTAACACCTTATACAATACAGACCGTTAGAAAGCAGCTTTACACTAATAAACTGTTTTAAAACTGAAACAAATGCCATTTGAGCTGAGAAGCAGCTCTACAGAAGACAATGGTGTTATTCTTCAGCTCAGCTCAGGTCAGTGTTGATTATTTTTATACGGCACACAGAAGATGACGTCAGACATATTTGATACAGCATTTTAACGGAGCAAAACTTTCCTGTCCAGTGAACAAGAATTCCAACTCAAATAAAAAAAATAAAAACGGAAAATGTGTTTTTGGCTCTTACCTTGACAAAGGTGACGTTGGCAGGGAAATCTCCAGGAGGGAGACGCTCGGTGTTTATCTCAGGCAGAGGCGGGCCAACTATGGGTCCTCTAGAGATCTGGAGCGAGACAGGGAACGAATGCTTCCCATCAGGGAGACCAACCGATGCTTCATCTTTCCCACTCGTTCCTCCACAATCAGCCTCGCTGTTTTCAATCTCCCTTTCCTCCCGACCGACTTCCACTGCTCCTTCGACCGTGCATTCATTCTCACCCTTCTCCTCTTTCACAACAAACCTCTCCTCGTCTTTCTCCTCCCTCTGACTCTTTTCTTCGCTCCCCTCCCCGTTTTCCCCGGAGCGTCTGGCCTGCTCCGTGTGAACCTCAGAGAGGTAGTGCCGTATATTGTGCCGAGCTGCATGTATCAGCGCTGCGTCGATATCCAGGCCCACGATCCGCGCCGGTCGCCAGTTTCTGGCGATTGTTAGAGTCAGGTGACCAGTGTTGCAACCCAGATCTAAAACCTCCTTCCCTCTGAACCACTCGGGATTCATTAGACGGACACGAGGATCCTCGCTCAGCCCAGGGTTGCGATAGCCATAGTATTTGTTATAGTTGCCGTATTGAAACTTCTTTTTGTTCTGTTGTTGGTGCTGGTTGCTGTTGCTCTGCGACCTCCAGTGGTTTGGATGCGGTTGGGACGTCTCTGGGAAATGCCCCCCAGATCTCGCACCCCAGTTTCTCGTCCCATCGGAGCGGTCTGCGTTCTCCGGTCTGCTTCCGGCCCGCCTGCGTTTGCGCTGCCTGTTTGATGGAGCTGCGGTTGACGTGTCAATGGTTTTCTCCTTCGCCTCACCACCGTTTGTGGTTAAACTGGGCTTACTTGCACCCTGAGCCTCGAGTCGAGTCGAGTCCGACTGGGTTTGGTCCTCAGGGACATGCGAGTGCGGAGGCGTTACGGAGAGCGCTGTTGTTCCCTCGTCTCGTCCTCCTGCACAGCCATCAGACTCTGGGAAATCGATCGGAGCGACTATTCCTTCACCCGAGGCTTTCCCAGCGCTCGCTCCATGGTGCTTGTTCCGATGTCTTCGCCTGCCTCCGCCACTTTTCAGGGGGGACACCAACAGACTGCCGTCCCGTGCACTGGGGCAGTTGAGATTGAGCGGGTCTGTGATGTCTCTGGGTATCAGGATCTCTACGGGGTCTCTGCTTCTGGCCGGTAACGGCGAGGACTTGGGCGTCTCTGCGTTGAGAGCCCGGTTCACTTCTTCATCCAAAAGGCTGTTAAGGTTGAGAGGGTCAAAGATGTTCCCGCCCAGCAGGAAGTTGGTTGGCAGGACCGACTCGCTCTCAGAGTTGGCACGGCGGCGGCGTTTACCATAACTGGGGTGTTTGAATCCAGCGCTCATCGTGCTGCGCCGCTTACTGACTTTCTGCTGTTGAGGTTTGGGCTGCTGGGTGCCGTTTTGTGTAGACGCTTCGACCCCAGCAACCCCACTCTCACTTACAGCAGTGTTCTCCGTGCTAGCCGTTATCTCTCGCTCTTCCAGAGACGTCTCACTCCCTGCCTCTTCGCTGAGGTTAATAACTGTGGTCTTCCCGGACGGTTGGAGCGCGCCGGTATCATTTCCAGTAAGTTCTGAGTGCTGTTGGGAAGTGAGGTCTGTTTGCCCCTCACAAGATAACACAGTTTCTTTGTCAAATGACATCTCGATCATTTTTCAGGCTGACACTGGAGGAGGCATGGATCTGAAATGAAAGCAAACAAGAAGTCATCCACTAAGCCAAATGCACATAAAATAATTTACAAAATCATTACCTAATCAAAAGATGAAAATGCTTTCGAGAAATTCACCATTTATATTCAAACCTAAAAGATTAAGGATTTTTAAATAGGATTTGTAGCTTATACACAAGTGAGATTAACTGAAATTATTCTGACTAATGTCAGGTCCTATTTATTAATTTATGCATGCATGTAAAACTTGGAAAAATAGCATACGTATATATTCAACTTTAGGCAATTTTTGTACATATCATGTAATTTTACTTATGTATTAGTAATTTACATATCACACAATATTCAACCAAACCACAAGAAAGATCCCTAATAGTGAAGACTTAGAATTTCAGTTTACTGATTGGTTCTTAATTATAGTAGAAATTACTAAGAGTTCTACATATACTCGTTTAGGTTTTTGACTACATTTAGCTCAACAGACATTATATGAACTAAACTGTTTAATCCAAAGGCTAATTACCCTAGACAAATATATATATATATATATATTAAAAATCTAGAACTTCAGATAGTCAGACGAAAGAGGTGGTTTGATGTCAGCTCCTGATAACATGTGTCAAGTGTGCATGAAGAAGAAAGTAAACGTCTGGTCAGCGTTCACGAAAGCTCCACCCACCTTCAGAGTCTCCGCCTCCAAACGGCATTCATGAATAATACACAACACAGCGGAACCAGCACGAAGAAGAGAACAGAAGAGAGAACCCAAAGACAGCTGACCAGGATCCACGCTGAGCTCAACACACGGGGCTCGATCCCAAAACAACACGTTCAGTGGACACGCCCCTTCAACTAACGCTTTGTGAAACACTAACGTTACTTCGGAATGTCTGCAGGCTGTGTGGAGGAACTGATCACAATGGTCGCTTTCTGTTTATTGTTTTAGCACCTAAACTACTGCGCTTACTCGGATGAACTTAATCACGAGCTGCGGAGTCTCGCTGTGTGTGGACGGGGCTTTCGGCGTTTTATATGGTTCGAACGTCTGATGACGTCGCGATAGGCAGTTGTAACAGCCAATGGTGCGCGCGTGTTCTGGAAACCCTCCTTTCACTGTCCAATCATGGAATGAGGAGGGCGGGCTTAGCATAGATTCTACTTTTTAGGTGGCCTAAATATGTGCCTGCTCATAAAAATGTCAACGTTATTAAACTGGCTTCATCGCCTCACGAATTGCTTTGCGAGCTCGTTGAACCTACCGTGTATGACGCTTTTTTCATTTTATTGCATTGTAATAAGACAGCAGGTTGGTTCGTGTGTGTTTTGGACTGCACACTTCCTCACTGGCAAGCACAAGATGCCCCGTTGCTCTTCTATCCAGCATGTAAATAAACTGCATTTTTGCCAGCTGATTGACAGACAGTATCCTCAGATGCACATTCTGCAGGTGGTTATTTATCTAGCACTAGCTTCTTCGCTTCCGCGATTGTTTTTATTTTAATGTGATTAGGCTGTAAACAGAAGCTTTGTGGTTCCCGCCCCCGCGTGCGGTTGTTGTGAAGTCACTGGGATTTGTAGTCCCAGCGATCTAACTCGTGCACAATTTTGTAGTCCTCAAAGTTTTCCCCGTGTCATGCCATAATAAAGCAAGGAATAAATCAGCTGAGACGTCAAAAGAATCTGGTTTCTATTGGTGACAGTTGATACAGCATTTCCCGTTTGTAAGGAGGTGGATAAATGATTTAAGTAATTTTGATAATTATTTAAGTCTCTTTGACCAGCAGAGGGCAACTGTACATAATGGAACCTGTAAACACAGCCTATAGACTAAATTAAAACCGTTATGAAAACAAGACAATACACGTGTAAAATGTAAAGATTGTGTTTTAGTACTACAGACATTGTACTTAATAAATCATATATATTCCTACATGTATATGCTCCTCTCTTTTATGAAATTTGTAAAAAAAAACAAAAAAAAAAAAAAAAAACACCTTTATACATAGTTGACAGTGACAGCAGTGTCCTGCAGTGTTGATCCATTTTATTTTTTAATTTTAAACATTTTTTATTTGTGTAGTTACACATGCAACTTTATGACATCATGAAATTCAATAGAGACTATAAGTGCATTGGTTTTAATTGTTCTTAAAATCTTCTGTTTATTTATTTATTGGTCCCTGAAATGACAATAACTGGAGGAATATTATATAATATAAAATAATTGTTTTATATTTTGTGTAATTACATCCAACCTTATGACCATGAGAAATTCAAGAGACACTTCTAAGTATCATGTTTTGTTGTTGTTGTTGTTTTTAAAAAATATATCATCTTGCCATTACAAGAACAGAAAAGCTATTTTAAATTGTAATAATATTTCACAATATTATGGTTTTTACTGTATTTTGATCAAGTTAATGCATTCTTGGTGAGCAGAAGAGACTTATTTTAAAAACAGATAGATAGATAGATAGATAGATAGTAGATAGATAGATCAAATAAATCATACAAATTAACAATATTATATAGATTTATTTAGTAAAAAAAAAAGAAAGAAATGTGCAGTTAATTTACAATGTAAAATAGAGACAAAATAAATATAAATATATATATGTATATACACAATTTGTATGCAATAAAGTATTTTAGATAGGAAAGTAGTGTGCAGAACAAAGAAAGAATGTGACAGTGGAGTTATAGCAAAGACTGCAGAACATATACATGAACAATAATAACAGCCGAGTCACGTGAGCTGATCACAGAGCTCCTGGTGTTTCTCACTCGCCTTCACTTCACTCAATGGCTGAAGGGAGATCTGAGATCTGATGGGAAGATGTCACTAAGTGTTTTGGGTTCTGCTCACCAGGGCCTCCACACAGACTGTGTCTGGTTGTGAAACAGAGCTCGTCTCAGAGTCCGAGGCTGACAGGAGGGACTCGAGCCATGAACATGAGCTCCTGGGACTGTAGACACGGCAGGCGTCGAGAGACTGAAAGATGAGGACGAAGAGTCGCTGGAGAGTGGAGAGAAGGTGGGAGAGAAAGGGAAATGGCAGGGGACAGAGAGGTACGTGGGAGAGCTGCTTGAGTAACAAGGAGACGGTGGAGGAGAGACGGAGTATGGAGGGGAGAGGTAGGGATGCGTCATGGCCTGTCCTGTGGGATGGAGCAGAAAAGATTGAGGATACAAACTATTGGTGTAGGAAAACGGCTCGGCGTTGGCTCTCATGTGTCCTATCGCAGGGACGTCCGTCCTGCACGTCAACTCTGCGTTTGGGATCCACGGATGGTGGGCAGCTTGGCTGGAAACTCTTCCCTGGGAAAGAGCACAGCTGTAGGAGTCAAGGTGGTGACACAGGCCTTGAACGAAGCTGTCTCGCTGGGACGGCTCTACACAGTCGATGAAGCTCGCCAGGCGGGACACACACTCCTTAAAACCAGCTTTGTAGACAGGATTGGAGGGCATCTGCTTCTGGACACTGATAGACTCGGGGACTGGAGCCAAGGGTTTGTGGGGTCTCCTTGAGAGCGCAGTCGGAGCGGGGGCATCATGGGGGTCCGAGTCTTTGTTAGAGTCGCCTGAAGGTTAAGGAGAGCCGGGACGCATGGAGGTAAAAGGAGGCAAAGAAAAAGAGTATAGGTGAGAAAGAATAAGATGAGATGTTAATGTAGGGTTGTTAAGCAATGTTTGAGTGTTGTGGAGTGAATATTTGAAATCAAGAATTGAAGCAGAGTTAAAGGAGGATTTTAGGAGAAAAAAGACAGTGGGTTTGGTTTATTGATCACCAAAATGAAAATTCAAAGAATATGTGGTATGTGGAGTTATTTTGGGGTTAGATTGAGGAATTGAGGATAGTGAGAACAGGAGAGGAAAGAGACAGAGACAAAATCAGTTAGATTCATCAGACTCATCAACCAGCACTTCATCTCGAGTTTAACACAAATATAAGCCCTCAAACTAATGATTTATATTACAATGTGGAAGAAGCACACTCTTTTAAAGTGATTTAAGTATAGACAGAAAACTTACCTAGACTATGTCTCCCAGCTGTGGCTTTTGTCCGAATGTATTCAACAGTTAGTTCCAGAATTTCAGCCTTCTCCAGTTTGGGGTTTTGAAGTCGCTGTAGAAGTGAATGTAAATGCATTATGCTGCTGAAATATTTCATTTAATTATATATATAAAGGAGGGCTGGATAAAATAGCGGATTTGATTTCTTACCGAGTCTAGAGTGTTCTCCAGGAGCAGTGTCCTCAGTTCATCTAAACGCTGGTTGATCCGGTCTCTCCGTTTCTTCTCTATCACGGGCTTCAAGATCTAGACCAATCACGTTATATTTTACATTTAAATTGCAAAACCCTATTTTTTTTTTTTTTTTTTTTTTTTTTTTGCTTTAAAAAAAAAGTGAACTTGAGAAGGTTTAAAATTCAAAAATCCTCTTAAATGTCCATTAAGAAAGAAATATCATAGAAGAGAAACAGCGCATTTAATATCTAGGCTACTCACTCTTTTCGCTGCTCGTCGATTTGCCATTTTTGGAGTAACCATGATCTGTTGAAGAGTAAGAAAACACGTATATTCCCGTTGGTCTGTGTTCTTCAGGAAGTTCTTCTGTGGTGAAGGGTCTCGTGAACGCGGGTCTTTATTGGGGATGCTGGCTTGTCATTGGTCACGAGGTGTCAATGACGTTTCTGGCCGTATGCTCGGTTCCCGCTTATGGCTTTCTGCTCAGTTACCCCTTTAATATATTCCAAGATAAGAAACTATAAATCGATTAGGTTAACAGTAACCAGACATTTTGTTCCAGGGAACTTAATTAACAGTATGCTGTAATTCGTCTTATAGATGATTTATATGTGGACATAATCGCATGAAAATAAAATTAGCATACACTTCCAAATCTTAGAAGTTTGGTTATATAAACAGTAATGAAGTCATAGAACGCTTGTGATTAAATGGACTGGTTTGTTCGTTTTATTGCGCCAATAATTCAATCCATCGCCAGTCCAATGCATTTTGAAGGCAAACTAACACTCAGTTCACCAAAACTCTCCTCCCGTCCACAGTTCACGACCTTTAACCTCGCGCAGCAAGCAGATAGTTGTGCGTTCAAAACCGACGTTTTCTTAAAAGCTCTTAACGCAAAAAAAAAAAAAAGTCTCAATGCGATCAATGCACAAATGTTTTACTACTATTTTGTTTGAAACATATTTTCGTAGAACTAAAAGCTTTGTTTAAGTGCTAAGTGACTCTTTAGGTTTTTCTAGTGGGAACAGAATATTATAGGCTACGACAAATGTGTAAAACGAGCACACTCACACGACCAGCACCAGACCTCCTCAAACCTCTCGGAGGCGATTAGAAGTAGGTGCTCAAGGATTGTCGTGCATTGCCTTCGATGCTCAGTGCAGAAACAAATAAGCACCAAATAAACATAACTGACTGGACTAAAATTGAAATTCGTAATTAAATCTCCAGCTTGCTTAACATGCACATATTAAAGCGGACCTTTGTTCATCATTATACAGCTGTAATATGCTAATAGGACAAAATATGCGTTTATTCCAAGTTTTTGCTTTTCCTCAGTAAGTGAAGCCTACTTACAAACAAACTGGGTAGATTACCTAACAAAGAAAGGAAATAATTCAACCTGAGAAATTCTAAGCATTTTTTTATTGTTATTATTATTAATATTTGTTTGTTTTTATTTGGAGAGCAAAGCAAATAGCAAGTTGCAAAACCCCATTTGGTAATCCCTGATGGCATGCTTGCCAAAAACAATCACGTCAAATGGATTAATGGATTACTGGTAAAAAAAAAAAAAAAAAAAAAAAAAAAGTATATATATATATATATATATATATATATATATATAGCCTAAATGCACTGTAAGTCGCTTTGGATAAAAGCGTCTGCTAAATGCATAAATGTTAATTTACATGAATTTACAATTTTGCTTATACTAAATTATTGAATTGGCCATGTGATGCTTCACTTTTTGACCCCTGCATGGCTCATGACAAACCTTAAGAAAAGTCCCGTGGGAAAGTTTAATGTTTGGTGAAGCGGAGTGGTTGCATACACACCCTTGCTCATAATTCCGTTAGTGTTATGATTCTGTTGACACGTCTGTTTAACGGTGAATATGGCGTGAAGTCTGCCGTGGACAAACGGACGCGAAGATGGCAGTCACGGGGAGGACACGACAAAGTTTGCAATGGGGGAGGACACTTAAAATAAAATATAATAAAAAAACAATACAGCTATCAGTTCAGTGCGATTTAATGACAAGAACTCAATATTGCTCAAACTAAATGTTTGTCTGACTTGATTTTAAAAGTTAGGCTATTATATTAAGACTGCATACGAGTTTAGAATAAGATAACACCTCAAGGGCCAAGATGGAGAAATCTCATGTCGCTGGCCTTAATAGTTCATTTTACGGAAATCGTGATATGAAGTTTTGCATATGCAAAGTGCTGCAGTCATTCAGAATCGTTTCACCTTTCTTCAATGCAAACCCATGATGCTGGTTTCTGATAGCCTGTCTGATGGCCGTCGACCAATTATTCAAATGTAAAACTTAGCGTGCACTGCTGCTGGACCATTACTGAGCACCAGAGCAAACGGGCACGTGCAAACTCCCGCCACCTGATGACCTGTTACACACAGGTGTGAATCAGACACGCTTTCAGCACGTGTTGAAGAGGGCAAGTAAACACCATCGAGAAGTCTGCAACAATAAAAGCATGACCAGCCACAGAATGGACCAAAGTAACCCGATGGACAGAGCTGGGTAGATACTTACAAATATAATCCGTTATTGATTCCAAATTACAAGCCACATTTTAGATAATAATTCCTTTTCGATTTTGATACATTCACATTGATTTAATTAGGATAATCTTGTACCAAATTAGTAAAAACAAAGGGTAAGAAAATATATTACATTAATTGTAATTAACAACATAAAACTAACATTAAAATACATTACATCAAGGTTTCCCAACTGGGGTTCGTATGGAACTGCAGGCCTCTATGGGGTTCGAGTTCAATGAAAAACTAATAATTCATTAAATCTATATATATATATATATATATATATATATATATATATATATATATATATATATATATATATATGTGTGTGTGTGTGTGTACTCTATTATGTCTTTCAGTTCAGACACATTCAATACTGTTATAGAAATTAACATTTCATGTAAAGACATCTTGTTTTTTATTTTTTTTTATCAATTATTATTACTAATTGTTCCTTCTACTTTCTCTTCCCTCACATTTTTCTTTGTGATAATACTCATCAACAATGCATAGATTAAAAAAAAGTTAATAATAGAATAATAGAACAATAATCACTGCACCTAAACACTTTTTCATATGAAAAATAGAGAGAGAGAAAACAAAACAAAACATCCACATATTCATATCAAACTCTTCATAACACCTAAATCCTAATAAGTCATTCAAATAATATTAGGACTAATCAAATATAATGTTAATTACATTTAAAGAGAGGTAGAATTATGTAAAGGTAATTGGATGTATTCCTTTATTTTATAATTTATACGTTGGTTTTAATGGACCCATATCTTTTCAAAATGTATACTTTTACTCTTAATTTCATATGTTATCCTCTCCGGAGAGTACACTTTAAATGCTGTAATTCTCAGGATTATAAATAAATATAACTCATCTTTACTAAGTAGCATAGGTCGTATACCCAAAACTACATTTGTACCTTTATTATACTTGATTTCTTAAAAAATGAATTATATTGCCTGAATTACTTCTGTCCACATTTATTATTATTATTATTATTATTATTATTATTATTTTGGTTTATTATTATTTATAATGGGCTTTACGTTCACCACAGTTTCTTCAACATGCTGAAGATAAGTGATTATATTTGGAAGATATTTCTGTTGTTATAAAACACTGCATATTTATTTTTCAAGCAGACTCTTGCCAGTTTGGAGATTGCTCTTACATTTTCTTTTAAACTTTGTTAGAAGCTTTGCTTCCAATCTCTCTTCTATTATTTTATCATATAATTCAATTTCCCATTTTGTTTTAGTTTTATATAAACCCATAGCCTTAATTTCTTTGAATATATTACAGTCATGCACAAACATATGGACACCCTTGGTAAATATGATCAAAGAAGGCTGTGAAAATTCATCTACACTGTTAAACCTTTTGATCTTTTATTTAAAAAATTCAAAAATATCTAACCTTTCATTGGATAATAAGAATTTAAAATGGGGGGAAATATCCTTATGAAATAAATGTTTTTCTCTAATACATATTGGCCACAATTAATAACACCCCTAGAGATTCTTATGAGTAAAATAACTCTAAAGTATATTCCCATTCACATTCACAATTTTGAGTACTCCAGGGTGATTATGAATATGAAATTATCCAAGCCATGGCTTCCTGTTTCACAGAAATATAAAGAGGATGGAAAACAAAGCTCAAATGCCCTTAATCATCCATCATAATGAGAAAAACCAAATAATATATTTCTGATGTGCAGCAAAAGATGATTGAGCTTCACAAATTGGAAAGTGACTTTAACAAAAGAGCTAGAGCAGTGACAATTCCCATTTCCACCATCAGGACAATAATGAAGAATCTCCAACCAACAGAAAATGTTACAAATCTGCCTGGAAGAGGTCGTGTGTCTATATCGTCCTAATGTGCAGCGAGGAGGTCAGTTTGAGAGGCTAAAGACTCTCCAAGGATCACAGCTGGAGAACTGCAGAAAATAGCTGAGTCTCTGGGTCAGAACCTACATCACCAGATGTTGTTTAGGAGGGTTTCAAGCTCATCCAAAAACAAACTAAAGCATATTCAGTTATCAGACACGACTGGAACTTCAAATGACTGGCTTCTATGATCAGATGAAACTAAACAAATAGCTTTTTAGCAGCAAACACTCAAGATGATATTCCCCCCATTTAAAATTCTTATTATCCAATGAAAGCGTACATTTTTGTGAATTTTTAAATAAAAGATCAAAAGGATTAACAATGCAGATTAATTTTCACAGCCTTCTTTGATCATATTTACCAAGGGTGTCCATATGTTTGGGCATGACTTTAGACCTATCAAGTTATCAACCCTATTCATTTTATTAACTTTAATCATAAAACACAAGTGTGAATATCAAAAAAAAAAAAAAAAAAACTTGTAATTTGTAAAATAATGTCCTATACAATATGAATTTTTTCCCCCATACTCTCAAATGTCTCATTATCTCCATAAATTTGATAAAATCCTTATAAAAGTCCTTTGCTACCTCATCAAAAGTATTTGGTTCAAAATCTGTATCTCTTGCTATTTCTCTTAAACAAACCATCTTGTGATCTTATTACTTTGCAAATTCTTATCCAACATTTAAAAGTTTCACCTGTATAATAATAACTATTCACCTTTTTTCTCCTCCACAAAATATGAATGTACTAATTGCCTCAGGTGACCCATACCTTTCCATTTTTATTTATGATCCACTTGCATCCAGCTCAAAATTGGCTTAATCTCATCTGCGTAATAATAATGCTCCTAATTTGACAATGATAAACCTCCCCTTTCTTTACTTCTTTGTAAAACCTTCAGTTTGACTCTCGGTTTCTCGTTTTCTAAACATACTATACCACTTTGTGAAATTAATAAGATGTACATCAACTTTGAGATTTTGAAACAGAAATAAAAGTCTAGGGAGTATACTCATTTTAATAGTACTTATTTTTTCAAATGAAGATAATAGTAATATTTTCCACCTTTTAAAATAATTTCTTATAGTAGTTTCTAAAGTATCATAATCACATATATACATTTTCTACATTATTAGTAACTATCCTAAGTACCTTATCACTGTTTGGTTCCATTTAATATCTTACGTCTTTTTAAAATCCTCATAAATTTAGCCTCTATTTCCATAGCTTCTGTCTTATTAAAGTTCAATTTATATCCTGAAATAATTCCATATAAACTGAGGGTACTGATGTTTCCTCATCTGTTAAAAACAGAATCACATCATCCGCATACTATGCAAGTTTATGTTCCTCATCTTAAATTTGAAGACCTTTTATTAAATAATTCACTTGTGTGCTATGGGGCTCTGTAAAGTGAATATCTGAGCTGATAAGGGAAGGGAAACACTTCTTAAACCTGCAATGATTTTTTGGTAAATCCAGTATTCAAATGCTAGAAAGTGAATGATCTTTCATGAGCATATGTTTGTAAACCCCATATTAGTGTTTTGTGCTATAAAATACCTTTTAAATGTTAGTTTGTTCTTTATTATTAATATTAGGATTTTTTAATATTATTAATATTATGTGGCTTTTCAAACTTTCATTTCATAGAGTTCACGCTTAGTAAAATATGTGTTCTTTTAAGAAATTGTTACTGAAAGGTTCCTTGAGGATTCCAAAATCAATTTGAAAAACCCTTTTTGGAACGTTCATTTAAAAAAAGAAAAAAAATGAATTTTGAATGTTTGTGAGTATGTGTGTAAATATTTCAAGCTTGACAATGGGCAACAGGTATGAGTGCTATGCTGGGAACCAGCTATTAACCCCGCTCTCCCAGTAACACTTTTTATTACCTGTCAGAGTTTGTAGATTCGAGCTGAACGCAGAGAAGGCGTCCAGTTCCCACGCTTCTCTCCAGAGCCGTCTGCGTTCACATGTAGTCGCCATTTTCATCACTTTGGTGCTGTTTGCCATTAACTATTTCTGTAGATTACCGTCCACAAGGTTATGAAGTTAATGTGTGAAAACTTTTGCGGATCGTTATTCCTTCACCTAAGACTGTCTATAACTGTCAGAGTTTATGTATTTATTATTTTTTTCATGTTCTACTCAGGAACACTAGCTAGAGACCAAGCTTGCAGGCACAAGGCGAAGATTAAAGCAAATGACACGCGACCATTAAAGTGTGAGGGTGGATGTGTTTGCACAGGAGAGAGGAGACAGTTCTTCTGGAGATTAGCATATTATGCACAGGCCTATGCTTCTACGTAATTCATTTTTAACAAACTAAAACTTCAGTGCGCAATTATTAATCTGCTGACTGTAATAAAGTCGGAAAACCCTATTGTTCCAAAAAAAAAAAAAAAAAAAAACATTTTCCGTAGATTGGCTTGCGTTATTATTCGGCACACTTGCTGCCAAGACAATTATTTATTATTTTCAAATGCTCCGAATATCGAAAATGTCACAACATGGCAGTGACGTAGCACATCACCTGAATTGAGAGCAATGAACTTTAATTCAGGGATGTCGCACAAAAGGCATCAGAGGGCGTGCAATTGCGTAAATATTTAAAATTGGCCCATAACCAACAACTGGCAATCAATTCAAAAGTGCTACGATGGGAACAAGCTACTGGCCACGCTCTCAGTAACACGACGAGCTTACACCTCACCTAGAAACACAGACCGACACCTCAGTCCTTTTTATTAGCCTACCTGTCAGAATTTGTACATTATCCTCAGACACGGGGAAGGTTCCCACGCTACTCTTCAATAAACATGCAAGTGCATGGGAATGCGTTCACATATAGTCTCTATCTCCATCACTTCTATTCATTGCATGGGTGTTGTGCCATTTAACTTGCGCTGCTGCTTCAGGACATGAGCTTAAAACTTTAGTAGGCTATAGGATATAATTGAGATGAAGTTCATTTCGATATGATCACAGTTAGATAAATGTATTTCTGTTTTCACCTTTTCCTTAGTTTAAAGCGTATCCCCATAATAGCAGTGATAGCATCTTGAGCCATGGAGAGACAAGATTGTTGGTTAGTCACCTGGTTTAAAGGATGGTAGCTGATTTCACTGACCAGGTGTTACCAACGTGACATTTTTTCTCTCTCTTGCTAGTTATGCCCGCAACCTAATAGCAACTGACGGCCGTACATTTGGGAACAGTCACAGTTATAGACACGCGCTGTCTTCGTACGCATTCGGTAGGAAAACCAATCGTTCCAGCCTCGAGTCTATTCACATAGTGATTTCAGTGCCATGAATAATCAGAGACCCAACTGCTTGCTTTTCATATGCGCGCGCTTTCACATGCAAACGCTCCACACGCGCCGCGTTGTTCAGGTGTGAGGTTGCCACGCGGCGCGCGCCCTCCTCAATTATAAAGAGGTGTGAGCACACGTTACCTTGCGACCCCCTGATGATTCACACACACAGATGATACAACGTTGATACTTTTTCATTTTTATTACTGAGCAAAACCCATTTATTATAAAAAAAGACTGACACTTATGAAAATTAAATTCGGTTACTATATTATTATGAATAGTGTGTAGACACTTTCCCATTTTCACACTTTACTTGAATTGGATTCAGCCTCAGTGTTATATGCCAACAAATTATAGTTCAATTTTTCTACATGGCAAAATGAAAAGTTTATATATATAGTTACATAAAGATAAAGCATAACAAATACAAGCATTGTAACGCAAGCTTTATTTATTCATTGAGCGTCTGTTTCAACCTGCTTTGAATAGGTGGCACGTGTAGGACTTTAAGAAACGTTCAAAAGTTAAAATATGCTAAATGGCATTGGAAACCAAACTGACACATACTGCAGCAGTGGAAATAAAGATGTTCTTTTGTTATTCCGATGGCGTGTCTGTCCAGCGGCGCGTGGGCTATTGATATGCACGTGCCCACGGAAGTCCAGGTGTCAGTGAGCGCGCACCATCAGTCCTTTTGATCCAAGGCTGCACTGAATGTCTAAAACCAATTCAGTGCAGATTATATGTTAGCTGCTACAGTTAGGCCTAACTGCATACACGTGATGGGAATTTAAAAAGTATTTCTAATTTATATGTAGGCCAATAAACTATCCGTAGCCTACGTTATCATTGTTAAATGACGTCGATGTAATGCTTTTGAAATTATGTTTGTCTTACATGGATACAACCGAGTCTGACCTTTAAAATTACAGTGACTTCTAATTTTGTAGCCTTTAGCCTATCTTTTTAGTGTTTTGCTCTTTTTGGCAGGGAACTGTGCATGAGAGCAAAGCGCCTCAGTGATTGGTCGGTGGCATGGAGTGGGCGTGGCTTGTCACCAAGCCTCTGAAAGCCTATAAATACGAGCGCTCAGCTTCAGAGAAGCATCTCACATTTGACTGCGCGCCTCGAACAGAGATCTTGTCCAGCACACCGAAGAGAAGAGAACTCGGATCTTTACAGGACTATATCATCACTGATATAAACTACTGTTTGGAGTACACGTGCTATGAAAATCCTCGGAGAGACTGGGACCATTAAAATGGACAGAAAGGTAGGCTAAATTATGTATTTCTGTGCATTCTAACAAACTGTGGTCAGACTGGCATACATGCTTTGATATAACCTGCCCTGTCCACTGAGATGAGTCTTTTATGTTTCCTGCAGCTGTTGAAACCTCAGGTAGAAAGACGAAGAAGAGAAAGGATGAATCGGAGTCTGGAGAGCCTGAGGACTCTGCTTCTGCAAGGCCCCGAGCACAATGTAAGGAAACAGTTCTCTGTATCTCCTCAACACAGTGTCATCTTTTAATTATATATCTATGATCTCAACTAAGTCTGTATTTGCTTGTCTGAATTCTCCTCTCAAATCAGAACGCCGTACAGAACTACCAAAGTCTGCTATAAGTTTGATTGCATCATATGATAATTGCTGTTATTAGTGTTCATCTTCTGTTTGATTATGTCTTTAATTGATTTTTCCGTTCATTTGCACATAAACTGATAAGCTACTACTAAATAGAAACTTAATTTTCTGTGGAGTTGCTTTGCAACGATTTGTATCGTAAAAAGTGCTATACAAATAAACTTGAATTGATTTATTTTTTTGCAGAGTCCCTCTCAAAGGAGAATAGAGAAAGCAGAGATCCTGGAATACACTGTCCTGTTTTTGCAAAACTCTGTCGCTCAGGCCAAGAAAGCGAAAGATGTGGAAGGAGCAGAAAAGCACCAGTTCATGGATGGCTTTTCGTCGTGTCTTCAGAAAGCGGCCTGTTTCCTGTCAGATGAAGATAAGGCCCCGGGACTGGAAGGTGCAGTAAGCGCTTCGCTGTGCCAGCGTCTGACCCGGCCCTGTGTGTCCACCACCGTCCGACTGCCTTTCAGAGTCCAGAACTGGTCCAGAAAGCAGTTTCCACATTCAAATGCACAGCATCATCTGCGGCAGGACTCTGTCTGCAAACAAGGACTTCCATCAGCTTGCAGCAAAGTTGTGCCACATCCTAACAGGACTGCAGTCAGAAGCACAGACTCCAACACACTGCATTCGACAGCCCCCCCGACCTCTCAACACCAGACCCCGGTCAGCCAGACGGTCTGGAGGCCTTGGCCTTGAGAGAAATTAAAGACATTTGCAGAGACTCAAAATACTGGGCTTGTGTAATATTTAGACATGTTTCATCTCATGCAGAAGGACGTTTATTTAAAAAAGAAAAAAAAAGAAAAAAAAATGTTGTTTCATGATTTTATCATCTGGCAACACATTAGAAATATAAAATGTGTAAATAGTGTATGATAAATGATGCAATATATTTTTTACACAGATTTTCTTTTCCCTTTTCTTTCTTTTTTTTTTTTTTTTGCATGATCTGTACTAGGTGTATGATCATTTGTAATACATAGCTGATGTATGTATTTATCTATTTTGCACATTAATTTATTCACGACATTCCCTTTTTCATAGATGTATATTTGGGGGACTGAAACCAATAAATTCCATCATTAAAATGAAATATGCTTTTTTTTATTATTGTTTTTAACTACACATTAATCGTCGATTTCGTGAAGATTTAAGATCTGAGGTTTTCGATCGCTTTCAGCACGCGCCGAACATTTACAGTCGACTTTGATCCTCAAACCCTTTGAAATGCTCGCGACCAAATGTGTGGCACACTTCCACGCGACTTCTGTTCCGACACCTCTGGCTTCCTCTGCTCATGCTAATAAATGAACAGTGCGAAAAGGCGCCACGTGCCTTGACACCCTCGGAGACATCCGCCTAAACAAAGGTACTGACGTCATAAAGAGTGAGTTTTCACTCTGTGGGCTATTATGTCTTAAATCATAGTGTTTCCAATTGACTTTATCATATGAGCTGCAGCTGTGTTAAAAAATATATATATATGCACGAACATCGGAAAACATTTCATTTGAGGAACTCTAGCCTGTTAGATATTTGTACTGCTTTCTTAACTATTTTGCAACAAAATCAGGCATCATTTTTTAAAATGCTGGGAAAAGACTGCTAGACATCAGAGAGATGTTAATGAGGACAAACGGCCAAACTGTTACCTGGTTTGACACGTCGTGGGCTCACAGTTTTGTCTTGCAAGTGTCAAGACCACATGACTCGACGACTGGCACGCGCATTTCCATCCGTTTGAGTCAGAGACGCGTGAATTTCTTTACGTTATAAACCTGATTGTGGCTCGGGAATGAAGCTCAGATGTCTTTCCCACGCTTCACCCTTTCAGGTCGGTTGGGCTTTAACCATTAAAAAGGATGCTTGTTAATAAATAAATAAGTTTAAGAATGGTAACAATGGTTGGTTCACAATTTTGTTTCTTCTTTATTCTTTTTATGCGATGCATCGAAAACATCTTCGTAATTTTCGGAAAGTTGTATTATTGTTGTCGAAGAATTTACAATTTTAATATGTTGAAAATCTTGCAGGAATTCGTTTTGTTGCTGTCAAAATTGATGATGAATCGCCAAATGGAAATATAAATATTGATACGCACATTGAGTCGACCCTATCTTCAGCGCTTTCATTCACGTCTCATTCTGTTCTCATTAAAGTGTGTTCTCTGCCTGTCAAATACTGTTTGTGATTATACTTCACCTAAAGAAGCTTGTAAAGTGGCATACATGTCGATAAAGTGTAACGGCATAATATTTTTATGAATTGACATGTATAATTTAATTTGAACTTACATCAGTAATAAAATTAATAACAGATCTCTAAAAAGATGTGAATCTCTATATTGACTGATTTCTAAAACTCTTATAATTCCTTCGATTTTTGGAAGATCTAACCAACTTAATGTTGTGTTCTCACTACAACTGGAATTTTCTACATCTCATGTTGCACAATGGAAAGTAAGTAATCATACATTTCTACACAAACGAGTATAATATACTCATGCCTTTATTATTATGAGTATAGGTATCTATGATTTTTTTTCCACTGGTTGCTAACAAACGAATCAAACATCAGATTTAAAGTATTATAGTGTACATATCGTATCAGCACATTTAATAAAACCTCTGTATAAAAGCAGGACAGGATCTCTGCTCTAATTATTACTGGTAACAGGGTTGGGTGAAGATACATCAACATGTATTTTAAAATAAAATACCAAATACCTTCATTTTGAGTGTTTAAAAATGAACTACAAAATACAGCAGCCACACCATGTATCAAAATAAACTACTGTATTTTTGTATTTTAAAAATACAAAAAAATAAATAAATACTTTGACTGCAAACTAAACAAATTGATTGCACCTGCATTCATAGTAACACATTTCTAACTAATTAATCATTTGAATGTTAATCATAAGTATTATAATATATTATGTGTCAGGTATGTAATGTTCTGCAAGTGAACATCTCTTGATTGTGTCATCCCAAAGAAGCACAAAGTCACTTTTATGGACTTTTAAATTAAATGTTCCCTTCTGGTGGAATGAACTCCCCAACTCAATCCGATCAGCTGAGTCCTTAACCATCTTCAAGAATCGGCTTAAAACACATCTCTTCCTATCTTTATTTGACCCTCTAACTTTAACACTCACTATTCTAATTCTATTCTTAAAAAAATCTAACTACCTTTCTAATCTTTTTGTATTCTATTTTATTTTCATTTATTATGCAACTGTGTGTGTGTGTGTGTGTGTAAAGACCTCTAACACTAGCTTGCTCTATTCTTTTTTTATTCTATCTGTTTTCTTTTTATTTATTATATTAGTTAAAATCCCATGCTACGTGTACTGTGTTAAACTAACTGAGACTTGTTATAGCAATGTTATATATCATTGCTCTTTTTGTTGTTTTTGATTGCTTCCACTGTCCTCATCTGTAAGTCGCTTTGGATAAAAGCATCTGCTAAATGAATAAATGTAAATGAATTTAAAATCATGACCCTACTAAACAGCTATTTCAATTAGGGGACAATATTCAGCAATCAAACATCTATTTTGTGGAAGTCGTGGCCTAGTGGTTAGAGAGTTTGAATCCTAACCCCAGGGTTGTGGGTTCGAGTCTCGGGCTGGTAATACCACGACTGAGGTGAACCCCAAACTGCTCCCCGGGCGCCGCAGCAGAAATGTCTGTCCACGGTGCATATGTGCACTTAGGATGGGTTAAAAGCAGAGCACGAATTCTGAGTATGGGTCACTTGGCTGTATGTCATGTCATTTTATTATTTATCAATCACTGAACACCTGTTTGGAAGCTGAAAACAAACATGTTAGCTTTTCAACAATTATTAAATGATCAGCATGTTTTTTTTTTAAATGTAGCCAGAAATGTATTCAGAAAGTAGCAACAGAACTTGTCAATGAGTATTAACCCAACTCCCACCACTGAATCTACTGAGAGACATAACAGTATAGTGGACACATATACATTAATAGTGTAGTAAGAACCTTTACTTATAATCCAAAACATTTGAAAAGTTCTAACAGAAACAGTCAAACTTGTGAGAAAAGTGTTGATTTGATGACAAAAAAACTGATTTTAATGATTTGAAAGTAATGTTTTTGTATAGCAATTATTCTGTTGTGGAAACATTTATTTAACTTAGATGACCTAAGTAGCCGTTTCTCTAGTGTAATTTGATGCTTTAACTTCAGCCCCACATGCTAAGACAGGATGCTATGTTATGGATGTTTGGTTCGGGTCTATTAAAAATGTTACAACCAACAGCTGATGACTCCAATGAGTATCGATCACATCTTCTGTTGAGGCAAAGTCGCATGAGGTTTTTGCCTCAACTGAACGCACAATATTTTTGCACACATTATACAAATTTATTGGTTTAAATGGTTCATGTTCATGCCCCTGAGTCACTGATGTTCAAACAAGAAGTGTTACATCCGTCCCTGGTCTCCCTGTCACCGCTTCTACAACAGACTGGCTATTTGTTTTCTCTTTCCTTTGATAATTGACTAATACTTTATTCTGTAATACAATAAAATAGATTATATTTGCATTGTTTACTGCACTTAATAAAATAGCTTTAAAATATCTGAATCACAGCATTATATTTCTCAGCAGTGAGGAAGTCAAATGGAAATGCATTAAACGCACAGCTTCATTGTCTGTAGAGAGACTAACAGATGCAGGTAATTCACACACTTATCTCTCGTCTCTCTCTCAAAGTTGACATATTTCTATAGAGAAATAGAAAATAATAAGTAAAAAAAAACTCTAATAAAGACCCAGAAAGACATTTAGTAGTTTTTTCACTGGCAAGATGCTTAGCACCACCTTGTGGCTTTATCATCATACTACAAAGGTACTTTAATCACATACTATACTATTTAGACAGACCCAGTAACGTTACAAATAACCAAAGGTTTGAATTGACGTGAAGCGATTTGAAAACGTTTCTTTACATCAGGCCAGAGTAAGAGAAGCCTGTAAAGGAATTGGATACTTCGACATAATTTATATTCAATGACAACTTGCATGCAAATGAACCCATAAACTATAAATGAATACGCAAGTTATGAGTTATTCACCAAAAATGCAGCACATTGTAGAACGCGATCTGATTTAGAAACGCCAACTTCCAACAAATGAATGGTATAAACCAGTATAGTTATGAAAACCCTGTAGTTCTTGTACTTCACATTTTAAATCTAATCAGCTTGATCAATACAAGTGTTTTTAAGAATGAGGTTTTAGTGTAACCACAATCATCACCATGACATAACTATGGAAAATTAAAGCAACACTATGGAAATTTTATCGCTCTTGCTGTTAATAAACATAACTGCATGCATCCGCGGAAGAACACTCTAACCGGAACTACGTCACAAAGTGTGTCTATGGCGACTCACGCAGCTATAAGTTACTCCGCAGCGGTCACTTATAAATGTACCGTTGTGATTTGTTATATAACAAAAAGGCAGTGTGGAAGATTAATTTATGGACTCGCACGCTGTATACATTTAACAAATTTTGAATCAACATGATGTTGCTTTTAAGAGTTACGTTCTCAAAAAATAAATCCATTGTGGAAACAACGATAAGAGAAACTAATAAAACACAATATAGAGGTTTTAAGTTTGTACACATTAACATTTAGTGTACAACTTTAGCAGTTTGGCGAGACTGCATCACCATCAAACCAGATCCAAACTAAAGCACATTACTTCCATTATAAGTCAACTTACTGGGATTAAAATTTAATTCAAACTACATAATAAGTAAACCAGTTAAGGACACCTCACAAAAGGCACATTGTAAAGAACAGGCCAGAGACTAAAGACGCATGGTTTATTAATAATGCTCAAAATACAGAAACACGTTTAAATATGCTATAAACTGGACCAAAAAAAATATGGCAAAAATAGTCGGTGCATGACTACAGACTTAAAACAAAGGGTTAAACAGGTTCCAACATTTTTACATAAAGGACCAGATACAAATTAATGAAACACCAATTCCAGCGTTGGGCCTTCAGAAGCAGGTTCACTTCTGTGGACGTCATGGACTCTTACTTGACCAGTTTTCAGATGCTTTGACGAAAAAGCACGTAACCTGTAAAATAAAAATGACAACTTGAGTAAAAAAAATAAAAGGGATGAAATCAGTAAATATTAACATCCGCTTCAGACAACAAGCAGAAAGTGCACGAGAACATGTCCCAGTGATTGAGGATAGAACCAGCCGATGGGGAACACGCTGGCACCGAAGACATACACTGGCTCTTTTATTCCTCCGTACATACACACAAGGGTACAGAAAACCACGAGCATGCCAAGAGGGAGGGCTGAGCTCAAAGGTACATTAAAAAGTATCACTTTCATCTCAAGATCACCCACTCCAAACACATTACACCCAAAATAAACTCTTACCATCGCACACGCTTCTCGAGGACTGCCGCAGAGAAAGAATCATGGCCGCTCGTCTCATTTTATACCAGCTCTGTCACGCCTGTAAACTGACGCAACTGACGTCGTCACTTTCAGGCATCCAATCATCTGCCGCATTCACGTAATTGGGGCGGGGCAACAAGGGCAAACAACAAGCGACCCTTCTCGCAAACAACGATGCGGTCAAGTAGGGGGTGTGGCTTCTCAGCGCAGAATCTTGAATGTAATTAAGTGTTAAAAAAACAAATATTTTAATTGTACATATATTTGTAAAAAAATGTATTAGTATTATTTAACAGTTCGTCATGTGAAAGAGTTTACATCGTGTCCAATTTGTTTTACTATCCACTTGTAAGCAGTTATTTTAAATCAATATATGATAGGATAGCCGATTTCATGACATTCTATCTTTTAAACTGTTAAATGCACTATTTGCATTTAATAAACTATTTGCATTTACTAAGAGACATTACGAATTCCAACAATCACTTTGAAATGATTTTAAAACTGGGTCTATAAGTAACCACAAACAATTGACATAGGTCCATATTGAACAACGATGAGTAAAGAAACAGATATCACGTGACGAAGCGCTGATCCGCTAGGCTTTACTGGACACAGCAAAACCTACTGCGCATGCGCACAAAATAATTACAATTTTTGCTTTATTGTAAAGGGTGGGTTTAGAATTAGGGTAGGTGTATATGTTAATAAAACACAATCTAAAAGTTAGAAAATTAAATATATTTTTAGCTTTTTGCTGTATCCCTTCTATCCACTTTGTTGTTGTAAAAATGTTTTGAAAACAACAGCGTGATGTAAACTAAACTGAGCCTAGTTTATAAAACCTGACAACAGTTGCTGTCCAATGGACTTTACCGTGCGAAAATCGACCATGGTTATATATATATATATATATATATATATATATATATATATATATATATAGATATATATATATATATCTATCTATCTATATATATATATATATATATATATATATATATATATATATATATATATATATAATATATATATATATATACTTTTTAGTTTATAGGCTACAGTTTGCAGTATGCTATAGTAATCTAGTTATGCTGCAGGTATACTTGCAGTGAACTTATTCACGTTATTCAAAAATGTTTGTAAAACATTTATTGATCTACATTTTTATTTCTTCTTAATTAGTTGACCGAATTTGTTTGTGCTTTTTTTATTCAAATGCTTATGTACATATCTTGTTAGGATGAAGTGTTTATTAATAATTAACTAATAATCTAATAATTAAAGTGTTAATTTAAATTAACTTTAAAACATAGTAAATCTAAAATAATAAAGGGGAAGAAGAAACCATTAAAATAAAAAAACTAAATGTGCTTCAGTATCAGAGGGCTTTAAGAACTGATTGAGAATCAATGGACAAAGAACTCCGGTGCATCTGAGAATTGAATTTTCTCTCACCTCCAAACTATTTATATAAAAAAAGATTTTAATGAAAAAAATATTTCCAGAGCCAAGACTGCTTGATAAAGTGTCTTACCTAAAACCCTCAATGCTACTATGATATCTTGCAGCTGGAATACACTACAGATTTTATAACACTAGGCATCACACACTTTATAAAGAGTAACAGAGGAAAAGTGTGCATTGGGAACATTTCTCACTATTAAAGGGTTAGTTCACCTGAGAATGAAAACTCGTCCATCTTCGACTCCCCCGAGAAGCATCCTAACTGTGTGTGACTTTCCTCTTTCAGAATAATCCAATCTGAGTTATATTAAATATTGTCCTTGCTCTTCCAAGTCTTTCAATGGGGGTAAGCGGGTGTTTGTTGTCAACAGTTCAGAAGACTTATATTGCGTTCATCTGTTATAAAACATTCCTCACACTGCTATGGGGGGTGAATAAAGTCCCCCTCAATGGGGGTAAGCGGGTGTTTGTTGTCAGCCTCTGGGAAATGTCTCCTCTTGGCTTATCTTGAAATCCGCCAACGTTTTTCTTTACAAATCCTCGTTTTGTGCTTCTAATTTGAGACCATGGGTTCACTACAGGGGGCATTTATTCACCCCCAAGGCCATGTGAGGGACATTTTATTACAGATGCTCGCACTTTATTTCAAGTCTTCTGAACTGATGACATCAAACACCCACTTAACCCCCATTGAAGGGTTTGGAAGAGCAAGGAAAAGTTTTAATATAACATTGAATGGATTATTCTGAAAGAGGAAAGTCACATACACCTAAGATTTTTTGTTTTTCAGCTTTCAGATGATTTATAACTCTCATTTTGGAAAAAATTACCCTTAGTTCACCCAAAAATGAAAATTATAAGAATGAGAGTTATATTAAAAATAGTTGTTGATCTTTCAAGCTGTTTCATGGCACTCATCGGGTGTCACACGTATCAGTCCAAAAGAACTTAAATAAAAAGTGTCCATCCATAACTAAAGTGTCTTACATGGCTCTGGGAGGTGGAAGACAATTTTTCAGATAACTCTTATTGGATTCGTCTGAATTAATTAAGTTATATACACCTACATTGACTTGAGGGTGAGTCATTTATTGTCTAAAAATGGGTGAACTATCTTTTTAAGCCGGTCAAGGGTCACATATGACATTTTGAAGAAATTTTTGGCATAATATTGCCCTCTGCCTTTAGATTTCAAATCTCATTCATGCTTTTTATTATTCAGTTAGTAAACAAAAATACAAATCCTGGAATTATATCTTATGTCCAATCAACAATCAATTGATGAAATCAAGTCTCACGTACATTTGTTTTTTCTTATTTGATAACTGGCTTCTCAATGTGTCTCAAAGTCTGTTGTAACTTCTGTTTCATTCCAACTTTAAGCTGTTATACTCGCAAGTTGCAATGTAAACAGGATGAAGAAAGGAGTGATCTCTTATTAAAACAGATGCACATTAAAAGTATACTTTATATTGTAAAGTCAATATAAATATCACATTATAATGTGATCATCAGCAATAAACCGTATATTTAAAAGAAAACTTTTCCAAAAATGCTGGCAGGGAAAGAGTTAAGTGTATACAAATCATCCAGATGTTCAATAAAACTCAGCTTATCAAAGTTCGTATCACTAGCAAACTGATATAAATATCTAAGAAGTATCACCCCGTCCAAAACTGAAATCATTTCAACTACTGCTAAAAACTTTAATAAAAATCGAGTGACATGTTTTTGTCTCTTCAGGTTGTGGCCATTGTAGATCCCCACATTAGGGTGGACAGCAGCTATTAGATTCACCATGAGATTTTCTCCAAAAGCTTTTATGTCAAGAACAAAGATGGAGGAGACCATGAAGGCTGGTGTTGGCCAGGTGTGTAGCTACTCATCCAGCTGCCTGTTAAAATCAGTCGGGCTATCCTGACTCCACTAACCCTGAGATGATACAGGGGTTTCATCTGATTTTAAATGGAAACAGCACGGACAAAGCCTTAATTTGTTTATATGAAGAGATTTATTTTATTTTTGTTATTTATTTGATTTGGGACTTGGTTTAAAATTTCAATGTAGTTTTGTTATTTAAACGTGCAGCATTTTGTCTGAGCAATAATAAAAATTCACCTTTTCATTCATAATTTGACATGAATCTCATCTATCGTGAAATCCGTATCATGAATCATATTGCATTGTGAGTTGAGTGAATCGTTACATCTCTATTTGATTCCAAAAAACATTTGCAACATCGCATTTTAACCCCAAAATAAGAAGAAATAAATATATTTAATCTTAGAAAAATTAAGCATTTATTTATAAATTATATATATATATATTTTTTTTCTTCACACAAACTGTTATGAAGTACTAATGCAAATACATATGTATGGAATTAGAAAACAATACAATTTATTTATTTATTTCATGAATATCTATGATATCTTAAATCATTCCCACTCCACCAGGACATTTTATTTGTAGCAATTAAAGTTTTATTATTTTGTGTGTGTGTGTGTTTAATTTTTGTTTTACAGTGGCAATTTGATGTGCCACTGTTGCATTTTGGTGCATAATAATTTAATATACAGAAAGGATGGTTAAACTCAGCACAAAAAATGGATGCAATATAATATTTTTGATAAATATTTTATTACATTTTTGTCACATTTTTTTATTACAGTTTTGCTCAAATTACCTTTTAAGTGGATTTTTACTCACTGACCCGGTGAGAACTAATGTAACTTTATTAAATATGGTATTAGCTTTAAAAAATGTCAGTTCTCAAACAGTGTTAAATAGGGGTTCAAATTATTGATGCTCTTTTTTTCAGACCTTTATGGGTAGAGTATCCTGATGATGTCACCACTTTCTCAGTTGAGGTTGAGTACTTGGTGAGGTGAGGTTTGAAACAGTTATAATTAGTCCAAATATGTTTTAGCAGAGAAGGCTAACTCAGGGTTATTTCTCTTCACAGGGAAGGATATCCTGGTGCATCCCGTTATTGATGAGGGTGCTACTGCTGTTACTGCCTATCTGCCTTTTTACTTTTTATTAAGTCTCTCTAAAGCCTCAAACTCTTCCTCTGGGTTGCTCTTGTAGGTCTGGTATGATGTTCACACTTTCCAGAAGCATGATGGGGAATGATTTTTCACTCAGTTTCACTTTTGGACTTTTCCATAGTTTTTTAGTGCATGTAGTGCAGTAAGTGCTTCATGCTGACTGCGGTCAGTGCTGCAGGGCTCTGCTGAAGGAGAGCTGTATATCGTGTATAGCTGTATGACTTCCATACATTCAACTTTGAAAAAGCAAAGCAGTTAATCCACAGACATTTTTCATTCTCTGCCAAAATGCTGTCTTCCAGGTCAGTCTGCTCTCTTTTTCTTTGCAGCTGTTACAAATGTAGATTGCCATGCTGTTTCCTAACTTTTGGTCTCTCATCAGAAATCTGGCCCCAGACTCACAGTTTTCCACTGCCTCTTGGAAAGAGAAGATTGTGATCATTGGATGCAGTCAGCCGTCCTCTGCTGCTCTGAAAAATGCAGGTCAATGTCACTGATATATTAGAGTGCTTTACTGCTAATATCGTTGGCTTTCTTATGATAAATTGCTGGTGTTTTTCCTGAAGTCTAATGTCTGCTTTGGCTTTCTCACAGACTTCTGTCATGCAGGCTTTATTCTCTAACAACTTTTCAAATAACAGATTATTTAAAAGTGCTGTCATTTTGCAAACATTCAGGTACTGTGTTTGCTCACCATTGTTGTCCTATGTAAATGTGGGTCCTGAAGTAAGACCCATTGAGAACCACTGGTTTTGCATAACATACAGAATTCATTTTCTGTCTTTTTCTTTCAGATGGGAACATGCACAGAAAAATTGCATTTTTTGGTGATGTATCTGCTGAGGCAAATATGAATGCAAAGAGATTTTGGGAAGCCACCGGGATATTGAGAGAGGTGTTTGATGACATACTGACTTAAACTCTATTGTGTGATTTCACATGACAGGCTGAAACAACTCGTTTAGACAGCCATTTGTCATTTAAATTAGCAATTTAATAACTAGTTTAAAGTTAAAACACAGAAATAACATACAGGATGTTCATTTATAGATTGCACAAATTATATATTTTTTCCTCAGGTCATGAAGTGTTTTGGCATTAAAAATAATCCTTCAAAAATAATTTTAATATGCTCAGTTAACTAAATAAATATCTTTACTGTTACTTTTGATCAGTTTAATCTGATTAAATTATGTTTGTACCCCCAAATTTATGAATGGTAGTGTATCATGAATTTCACAAAAATACTAAGTGGCAAACATTGATAATAATCAGAAATGTTTCTTGAGCAGTAAATCATCATATTTTCATGATTTCTGAAGATCACGTGACACTGAAGACTGGAGGAATGACGCTGAAAATACAGCTGCACATCAAAGAGATAAATTACACTTTAACAGATACTGACATAGAAAAGTTATTTTAAACGAATAATATTTCACAATATAACTTTTCTGTATTAATTATGAAATAAATGCAATTTTGGTGAGCAGATGAGACAAAAATTGATAAATAAATCAGGATCTCTTCCCTTTAACAAGGGAAAGACATGGGCAGATTTCCAGATTGATGGCATAACATTCTGATCCAAAGACATATTAAAAATATATATGAGCAGTTTAGCAATAAAATCTGCAGAAATTTAAGAAATATGGCTCTAGACAATCTGGGCCAGCAGGATCAGCAGAACTTGAAAAAGGTCTCTTTGGCAGCAGTCTGGGGCTGTAGATATAGCGGCTACTGGCTGTGGGTCTCTCGAAGGGGACGTGGGTGACGGGCAGACATGTGGGATGGTACTCTCTCGGATTCAGGCAAACTGGACAGAATACAATGTTACCAGGTAGGTCTCAACAGGGCAAGACAAGACAGGACAGGACAGGACAGGACAGGACAGGACAGGACAGGACAGGACAGGACAGGACAGGACAGGACAGGACAGGACAGGACACGAACGGACTCCGACAGGGTAGTAGTCTGCTTCTTACGAGAAAAGCTCAATGAGAATCTGACAAAGGAGGCAGCAAAAGCAGAGGGATAAATAGAGGAATAATCAGAGGGAAAGAGGGAGCAGGTGGGCAGAGTGCAAAGGAGGTAGTCAGAGAAGATGAGAAACAGCTGGGAAACGAGAAAGGGAAAGTGAAAGTAACCCAAAAGACCAGAAGAGGGAGACAGAGTTAAAGGAAACAGGAACATGACAAGACAAGACATAACATATATAGCCTACATTACAATGAAACAAAATATTATATCAAACAGTATTGCCTATTTTTATTTTTATTTTAAAATATTAATAGATTAATTGAATAAAAACCAAAGATTACCTGTTAGATTTACCCAAAACTAATTATATTTTATGTTTAACCACTAAAGAGACATCCGAGCCAGCAGAAATTGTCAGAAGGACTAGCCAAGTTGAGACTGCTCTTGTTGGTAACATGAGCACCCACTGATCACGTTTCCAAAATTGGTGAAACTCATTTTTAAATAGGCAATGTCTTTATAAATAAACTGCATATTTGAGTTTTTAAACAGCTACATTCCTGCCTGAAATACTTTTAAAACTACATTTCATAACATCATAACAGTAATATTTTGAAAATTATCAGAATAAATGGTGGTTGAAATCACAATGCTGCTTGAACTCAATCAATCAGAAGGCCCTTCGATGACGAGAATTTGCGTCTGTTGTGAAGTGAATTTCACGCACAAATGAAGCAAATTTCACCGCTAATGAAGCGAGTAAACTAAAATGTTCGAGCATACAACATGCAATTTTAATTATTATGATCATTTGCTTCCCCTTGCGTGAACATGCTTTGGGTAAAACTATGTTTACTCCGAATACTGAAGCCTGTTAATCTTCGTGTAGCTCCAAAAAAAAAAACTTCATTCGAATCTTTCTCCTTTTGCTCAAAGATCATCTCCCCGCTGGTGAACACAAAGAGCAAATTTCCATGCCTATTAGAGCAAATTTCTGTTTGTTACGAATGTCTTGCTATGAGTGTGGCCTGTGCAGGGCATCCCTGCATGCATCGGATGAACACAGTGAGTGTGGTTTGCCTGGGAGGCAGTGCTCATGGATATAGATTGCTTTCATTGCGAGAGCATGAGTCTCACCTTGCTTCACTCGCAGATTGCTTTCTTTCATGAGGGCAGTCACGCCCCTCACTGTCAACCATTTCTACCCTCCCAAGAGCCTCAGAGGAAGAATCAGCGGAGTCATATGGACAAATGGTTCTCTTGCCAAGGGACCTACAGTGAGTCCCCCCACTGGAGACCTTCACCATTCTTCCCAAATATTTCACAACAACTTACCAGGTTATAGCACGCTCTTTACTCTGCCCACATCCACTTTTCTGCTTCCAATGCCCTCACCTCCATTGATGGTGCTGAAGAAAAGAGCTATGAGAAGCTCCCTCCTCTTGATGAGGCTGTCACACTTGCTAGATGGATTTGCAGAATGCTTCATTGCAACTCAGAAGTCAACAAGCTATGTACCACTTCCTGCTCAAGCTCTCCAGCTTGCTTGCTGTTTCAGGTCACCAGAAGATTCAGCTGACTCAACAAACTGCAAAGCCAGCTTTGACACCCATTCAGCCTTGGTTCAAGCCAGAGCCTGAGCTCCAACAGCACCCTCAGCATGCCAAGTTGTACCTCTTTCCCAGGCGCCAGGGCTCCCACCCCAAATTGACATTGGGCCCTGAACAGCAGAAGCTGTCCTGATCTCTCAAGGAAGAAGAGAAGAAAATCTAAATCCTGCCAGACCTTCCTCCAAGAAGTCTCATGCTTACCTTAAAACATGCCGGTCAGCTCTGGGGATGGAGGCTCTGTGTCCACTGCCAATACTTGCCCCATCCCACTTACTTTGCACATGCCCAAACAAACTACCACTGTGAGTGAAAAAAGAGCACTTCTATTTGCAATGAAATGAATGTCAGCCCCCTGCCACTGTAAAGCAATCTGCCATTCGAAAAACTCAGACCCCTTGCTGCCCAGCTCCAGGCTTTGGAAGTTATCCCGGTTGGGTTAAACTGGGTTCTGCAAACTATAAAACAAGGTTACTCACTCCAATTTACTCACAGACCTCCTCGCTTCAGGAGTAACTTCGGTCTAGGACAATGATGCTCACATTCTCCACATTCGCCTGTTTAGAATATAGACTTTGAAAAAGATCCTTGTGCAGGTTCTTATTGGTGGATCTGGAAGATGCCTACTTTTCAGATTTGCATTTAAGTGGTTGGCTTATCATTACACAGACCTTCCTTTTGGATTGTCTCAGGCACCACATTTTTCTGAAGTGCATGGTGCACTGTGCAAGGGCAGACTGGCATTCAGCTCCTGGTTCGACTTGGATCAACGCCTGCATATTAACTCCCTGGAAATGATGCTGGTTTTTCTGGCCCAAATAACTTCCAACAGGCACTAAAGGAGCATCATGTCCTCGTCTGTTTGGACAACATGACAGTATTAGCCTTTATAAATGGCCAGGGCGGTCTCAGGTCATGGTCCCTCAATAAGATGGTGAGATGTCTCCTTTTATGTGTACGGTGGTGCGACAAGTGGGGCGGTGCCGAGAATCGTGGTAACGGAGTGAGGCCGGTGGAGTGATATGAAAATGAATGACACCTGTGCCACTCACCGGTCTCGACTCCCATGGAGGAGATCAGAAGGATACAAAAGAGAAGCTACGACAGTGAAGGGAGAGAAAATCCAGGACCGGTCCTCTCTCCCTTCACAGTCGCTCATTTCCAAATCACTCCACCGGCCTCGCTCTGTTGCCACGGCTCTCGGTCCCACCCCACTCGTCACAGGTGGAACCTGCACTCATTGAGGGCAGTGCACGTACCAGGCAAACTTAACCAAGTAGCGGGCATGTTGCCCCATGGCAGTTTGTCTCAAGGGGAATGGAGACTCCACGCCCAAGGTTCAAATGATTTGTGATGTCTTAGGGAGGGCAGAGGTTGACCTATTTGCCTTTAGAAGACAACTCTCATTGCCCAATTTTTTCGAAGGAGTGAGATGCACTTACCCGCAAATGGCGCAGTGCTCATCTGTATGACTCTCCACTGATTGCTCTGCTCCCTCAGTTCACAAGACGAGTCAGAGAGGTCAGGTGCTTTATCCTCCTGGTGGCCCCACTCTGGAGGAACCATTTTTTTATGAAATGTCATGTGTGTGTGTGTGTATGTATGTATGTGTATATATATATGTATAGAGAGAGAGAGAGAGAGAGAGAGCCATAGATATAAACTTACAAATACAATATACTAATATGTTTATTTATTTATTTATGTGCAATTACCTGGTTGCTTTCCTTTCTCAATCAGCCACCTGCAGGTCAGCTCACAGGGCAGGAAGTTAAAAACAAGGCACATCCCGCAGAGCAAGAGCCCGCATTCCTCTAAAAAGTAAGGTAATCCAGCGCATTATTGTAGGAACCAAAGACCACAAATTTGCTAATGGCAACAGAGAGGACAGGGAATTACATGCCCTCAAAAAATCCATGAAACTGGAGGCAAAAGTAAGAAGATCTGTCATTCAAGTGATTAACTTTTTTTTTAGAGGTAACTGATCAATTCTAGCTATCAAACAGAATCCTGAGACTTCATCCACACACATCCATTAGTATTTTTATATATCTCTTATGTTCATCAAGGCTGTATTTGTTTGCTAAAAAATAAGGTCATATTGTGGAATATTATTAAAATTATAAATTACTTTTTTCTGTTTGAATATAAAATGTTATTTATGACTGCATGGCAAAGTTGAATTTATAGCAGCCTAAAAAATTTTATTTTTTTATTTAGTACTGTCCTGATATGTTTCAAATTTGTGTCAAAAGACATAAGTACACAAATGATTTTGTTCACAAGCTTGCATTCCCTTGGTTCTTATTATGGTGTGTTGCTTCCTCAGTTAAAATTTGCTCCACAAGGGCATTACTAAATAATAATAATAATAAACAGCTCTTTTTTCATGCAAGGCAGTTTATTTATATAGCACATCTAAATCACACCAAGATTTTTTACTTGATTTTTTTAGTCAACACCTAGAGTCAAGATATGGATTCAGAAGGAGAAATTCATCTTTGTTTCCAAATGCAATGTCTTCAGTTCTCCCTTTACATTTACATTAACATTTAATCATTCAGCAGACGCTTTTATTCAAAACGAATTACAAATGAGAACAATAGAAGCAGTCAGGTCAACAAGAGAACAACAACAGTATACAAGTGCCATGACAAGTCTCAGTTAGTCTAGTATAGAACGCATAGGCAGTTTTTTTTTTTTTTTTTTTTTTATAAATGAAAAGAAGGAAAAGTGCTAGCATTAGTTTGTTAAGTGCTGGCGAAAAAGATGAGTCTTGAGATGTTTCTTGAAAATGAGTAAAGACTCATTGGGACTCAAGATTGGGAGGTCATTCCACCAGCTGGGCGCAGTCCAGGAGAAGGATCGTGAGAGTGATTTTTAACTTCTTTGGGATGGCACCATAAGGCGTAGTTCACTTGCAGAGCACAAACTTCTGGAGGGCACATAAGATTTAACCAGTGAGTTTAGGTATGTTGGTGCCGTGCCAGTGGTCGTCTTGTAGGCAAGCATCAGTGCCTTGAATTTGATGTGAGTGGCTACTGTTAGCAAGTGTAACCTGATGAGGAGAGGAGTAACGTGAGCTTTTTTTGGCTCATTTAAGACAACCCTCGCTGCTGCATTCTGGATCAATTGCAGAGGCTTGACGGTACATGCAGGAAGGCCCGCCAGGAGAGCATTACAATAGTCCAGTCTGGAGAGAACAAGAGCTTGGACAAGAAGTTGTGTGGCTTGCTCTGACAGGAAGGGTCTAATCTTCCTAATGTTGTATAAGGCAAATCTGCAGGACCGGGTCGTTGTAGCAATGTGGTATGTGAAGCTTAACCGATGATCCATCATAACTCCTAGTTTTCTAGCTATACTTGAGGGGGTAATGGTTGACGAATCCATTTGTATAGAGAAGTTGTGATGAAGCAATGGGTTAGCTGGAATCACCAGGAGTTAAACTGAAAAAAGTTTTGTCACATCCAACTGTTAATTTCATTAATGCAGTGACAGAGGGAGTCAATGCAGCTGTATAAAGTCATTAAACTTGGTTCCTTCTCATTTTTTGACTCAGTGGGGGCATACACTATACAGGCTAAACAAAAGCGGTGCAAGAATTGAGCCGTGTGGGACTCCACATACCATGAATGTCCACTTAGATGTATGGTCTCCTATACTCACACAATTAACCCTCCTTTCTAAGTATGAGCTTAATTTGAGGACCATCCCAGAAAGCCTGACCAAGTTTTCCAACCTTTTCAATAATCTTGCATATAAAAGGAAAATGTAATATTTGTCTGTAGTTGCTCAATATGGCGTTATAAAGATTGCTCTTTTTCAGACGGGGCTTAACCTTGGTAGATTTTAGGGCGTTTAGAAACGTCCCAGAAAGAAGTGAGGCATTTACCACTTGGTGGGAAGTGTGTCAAGGCAGCAGGTTGATATTTTAAGGTGGTTTACTATTTCTTTCAATATATTGCCATCAAATTGTTTCGAAACCCCCCCCCCCCCCAGTAATTTCTCTCTGAAATTGTGGTTGAATCTGTCTCACCTCTGAGCAAGTTGAGGATGAGCTAATCGTCTTTCTGATATAATTTGTCTTTTCAAAAATTAAAAAAAAAAAGCAAACTCATTGCATTTGCTGTCGAAGAGCATATACATATATAAATTAGTGGTGGGCCGTTATCAGCGTTAACGTGCTGCGTTAACGTGTGGCTCTTATCGGGCGATAAAAAAAAGATATATATTGCCGTTAATCTATTCTCAAAGTTGGGTTGGGAGCTAGGTCTATACTACGCGAGCTATGATGACTTTCACCTTAGTCGAGAGTGCATTATTGTAGCGCGAAAGTACATTAATATAATGCGTGAGCGCGAATCTCTGGGAACTGTGCGCGCGCTCTCAGATACACGTTGCTATTGGTGCTACACGTTGTTGAAACACTTGCGATACACACTGAAACACTTGCATGTACAAGTGAATCACTTGTGATACACACTGAAACACTTACGATACACACTGAAACACTTGTGTGGACAAGTCAATCACTTGCGCATACATGTGAAACACTATATGTCTTTGCAAATATATGAAAGACATGCGGTTACATAGAAACTCTTTTCAAATTTTCCCTTTAATCGCCCACATACTGTTGTGCCTGCACAAAGACTGCAATTTTAAACATTCTCGCATGTGAGAGAGCATAAACATTTTCAGTGTGTCCGGAAGTCATTTCATTGCAACAGGAAGTCATAGCTCAAATATTCTCCACGTATATGGCTCCTTCCAAACTTGTTTTAAAAATGAGGTATTTGTTGCTATTCTTTACACTAGGCTTTATCGTATATGATCACTCGTGTTTTATTGCCAAATCTGATTTTTTTTTTTTTTTTTTTTTACATTTTACATTTTAATTGTATTTATGTAAAAAAAAAACCAATAATGATAATTTTATTTTATTTTATATTATTTAAAAAAAAATTCTCACGTTTTAAAAGGGTAAACTCTGGTTCACACTCCAATACAGTAGGTGGCAATAATGCACCTAACTTTGGTGCTACCCGCCATAAAACCGAAGAAGAAGAAGAAGAAGTATAACTTCCGGTTGCAATGAAACGACTTCCGGACACACTGAAAATGTTAATGCTCTCTCACACGCGAGAATGTTTCAAAGTTTTTATATATTTGCACAGATATATAGTGTTTCACTTATACGCACAAGTGTTTCAGTGTGTATCGCAAGTGTTTCAGTGTGTATCGCAAGTGTTGCAGTGTTTATCGCAAGTGTTTCAGTGTGTATCACAAGTTTTCAATGGGTTTCGCCTCAAACGGCCTCCCATACGCGTGCTCTCAGATACACGTTGCTATTGTAAGAATTTTCTTTGGGCCCGCTCAGAGAGTATGCCTGCACTTAAAACGTGTTCATACACGCTTACTTTAAGCGAAGAGGAGAGATTCGCGATTGCACTGAACACGTTTTAAGTGCAGGCATACTCTCTGAGCGAGCCCAGAGAAAATTCTTACAAGAGCAACGTGTATCTGAGAGCGCGCTCCCAGTTCCCACGCGCGAACAGATAGATTCGCACTCCGCATCTGTTTGAGGCGAAACCCATTGAAAACTTGTGATACACTCTGAAACACTTGTGCGTACAAGTGAATCACTTGCGATACACACTGAAACACTTGCTCAAATATTCTCCACATATATGGCTCCTTCCAAACTTGATTAAAAAAATGAGGTATTTGTTGTTATTCTTAGTTTTCAATGGGTTTCGCCTCAAACGGCCTCCCATACTCCGCACATTATATTCTGTGCGCGAAAAGAGAGATACACGTTTGAGCATTATATTAATGTACTTTTGCGCTACAATAATGCGTTCTCGACATTTGACAGGGAAATAACGCCATATTTTTTTTGGGAAACCGGAGATGAGCCCCTGGTCTAATGCACCACCTGTCTTGAGAAACCCGTTCTCAAAGACTTAACATTACTTTTAGTCATTATTTTATTTGGATAACACACATATTCTGAATGCCTTCGGCAAAATTCAAATGAGCCATTTTAATCTAGATTAATTTAGATTAATTACAAGATTACATTGAGATTAATCTAGATTAAATTTTTTTTTTATCTATGCCCACCACTAATATAAATATAATTATATATAAATATAAAAATTATGAACTCATAAAATCATCAATAAACAATTATAGAATTGTATTAATACACAAATGATTATGTAAATTTGATGAAAAAAAATAAATGAATAAATAATCCAGACATCCTTGACTAAAAGTATTAAACCCCCCAAATTCAAATTTGGTAAATAATTTTTTCTCTAAGTGCTTACGAGCGTCTGTCACTGCTCTGTTGCAGTCTTGGCCCATTCGTCGCTTGAAAAAGCTTCCAGATCACTGATGATCTTTGGTTTTCATGTTGCCTCTGCTTTCTTCAAATCCCATCACATATCTAAATCTAAATGAAATCTGAAGCCTGAAGAGGCCACTGTGACGGTGGATTAAGGAAAGTCTGGAAGCAGATGCGAGTTAACAGTTTAATGAGAGGAGATGAGATGAATACAAATACACAAACAAACAAAGATGCTGAGAAGACGACACTCCGTGGTGGTGGTGAGGTGGTAAGGAATCCGGATGATGGCGGAGAGAAGGTAAGTAGTCCGGATGATGACGGCGTGTAGGCAGCAGGAGAGGATGGCACAGGAACTGCGGGGAATAGAGCCGAAGGTAAGTGTCCGTTGCTGAGTGAACGTGCGGAGAGTGGATGAGGTTCAAGGGAAAACACAGACATCCAAACGCATACAACACTAAAGATAGACAAACAGGGTAACCACATCAAACAAGTAACAACGATCTCACAAACACAAGACGTGAGACAAGCCAATATATAGTGGATGAGTAATGAGTGGCAGCTGTTGCTGATGACAATTAATGGAGACGCCCACAAGCTAATCAGTGCAGACGCGAAACACACAGATTTCACCACAAAGTGCAAACACCCCAAGATCACGTTTTACCAACCGTGACAGTACCCCCCCTCTAAGAAATCCTCCTGGAGTTCCCAGAAGGGCCTACCTGCTGATTGTAGTCATCAATAAGGGAGTGATCCAATATGTCCCTAGAAGTTACCCAGCTCCTCTCCTCCGGACCGTAACCTTCCCAGTCCACCAGATACTGGAATCCTCGTCCCCTCCGTCTCGAGTCCAGAATACGATTAACAGAATATGTTGGTTCCCCATCTACGAGACGCGGTGGTGGGGGAACCGGAGTAGGCGGATTAATACGTGCATAAAGCAAGGGGTTTAATTTTGGACACATGAAAGGCGGGGTGTACGCAGGAGGTAGTTTGAGGCGGACTGTCAACGGACTAATGATTTTGGTGATAGTGAACGGGCTGATAAATTTGGGAGCTAATTTATTAGAAACGGAACGCAGAAGAATGTTACTAGTAGAAAGCCACACCCTTTGACCCACAATGTAAATGTGAGGCTTTGACTGGTGGCGATCGGCCTTGGCCTTAGTGCTCGCGGGCTCTGGTCCAGGTGCGGTGGCACCTCTGGACAAACACGTGAGCGGAGGGGACCACGACTTCAGATTCCAAACTGGGAAAGGCTGGTGGCTGGTACCCTACACTACACTGAAACGGAGAGAGGCCCGTAGCTGACACTGGCAACGAATTGTGGGCGTACTCCACCATAGAGAGTTGTTGACTCCAGGAAGTAGGATTATTGGAGACCAAACATCGCAACGTCCTCTCTAAATCTTGGTTGGCTCGCTCAGATTGTCCGTTGCTTTGGGGATGATAACCGGAAGCTAACTGATGCTCCTAACAATTTGCAAAACTCCTTCCAAAATTTGGATATAAACTGAGATCCCCTGTCCGAAACCACATCTACCGGGAGGCCATGAAGCCGAAAGACGTGATCTAGAACAGTGACCACTGTCTCCTTGGCTGTCGGTTATTGGGGCAAGGGAATGAAATGTGCCGCCTTCGAGAACCGGTCCACTAAGGTCAAAACGACCGTCATGCCATTAGAGGGCGGGAGGGCGGTAACAAAATGTGGGACCAGGGTCTCGAATGGACAGACAGCGGTTGAAGAAGCCCATCAGGAGGTCAGTTAGATGACTTACCACTGACTTACCACGGACATCGCAAGCCATACGTGGCCACCAGAATCATTGTCTAACTAACTCATTAGTTCTACTTATCCCTGGGTGACAAACCACATTAGAACAATGACCCCACTGGACAACGTTGGACCTTAACTCCTCCGGCACAAATAAACGGTTCGGTGGGCAAACGGATGGAGGCGTTACCCCTTCTAAGGCCATCTTGACCTTTGACTCGACCTACCATATGAGTGCTGAGACCACTAATTTCTCAGGCAAAATACACTCGGGAGTCACTGGACGGGCGAAGGGATCAAAAAGACGTGATAAAGAGTCGGGTTTGACATTTTTGGAACCCGGGCGGTACGATAGGGTAAATTCAAAACGACCGAAAAAAAGTGCCCACCGAACTTTTGGCAGTTCTAATGTATTCTAAGTTCTTATGATTGGTCCAAACAATAAAGGGAACCCCTGAATCTTTCAACCAATGACGCCATTCCTCTAATGCTAATTTGACAGCCAACAACTCTCTATCGCCAATGTCATAATTACGTTCGGCAGGAGATAGTCGATGTGAGAAAAACGTGCAAGGATGGACCTTATCGTCCGAAGCAGCACATTGGGAAAACACTGCTCCTACCCCCACCTCTGACGCGTCGACCTACACCACGAACTGCCGTGTGGGATCGGGGGCCACAAGGATGGGAGCCGAAACGAAGCGGTTCTTGAGGTTAGTGAATGCAGCCTCAGCTGCGTCCGACCACCTGAACGGAGTAATGGGAGAGGTCAAGGCTGTCAGAGGTGAGGCTAGTTGGCTGAAATCACATATGAAACGCCGATAGAAATTGGCGAACCCCAGAAACCGCTGTAGGGCCTTACGGGAATCTGGAGATGGCCAATCTATCACAGCCTTAACCTTGTCAGGGTCCATACGTATTCCCTCGGACGAGACAATATACCCCTAGGAAGGGAACAGACTGTGCATGGAATACGCATTTCTCCGCCTTGACAAAAAGCCCATTCTCAAGTAACCTCTTGAGCACTCGTCTGACATGTTGAACGTGTTCCTGGAGAGATGAAGAAAAAATCAGTATGTCATCCAGGTAAACATATATAAACTGATCTACAGAGGTGTCAAGTAACGAAGTACACATACTTCGTTACTGTACTTAAGTAGAAATTTGGGGTATCTATACTTTACTTGAGTGATTATTTTGCAGCCGACTTTTTACTTCTACTCCTTACATTTTCAGGCAAGTATCTGTACTTTCTACTCCTTACATTTTAAAAAATAGAGGACAAACAGAGGACACAAGGTATGTGTTAATCGATAGATTGTTAGAATACACTATAGTGTGTCAGTATAAAATATCAGTTTACATTTCCAAACATTCATTTCGCCGTTGTCAAACTGCTTGTGCATTCAAAATCGCACTAGATTATTATTAAAATTAATGGCAAACTGATATTTCCTACTGACACACTACAACAAAAGATATAAATAACTGGCTTAAAACCCTTTTTTAGGGTAAAATTACTAATTTTTCCATAAGACTTTTGTACAGTATTGTATTTTAAAAACTACTTGCTACTTTATAAAGAATGAGCATACAGTAATTCACAGAACGGATTAAAGACAGTAACAGACAGCACTCATCTTAACTAAATATCAGAGAGATTGACAGAGATACAGTAGAAACATTATGTGTGGTTTTGTATTAAATAATGACCCAGATTGTGAAATACATTTATTAGCCTTAGATTAAGGGAAGCACAACTTGAGAAATGAGAGCATCCAAGGTGAAAGCTATGGATTTATTTTTAATATTTTTAATGTTCTTTAAAGTTATCCATAGTTTTTTTTTGTGGTTCTTTTTTTTTTTAAGTATCGGTTCAGGCACCGTTTAGTTGCATAGCAGATGTACCGAATACAAGAAGCTATCAATCAAGAAGGTATCAGGATTATGACTTATTTTTCAGTTTTAGTTTTTGATTAATCACTTGGATTAATCATTCATTTTGACAGCACTATAATGTTTATTGTAAATAGACAACCATACAAGTGTAATTGTTACTAAGCCTGCACCAATGTTCTTGTCCATTGCCCTCACAGATTCCTGCAGCTAAGCTTGGATATACATTTACATTCCATTAAAGGTTATTGATGACATGCCTCTAAAGTTTGACTTTTTGGACCATAACAATAGTTATTGGCAACTAGTCATCATATGTCTAGTTCTTTAATGTATTTGCATTGTACTAAAGTGCGTTCATTTTAAATGGGCATATATGCGGCTGATGAAGACCTGAAGGTCGAAACGTTACTTGATTAAATTCCTCTGGAGCAGTAGTTTTCAGTGTTCAGACTTCACTTCTTTATTTGTCTATATCATTCAGTTGTCTTGCACCTGCGTCCTAATTGGATGTTTGGGATGTGCACACCATTTTGTATTTTCATATATGCGGCTGAAACAGGTAGCCTAGTGCATCCCAAATTTTTCAACATGAATATTTTAATATAACATTATAGCCATTATGGCCTTTAGAAAAATGTTTTTTGAGGCGGTGGGGTAGTACACAATAGGCCCCTGTGGTGCGGCCTAAGCTTTTGTAAGGCCCCTTACATTACTTTTACTTTTATACTTTAAGTAGTTTTTAAACCAGTACTTTTACACTTTTACTTGAGTAAAAAGCTTGAGTTGATACTTCAACTTCTACAAAAGTCTTTTTAAACCCTAGTATCTATACTTCTACTCAAGTAATGAATGTCAGTACTTTTGACACCACTGCTGATCTACCATATCTCTCAACACGTCATTCATGAGTGCTTGGAAAACCCCGGGCGTTGGAGAGCACGAACGGCATCACCAAGTACTCAAAGTGCACTCTAGGGGTATTAAAGGCGGTTTACCATTCATCCCCCTTCCTGATGCGGACCAAATGATAAGCATTGCGTGAATCCAATTTTGTGAATATGGATGCTCCCGGCAACCTCTCGAAAGCTGAAGACATGAGTGGTAAAGGATAGGTATTCTTAATAGTGATGTTGTTCAGCTCTCGGTAATCAATGCAAGGTCACAGAGAACCATCCTTCTTACCCACAAAAAAGAACCCCGCCCCCGCTGGAGAAGAGGAAGGAAGGATGAACCCAGAGGCTAAGGAATCAGAAATGTATTTCTCAATGGCCTCCCTCTCAGGAATAGAAAGAGAGTATAACTTGCCCTTAGGCGGAGACTTACCTGACACTAAGTCTATGGCACAATCGTAGGGACGATGCGGAGGAAGAGAAGCAGAACGGGACTTACTGAACACTTCCTTCAGGTCCAGATACTCAACGGGCACGTTTGGCAAAACCATGTTCTCCTTCTGAAAAACAGAAACAGGGACAACAGAACAAGCAGAAACCAGACAAGACTCATAACATCTTTCACTCTACAATGTGACAGTGTTAGAACCCCATTCCACTTGTGGATTATGCTTGGACAACCAGGGGTGACCTAAAACAATGGGAGCAACAGGGGAATCCATGAAAAAAAGGATATGGTTTCTTGATGGTTTCCAGACGTGAGCAGAGTGATGGGTTCAGTATGGGGGGGACGTGAGGCAGTTCCTGGACGTTGAGTGCAGTGACATGAATGGGGAGAGACACAGGAAGGACAGGAATGTTCAAGTGATGTACAAGTGAAGAATCCATGAAATTACCTTCGGCTCCAGAGTCCAGAAGGGCTTGACATTCGTGATGTTGATTCTTCCACCGCAGTTTCACCGGAAGGAGGGTCGATGATGTAGATGAGGACTTCTCAGCGGAGATCCCACCCGATAGTAGCCTCAAGTTTACTGCCAGGCTGGCTCTTTTAACCGGCATGAGTCGATGTTATGATCAGAGCCTCCACAGTACAGACACAGTCCTTGGGACCTCCGCCATTCCCTCTCCCTTGAGCCGAGCTCAACCCACCTGCATAGGCTCGTGGTCATCGATGGCACCGACTATGTTCCCTCGACTCAAGCGCCCCCCCTAGCCGGAGAGATGGTAGGGCAAGAAGGACTGGGTTGGCGACCCAGGCGATTAATCCGTGCGTCAACCCGTAGAGCCAACTCTATGAGTCCGTCGAGAGTGGGGGCAGCTCGAGGAGGTAGATCTCTTGCTGAACACGGTTCCCATGCAGGAATCTATCCCACTGCGCCACCTCGTTCCACTGGCACGTGGCTGCCAGGGTGCGGAATTCGATGGAGTAGGCGGTTACTGAGAAAGAGCTTTGTCGGAGTACCGAGAGTTGATGAGCGGCTTCCCTGCTGGTCACAGCCCGGTCGAAGACTCCCCTCATTTTCTCAGAGAGGGCGTGGGACGAGGCCGGAAGTGGTCCTGGGGAATCTCCCGGGGGACGGATGGCGCAAGCGGTGCGATGGGCGCATTGTGAGATTTGAGCTGATGGATCCGCTGGGTGAGCTCGGACACCTGTGCCACCAGCGCTCGGATAGTGCGTCCGGTGTTAGAGATGCTCTCCTGCTGCAGATCCATGCGTTGGCCACTGTGATGCATAAAATCTGTGAGGGTGTGGGTGCTCGCTACTTCCATGGTGGTGAGGTCGTTATGTGACGGTGGATTAAGGAAAGTCTGGAAGCAGATGCGAGTTAACAGTTTAATGAGATGAGATGAGATGAGATGAATACAAATACACAAACAAACAAAGATGCTGAGAAGACGACACTCCGTGGTGGTGTTGAGGAGGTAAGGAATCCGGATGATGGCGGAGAGAAGGTGAGTAGTCCGGATGATGACGGCGTGTAGGCAGCAGGAGAGGATGGGACAGGAACTGCGGGGAATAGAGCCGAAGGTAAGTGTCCGTGGCTGAGTGAACGTGTGGAGAGTGGATGAGGTTCAAGGGAAAACACAGACATCCAAACGCATACAACACTAAAGCCAGACGAACAGGGTAACAACATCAAACAAGTAACAACGATCTCACAAACACAAGACGTGAGACAAGCCAATATATAGTAGATGAGTAATGAGTGGCAGCTGTTGCTGATGACAATTAACGGAGACGCCCACAAGCTAATCAGTGCAGACGCGAAACACACAGATTTCACCACTAAGTGCAAACACCCGGAGATCACGTTTTACCAACCGTGACAGCCACTCAATAACATTTTACAGTCGATCACTGAACCAAGCTTCAGTAGCTTTGGACGTATCCTGCTGGAAAAATTCAAAAATAAATTTGATCCTGGCTTTATCCAAAGGTCAGATTTTTGTTCTAGAAATGTACTGTACACAAATTATAGTACATTATTTATTTAGATTATGCCACATTTTCATATTTAAACATTACATTTCAGATAACACATAATATAAATTATTGTAATGTACTGATTTAGTGAAAGTTATGGTGAAATCAGTTAAGAATACCATTGCACTGCCAAGTTGTTTATAACTTTTCAGTTAAAGGCTAATAAAACCGAGCTGATTGAAAGTCATCTATAAGCAAATGGTTTTCCCTGTAATTTTCAACCAAAGCCAAAGCCAAAGTGAAGAAATGCCTGAATCCCATGAACTCCACAAACAGCAGAGCACATTCAATTACCTGGTAACCTACCAATAATAAAAAAAATAAAAACACTTCTCCGATTAGTCCAGGGGAAATATGTGTTTTATGCATGGGAAAATCTATATAAAATCTAAGATTACGAGATTAAAATCATAGCAATATGGGAATGAAGTCAAATTATTTTGAGAATAAAGTCAAAATTATAAAAAATTAAGACGTAGCAATTCCAATATTAAAACTGATATATCTACCATTCAGTTGAGCTTAATTTGAAAGGGAATAAATCTATCAAAAGTAAGAGATGAGAGAGCAGTCTTTCCACAGCTCCATCTCTGTGTCGGCTGTTGCCATGGGGGGTTTGGGAATTTCCTGTTTTCAAGTGTCAGCAGCAGTTTACAAACTTCAGTCAGTCGCACAGAAGGTACATTTGTGCTGGTCAGTCATCAGATAATAGGGTCAAACAAGCAATCAAGGATGAAACCATAATGTTGTTGTGAATAGGGTAGAGGGTAACTGAACAGGGCCCATATTCACAAACAAAAAAGGCAGCAACTAGCTCATAACTTGCTGATTTAGAAGAAAATCTTACAAATAATGGGCAAGTCAGTCCTAAATTTAGGACTTCAATATTTTTGTTCTAAGAGTATTTTACAATGCATTCAGCACTAAAATTAGTTCCTAAATATGTGAAATGTTAGGAGTATTGAAGAGGACTCAGAAGTCACTAAGACCAAATCTGAACTATCCTAAAATGGCTGTTGCCATTAAACATTTTGAAAAAACTTATGTTATGTGGTTTTGAAAAGGTATGACTTCGACATGACTTCAGGCTATGTAGGCAATTAAAGGCTCATTATTATGATTTATTTGGTTTATTAATTAAAGTGCGACTACTAGTCGACCAGAAAAAAAACTTTAGTTGAGGTCAGCACTAATGCATATTCACTAATCGTTTAAGAGACGCCTAAGAAGCAACAAATAGCTGAATAAATAGACTACTTGTTTAATTAGTGACAATTAACCTGCATTTTAAAATCTTTATTTGAATGTGGCAATTAACAATAATTTTAAAATTTTTATTTGAATATGGCAACATAATATTGCTATCTACAATATTTATATGAATAAATCTCTGACAGAGATTATCAGCCAATCACTAGTTAGTAAGTATGCTGACATCATCCATGCAATGAGCAACCCCGCCTCCTTACTCTTAGCTTAAGACTTCTCTCTATTGCTTAGTAAAAGTTTATCTCAGCAGCTTTGTGAATAGGTTTAAAGAGAAAACTCTTAACTAAAAATGTTTTACTGCTATTTAGAATAACTCTTGGTAAGATAACATCTTTTGTGAATACAGACCCGGACATATAACAAAGTATATGTCCAATGCAAAAAATGCTAAATTGTTCATTTACCATAATTATCCAAAATAATGTATATATATATATATATATATATATATATATATATATATATATATATATATATATATATATATATATATACACAGTGGGGCTCTAAAGTTTGGACACCCTTTGCAGAATCTGTGAAAATGCGTGTAATTTTCAAAAAATAAGAGATATCATACTAAATGCATGTTATATTTTATTTAGTACTGTCCTGAGTAAGATATTGTACATAAAATATATTAACATTTAGTCCACAAGATAAAAAAATTGCTGAAATGATTAAAATAACCCCACTCAAAAGTTTGGGAACCCTTGGTTCTTAATACTGTGTTCTGTTACCTGATGATCCTCGACTGTCTTTCTGTTTTGTGATGGTTGTGCATGAGTCCCTTGTTTGTTCTGAACAGTTAAACTGAGCAGCGTTCTTCAGAAAAATCTTTAAGGTCCTGCAGATTCTTCAGTTTTCCAGCATCTTTGCATATTTGAACCCTTTCCAGCAGTGACTTTATGATTTTGAGATACATCTTTTCACACTGAGGACATTTGAGGGACTCAAACACAACTATTGAAAAAGATTCAAACATTCACTGATGCTCCAGAAGGAAACAAGATGCATTAAGAGCAGAGGGGGAAAACTTTTGAACATGATGAAGATGGCCAAATTTGTCTTATTTTGTTGAAATAATTTTTTTTTTCCATTTAGTTCTGCCCTTCGTAAGCAACAGAAGATACTTGTATGTTTCCCGGTACACAAATTAAGTACAATTTACCTTGATCTTCAAATTCTGAAAGTTTTCACCCCCCAGCTCTTAATGCATCTTGTTTCCTTCTGGAGCATCAGTGAGTGTTTGAATCTTTTTTAATAGGATTTTAATAGGATAGGATCTAGGATTTAGCAATCCTGTGAATCACTATTTAGTTGTATGACCACAGTTTTTTTAAACTGCTTCACATCTTTGTGGCATGGAGTCAACCAACTTGTGGCACCTCTCAGCTGTTATTCCACTCCATGATTCTTTAACAACATTCCACAATTCATTCACATTTCTTGGTTTTGCTTCAGAAACAGCATTTTTGATATCACCCCACAATTTCCTGATTGGATTAAGGTCTGGGGATTGGGCTGGCCACTCAGTAACATTAATTTTGTTGGTTTGGAACCAAGACTTTGCTAGTTAACTAGTGTGTTTGGGGTCATTGTGGTTGCACTTTATTTTACAGCACGTGTACTTACATGTACTTATAGTGTACTTACAGTGTATTTATCTAAGAAAGTTCTGGTAATACAAGGTAACTACATGGGGTAGGGTTAGGTTCAGGGTTAGTACCAAGTTGTTACATAGTTATTGTAATTACTATAAGAAGTACATAGTAAGTACATGAGGAACAGGACTGTAAAATAAAGTGCTACCATCATTGTTTTGTTGAAACAACCATTTCAAGGGCATGTCCTCTTCAGCATAGGGCAACATGACCTCTTCAAGTATTTTAACATATGCAAACTGATCCATGATCCCTGGTATGCGATAAATAGGCCCAACACCATAGTAGGAGAAACATGCCCATATCATGATGCTTGCACCTCCATGCTTCACTGTCTTCACTGTGTACTGTGGCTTGAATTCAGAGTTTGGGGGTCGTCTCACAAACTGCCTGTGGCCCTTGGACCCAAAAAGAACAATTTTACTCTCATCAGTCCACAAAATGTTCCTCCATTCCTCTTTAAGCCAGTTGATGTGTTCTTTGGCAAATTGTAACCTCTTCTGCACATGCCTTTTTTTTAACAGAGGGACTTTGCGGGGGATTCTTGAAAATAGATTAGCTTCACACAGACGTCTTCTAACTGTCACAGTACTTACAGGTAACTCCAGACTGTCTTTGATCATCCTGGAGGTGATCATTGGCTGAGCCTTTGCCATTCTGGTTATTCTTCTATCCATTTTGATGGTTGTCTTCCGTTTTCTTCCACGTCTCTCTGGTTTTGCTCTCCATTTTAAGGCATTGGAGATCATTTTAGCTGAAGAGCCTATAATTTTTTGCACCTCTTTATAGGTTTTCCCCTCTCTAATCAACTTTTTAATCAAAGTATGCTGTTCTTCTGAACAATGTCTTGAATGACAAATTTCCCTCAGGCTTTCAAATGCATGTTCAACAAGTGCTGGCTTCACTCTTAAATAGAGACCACCTGATTCACACCTGTTTTTTTTTTTCACAAAATTGATGACCTCGGTGATCGAATGCCACACTGCTATTTTTTTGAACACACCCCTTTCAACTAATTGCCCAATTGCACAGCCTTAAGAGCGTGCATATCATGAATGCTGGGTCTTGTTTGTTTTCTGAGAATCTACTGAACCTACTGGTAACTTGTTTGCCACGTAGCAATAAAAAAATATACTAAAAACCTTGATTATTCTGGTTAGTCACATTGTACTGCTATTATTTTGAACAATACTGTGTGTGTGTGTGTGTATACATACAGATGTGGAATTATATCTGGAATTATATACATAACAAAAAAGTGTGAAACAACTGAAAATATGTCATATTCTAGGTTCTTCAAAGTAGCCATCTTTTGCTTTGATTACTGCTTTGCACACTCTTGGCATTCTCTTGATGAGCTTCAAGAGGTAGTTTCCTGAAATTGGTTTTCACTTCACATGTGTGCCCTGTCAGGTTTAATAATTGTGATTTCTTGCCTTATAAATGGGGTTGGGACCATCAGTTGTGATATATATATATATATTAGAGGTGGGCATAGATACTTTTTTTTTTAATCTAGATTAATCTCACTGTAATCAGAGCCATATAGAGAGGTTCGAAAGCTTTGGTTGTCACGTGATTCGTGTAGACTTCAAATAGTTCCAGGAAGTGCGTTGGCGGCCATTCAAACTGATAGAGTGACAGAACTGCGATTTCTGGTAATAAGGAGTCAATAAATGCATTTATTTTATATATTTATACAACACACTGACATATGTATGTAGCATGAGTATGTAGTTACAGCAATGTTGTTTATAAAATATCAAACCGGGTAATATTTGAGGATGTGTTCAAGTGCCGTTATTTTAAAAGCGTATTTCATGCTAACGTTAAGTTGTATAAACACGGGTTGCTGTTGCCTTTTTACGTTACATATTGTCCTTTTTTTTCCATTGATCTCATGTTAACTAATGTCATATTGATGACTTTCAGGTAGTACAGAGACAGGCTGGTGACCGGTGGTTTTCAGCTCGCACCGCACTATGGGTCAATTAATTTAGCAGCAGTAATTAGCATGTTAAATAAATGTAAAATGAAGCTTACTACTGTTTATAATTCTTACAATTACATATAGTAATATAATTATGTATTATAAATAATATATCTAGTATAATTCTTACAATACTTATTCATGTACACAATATATTCAGGTTTAAAACAACTTAAGCATACTCGTATATAAACATGTACACTGCCATTCAAAAGTAATGATGCTGAAAATTCAGGTTGGCATCACAGGAGTATATTACATTTTAAAATAGAAAACAGTTATTTTAAATTGTAATTATATATTATGAGATTACTTTGTATTTTTATTCAAATAAATACAATTAACTATTTACAGCAATTCATGAATACATTTCTAATAAATTTAATAGCATGACAAGCATTTTGTATGTGTCCTTATGTTGTCCTTGCATAGTCTCCACCGTGGTTTACTGTGCTGCATGGGGATGCTCCACTCGGTCAGAGAAAGGTGTGCGAATGTATGTCTCCCCAGCTGACATAGAGAGGAGAAAATAATGGTTGGCTCAAGTCAGCAGGAGCAATCTAAATATAAATAAAAATTACAACAACAAAAAATTGTTAGGTAATTATACTTAAATTTATTTGCACTTTTTTACATTGAAAATGATTTACTAGAAATAAGGAACAAGCAAAGCCTTGCAAAACCCAGGGAGCTGAGACTCAGGGTGAGACATTGCAGGGAGTCATCAGTGTTACCTATAACTGTGCATTTAACCACCATGTGATATGTACTGTATGTGAGTAGACAAAAAAAAAAAAAAGTTGTCTGTGGAAACTAAACTGAAGTCACTCTGCAGACAAACTGAGGCAAAGCAATTTGTCATGACCAAAAAATTCAAGAGTAGGATGAGACCAGATGCTATTCCCACAATCTTTGTACATCGTCCTGTGGTCAAAAAGAGGAGGGCCCTGCTCCACGATGCACCCCTAGACCTGTGAACATACAAGAAATGGCTGCTGATTACAGCTATGTTATTTCAGGTGATTCATATATAATATGTACAAACTCGTACTAGTTGAAGTAAAGTTATATTTTCAATATTTAAAATTAGCAATACCATGTATTCTGCCTCTATCAGTTTCAAAGTAAAGAAGGAAAAAAGAACGAGGACACTCAGAGAAGGTAAAGTGACAGTGAAGAAAAAGGACATGGCTAGAGAGGAGAGACAGGGACAGGTGACACTGCCCAGTCAACCAGCAGCCAGTCAGCATTCCAGTGAACCATCAGCCAGTTACCTGGGTCTATTAAAAAAATTAAAGAGACAAGAAAAAAAAAATCAAACAATGCAAAGGCAGCACTAAGAAAAAGAAAGATCATCACTGATGTTCCATCCCAGAACAGTCCACCCCACCAGCACCCACAGTATGTTACTTTTATACACTAACAAGTTTAAGTATATAATACAGTATTATTATATAATATAGACAGGTAATAGTCAATTAATCTCAATGACTAAAAACATTCCACCCATGTTTTTGCAAACTCAATTCACTGTAATTTATATCAATAGGGTGTATTTTATTATTAAGGAATTTAATACGTGTAATAACAAACGTTATAGCCTCATTTTTACCACTTCCACTCACCACTGTCACACGTTATATTGAACTAACGTAATAGGCTATGTAACGTTAGCTAACTTTCCCCACCCTTCAAAAAAAATTTTATACTCCTTTTTTTCCTAATTCCAAACACGATGGATGAAACTGAATTAAGAGAACAGATTTTACAATTAATAGGGTGTTTGTTACTAACTTTATTCAGCTCCAATCCTAGCCTAATCTGTTAGTTATCTGATAACATCCCTTAAATCTACTCATTTAATGTAAATAATGTTTAGTAATAATCTACTAGAAGGTTTTAACTTACAATTTATTCTTATTTAGATGTACTGGTAATGTACAATCGTATTATTTTAACGTCTTACCTTTTAAAAGTGCGTCGCAAATGGTTTGTTCTGCTGCATCTCTACGGCGCGGCATCGGTTTGCTGCTACTTCCGGGAACTATTTAGAGGCTCCACGAGACGCCATTGCTGTAAAAAAAGCGATCCATTGGAGTCAATGGAGTTGTAGCAACTCTCACTCTATATGGCTCTGACTGTAATCTTGGAATTAATCTAGATTAAAATGGCTAATTTGAATTCTGCCGAAGGCATTCAGAGTATGTGTGCTACCCAAATAAAATAATGACTAAAAATAACGTTAAGTCTTTGAGAACGGGTTTCTCAAGACAGGTGGTGCATTAGGCCAGGGGCTCATCTCCTGTAGCGGACTGTAAACGCGTCCTGTGTGAAAGCTCAATGAGTATGAGTCCGTGCTGCTTCTGCACCACATACGTAACACACGCGGACTGTATCCGCACTGCAGACGGAGTATGTGTGAAACAGGCGTGAGTCATGTCGAGGTTTCCATTAGGAACCTTCTAACTAGCTGCATCCATCTTAGCACATTACGTTTGATGTGGTAATTTCACAGTAGGCATACACACAGGTTTAAAAACTCATTCTCGCCCCCTACAGATTCGGCTAGGTATACATTCGCGCTAAAATATCAAGGTGAAAGTCATCATAGCTCACGTAGTATAGACCCAGCTCCCAACCCAACTTTGAGAATAGATTAATAGCGTACATTTTTTTTTATCACCAGATAAGAGTCACGTTAACAGCCCACCACTAATATCTATCTATCTATCTATCTATCTATCTATCTATCTATCTATATATATATATATATATATATATATATATATATATATATATATATATATATATATATATATATATATATATATATATATATATATATATATAAGAATCTCTATATTGTCATGCTCCTGGACTAATTTTGTTGTGTTTTTGTTCCCTGTGTGCTCCGTGACACACAATTTCTGATTATAATGACTTATGCTGTCTTTTTACGCCATATAACACCATGTCTGCATTTGTGATCAGAGAAACGACACACAACAAGCATCACTCTACACTACTCAAAACTCAAGTTTGGATCATCAGAGATGAATTCTTTAAATATGTAAACGTACTTACAGACTGTGAGTCAGAAGCGCCAGACTGTCCTTGCAAAGCTGGAATTTCCCCAATTTTATTAAAACAGACACCAACATTGAAGTCTTTCACCCAGGAAACACTCCTCGTCCTCCGTAAAATATGCTGCACACATCTGAATATTTGGGTTGTTTTGTTCTGTAACAGTGTTGAAATACACCTTAAGCCCTATTCGGACGGGACTAGTTTTACAGGGGGTCGTTAGAGAAATCTGCGTTTCACAGACGTACTTGGTGATTTTAATCCCGTCCGAATCTGCCACGTCTGTGTTTTTCTCACACAACCTCTGTGATAATTCCAGAGCAAATTACCTACCGTTTTTCAGCAAATTTAGTGATCCTCTGAGAAAACTAATCCCGTCTGAATGCGAATGTCTGTGATTGCCGTTGATATTTTATTTCACAACGCGTTTCCTTGTGTGTTTTGGCCAAAGTGAATTACTGTAGATGCTCGGACCGCGCGGATGTTTGATAGATTTGCTTAGCAGCAAATAAATAATACAAAAACTAATAATAAAATCAAGAGCAAGATCACGTAAACTCTTAATACCGGCTATTATAATATCAGCATCAGGTAAGATTACTCACGTTTATTTATGTACTCAGTTACAGAATGTTTTAATTAAATTTAATAATAAAAAAAAAAAAAAACTGAAAACAAGTTAAACTAAAGGAACCACACATTAACATGGTTTTGTTATACTAGCCATTTAGTATTTATTGTGTAATAATACTAAGGCAATCATTCTGAATGAATGCAATGCACGCATACAGAGTGCGTGATCTCTGTGACGCCCAGATGCACAATCAGACCCTCCCACCTCTGTAATAAACATTCCACATTCCACAAATTGTGTGTGGCGTTATGCAAATCTTCCCACATTGTGATGTAGACATTGGAATGGGCCATTTTAGGAGGACGTGGTTGACTCAACTTTTATAACTTTTTATATCTTAATGGATTTGAGACTTTAGTTTTTGCACCTTTATAGATCTTCATTATGCAACAAGAGCTTATAACACTCCAAAGAGAAATGAAACATTTAAATCGCACAATATGACCAATTTTTTTCATTAGCTCCTTTTAAAGGGTTAAGTTATAATATCTTGCAAATGGCCCAGATTGGGAGCACCGCGGATAAATTCTGGTGGTATGGCAACTGAATTGAATAAATGTGGCTCTATTATCAGAAATCAAACCATATGTGTCATATACTATGGAAATAATATATAACGTTTTTGAATGCACTGTGTTGCGCCAGCCACCGAATAATAGCAAAAAATTTTGTGCTTATTATAAAACAGTCTCAACTTTCAAATTCTGTGAGTTTAATAGCAAAATACAAACAATGTGTCTTACACTAATATGTTTTCACGCCCTTAAAATCTGTCTTGATAAATGGCTGTATTTGCCTCATTTTAAGCAGCATGTGAATTAATTATCTTTTTTATTATAACACGATTAAGGTCCTATGCAGCACTTTCAAAGCATGCTTCCTTATGGAACCCTATAAAAAGGGTTCTATTTAGCAGTGAAAAGGGTTCTGCTCTTGGGTTTCTGGTACTATTTAGAACCATTATCACATTAGTGGTTTTTGCTTGCATTCCTTTACGTAGAGGCTATTTATGAGCTTTGAACATTTGGAACGGAGTGTGAGTCAGTAAAGTCTCTTTTTGCTTGCATCAGCAGGATTGCAGTAAGATCGGAGAGAGATGTAGAGCTATTTTTATGGGAGAGAGCGAGAGTAAGGAATGAACAGGTGCAGGCTTTCCAGGATACACACTGCAGATGCTGTTTTTAATCGAAAAACAAAAGAAGATCCCTCCCCTCCACGCGTGACTATCCCAAAGGAAACCTTTCCACTGGCTTACAGCTCTTAGTATGGGATCTTTAACATGATTTTGTTCCATTCCGGCACAAAATGTCCATATCTGCACACACATACACAAATCCTGTATCCGTGTCCACACAAGACTCCACATGGTTTCTTCTCGCTGCATTATTGGATAAAGGGAGGGGGCAGGAATGAGGGAGCGTTCTTTGATGAGTGTGTTTTAAACATGCTTTTTCTCCTCTGTTTTGAGACTGTTGTGTGCAGAGAATAAGGCGGCTTCGAGGTCAACAGTCTTAAGCATGTCAAATCAGTTTTGTTATTAAAAAAATAATAATAATAATAAATTGGTTCTTTATATGGTTCCAAAAAGAACCTTTAACATCCATTATACCAATTCATCTTACAAGAGATTCTTTATCCAAGTATTTTTAATGTGAGAACTGGATTCTGGTGTAATTCGCTTCCAATACAAATTGCAAAATAAGGAGGGAAAAGGGTTCTTAAAATGTTCTTCACATGATGAAAAAATGTAATTTCTGGACCTGTTCACTAAAAGGTTCTTTGTGGAACCAGAAAGGGTTCTTCATCACTATGAAACCCCTCTTTACCTGTATTATTAAGAGTGTATGGAATACATTATTCAAGTTAGATTAAATGATGTATTCAGTTCATTTGTGAAGTCCATCCCAAACCCACTAGAGTGAATAACAAGCTGTTCTATAGGTGCCCTGTGTTGCTGGTAAAGCCATATGGGTTTGCTACTGTCAGAATTGATTTATGAAGGTCCCAAAAATGGAAGCAGCCCACCAGAAAAAGCTTCAGCATTTGTCGTTCCATTTGTTTGTTAATTGCTGCAGATGATGGGACGCCAGAGAGGATATAACACAAGGAGGTGCATGTAAGAGGGAAAAAGTGCACGCATTGAATTCCACAAGAGGAGTGGTGTGAGAGTGAGAGATCGACGTAAAATAGACACAAGAGAATATTAGCGCGTGTGTGTGAGAGAGAGAGAGAAAGAGAGAGAGAGGTGCGCAATACTGCAGCAGTATTCCTCTGAGTGAAGCCTTCTCAGGTCTGTCTGCCTTGCTAACTAGTGCTGCAGCAGAGGAGAGAGACAGAGAAGAGAAAGAGAGAGAGAGACGAGGCGCACACGCTCACTCCAGTGCTGCAGGACTGCATGAGAGGAACTGAGATAATATCCACACCACCAGCATCCATCACAGGAGCTAAAGAGCCATCTCAGCCCGGCTGGTCACGGCACTATGGCACAAGCCGCCAAACATCTGCGCAAGAATAAGGATTTAGAGGCGCTCGCCGAACAGGAGCGGAAGGAGAAAGAGGAGGAGAAGGCGAAGAAAAGGAGCCGCTCGCGGGATAAAAAGCGCAAGGTAGGGAAGAGAGATAAGTTGAGAGCGGATGAAGGGAGGGGAGGTATTAATGCTGGACAGCAGCAGGACATCCACTGCTGTTTACACGTGCATGGACAGGTGAGGAGCTCCCCTCCCGAGGGTCCGCTGCACAAAACAGCCCAACACCAGAGTCTGGCAGAATCATCAGAGCTGTACACTAAACAATGGCTTCTATGTGTAGCATATTTTCATATAAAAAGATTTCAGGAATTTATTAAAGAATTTAAACTGCATTTATTCTCTGCGTACTGTGATGGGCATGAAAAGTGAGAAGGTGCAGATGTGTAATGTATACCTCTATTCCAATTCAAAGAAGTCAACCTCACCGCTGGGTTAATGGGATAGTTCATCCAAAAATCATCATTTAGGCTGCTCATCCTCAATTCGTTCTAAACATGTATGAATTTCTTACATTTCATTAACCAAACAGTTGCTGGTCTCCATTGACTTCTACTGTATATTTTTCATGCTGTAGAATCATTGACTGTTTGGTTGCACACATTCTTCAAAATATCTTCTTTTGTGTTTAACAGAAGAAAGAAATTCATACAGGTTTGAAACAACTTGAAGATGATGACAGAATTTTGTGCATAGAAAATAATAGGATGCACAATCAATGTTCAATTGACATAAAATCAGATTCAATATTTTGTATATTCAGATGAAATGTAATTTATATTATCTAATGTGTCAGCAGGGACTTGTGCAATAATGCATTTTCGATTTTAAGATATAAAGATGCATGAAAGATCTCATATGCATAGAATTTTTTTTTTTTGCATAAAAATATGCAAATGTTTTATAGCTTGTATTTATTTAAAAAAGCATATGAATTAGTAAATGAAATGCAAAATTAAATAGATATGAAATAAAATGCAGTCTATCTCAAAAGTAATGCATATCAACTATTACAGCTCAAAACAAGGAGATGTTTATGGGTTTGGATCTTTAGTACATTGAGTACACATACAGTATTGATAGTCTTGTTTACTCAAAGAAGAGCAAGAAACCAGTCTATTGTAACAATCACATGTATAGAAACTAAATGTTTTCTCTTTTAAAATCATACAGTGCTTCACTGAGAAGCATTTTAGACTTGTGAGGCACAGTAACAGACTTTTACGTCAATAGAGTTTGTTGCACTTACACTTTGCTCATCTACATGGAGACGTGCCGTTGTTTAGCTCTAACACTTAAACCATTTTCACTGCAGTTTCATATTACAGCACCTTGCTGAGGAGGTGCTTGTGTGCCCAGATCACTAACCCCTCTTTCTCCCTGGATTCCTCCATGTGTTCACTGTAGAAATCACTTATTTCAGGTTGTCAGTTTTCATTATGAGCTGTTAAAATTAAAAATGTGCAGAAGAATTTTAAAGAAAATATCTATAGGCCAACAGATTTGTTCCTGATGAAAAACTTTATTTTCATACATATTCTCTTAATAACATGTAGTTAACATGCTAACATAATATAACCACATACATATAGCCATTATGTACTTGATGGGACAGAATGTAAAGTGTCTAGAGCGTTTGATACCTCCAGTGAATGGTTTCCGTTTGCCACGCACATTTCTTTTCCTTGCATCATTTTAATATTTATGGTTAGGCGTATCTCATCCCAGCTCTGAGCCATGCAGATGCCTTGAGAGTCATTATGAATTGCAGCAATCAAATGCTATCTCTTCCAAAAGGTGTTAGTGGGTTCTCTCCTTCAAAATGAAGTCTCATCAAGGACTTTATTGCAGTGTTTGCTCAGTTTTGAGGATATCTTGTGTTACTTACATAAGTTCCCAGCAAATTCTTCTTAAACAAGGCTACTGAAATCCTGTGCGCTATCCTCTCTCATACTCATACACACTTGTTGTGATTGATTCAAGAATCTGTGCATTTAAAGTGGCTTTTAAACTACAATCCAATATCTACAAGGATACTGCAACTGAGAGAAATGGCTTCAAAGGGGTTTTAAAATGTAAATGTTCACAGTTTTCTCTGAATCTGAGTACAGCTGAGACAAACCCCTTGGATACAGGTGAGATCATAGTGTTTAAAGCAAATTTCAATCATAATATACAGCATTGTTCTTTGTGGTTCTGTGCAGTTTGCAATAATATTGTGCTTTGAGATCCTAGAAAGACACTCATTCTCTCACATATATGTATTATATTCAGTAACATTCAAAATTGGTCTTGTTCTTGATCTTTGTTTTATTTTAATTTATTTAATTTTTTATTTATTTTTTGTGTTGAGCCAGCACTTATGCGATTCATCTTTCCATGCTATTTAAGCATGATTTATATACTACGTGATGGAGTTTTATTGCTTTGTGCTTCCCTTGGGCAAGACATTTTCCACATCTATTTGTCATGTCTATCACTGTATAGACTGTTCCTCTTCAATCTTCAGTGCATATAGTGCACACACAAAAATGTAATGTGATACAATATCATGGTGACATTTTCTAATGCAAACATGCATGTTTTATTTTTATTATTATTATTTATATGTGTTTTATTTATATTTTTTATTTTTGGTTTAGGATGACAATTACAAGCATTCAAATAAAAATGCATTGTTATTTATTATACATTTGTTGGATTGCATTTGTTGATGCAACCAGTGTGGTTGAGTCCAGTTAGCCAGCTGGCTTCTCACAGTACTGTAGATCACATTTCAGTTTTGACAGTTTCCAGCTACCAATTAACTTTATAGAACTTCAGGATTGTAAATGATGTATGAAGCCGGATGTTGCGACTGGCTGCGCATTGATGTATACGCAGTGAATGTTGCTCAGGTCTTTGCAGGCTGCCGTTTTCAATGTTAGAAACATACAGTGTTCTGGAAACTCCTGTTGTTAGCTTAGAGGGAACACTGGGCAAAATTTGCAGCAAGTTTCTTTTTTCCAATAGAAATGATGGTAAACGGTTTGCAGCAGATTTGCCAGAAATGAAGCGCATGTTGCCTTAAATGACATTTTTGCAAGGGCAGCTCCTTGAAGGCAGTTGTTTCTGGAACAGATCCAGCTTGAAAAAGCTGTTAAGTAAACTGTTGTTTTCATTAATATCTGCACTGTAAAAAATTTCCTGTAGAAATTACAGTAACTTACTGGCAGCAGTTTGCCAGTAACTTACTGTAAATTAAACTTACAGTAAAAATACTGTATTCATATTTACAGTACCATTTAACTTGCTGTAAATGTATTTGCAGTAATATATTTTTTTACTGTAAAACACAATTATGTTTTTTTCTCCTTTTATATATTTTAATACAATAAAATATTACTTTACACTGTGAAATTTACTGTAATTGGTTCACTTTTATGTATTGTAAAACTTTACAAATTATTGTATTTCAACAGGTCTCATGTCTCAGTAGTAAAAACTATAAAAAGAAACAAAAGACTGTTTAACTTCTTTTATTGGTTTAACATTTAAATTGTAATACTTGAAATAACATTTTAATATTCTTGCAGATTGTACTTTCAGTTTTCCAAAAACTTGAATACATTTCATTTATACATAAAAGTTTCATATTAAGAGCATTTTAAAACAACAGACATGAACAGATTCAGTCATAAGAACAATCTTAAAAATTTACAAATTCAGAAAACTCCTGTGTAGAATGTATTTGCTCTTAGTAGCTTATAGTTTTGCCAGCTGAAATCCAGAAACTCCTTAAAGGGATAGTTCACCCAAAAATCTGAATTAGGTCATTAATAACTTACCCTCATGTCGTTCCAAACCCGTGAGACTTCCGTTTATCTTCAGAACACAGTTTAAGATATTTTAGATTTAGTCCGAGAGCTCTCAGAGTTCCATCATCAAAGTAGTCCATGTGACATCACAGGGTCGGTTAGAATTTTTTGAAGCGTCGAAAATACATTTTGGTCCAAAAATAGCAAAAACTACGACTTTATTCAGCATTGTCTTCTCTTCCGGGTCTGTTGTGAGACAGTTCAAAACAAAGCAGTTTGTGATATCCAGTTCATGAATCATTCGATGTAACCGGATCTTTTTGAACCAGTTCACCAAATCAAACTGAATCGTTTTATACTGTTCGCGTCTCCAATACGCATTAATTCACAAATTACTTAAGCTGTTAACTTTTTTAATGTGGCTGACTCGTGAACGAGTCAGTATTTTGTTCGTTATCTGGCTCAGCTCGGTGTTCATCTTCAGTTCTCTCCTCACAGCAGTTCAGTCAGTGTACTTTTTGAGTAAATGAATTACTCCGGGATATTGGTTTGTTTGAACTCAGAAGTGTCAGCCACATTAAAAAAAGTTATCAGTTTAAGTAATTTGTGGATTAATGCGTATTGGAGATGCGAACTGTTTAAAATGATTCAGTTCGATTTGGTGAACTGGTTCAAAAGGATCCAATTACATGGAGTGATTCGTTCGCGAACCAGATATCACAAACTGCTTTGTTTTGAACTCTCTCTCACAACAGACACGGAAGAGAAGACAATGCTGAATAAAGTCGTAGTCTTTGCTATTTTTGGACCAAAACGTATTTTCGATGCTTCAAAAAATTCTAACTGACCCTCTGATGTCACATGGACTACTTTGATGATGTGTTTCTTACCTTTCTGGACATGGACAGCAGACCGAACACACAGCTTCAATGGAGGGACAGAGGAGATAAATGGAGGTCTCACGGGTTTGGAACGACATGAGGGTGAGTTATTAATGGGTGAATTAATTTTTTGGGTGAACTATCCCTTTAATGAAGGAGGATACATGAGGGTTCAGACCAGAGTTCTTCCTTTGCACCATCTTCCCACTTCTTTTGATGACGTGGAACTTTGAGGAGCACTTGCTGTTGTCAGGGTTAACATTTAACCTTTACATAACAGAAAAAAAGTTAGATCATTTGATGTGAAAAATGTCTAACAAAACAACCAAATACTCACAACACAACCAAATACAGAAATGCACTGCAAATGGCACAGAACACAACGGAAATATTTCCAGGGGACCCAATATGTGACGAACCCGGATGGAGCATGTTTAGTACTCAACGTCTACTTTTATTTTCTTGCAAAAAATACAGAGATTACATATTTATGACATACAACTTTATATACAATATAAAAAATGTAAAAAGAACATGAGGGTGAGATATTAATCTATACATTAGTAACATTGTAAAAAAAATTGTAATGTTATGTTTAAATAAGTTTCATAGGTAGGAAATGTAAGGTAATGTAGGATCCAAAGATGAAACAGCTACTTTTAAAGTTGAGACACACACAGATAAATAAAGCATATTACGAAAACTTTTTTTGTATAAAATGTATTTATTTGCAACAGTTATGTTAACAGCAAAAATAAGACATTTATGTCCTAAGTACAGCTATTAAGCTGATAGACACCATGCTGCTTTGTCACGAGAACATCCCAGGTTAAAATAATGAGGAAATTACGTTGGCTAAATCCGAAATCGCCCCCTTAACACTCATTCACTCATTTCTACATTAGTCCACTAATACGGTTCACTTGAAGCTGTGAATGAATTCGGACAGCCGTTGATCGCGCATTGGATGTACACAGTCGGGTTCGTCACTTACTGGGGTCCCCTGAAAACATTTCCATTATGTTCTGTGCCATTTGCGGCGCATTTTCGCGAACGAGATTATGTTATTCTCCCGATGCTGATGTACAGAACAAATGTTACATTTGAAGTAGACATATTTTTCTCTTGGTTGTTTAGTTTCCTTAACTTTATGTGTTTGCGGTAACGTTAAATGTTAGACTGAGGGGCGGAGAGGCTTTGGAAAGTGTATGAGCATTCAGGAACTGCACACGAAAACCTTAAATTCGCCGTGTTTTTATGCCCTTTGGCATTATTAATAAAGGCGTATAATGTCTCCACAGAGACACCAGTGTTTGCACACGACACGAACATTGCGGGTTTTACTCTAGCACTACAAGCATGACGTGCATTTATATGGGGTAATCAGTTAACAGCAAGCGATAATAGCGGGAAAAAATCCGACTGACTTTAAGCTAAATCCACGAAAGCTTTGTTGTTCGGCTAACAGTTCACATGAACACTCACCAGCTCCTGGAGTGGGGTCAAACCCAAGGCAGAGACCCGTTAATGTCCATATTTTGACGGTGAAACGTTCAGAAAAGGGAAAGAAAGGAAAGAAATATGAATGTTTGCACAGTGTCACCACAACTCTCTCTAGCCCTCTTCACACTTCACAGCATATTGAGCATAAATGTGAGGTGACTGCGCGCCGTTCAGTGGCAGCGTTTTTTTATTTATATTTTTGTTTTAGTTAAACCAAAGATATAATATATTTAAAGTAAAAGAAGTAATATTTGTACCCACCTTTGCATCTGACTGGTTCTTTTCGCATCTGTGTGTCTTGTTTTCTTCTTTCTCCAAGTGGGAAATAAAACTTGATCTGTGATTGGTCAGGTTTCGCGCTCATTTTTTCTTTACTGTATTTAGATTTACAGTAAATTAAAAATACTGTAATTTAGTGTCGCCAAGAGGGTATTCCCCAAAATGTAACTTTAAAATACAGTAATATGCTGTATAACTGTCCTACAGTAAAATACAGTTCATTTTACAGTTAAATACTGTTGAATTTACAGACATTTCTAACAGTGTGAGCACATTTTTGTATACACTAGTTGATGCTTACTGACACATAAAAATGTGTAACTGCTACAATTGGCACCAAAAATAATGACTTTCAAGAGGTTTCTCAAAATCAGTCAAATTTATTTTAGCGCTTTTCACAATGCACATAATTTCAAAGCAACTTTACCGAAAGTCATACTGTTATGTCTATAATTGCTTAATGCTTTAACTTAGAGCAGATTTAAGGGCTGGGCGATACAGTATGGTGTTAACAATGAAATAAATTATCCTCCAGATTTAGATTTAGCTATTCTGTGTTTATTCTTTTATTCTTCTAAACAATCTCAAACTCACACCATTGGTTGAACAAAAGTGTATAAAATCAAATGCTTTGAATGTTCAACGAGTCAGCCTACAGAAAAAGAGGTACAAAGGCTGTCCCTGTGCCTGTATCTTTTCAAAAGGCACACCTTTGTACCTTATTTACTCCTAAAGGGTAATTTTTGTGCCTAAAGTGTACATATTAGTACCTTTTGCAAGGATACTGCCCCAGAGACAGCTTTTGTACCTTTTTTTTTCCTGGAGGCATACTTACAGTACTCACAGTCTCTGCACATTAAAAATTGCAACTTAAGTCAAAGTCAAGTCCCTGGTGTTCTTATATTTGCCAGGCAAGTCACGTTTTACATCGTAAGAGATTTTTAACCTTTTCAATCAGCCTCATCTCCGACTTCTCAGTGTTTTTATAGATGTAGATTTGGTTTGCATTTTATCAAGACTAAATCATCTAAGCTCATTGAGGAATTGTTTAGATCTTTCGCAGGAATGATGATTCAGCTCATTTAAATGGATGAAACTTGACATTTACCACTTCTTAGTCGTTCTCTTCATGCCACTGAAGTAGTTGAGCAGCATAGAGCAGTCCAGGAGACCTCAGTGCTGAGCTAAGCATCCCAATCATCAATCCTGAAGCAGATAATGCTTACTGCAGCCGGTGGACCGGTCAATAATATGTAGCTTAAAGGTGGGGTCATTTATGGCAGTCAATATAGATATCTCAAATTGCCTAAACAAACATGTGCCGACCCCAAAAGGGTCTCGCCCCTATTTTGATAGCTCCGCCCCACACATATGTACACAACCCAGACAACGATTATGGTGGAAACTGCTGTATTATTATCTGCTCTATTATACTAACATTATCTTACTTTTAGGACACACTTTGGGAGCTGACGCTTGAAACAGACAGTGGAGGAGGTTTAGATGCTCCAGGCTTATCGGGTGTGGAAATAAATGTGTCTTTATAGCTGAAGGGAACAATAATATGAATTAAGATGAAAAAAGACATGACACAGAAGCATTTTGAAGCAAAAGCTAGCATATATAAGTTCTGTGAAACAAAGCAAAACCAATGTCTTGGTTTTGGTGTTTTCACCTATTGAGAAGAAACAAAACCTCGGCATCAGATCGCAGGCCTACCCGCTCCTTGAGTTCTCTCCAGTGCTGTAAAACTGATCCAATATTTATGTTGTCCAATGTTTTCCTCTTTTGGTTTTATCCGGCAACTCTGTCTTTTGTCGTTTCTCGGCTCGGCTGATGTCTGTCCGGTGCACTGAGCGCTCTCTCCTCCACATCACGAGTAGACACGCCCCTTACTGCTGATTGGCCACAGGTTTGTTTTGATATTAGACCTGACTCAGTTTTCTAAAACGTTTTTGAAAAAATAAATAGCCCACCTTTGAATACTACATCATGTGCTGATTACTATATCTGGACAGATGGATGGATGGATAGACGGAACAATAAAGTAATTCATTCACCCAGCTTCCCCCTTCAATTGGACCAGATCACTACTGCATGCAGTGCTGTAAAAATACTTTATTTGGACAGTATTGATAGGTGAAGTTGATATGAATTAACGAATAACAAGGGCTTTGACAAAAGAAAATAAAATAAACTACATTTAGAAGCTGGTATTGAACTGTGTAAATAAATGTAGACATTTTCAACATTAAATAAAGCACGTAATCAGTATCTGAGAAAAAAACTACATTCTCCAATATTTTGAATTTGGACTGCAGTACCCATTTTAACCACAATACTGTGCATATGTGAATATTACATACTGCACCTTTAAAGTGGCCCTATTAAGCTATTTTTAAGGTTGCTAATATTGTTTTATTAGTCTCCTAAAACAGGTGTACATGCATGCAAGGTCAAGAAACATGTCAGATTTCTCAGAAAAATTTTTTTATTTTACCTCATTTTTAAATTATTCATAAACGGCTCGAGCGAAGCAGTTCTAAGAGTCAGTCTCTCTTAACCACTCCTTTTGGTGAGTCCTCAGTGCTGTGACTGGTCCAGAGCCATGGAGCGATCTCTCTACAGCTCTGGACTAGTCTACAGCATACAGCGCATGTCAGAAATGAAACCTCAATTGCCATGACTGAATGACAGCCCTGTAGACTTGTCAATACATAGAAAAGATTTCATGGATTGTAGCTATCCAGTTTGAGCCAGAGTCTGATGATGAAACGGTGGAAGTGGTTGATTGACCTGAGACTGATTCACAAGCACGACTGGAGCAGGACGTTTCTCCGTGGCAAGTGGCAAGTGATGACAAGTTTGTGGTAATTATGAGATGTGATCAATCAAATTTACTCTCACAGCGTAGGATACAGTGTCTTCTCGAAATTATATTAACCACAGAGACATTTTACTGTGTTTGTGGGCAGGCAGCCTGGCGACCTAAAACGTGGGCAGACATTATGCAAATTTGTTACTTTGTGATGTACATGTAGAGCCATAACAGAATAAGATTCAAATTCCAGACGACAAGTTTCAGTGATTGCGAGCTGACTCTTTTTTTCTTTTTTTCTTTTTTTTTTTTTACAGATAATAACTTTATCTAACATGCACTGTCGGCTCCACAACTTTGGTACAAAGTTTCACAACAAGCACTCTTTGGTAAAATGTAGAATCCATAGCTGACACTACGGTGGAAAGTTCTTCTGCCCCTAAAGCAGCAAAGTATTCCCAAATCACAACTTGGTCCCACTACAGTTAGGGTGAGGATCTTTTTGTCAATGAAAACATGGCCAAGCGGCTCCACTTTTAAATCATCTGTCCAGAGCACATTTTCTCAGAAGATCTGTTTTTGTTCCAGAAGTTCGAACGCAAGACGCAATAGACAGCGCCTGGTAACGTTGCACATGAGAAGGTATATTTTAACCAACCTACTAAGATATGGTTCGAGGAAAACACCTAGAAAAGGTATACGTTCAGTTAAGGTAAACATTTAGGGTCTTTGTAATGCACTAACAGACTATGTTATCAGGAAATGGGAGTCTTTTCTAATAGAGCTGCCTGAAAATGGTTTAGGATTTCCATGCATGCATAGATAGACAGACTGATTGATTGATTAGTGGTGCACAGCTTCTATATATCAGTGTTGATTGCCGGTTTCTGTAACTCTGTTAGTGGTCCAGTGGGAGTCCGGCTCGGCCTGCAGACACATGACTCAGCAGCACATTGTGAGCATCACTCACTCATATTTATAGCTGAGTGCAGGCCTCTTTCAAAACCCACCTTTCACACATTTTAAATGAGTGAAGGGTGTATTAGTGGGGTTTGTGCCTCTGTGTGTGTTGACTATCAGTTATTATATCAGAATCGAAATGGAAAAGATTGCGTTTATTCACTCAGATAAAAAAGGTAACACTTTACAATAAGATTTTATTGATACTATATATTTTAGAGTTCAATTCTCACTATTAACTAAGCGTTTTTCCTCAATAAGCTCCTTATTTGCTGCTTATTAATTGTAAGTAAGGTAGTTGTTAAGTTTCGGTATTGGGTAGAGATTAAGTGATATAAAATATTTTTAATATGTGCTTTATTAGTATTAAACAGACAATATGCTAGTAATATTCATGCTAATAAGCAACTAGTTAACAGTGAGAACTGGTCCTTAAACCAAAGTGTTACCAGGTTTGATTTTTTAACATTAGTTAACTGCATTAGTTAACACAAACTAACAATAAACAATACTTCTACAGCATTTATTAATCTTAATTAACCTTAACATGTACTAATGCATTTTTCAAATCAAAAGTTGTGTCTTTTAAAACTAGTTAATACACTATGAATTATCCTGAACATGAACATTTTAAATAATGAACATTAACAAAGGTTGATAAATTCAGTAAAAATATATTAGTCATTGTTAGTCAATGCATTAACTAATGTCAACAATTAAGAACTTATTGCAAGGTGTTACCAAAAAACAAAACAATAGAACTTTACATGAGGTCCTATTAATAAATGCATTAACTAAAATTAAAGTATAGAAGTATAAATCATTCAAAAACGTTCAAGAGCATCAGTTTTCAAATCTCCCAGCATATTAATATTGTTTTGAAGTCATTACATGATTTTCTTCAAGTAATTTTGTGAAAATCAAGTTTTATTAATCAAAACTCTGTAAATTTGTTTGAAAAGGAATAAAAGTTGTTCTGCCTTTAGTATTGATTTATTTTGGAAACTGCAGTCATATACTGTGAGACCAGGTAGGCTTTTGCATATGGAGGTGGAATATATAAAGAAACAGGGGGAAGAGAGACACTGCACACAAACATTTCATGAATATACTGTTTTCATGAATATACCAGATCTGAATGTTTAAAAGATTTGTATCGAGAATTCAGGTCAAGTCAGTCTAATCAATAAAAAACTACTTTGGTATATTCCCCTTGCTAAGCTATGTTTTGAAAGTAGTCGGTTTTCATATTAAGGTGAACTGTACCTTTAAGAAAATCAGTTCCCTTGTTCAAAACACAAACCGTCATACTGGGTCGATTAAATATCAGAGAAATGTAATCAAAGCTCAGTATGGCAGCCGTCAGGGGGAACCGGTTTCTCTGATTGCTTGGATCTGATCTTAGCGTCACGTAGTATTATTAGTTTTCTGATGTCATACTTTCCTCTGGAAGGCCTTAATGCACTTCACAATTGATCTGAGAATATATGATTATTTTTTATTTGAATTCACTTTTTATTGATATAATTACTGCGCTACATCCCGGATGTTTGTTTCAGCCCAGTCTTCACATAAATAACTATATCTATTATATCGAGTTTATATTATATATATTGCTGATCAGATGAGGGAGTGCTCTGTAAAATCAGTTTGCAACAATCATTACGTTTGCTTCATTATTTTATTTTGTGGGAACAGTGGTGAAAATATCTCATTATTAAATTGATGATTCAACCAAAAATAAAAATTCTGGCAATAATTACGGACTCTTGTGCTGTTTGTAAAGCCATAACAAAATAACATACTTTTTTTGATGCACAAGAACATACCTCAGTAGTTCTTCAGTGCATTTGAGCATCTCAAGACTTTAAGCATCTTTTAGCTTGTAGTATAAAAGCTGCATTTTTATAAGAACAGCTACTTGAAATTATGAGTAGCTTGTAGCTTTGCTAGGCCTCTTTATAAAGTAGATTCGTTAACATTGTCTGGATCCACTTTTATATGGTACATCATGAAAATTTCACCCATGTCGTCTGGTATCAGTCTCCCTCTTAACCCCCTCTGACTCCATCTGCCAGGGAGTGATAATCCCTCCTTAGAAATTGTATTGTGATATGCCTGTCCTTTCATAAAGCTCTGCATTAAGAACACAGAGATTAGACTGGCCAAAACAGACTGTCGTGGATCTGACGCTAACGGGAGAAGGCATGGTGGAGGAGGGGAGCAGATAATAATGCTGAAGAATTCCTCTTCAGTGTTTTTTTTACTTCCAACATCTGCATTATTCTGACCACAAAGCTGTATTTCTTTTGTTAATATAATGTTTTTGTTAATGTAATGACACTTTGGAACTGGTGGCTTAAAGGCAGGGTAGGTAAGAAATTTATAAACAACTTTCTTCCAAATTTGTTTAAACTTTCTATATATATCAATGCATAATTAAAATGTAAGTACTCTGATAAAAAAAGAGTATAAAAATCGAGTGACTCTAGACCGTTTAATCTGTATTTATTATTTCCATTCGGGACGAAACATAGGATTGGCTTAGGCGACTGTCACTCTCTCGCAACCATGGCAACCACCCTTTTGCCACACATGACCTGCCCACTTGTGCACGCACGTTTGATTTGAGGAAATTTAAGAGGCACGGATCCTAGGAATACCAAAACAATGGCAGAGAAACAGCAAGCAAAATTCACAGTACCGGCCTATGCAGTTAGTGAAGGCAAACCAGGCAAAAAAAGGAAGACAGTAACAGTACAAGAAAAGGCAATGAACAAAAAGTATTTGGATAAACAAAGAAATAAAACGCGAGTTAATATCGGCGTGGCTTTCCAGCGATGGCGAGAACTGAGGGAACTCAAGTGCTCCTTGCCCTGCACTTCGACCACCCCGTCCTCGGCGTCTACTTCCTCGGACCCTAGTTGCACGGCCTCTTGCACGACCTCCTCTGCTTCGCCCTCGACCCCGGACCTGTCCTCGAGCTGACGATGCGGTACTTGTCTCTGGAGTGTAGTCCTCATCAGAGTCAACAATGCTTTCATCATGGAAACTCTTACATGCAGAACAACGTTATGAATCTTACACGAAATTCATCTTCATCACAGTGTAAATGATGATAATGGAAAAACGTGTATCATGCAACCTGTTTTTAGCTTGGCCTTATAGACAACTAGCTCGTTAGCGAATCAAAAAATATATATTTTAAACTTTACCAATATCAATATGCTAGCTTGATAGTGAGTACTAAAATACATCTTGTTTGTTTATCTTCATAATTATAAAGTTATTACATGTGATTCTGACACGATGTCACTACATGCACTGTGCTCCTTCCTCTCCGCTCGTCTCAGGTAAATAATGCGTCTTCCAGCTCAGTGGTCGGAGTCGCGCATTCATGTGTTTTGGGGCGTGGCTTTGGAAGGAGCCCAGAAGGGAGGGGGTGGAGTGAATGGAAATAATGAGCTGTCTTTAAAACAGTCGTGAGAGGTCTACAGACACTCGATTTTTATACTTTCTTTTTCAGAGTACATACATTTTAATTATGTATTGATATATAAATAAAGTTTAAACAAATATGGAAAAAAGTGTTTTTATACATTTTTTACCTACCCTGCCTTTAAGTTGCTTTACTGTAAAGCCCAACGTCTACTTCTTTTGCATACAACTAAGCTCACTGCCTATCATTGCCTAAATTGATTAAAACCATTCTGACCTCTGACATCAACAAGGCATTTTCATCCACACATCTGCTGCTCAATAGATATTTCCTATTTTTTGGACTATTCTCTGTAAACCCTAGAAATGGTTGTGAGTGAAAATCCCAGTAGATCAGCAGTTTCTGAAATACTCAGACCAGCTTGTCTGACACCAACAACCACTCCACGTTCAAAGTCACTTAGATCCCCTTTCTTCCCCATTCTGATGCTCGGTTTGAACTTCAGCAAGTCGTCTAGATGCCTAAATGCATTGAGTTGCTGCCATGTGATTGGCGAATTAGCAATTTGTGTTACCAAGCAATTGAACAGGTGTACCTAATAAAGTGGCCAGTGAGTGTACTGTATATCTCTGCAGTTTCCAACATGAAGGCAGAGAGGAAGTAAAACAGCAAACACTTTTAATCGTTTTTGTTCACAGTTTGGGTCGGTGTTGCCCTGTGGATGAACTGATGAGTGCAAAAGGGGCATGTGTGAGCTGAGTGTACAAGCTGGGCTTAAATTGGGGAAGTCGTGGCCTAGTGGTTAGAGAGTTTTACTCCTAACCCTAAGGTTGTGGGTTCGAGTCTCGGGCTGGCAATACCACGACTTAGGTGCCCTCGAGCAAGACACCAAACCCCAAACTGCTCCCCGGGTGCCGCAGCAGAAATGGCTGCCCACTGCTCCGGGTGTGTGTTCACAGTGTGTGTGTGTGTGTGTGTGTGTTCACAGTGTGTGTGTGTGTGCACTTAGGATGGGTTAAATGCAGAGCACGATTTCTGAGTATGGGTCACCATACTTGGCTGAATGTCACTTCACTTAAAAATATATCTGACTGCTATGGAAAGTGGATGGGGCCAAAAGTCTTTAAATGTGAAATTTTACCATATCAACACACAGTCTTTGTCCGACCTTAATTTGACTATATTTCCATATGTGATGCAATGGCACATTGGTAATGTGCAAACATCAAACGTTAAATTTATTCATGAGAATGAATGAATTAAGGGATCTAAAGTAGGGTCATATGTGCTTTATAGGTACTAATAAACACCCAAAATGCTAGTAATATGCATGCTTATATTGAAACTTTTTATTTTAAATAGACACAATGCAACAAGTTTACACTGTCAAGTAATTTGTCTCTCTTCGAAGAGAACACCAATTCTGTGGAACAGTGCATATAGTTAACCTCTACTTAACTTTGTCACATCACCAGTGGTCTGTGCTGCTCATGTCGTCTAAAATTGCCAACTCTTAGTGAAAGTGACTTTTGGTTGCCCTTCAGATGGTCCCCACAGTGTAGTTACTGTCTGAAGCACAGAGGGGAATAAATGACAAGGGCTTACTGAAACCACCAGTAATGTATGTTAGGGGGTGAGGAAAATACTGTTAGAAATTTGACAAGTGGTTGAGGCTCTCCCTAATGTTTTTGTGATTTTTCCCTGCTGCACCACCAGGAGAGCTTGTCATTTGAATGTGTTTTTAAGCCTTGTGAAGTGCTTTAAGAACTAGTGATTTTAAATCATTCAAATGCAATATACAGCGAAAGTTTTACTATATGTCTGCGCAGAGACGGTTTAAGCACACGCACCTGAGACACATGAAACACAGTATGTGTGTACTGAACCAAGCTCTTTTTGGGCTTGAACGGTCAAATATACCAACCTGTCCTCCAACCAATACGCTTGTATAGGTCGTTTGTCCAAGTCCCTGAAATACGACCCATCAGAGCGTATACTACAATTGCGCTCCTATAGGCAAAAGGTCGTTTTCATATTAATGTTTTGTACTCTTATATTTGCCCTCTGGTTTGCGTTTCGTGTAGCTCAGTTAGTAGATTATTGCGTTATACCTTGATATGTCATCATGCTATCGTGGGTTCGATCCCAGGAATGGACGTGCACGAAAATGTATATGCTCAATAAATCATAATTTAGCATGATTTCTGTGAGGGTTAGGTTTAGGGGTGGGGTTAGGTGTGGTCATTCGAACGAATAAGCCACCTACAGTAGTAAAATATGAAGGAAATACTGTGAGATCGGTGTAAAACGCCCACACATTGAATTTAAATAAACGTGCGTTTTGATTGGTAATGACGTTATACGTCAATTCATGACGACAGACGCAACGCGATACTGTCATTATTTTTAGGCCCGCTAGAGGGCGCTTAACTTTAAAACGTAAATATAGGTCGTAATAAGGTGCTTGCACAAACGACCTATATGGTCGTTTTTTGTTGGAGGACAGGCTCAAATATACACACTTATGTTTGTATAGCTTTGTATCTTTGCTTTACGCATGCGTATATCAGTTTATTAGATCACTGCGTTCAGTCTTAAGTTTAGTGATCGCAGCCTAATAAACTTGCTGATGTCTTTCATTAATGTTAATCAACGTAAACCGAAAAAGTCTTGCTGCTAGTAGTATTTCTTCAGTTTTTAGGTCTATTGCATTAATTTCTTTGTTCTTTTGCATATTTTTTTGTCCTAATGCTTGTAAATAGTTTCTATGTTCTGATTTAATTACTGAATGTTTACTTGTATTTAGTAAGAAAAAAAAATTGTTAGGCTAGTTTTAGTTGTTTTGTGATTCATATCATGATCAATGTCTGTCACATTCTATAGGAGGCCCATTAAAAACAAAAAAACAAATGTCAGATTTGCTATACTTAAAGACTATTAAAGGGGTCATATGAAGTTGCTAAAAAGAACATTATTTTGTGCATTTGGTGTAATGCAATGTGCTTATGTGGTTTAAGGTAAAAAATAAAAAAATTTCCATATAATGTAAGTTTATTGTTTCTCCTCTATGCCCCGCCTTTCTGAAACGCGACGATTATTACAAAGCTCATCATTCTGAAAAAAAAAAACGAGGTGTGCTCTGATTGGCCAGCTATCAATGTGTTGCGATTGACCGAATGCCTCAAGCATGTGATGCAAATGTTACGCCTCTTAATATATTGTGATGCCAGCAGCACGAGACTCAGTCTGCTCTGCTCGTACACATCCCATCATCAGCTCTCTTTCAGCAGTTCAATGTACTGTTAGGAATAACTGAATAACTCGGGACATTGGTTTATTTCACATCAGAGGGAGTGTAAGGCACGTTTCTAAACTGAATAATTTAAGTAAATTGTGGATTAATGTGTACTGGAGAAACGAACCGTTTCAAATGATTAAGTTCGATTTGGTGACCTGGTTCGACCGGTTCATTAAGAACATCCGGTTAAATAGAAAGATTAGTTCGCGATCCCGATATCACTATACGAGACAAAACCAATAAAACACATTACTAATGAGGCATTTGTTGCATCCAGTGGGGACATAATTACTGATTATAATGATTTATACTGTATTTTTACGCGTTGTGTTGTGTATCGTGCCGTGCAAACATAAAACCATGTCTGCATTTGTGATCTTACAAACAACAAGGCTACCCTACACTCCTCAAAACTCACGTTTGAATCATCATTGGCTAATTATTTAATTATAAATAACGTACTTACAAGCTATGAGTCAGAAGAGCAAGGCTGTCCTTGCAAACCTGCCCAACTTTATAGAAACAGCCGTTGTGCCACAGACGCAATGCAAGCTACTGGTTCAGGAAACTGTCCTCATCCTCCATTAAATGCGCAGCATGCATCTGAATATTTGGGTTGTACTGTTCTGGAACAGTGTTGAAATAAAACTTAATTAACCACTGATTTATGGTCGTGTCCTTTTTTGGAAGACCAAACAAGTAGTTTAGCTCAAAGGAAACTCACAGCGACTCCACGACATGGCATAGGCGGAAACAGAGAGAATAAAAGGTACGCCTTCTTTCTTTGTGGAAACATTTGGGCGGTGTTATGCAAATCTTCCCACATTGTGACGTAGAGATGTGGGGTGTGGTAGAACAAGCCATTTTAGGAGGGCGTGGTTGACCGTTTACTTTTATAAAGAAACTTGCTTTGGATTTGAAGAAATTAGTCTTTGCAAAATTTACATTTCTTCATTATGCACCAAAAGCTTGTTACACTCCAAAGAGAAAGGAATAATTGAAATCACATCATATGACCCCTAAATGCATTTCATTCCATTGAGGTCGGATGGGGCATATTTCTCCTTGACTACTCCTTGAAATTTATCTCTGTGAACTTTGGAATTAACATTGGAATTATGCCATTGTTTAATTTTATTTGCATAAAAGTGAAAAAAAAAAAATCCACATCCATATTCATGATGGAAACATCCTTTGCACTAATCCCAGAAAAGTGAAGTTCTAAATGTAACGCCAAGTTCCTAAGTTGGAAGTGCATTCAAACATAACAAGTTAAACAAAGCACACAGAGGCTAACACATTTTTATTTTGGTTGTAGACAAAATAAGAAATGTCCCTCGATGCTCTCGTTGTCTTTATGAATTCAGTATCTACAGAAAACATTATTACAGAAAGGCTTGATTCATGCTAGTGCTTCACTGAATTCTCTCAGATTTCTCCACCCTGCCTTATCCTAACATATGATGCAGATAATGGATTCCCTCGAGGTAAACGCAGTGCTTTCCTCTCCAGCTGCTGTGTCTGCAGTGAAATTGATCTGCTGCTTGTACACGAGGTTGACACTTAACAAGTCTGCCTCCTGCTGTGTGTTAAAATATGAGTTGAACTGGCAATGTATCTTCCATTTGCTGATAAATGAACATACAAGACGTCCCCAGAAATGCACAGAAATAGCCTCAAAATGATTTCGACATGAAATAGCTTGAGATGTATTTAACGCAAAATGCTCTTTTAATTAAATTCAAAATACGCTGAACAGCAATATGCACCGAAAATGCATTAGGTGGTTGAAAATAAAAGAAAATACACAATAACTAGATTTTCATGTGCTTGTCTGTGCACAATGCCAGGGTTTTCTGGGTGGTTGCCAGGACGTTAACATGCAGTTGCTAAGGTGTACTGAATTGTTGCTAGGTTGGGCTTATTGGCCACCCACAAAATCTCTGTACCTTTACTACTAACTTTTGATAAGCATCAAATTAGGAGTTTATTGAGGCAAAAGTCGTAGTTAATGGTCTGTTAATATGATAATTGGACCTTAAAATAAAGTGTGACCATACACAGTATAAACAGTAATTTTAGTATAATTTAAAATAGCTGTTTTCTATGTGAATATATGTTCAAATGAAATTTATTGCTGTGTAATTTACTGCTGAATTTTCAGCATAATTATTCTAGTCTTCAGTGTCACTTTACTTAAAAACAATGTTTAATTTTAATAAAGATGTTTATGTTTATGATCAGTAAGAGAAAAGAAACTGTTTTTACTCAGGAAACATTTCTGATTATTATTAATGTTGGAAACAGTCGTGTTGCTTCATATTTTTGGGAAACTGTTATTTTTTTCCTGTATTCCTTGAACGTTCAGAAGAACAGCATTTATTTGAAATAGAGATCGCCAACTATAAAAATATTTTCTCCACATAAACAGAATAATTCATACAGCTACAAATGCCATTGATTGATATCATGTTCATGAATTACATCTCTCTTTTTAATAAAAAGGTCCATGCAGCAAACAGAACATGTTTAATTCTAAAAGGAAAATAAAGGAGAGATATGCAATAAAGGAACCATCATATTATGCAAATTATGAATTAACAGCATTCCACGTGAAATAAAAGGAAGGGGAAAATCAAATAATAACAGAACAAACTGCAGTTAAATTACAAGGTGCAAAATGTAATACTATGAAAAAATATGGAATAATACCATATATAATATGGATAGATGTGAGGAAGGAGTCAACAGAAGTAACGCGAGGGAGGGTAGGAATGTCGGTGTCCGGTGTCAATGCAACATTTAAAAAAAATAAAAATAAATATTCTAACTGTAAAGATGCAAAGACGTAGATCCGTATATGTTATAATGCCCAGTCCTATATCCATCAGTGATCATGGGAAAGCAAGATTTGCAGCAGTAGGTGCAGGAATAATCCAAAATAATCTAAATTGCCTCCCAAGTTCTCAACGTACAGTCATTTTAATGATTACATTTTTGGTACAGGGAGAAGAAAAACATGTATACTAACAATTAAAATTATGTTTTTATTCCCTGTGACAAGTCCAGTGTCTTTTTGGTATGGCTTGAGCCCCAGACACATTCCTTCATTTCCTGCCGGCTTCAGTAAATGAACCAGCTCCAGCTCTACAGATCTTCTGTGTCCATTTATAGGAGTAGTAGGTCTGTCTCCAGATGGTCCTGGGGATATCTCTGTGCCTCACACTGCTTTCGATCGGTGCTGGACGCTAGCTTGCGTCAGGCGTGCTGCTGCCTCACAGGTGGATTCATGCAGGGACTGGAGAGAGACGATGCAACCTGATGGATCTGTTTCTTGTTGCATGCTTGTGCGTGTATGTGTGTATATATTAGACATGCTTGATGTGTGCTCAGCCTACTGCACAACATGTCTCTTAAAGATAATATTTTTATGCATTAGGATCTGTAAAAGTTCTCCTGTGCCCTTGTACCATGACAATTTGGCATGCCGGAGTCATTCACCCCCTCAGACTGAGCATCTGGCTCAGCATGAACAGTAACCTGCATGAAGGTTAGAGTCTTTTTTTTTATAGATATGAGTGTTGGTGCATTTCATATTCATTATATTTTACAAAGTGAGAAATAAATAGGCGGGAAAAACTTTATTTTATTTTATTTTGAGTGTGTGTGTTTCTGATACTGCTTTGTAAAATATAAACTATGCTTTTCTGTTGCCACAATTAAGTTGTTCTCTGAGCCCGGCCTTCCAATAATTAGTCATCTTTAATATGAGATATTGGTAATTAAGAGTGTTTGTGTGCACTGAATTATTCTGTCCAAATGTTTTTTTTTTCTAGAGCAATTATTTAAAATTGCTGCTATTTTTAAATGTAAAATCACAACTTGAGTAATCTTTTTTTTTGTTGTCTTGTTCATGTTTTTTTATTTTTTATAAAAGCAGTGGAGAACAACAGTACCATATATATATATATATATATATATATATATATATATATATATATATATATATATATGTATATATACAGTATATATATATATATATATATATATATATATATATACACACACACACACACACCTTTATAGGCCTAGAAACCAGCCACTTGTAGCTGCTATTTTTGCCTCTTTGTTCACTTTATCTTTTTTCTTTTACTAGATTTAGATTTTTCTCTTCTCACTATAAGCTACATTTGATTCTAAATATAAACTGAACACATGCATTGTCTATATTTGGCTGTTTTACTCTCCCCACATCTTCATTTTTGCTGCCTCTATGTGAATTCATTTTCTGCTGAGTTGCTGAAATGTGAAAAACTTTGTCTCTGTCCTCTTCACTCTTTTCCTGTCCTCTTCTCTTAGTAACTCGTGACTATTACAGCTTTAACTTCTCAGTGAAGAGTTTCAAGTGGATGTCAATTCAGTAATTAGAAATTAATGCATAATGTAATTACACAAAGAATATTTGTAAAATTAATATTCGCGAGTTAATGACACGAGTAAAGCCATTTTTAGACATAAAGCAATTTTTGTTTTTAAAAGTACCATATAAAGTAAGGGTGCAACGGTACGCAAAAATCACGGTTCAGTATATACCTCGGTTTTAAAGTCACGGTTCGGTTCATTTTCAGTACAGTAAGGGAAAGAAATGCAAACAATAAACTGCAGGTTTTTTTATTACTATAAGCTTTTTTGTTTAAAATTTTTTAAAAATCCTTTTTGATAATATATATATATATATATATATATATATATATATATATATATATATAAAAAAGAATAAGAAATAAAATACTGCTGCAAAGGTCTCCACTAAATAAAATACTCTCAGTCTCAAACCAATATCATGTGATAAAATATAAGGAAAAATATAAATAAATAACTATGATTACAGTGCAGCATTACCAATCCCAGCTTGTAGGCCTGCTCATATATATATATTTTTTATATATATATTCCAAAGAGCAAAGGTCTGTTTAAATGCCGACGGGAGCTGCGTTTGAATTACAATCATTTTTTTCCTAGTTGTAGTGATGTTCACACTCGCGTGATGCCTTTTCAAACCTTAGGCCGGTGACACACTGGCATATTGCACCTGTCAAACATAGTCTATTTTGCCGTCAATACTGTTGACGGTGTCCTTTATCAGTAGGCAGTGCCGGCCCCAGCTTCTTGGGGGCCCTAAGCAGAATTTGATTTGGGGGCCCCCCCTCCCACCACGCGGAGTCACCTGTGCTTCAAGATTATTGACACAAATGTCACGCTAAAATGTTACATTATAAATGAATACATTGAGGTTATGTATTAATACAAAATAAATAAATAAAAATAAATACTCAACATACTTCACTCTTAAACTTCTGAATACAAACTGTCACAAAATATGAAATAAATAATTTGCAAATGTCCAAATGCAAATATGCATTAAAGGTGAAATCTTTTAAATGAAACCAAAATAAACAAAAATGAATATAATAAAAAATAAAATGCTACAAAAAAATAGTTAAAAACTTAAATAATGAAAGCAAACATAAGAACAGCTAGGATTCAACAATGACATGGCATTTGGCTCCCTGTGCAGGCATTTGTAATAACATGTACATAAATTGTTTATTTTGTATGTGCCTACATTGTGTATTTTAACACTGTTATTATTAACCAATCATTATTTCCTCATAGTTTTTTTTATATAATGCAATAATTTATATAGTCATTTTAAAGGCTATTGATGGCTTAGGTCTGTTTTTATAGCAACAACAACAACAAAAAAGATTACAGTATTGTGGCGAGGGGGGCGTGGTTTAGCGGAATCCGCAACGGGAGAGAGACGGAGGGAGCAGAGCGAGGCGTAAGTAGGTCAAATGCAATTAACGAACACGTGTGTTTGATTGCAGTAATTGGCGTGGAGAGACCGGATATAAGCCGAGTCACCGCAGAGAGAAGGAGAGAGAGACACGCTGGGACCTCGTTCTGCACTAGGGAAAGCTACAACAGTGCTTTGAAGTTATTGAAGTTATTGACCGTGTTTAAGCAATCGTTTGCTGTCTACGCCCAGAGGGCATCGTGTTTTATTTTGTTTTGTTGAATAAACGAGTGTCCCAGCAACAAGCCGACCCCTGCCTTCTTCCTTCCTATTGAGACTGTGTTGAACCTTGTTACAGTGGTGCCAAACCCGGGAAGGAAGAAGAGCATCGCCGCCATGCAATCTCCGTCAGGTACGCCATTTGCGGACATCATCCAGTCGCTCGCCGGTCTTCACCAGGAACAACATCAACACATGCTGGCGATCAAGGAGGAGCAGGACAAACGCTTTGAGGCGCTCCTCCGGGCCCAGCATGAAGACCGCGAGCTATTCCGGAGCTGGGTAGACCGGGAGGCCCGGGCCACCCCTTCGTTTAAAGACCAGACATCTCCTCTGCCGCTCAACAAGATGGGGCCTCAGGATGATCCGGAGGCCTTCCTGGACCTGTTCGAAAAATCGGCAGAGGCTCGAGGGTGGCCCCCTGCGGACTGGCCCCTGCGGCTCATTCCCCTGCTGTCCGGGGAAGTGCAGGTGGCCGCTCACCAATTGCCAGTCCAAAACCTCCTGGTCTACCAGGACCTCAAGCGTGCCATCCTCCAGCGGGTCGGTCGGACTCCGGAGCAACATCGCCAGAGGTTCAGGACTCTAACCCTGGAAGAGTCCGGCCGGCCCTTCGTGATGGCACAGCAGCTCCGGGATTCCTGCCGCAAGTGGTTGATGGCCGACAGTAGCGACGTCGAGGACGTGATCGGTCGTGTGGTACTGGAGCAGTTCGTGGCCAAGCTGCCAAGGAAGACAGCGCAGTGGGTCCAGTGCCACCGCCCGACGTCGCTGAACCAGGCCATCCAGCTGGCGGAAGACCAAATGGTGGCGTGTCCAGGGGTCGGCGACCCCTTACCATCTGCTTCTCTCTCTCCTCCCCTCCCCTCTCTCTCCCTAAATCTGTCCCTCTCCCCAGGTCCCGTGGGGGGCTTCCGTCGAAGCTAGCCCCGAGGTGGAGGACGAGTTACGGGGCTGAACCACCAGCAGGTCCCAGGGCTCCTCCCAGGGGTGGGACTTCGCCCATGGGATCCGTTCCCCAGGCCCCGGCCTCTCCGCTCTCTCCTCGCCAATCGCTTGACCTACTTCCTGCCGCCAGGGTGGCGGTAAAGTCTGGGCCGGCCTGTTGGCGTTGCGGGGACCCAGGGCATTTTATCGATAAGTGTCCGTTGATGGAAGTGGGGACGTTGATCCGGGTCCCCGACGCGCCAAAGGCTGCCCTCGATCAGGCTGGCTTATAACAAATACCAGTGAGTATCAGGGGGGGTACATATCAGGCTTTGGTGGATTCGGGATGTAACCAATCCTCCATCCATCAAAGCCTGATTCATCCGAAGGCATTGGATAGTAGCCACATGGTTAGGGTTCGGTGTGTACACGGGGAAGTGGTGAATTACCCTATTTTGCCTGTGGATATTAAATTTAGGGGAGGAAAACATAGAGTAGAGGTGGCCTTTAATCCGCACCTCAGGCATCCGATAATTTTGGGTACGAATTGGCCCGCGTTTAATGAATTATTGGGGTATTTATGTTCTGATGGCTCTTGGGGGAAACAAGGGAGGGATGGAGTAGCGGTTGCGCAGGTGGGAGAGGCTGAACCGGAACCACCGGAACCTGTTGCAGGGGAACCGAGTGCTCCCGAGCGGAACATCCTCCCGGAGCGCGATGATTTTCCCCTGGAACAGTCCCGCGATGAGACGCTGAAAAATGCTTTTGACCAGGTTCGCTCGATCGACGGACAGCTTCTCCTCCCTGACCAACCGCTCTCTTATCCTTACTTTTCAATTTTAAAAGATAGGTTGTATCGGGTGACCCAAGACGCCCAGACAAAGCAAGATACAACCCAGTTGTTGATACCTAGAAGCCGTCGGGAAATGCTTTTCCAGGCGGCTCATTGTAATCCAATGGCCGGGCATTTAGGGCAAGCGGCTACACTAAACCGTCTCATGGCCCGCTTCTTCTGGCCGGGCATTCACGAGAATGTGCGCAGGTGGTGCGCGGCTTGTCGTGAATGCCAGCTGGTGAATCCACCGGCCACCCCAAAAGCACCATTGTGCCCCCTTCCATTAATACAGGTCCCCTTCGAACGAATTGGCATGGACCTCATCGGGCCATTAGAGCGGTCAGCACGAGGACACCGCTTTGCATTAGTTCTGGTGGACTATGCAATGCGATATCCTGAGGCAGTGCCTCTCCGCTCTATTTCCGCGAAGAGTGTGGCGAGTGCACTGTTTCAATTAATCTCCCGGGTGGGGATCCCAAAGGAGATCCTCACCGATCAGGGCACGGCGTTTATGTCACGTACTATTCGCGAGCTTTATGAATTATTGGGCATTAGATCGATTCGAACAAGCGTCTATCACCCACAAACAGACGGGCTGGTCGAGCGATTTAATCGCACATTAAAATCCATGATTCGTAAGTTCGTTCAGGAAGACGCCAAAAATTGGGATAGGTGGCTAGAACCCCTCTTGTTCGCTGTACGGGAGGTCCCGCAAGCCTCCACGGGGTTTTCCCCCTTCGAGCTTCTTTATGGGCGCCAGCCCCGCGGGGTCCTTGACGTCCTTAAAGAAACTTGGGAGGACGGACCTTCTGCTAGTAAAAACGAAATTCAATATGTCATGGACTTGAGAACAAAACTCCACACGTTGGGGCGGCTATCCATGGAGAATTTGTTGCAGGCTCAAGACAAACAGAGTCGGTTGTACAACAGGGGGGCTAGGCTACGTCAATTTACACCGGGAGATAAAGTGCTTGTATTACTCCCTACCTCTAGTTCAAAGTTACTCGCGAAGTGGCAAGGACCCTTTGAGGTCACACGGCGGGTTGGGGATCTTAACTATGAGGTAGCTCGAACGGATAGGGGCGGGGCACATCAAATATACCACCTCAACCTATTAAAAAAATGGTCTGAGGCGGAATCAGTGTTGCTGGCGACGGTAGTGAGTGGGGAGGAGGATCTCGGTCCAGAAGTGAGTTCAAAATCCCAATCTTTCGCTCTGGCCCCTGGAGGAGACCACCTCTCACCCTCGCAGCTCACTGATATCAAGTCCATTCAAGCAGCCTTTGCTGATGTGTTCTCGCCCCTGCCTGGTCGAACGGATCTCATTCAGCACCATGTTGAGACCGAGCCGGGCGTGGTAGTTCGCAGCCGGCCGTATAGATTACCTGAACATAAAAAAAAGGTGGTTCAAGGGGAGTTAGAGGCAATGCTAGAGATGGGAGTAATAGAAGAATCCAACAGTGACTGGGCGAGCCCGATAGTCTTGGTACCTAAAACAGACGGCTCCGTGCGGTTCTGTGTGGATTATAGGAAGGTGAATGCTGTGTCAAAATTTGACGCATATCCAATGCCCCGGGTGGACGAATTGCTTGATCGACTAGGCTCGGCTCGCTTTTACTCGACGCTGGACTTAACTAAAGGTTATTGGCAGATCCCCTTGTCTCCCATGACCAAAGAAAAAACAGCTTTCACCACGCCGTTCGGTTTACACCAATTTGTCACTCTTCCGTTCGGGCTATTCGGGGCTCCAGCCACATTTCAGCGTCTCATGGACAAAATTCTCCGTCCGCATGCTGCATATGCCGCCGCCTACCTGGATGACATCATCATCTACAGTGGGGATTGGCAGCGACATATGCAGCATTTGCGAGCGGTCCTGAAGACGCTGAGGAGGGCTGGGCTCACGGCTAATCCGAGGAAGTGTGCAATTGGGCGGGTGGAAGTAAGATATCTGGGTTTCCACTTGGGTCATGGACAGGTGCGTCCCCAAATTGATAAGACGGCAGCAGTTGCAACGTGTCCAAGGCCTAAGACCAAAAAGGAGGTTAGACAGTTCCTGGGGCTGGCAGGGTATTATAGAAGGTTTGTACCTAATTTTTCGGATACTGCTAGCCCGCTGACTGATTTAACTAAAAAGGAGGCACCAGATACAGTCCAGTGGACGGAGCAGTGCCAGCAGGCTTTCACCCAGTTAAAAGCTGCCCTGTGTGGCGGACCGCTCCTGAATGCACCTAACTTTTCTCTCCCCTTTATCTTTCAGACAGACGCGTCGAACAGAGGGTTGGGCGCAGTCCTGTCCCAGGAGGTGGAGGGGGAAGAACGGCCGGTGCTGTACATCAGTCGGAAGCTCTCTAAGAGAGAGACGATGTACAGCACCATAGAAAAAGAATGTCTGGCGATCAGGTGGGCTGTTCTTACCCTCCGTTATTACCTCCTGGGGCGGGAGTTCACCCTCTGTTCGGACCACGCTCCTCTGCAGTGGCTCCACCGCATGAAAGATACCAACGCGCGGATCACCCGGTGGTATCTCGCTTTACAACCGTTTAAATTTCAGGTGATCCACAGGCCGGGTGTACAGATGGCTGTGGCTGACTTCCTCTCCAGGAGGGGGGGGGGGGAGGCTGCAGGCCGGACGGCTCCCCGGCCTGAGTCGGGCGGTGGGGGTATGTGGCGAGGGGGGCGTGGTTTAGCGGAATCCGCAACGGGAGAGAGACGGAGGGAGCAGAGCGAGGCGTAAGTAGGTCAAATGCAATTAACTAACACGTGTGTTTGATTGCAGTAATTGGCGTGGAGAGACCGGATATAAGCCGAGTCACCGCAGAGAGAAGGAGAGAGAGACACGCTGGGACCTCGTTCTGCACTAGGGAAAGCTACAACAGTGCTTTGAAGTTATTGAAGTTATTGACCGTGTTTAAGCAATCGTTTGCTGTCTACGCCCAGAGGGCATCGTGTTTTATTTTGTTTTGTTGAATAAACGAGTGTCCCAGCAACAAGCCGACCCCTGCCTTCTTCCTTCCTATTGAGACTGTGTTGAACCTTGTTACAAGTATATTAATACTTCCTTGTAAATTATTATTTGAAGTAATAAAACCATGGTTAATTTGCAGTTGCCATGGCTACAATATGTGGTGCTATTGATAAAACCATGGGTAATTTTATGTTTTAAAGGGAACCTGAAAAAAAAAAAAAAACTTTAACAGAAATGTGCCTGAAAGTGATAAACGGGCCTTGTTTTTACCTAAATGATTTATAATTTATTTTAATATATATAAAAAATGTATAAGGTGACTGCAAGTCTTTCTCCTCAAATGCTACTGAGCTTCAAATTTGCGTTTGAGCCCATGTGAAAAAGTAGCATAATTTACATATGATTTACAGTTTATTTTAATAAATATTCAACATTATATTCAATTGTGCATTATAGCTGACACCTAGATGAACAATTACAGTTGTTTTTATGACTGTAAGTCATTCTCCTCAAATGCTACTGACGTTAGAAAAGTGTATAACAATATCACATGTAACTTTAGAGACGGTCCTTAAATTTTTAGACTCTCAAACGTCCAACGTCAAGCCACCTTTATGTCCTTTTCTTCTTTCTCTTTTCGGCACCAGAGAGATGCATCCTTTTTGTGACATGACTTATCATTTATTACAGTGACGCGCACTTGCGCGCCGGCGCGAAACGTCAATGCACGCGAGGAGTCTATGCGCAATTGCGTATGACTCAAACGCTAGCAGACACAGCAGCAGTTGTCGGTAAATAAGAATTTTCTTGTCTTGAATTATTCATTTATTCGTTCATTATCCATTCATTTATATCACTTGTTTAAATTATTTAATTGTAAAAAAAAAGCCGCTTAGTTTGCTTATGCCTCGGGCCGGCCCTGTCAGTAGGCTTTATATTTATGCTCAACATGAAGTATAGATATTGTTGTCGTGAAGTCAAGATCCTGGTCTGTCGGCGGTCTCCCTCTGTCACCTACAGCAGCAGCAGTCAGGCACGATTCTGGTGTGTAAAGACACAGAAAACGCAAAGAGGCCGTCACGCAACTGACACGCAGCAGAAACGCCACGCTCACGCCATGCAGCCAGTGTGTCACCGGCCTCAGAATCAGCTGCAGGACGGGATTTGCTTAATATGTTCGTTTGGAAACACGAAAATGTATATGTTGCACCGTACCGAAAGCCCTGTAGCGAAACGGTCCGGTATGAATACACGTACCGTTACACCCCTAATATAAAGTGGTCTTTATTATCATGTTTATTTCATTATACCACTTTTAGGACATAATGTTACTCAACAAAAACATCTTTAGATTTTTGGTTTAAAATAACAAAGCAAAGAGCAAATTATGTCAATTAAGTTTAGAATCAGTGTATATACACGTGTGTTATTATTCTCCCAAATCTTGAAGGCAGCATTAGTAAGCACCAGAGCTTCCATCAAATATCAGGAGATTGTAGATCTAGAGTGGATTATTCTTGACATGATCACAAACAGATTGTTGTAATGTAAAGGTAAACCCTCAAAAACAGCACAGATAGATGGACAGTATTGGTTTCTCCATGTGGATTTATTAAATAGGACTTCTTGGACTCCTTTGCCATGCACTTTAATTTTATCAAGATTGATATTGGTTAAAAAATCTATGCTAGTGAAAACAATTAATAATTTATAATATTTTAATGACCATTTTTATTATTTATTTTTTTGTCCTCTTAGGACCTCTGTGCAACTTTTTTCAAATTACTTCCCAATGGTTAAAAATCAACACTGTTCTTGGACGTGTATTAACCCAACCCTGTTCGATGACAGAAGATGTTAGTTAGCATATAAGTGCATCTACAGAGATTTGACAGGAATGGTAACACTAGCATGAAACCAAGAGTTAAAAAGATGGACCTTGTAATGACTTACAAAAAAAAAAAAAAAGTTATTGCCCCAAAGGGATAGTTGTATGCGTTATTAATTAGAAAAGCATAACTCAACATACTTTAAAATAATAATAATGATAATTATTATTTTTTTTTTTTAAACATTGTATCAACAGAACTCATCAAGAATAAGGTTTGGAACTTTGATGGTTTAATTAAATGTGGTGTTGAAGCCGTGTTTTTAATTAGGCTGTTTTATCAGGTCTCTGAATTACTTTTCAGAGTAGATAGCTGATAACTAAATAAAACAGATGAGGGAAAGTGACGAAGGATTACTGCTAAAGATACTAGAGACTTCAACAGTTCTAAAATATACAACCAGACACTTATTTGAGTCTTAAATTAAAATGAATATAGTTTTGATTGGAGAAATAACTACTTTTACAGTCTTCAGTGTAAATCTGCTGTGTCTCAAATAAGCGGATCTGACTGGCACATGAATTTTTCAGATGCCATTTTGAGAGGGAGGAAAGGGAGAGCGATAGTGCTGATTTATTATTAATTCACGGCTAAACTCACTCACAGTGGACTTCCTCACTCACTTCACCTGGACTTCAACACTGTCAGCAGTTCTTGCTTTAAAGCTGGCAGCGCTGGTCATCTGAACACTACCCTGTCATGAAGATTTTCTCAGAGCATCTTTAATTTCCATGAAAAAAAAAATGCTATCCCTTTTTTTTCACAAGGAAGTGTCACATTAATCTGAAATCAAATTATATGTGATACTCTATGCTATTCACTATTATTCTTTTTATTATTATTATTATTTATTTATATTTACAGTTTACAAACTTCACATGGTCATAATGCAAAAAAGCCGCATTACTGTAATTTCAAAAACCTTGTATTACAGTATATTTATTTTAGGATATTAATTTTTTTAGTAATCATCATCCTCATCAATTAGTGAATTCATTATATTAGTTATGAGATCTTCAGGATGAATTTAAGGATCCTTAATTGTCACAAGTAATACTGGCATTTCTTAAAGTTTTATCCATATACAAAAGAATCGCTTTAATGAAACAAATCATTTACATAATAACATATTATGACTGTACTGTATATTAACTATCATCAGAATTGCCTACTAGAAAAACAAGCTTGGCTACTACAGTGGATCTATGGATCTGAAGTCACATTGGTAACTCGGACAGAATTTTATCTGCAGTGTGTGTACGTGCGTGTGTGTTTGTGTGTGTGTGTGTGTGTGTTTGTGTGTGTGTGTGTGGTGGGGGAGGTTGCTCACTGAAAGTTGCTGATTGTGTTTTTTAGCATGGTAATCAGATCCATGCCTCTGACTGGACAGTGTCATGAAATGCTCGATATGTCAGGAAGTAAATATTTATTGGTATTGTATCATGTTTAGGTGTGTGCAGGGTTTCACACACATGTGCATGAGTGTCTATGTGAGAATGGTCTCAGTGGAGACCAGAAAAATGCTGATAAGCATGTATGTAGTTTGTGTTCACTGCAGTGGTCTAAAATAGCTGCAGCGCACAGGACATTAATATGCATCAGTATGTAACAAGAGAGAGAATGTATGTGACTCCATGCCTGCTGTATCTGCTTCAGAACAGCTTCTAAATCCAGATTATTTTCATCTTCTACTTATCTACCAGTCACAGAATGCTGAATGCATTTAAACATTATAAATGCATTAAAAAGAGCATTAATTGAATGAGTTGAAATATTTCATTCAGACAAACATAAACTCCAAAAACAGATGCATGCAATTCACTGCAGTTTGCATCTGAAATGAACACTAGAGTAAGGTTTTCCTTTTCCTTTTGTAGAAACAAATACTATTTTGAGACAAGAAAATATTCCACTGAGCCCGAGTTGCATATTTGTCATGATAAGGATTTAAAAAGGTACAAATGTATGATTAAAATTGTTATGTTACGGAAGTAGTGACGGATCTTTATTTCTCTATTGTGCTGTAAGTAGGGTTCCAAGAGTAAAAATTAAATTCATTTTCTCCATAGGGAATAGATTTTTAATGATGACTTATAAACCTTTAACTCTTTTCCCACCAGCTTTAAATTTTTTTATTTACAATTTTATTTTTATTTTTTGCCAGACACTGCTAGCATTTTTTATCATTTTCACCATAAATTTTCATTTTCAAATTTTCAAAAACAACAACATAATTTTGAACAAAAACTGAGAAAATTGCATTTTTGTTAAAGACTCCATCCGGAACAGATTCAGTGCAATGATCAAAACATAGATGGTGTAGATTATTTTACATATGCATCTGCTAACATACGCAATTGCGTGTTTCTGCGTCTTCTTTACTGTGTTTTGATTCAGACGTTCAGTACTCTTTCATAAGTTGTGCAATAATGCCAATCTACTGTATAACAGTGAAAACATTCCGTATAATTCTGTCAATAGACGGGGACAGAGTGTTTCGTTAAAGGGTTAGTTCACCCAAAAATGAAAATTATGTCATTAATAACTCACCCTTATGTTGTTCCAAACATGTAAGACCTCCTTTTATCTTCGGGACACAGTTTAAGATATTTTAGATTTAGTCGGAGAGCTCTCAGTCCCTCCATTGAAACTGTGTGTACGGTCTACTGTCCATGTCCAGAAAGGTAAGAAAAACATCATCAAAGTAGTCCATGTGAAATCAGAGGGTCTGTTGGAATATTTTGAAACATCGAAAATACATTTTGGTCCAAAAATAGCAAAAACTACCACTTTATTCAGCATTGTCTTCTCTTTCGTGTCTGTTGTGTGAGGGGGTTCAAATCAAAGCAGTTTCTGATATCCGGTTCATGAACGAATCATTCAGTTCACCAAATCGAACTGAATCGTTTTAAACGGTTCACATCTCTAATACGCATTAAACCACAAACGACTTAAGCTGTTAACTTTTTTAATGTGTCTGACACTCCCTCTGAGTTCAAACAAACCAATATCCCGGAGTAATTCATTTACCTAAATAGTACACTGACTGAACTGATGTGAAGCATCGAAAGCGTCGTTTTTGCCATTTTTGGACCAAAATGTATTTTCGATACTTCAAAATATTCTAACTGACCCTCTGATGTCACATGGACTACTTTGATGATGTTTTTCTTACCTTTCTGGACATGGACAGTATACCGTGCACACAGTTTCAATGGATGGACTGAGAGCTCTCGGACTAAATCTAAAATATCTTAAACTGTGTTCAGAAGATAAACGGAGGTCTTACATGTTAGGAACAGCATAAGGGTGAGTTATTAATGACATAATTTTTCTTTTTGGGTGAACTAACCCTTTAAGCAATGAATCATGTATAATTTTTTCATGTGTCATGAAAGCGCATCACACATATTTATCATCACACACGGGTGTAAATAAAAAGAATTAGAAACTAACAGTGGTACTTGAGTGTCATGATTCTGCCCTCGTGTCCTTGATTTTTCCTAGTCTTGAGGCAGGATCATGGCAGACCCGTGTTTTGTGTTCAAGCACATGGCCTTGTCTTTGGGCCATGTGCTTGTGTTGTCTCGTTCCCTTGCCCCGCCCCCCTTGTTAACCTAGTCGTGTCGTGATTGCTATCTGTGCCACCTGTCGTGTCTTAATTGTTCCCCTATTTAGATCTCCTAGTGTGCTCTGTCTTGCGTCGGTTCATTGTTCATCACTTGTGATTGTACCACATTTGTGATTGTGATTGTTCCACTCTGTGATTGTTCAACTTATGTGTTCCTACCTGTCAGCCTCCAGAGGTATCTTGTCCTTGAAACCCCTCTAAGAAGTCTTGTCTTGCAGTGAGTGTTTGTTAGTAGTTAGTGTCCAGAGTCTTTGTTTACCTTGTTTATTGTGTTTTGTAGAATTATTCAGTGTCAACCCTAGCCCTTGTTTTCCCCCTCGTGGGTTTTTGTTTTCCCTTTTTGTTAAATAAATCCTGTTTAGTTACTTCCTGTCTGCACCTGAGTTCCTCCCTTACCAAAACCCTGACAGAATGAACCGACCGTCAAGGAACTCAGCAGGCAGGAGGGCCTCTGAGCTTCAGCGTCAGGCGGAGTTCCGGAGGCAGTGCTGGACGTCATCCCCCACCGACAGGAAGGGGGTCACCCTCCCATACTCGCCCGAGGGGGTGTGGATCCTTCAAAACTATGCCCGGCTATGGGAGGGTATATCCCAGGGAGAGCCGCAGGTTTTCCCCTCGATGTCAGCCCAGCTGCCAGCTATCCCAGAGGGTCGTGTCCTGGCCGTGGCAACCCTGGGGGATCAGGCAAGTCCCCCCCAGAGTCCTGAGGCGCCTTCCACAGCCAGCAGTCTCCCCATGAAGCGAGGGAGACGATTGTCGTGGGAGTCAGCCTCAGAGTCTTCGGCGTCCGAGTCTGCCCTGCCCAAGACCAAACTCCCCCAACCCGCCTCTGACCCAGCTGTGGCCTCTGCACCGCGCCCAAGGAGGAAGAGGAAGAAAAAGGGGCCTGCCGGTCCTGTGACCCTGTCTCCTCCCGAGCCAGCAGCGGTGAGCGCTGGCGTGCCCGTGCCAGCAGCGGAGAGAGCTGGCGTGCCCGTGCCAGCAGCGGAGAGCGCTGGCGTGCCCGTGCCAGCAGCGGTGAGCGCTGGCGTGCCCGAGCCAGCAGCGGTGAGCGTGCCCGAGCCAGCAGCGGAGAGCGCTGGCTTGCCCGAGCCAGCAGCGGTGAGCGTGCCCGAGCCAGCAGCGGTGAGCGCTGGCGTGCCCGAGCCGGCAAAGAAGAGAGCTGTATGCAAGTCTGCAGTCGTGAGAGCGGAGGAGAGAGCCGCGGCCGACTCTGCAGCAAAGACTCTAGTACAATCTGTCTCATCTCGTAAGGAGATGCCAGTTATCCTAGCTGCTAAAGCCTTCTCAGAGTATTTGTCTCGTCTTGTCCAGATCCTAGAAGTCCCCGTCAGTCCTGTCTTGTCCCCTGACCCTGTCCCCAGAAGTCCCGAGTGTCCAGCCGTTGTCTCCCCGTGTCCTGTTATCCCCCCGTGTCCCGTAGATGTTGTCTCCCCGAGCCCAGTAGATGTTGTCTCCCCGAGCCCAGTAGATGTTGTCTCCCCGAGCCCAGTAGATGTTGTCTCCCCGAGCCCAGTAGATGTTGTCTCTCCGAGCCCAGTAGATGTTGTCTCCCCGAGCCCAGTAGATGTTGTCCCCCCGTGTCCTGTGGTCCCCCCATGTCCAGCTGATGTTGTCATGTGTCCTGTTGTCTCCCCGCGTCCCGTAAGTGTTGCCCCGTGTCCCGTGAGTGTTGCCCCGTGTCCTGTTGTCTCCCCGTGTCCAGTAGATGTTGTTCCCCCGTGTCCAGCTGTCGTATCCCCGCGTCCCGTAAGTGTTGCCCCGCGTCCCGTGTCTGCTCCTGTCATGTCTTCTGTCAGTTGTCCCGAGACCCCTCACCACCCAGACCTGCCCGTACCCCCCGTTGTCAGCCTTCGTCCTGTCCTCCTAAGATCCCTACCCCTCCCACCCACCCTGGTCTGTCCCCCATGAACTTTGTGCTCCCGCCTCCTCCCCTTCCCTGTTTGTTTTTTTTGATTTGCCACCCTAACCCTGCCATTGTGTATTCATGTTTGCCGTTGTTGTTATTTGTCATGTCTTGTTGGTTTGTGTCTGTGTCCCAGTCTGTCATGTCAGTCATGTCCCGTGTTTGATGTTCCCTTGAGGAGCGTCTGGAAGCCGCTCCTTAAGGGAGGGGTTCTGTCATGATTCTGCCCTCGTGTCCTTGATTTTTCCTAGTCTTGAGGCAGGATCATGGCAGACCCGTGTTTTGTGTTCAAGCACATGGCCTTGTCTTTGGGCCATGTGCTTGTGTTGTCTCGTTCCCTTGCCCCGCCCCCCTTGTTAACCTAGTCGTGTCGTGATTGCTATCTGTGCCACCTGTCGTGTCTTAATTGTTCCCCTATTTAGATCTCCTAGTGTGCTCTGTCTTGCGTCGGTTCATTGTTCATCACTTGTGATTGTACCACATTTGTGATTGTGATTGTTCCACTCTGTGATTGTTCAACTTATGTGTTCCTACCTGTCAGCCTCCAGAGGTATCTTGTCCTTGAAACCCCTCTAAGAAGTCTTTTGTCTTGCAGTGAGTGTTTGTTAGTAGTTAGTGTCCAGAGTCTTTGTTTACCTTGTTTATTGTGTTTTGTAGAATTATTCAGTGTCAACCCTAGCCCTTGTTTTCCCCCTCGTGGGTTTTTGTTTTCCCTTTTTGTTAAATAAATCCTGTTTAGTTACTTCCTGTCTGCACCTGAGTTCCTCCCTTACCAAAACCCTGACACTTGAGGTGCACTCAGTGAAAACATTCACAACATGAGTGTAAACAATGACACACATTTGTGTCAAAAAACTTTGTGTTTTGTGAAACAATATTTTACCCCCTTGCATTTCTGTGTGTGTGTGTGTGTGTGTGTGTGTGTATATATATATATAAACACACACACACACAGGTGCATCTCAATAAATTAGAATGTCATGGAAAAGTTATTTCAATAATTCAACTCAAATTGTGAAACTCGTATTAAAATCAATGCGCACAGACTGAAGTAGTTTAAGTCTTTTATTCTTTTAATTGTGATGATTTTGGCTCACATTTAACAAAAACCCACCAATTCACTCTCAACAAATAATACTATGATGACATGCCAATCAGCTGATCAACTCAAAACACCTGCAAAGGTTTCCTCATCTTTCAAAATGTTCTCTCAGTTTGGTTCACTAGGCCACACAATCATGAGGAAGACTGCTGATCTGACAGTTGACCAGAAGACAATCATTGACACCCTTCACAAGGAGGGTAAGACACAAACATTCATTGCCAAAGAAGCTGGCTGTTCACAGAGTGCTGTATCTAAGCATGTTAACAGAAAGTTGAGTGGAAGGAAAAAGTGTGGAAGAAATAAAAAGCACAACCAACTGAGAGAACCGCAGCCTTATGAGGATTGTCAAGCAAAATCTGTTCAAGAATTTGAGTGAACTTCACAAGGAATGGACTAAGTCTGGGCTCAAAGCATCAAGAGCCACCACACACAGACGTGTCAAGCTGAATCACAGACAACGTTAGAGGCATCTTACCTGGGCTCAGGAGAAGAAGAACTGGACTGTTGCCCAGTTGTCCAAAGTCCTCTTTTCAGATGAGAGCAAGTTTTTTATTTTATTTGGAAACCAAGGTCCTAGAGTCTGGAGGAAGGGTGGAGAAGCTCATAGCCCAAGTTGCTTGAAGTCCAGTGTTAAGTTTCCACAGTCTGTGATGATTTGGGGTGCAATGTCATCTTATGGTGTTGGTCCATTGTGTTTTTTGAAAACCAAATTCACTGCACCCGTTTACCAAGAAATCTTGAAGCACTTCATTCTTCCTTTCGGCTGACCAGCTTTTTGAAGATGCATATTTCATTTTCCAGCAGGATTTGGCACCTGCCCATACTGCCAAAGCACTAAAAGTTGGTTAAATGACCATGGTGTTGGTGTGCTTGACTGGCCAGCAAACTCACCAGACCTGAACCCAACAGAGAATCTATGGGCTGTTGTCAAGAGGAAGAGGAGAAACGAGACCAAACAATGAGATGAGCTGAAGTAAATTAACATACTTTCCAGAATGCCAACAATTCACTATTTTTTTATTGGTTTTATGAAGTATTCTAATTTGTTGAGAGTGAATTGGTGGGTTTTTATTAAATGTGAGCCAAAATCATCACAATTAAAAGAACCAAAGACTTCAACTACATCAGTCTGTGTGCAGTGTATTTATTTAATACAAAGGTTTCACAATTTGAGTTGAATTACTGAAATAAATGAACTTTTCCACAACATTCCAATTTATTGTGATGCACCTGTAAACACACACACTGAATATGCATGCAAGCCAAGTCAACTTTATTTCTAAAGTGCTTTACACAATATAGATTTTTTTTTCAAATTCAAATTCAAATTCAGCTGTAAAGCAGCAAATCAACAGTGTCATTATAGAGCTAAAGTCAGTCCAGCTTTGATTCAGTTCAGTTACATGACTGTAAAATACATTAGTTGTACATGCATACTGTATATACTGTACAGTGTATATGTGGATATGCATGTATGAGTGAGTGCTGTGACACACTACTGTGCTCCACTGCACTCTGAACAAGCAAAAGACACACAAGAGTAGTGTTTTAAATTTTTCACATCTTTGTGTAGTGTGGCGTGTATGTGGCTAATTATTGTATGCTTGTGTGTACAGTTAATTTTAGTGAAAGCTAAAAACCTTTTATCTGCACTGTTTGTTCACTTCACAGATTTGCACTCTATCTGCCATGTGCCTTGCACTGCTTTATTTAACTTTGTTCTTAATTTTATTATGTCTTTTTTACATTCCCTTATTGTATAGTTGTTTCTTATATTTTATATTTGATCTAGATTTTTAGGCTCTACTGTTAATGTTATCTGTATGCACCGGGGGTCTGAGAGTAACGCAATTTCAATTCTCTGTATGTATGTACTGTGCATATGGAAGAATTGACAATAAAGCAGACTTGACTTGACTATGTGTGTGTGTGTGCACGCATGTGCGTGTGTTTGGGTGTGTGTGTGTGTGTGTGTGTGTGTGTGTGTTGTGTGTGTAATCCATGGAGGAAGTAACTGTAAGAGGAGAACCTCTGATGGATGGCTAGAAATGCTCTTCTAACACATACAGGTCATGTTAGCAAGGTCAACAGAACTGCAGGAGAATTCTTATAGATATGTGTTTGGCTGAAAGATTATTTATATATATATATATATATATATATATGCATTATTATAATTAATATGCATGTATTATTGCCTATGTTGCTGTTTATCTTGAATACAAAATCTATACTGTGGTGTAACTCATATATTACATATGTCATATGCTTGCCTTGTGATATTGTGATATTAAGTGATCAGACTTTACACTTGGTGTGTGACACAGTGGCTGAAAAAATCTCATAAATGTGCAATAAAGGAGGAGCTCAAGCCCTACATATCAGAATATCTTATATTCTGGATGAGCATTTTTGTCTTGATCAATTCAACAGCAGACCAAATGTCATATTTCAGAACTATGTATTTCACATGAAATTTTGCATTAATCTGCTTTCAGTAAATGAATGGTGCACAGTTAGAGCAGTCCAAGTGTATTTGGTAAATGGATCTCCATTGTGATGGAAGCAGTCTGTGTGGGTCCACTGTGTGCTTCTTTTGCTTTCCTTGTGATGTATTGCAGTTCAGACATCCAGACATGTAGCTATAGAAATTTAATGTGCCATTATAAAACACAATTAAATTTTAGATCAAGTAACTTCAAAATAATTTGTTTTTATCACTGCACAAAATCTTCACAAAATATCAGTGTATTGTGACATTTAAAGACATTTTAATAAATTTTGAACTATACTGCAAGTCTCCCTTGTGAGAAAGAAGAAACATACTTAAAAGAAACTGATACAGACAAAATATAATTTCTAAGTAAATGATCTTAACTGAATGTAATTTTTTTCAGACCTTTCATTGCATTTTATTTACAATTACTTGCAAATGTATTATTCATTAAATGTTAAATAAAAACAATTAGTTGAACATAATAGTCCCCTTTTGACTCACTTACAGTATGTAGGACTATATGTCATAATTTCATAAATAATTATGTTTGTCTTTGAAATATGGTTAAAGTCTACTGCTGATTGAACAGACAAGCATTTATAATAAACTAACATTTTTGGTTTTTAATGTAATATCTGATGAAACTTGTGTGTCTTGTTTTAAAAATATATTACTGTTAAACATAAATATAATATTGAACAACACACTACAATAACAATTATAATCCAGTGCTTTACATTAAGCATGCATCAAAATTACTGCACTTCTTTACTTATTAAAATATTGCTAATTAAAATGTAGATTAAGGTAAAACTTTTGATTTGACATTATTGTGAACTGCACTTCACAATAAGGTGCACAAAGTGCAATAAAGTTTTTTTATTACATTTGTATGACTTGAAGTAAACAACAAGTGCACATTCAATTCACACACACTTCAATACAAACATACTTCTTTTTCAAAAGGGTTAGACCCGTTAAAATGCCAATGTCATTTTAGTCATTCAAGTCATGTCAATGTATTAAAAAAAAACAACAAAAAAAAAAACAAATATATATATATATATATATATATATATATATGTGGCGAGTGGGGCGGGGCCGAGAGGCGTGGGAACGAGGAGTGAGGCCAGGTGTAGTGATTGGAGATGAGCTACACCTGAGCCCCACCGCTAGTATCGAGTCCCACGTAGGAGATGGAAGGATATAAAACTGGAGCGACGACCGTGAAGGACGAGAGAGGACCAGGCCTGGGATATTATTTTATGTTTTGGTTTTTATTTGCGCGCACCAGCCCCTCGCGGACGACTGGTGCACGCAAATAAAAACCAAAACATAAAATAATATCCCAGGCCTGGTCCTCTCTCGTCCTTCACGGTCGTCGCTCCAGTTTTATATCCTTCCATCTCCTACGTGGGACTCGATACTAGCGGTGGGGCTCAGGTGTAGCTCATCTCCAATCACTACACCTGGCCTCACTCCTCGTTCCCACGCCTCTCGGCCCCGCCCCACTCGCCACAATATATATATATATATATATATATATATATATATATATATATATATGTATATATATATATATATATATATATATATATATATATATATATATATAATGCCATTTTATGGAGTATTTTTAAATGTGTGTGTGTGTACAATGTGTGACTATAAAAGAAAGAGAGCGAGTGCATGTGTGTGTGTGAGAGAGAGCGAGGCTGAAAAGTGTTTTCTAAGACTCAAGAGTGAGCACAAAAGAGATGGTCTGAAAGGCAATTATGATGCTCTGACATGAATAATACCCAGGCCTCTCATGCAAAAAGGGAAGGAAAGATGAAAATAGGCTCTGAAGATGTTCTTTGTTACTGTCTATTCTTCTGCCAATGTTTTGTCATGCTAATACTCTGCCCTGATAAAAATAGTTTGGGAAAGACGGGCTTCCCTCATGTAAAAAAAATAAAATAAAAAATAAATAAAAGGCGTGAGAGCTCGATTAGGGTGTTAGGATGGTGAACACACCTCTGTAAGTCACTGATAACCCATAAATAAATGATGTAGGAAATTCCTCTCATCCTCTGTCAGCAACTCTTTTTTTCTTCTTCTTCTAACAGAACCATCTGCTCCATTTGGATTATACAGCTAATTCTGTGTAAACACTTTCTTTTAATAGAAATCGTATAGTAGTCTCTATATGTATTCTGCACATTGTTATTGTTTGTCTACAAAAGTCAGCATTTTCTTAAATAGTATAATAATTTGTGGTGCTTAATTGCAGGGTTATTAACAGGCCCCTCATACAAACACAAACAAACAAACATGTTTAAAATAATGTACATTCACATGAGATTTAAACCCCATTAAGGTCATTATGGTTTTTAATTTTTAATTTTACTTTGCAATTTAGTTTTATGCAACTTGTTACACCTATTTTTTATTTTATGGACACATTTCTATGGATGTATAATGCACTATATGTTGCTACCATCAACACTGCACTATGTTTTTGAAACATTGATTCCCTTTCCTCACAGACCTTTTCCGCGGTTTGCGTTCAAAGGACGGGCATATCAGTAAAAGGTCCTGCCCTTCAGGCCTCCCCTGTCTCCCCATGTCTTAACAAAGATCACGGAGGCAGCTCTCGTTCCCCTCAGAGAGCAAGATGTTCGCATACTCAACTACTTAGACGATTGGCTGATACTAGCACAGTCTCGGGATCAGTTGTGCGAGCACAGGGATGTGGTGCTCCGGCACCAGAGCCTGCTGGGCCTTCGGGTCAACTGGGAAAAGAGCAAAATCTCGCCTAGGTAGAAGATCTCTTTTCTTGGTATGTAGTTGGATTCGGTCGAACAGACAGCACGCCTCACAGAGAAACGTGTGCGGTCAGTTCTAGCCTGCTTGAATACGTTCAAGGGCAGGACAGCGGTCCCACTGAAACTCTTTCAGTGGCTCCTGGGGTATATGGTGGCGGCACTTACACCGATCGGCTTATTACATATGAGACAGCTCCAGCACTGATTTATGGCAGAGTCCCGAGGTGGGCGTGGAAGCGTGGCCCTCACCGGGTCCAAGTTACACCGGCCTGTTGCCAAAACTTCACCCCGTGGTCAGATCTTGCATTTCTCTGGGCAGGGGTGCCCCTAGAGCTGATCTCCAGGCATGCTGTGGTTTATACGGATGCCTCCACCACCGGCTGGCGGGGCCACGTACAACGTGCATGCAGTCTCAGGGGTTTGGACGGGAACCGCAGCTGCAGTGGCACATCAGTTGCCTAGAGTTGCTAGCAGTACACCTTGCCTTGAGCATCTCAAAGGTCTCTTACAAGGCAACCATGTGCTGGTCCGAACGGACAACACTGCGACCATTGTGTACATCAACCAACAAGGTGGTCTGCTCTCCCGTCGCATGTCGCAACTCGCTCGCCACCTCCTCCTTTGGAGTCAGAAGGTTCTGAGGTCACTTTGTGCCGTTCACATTCCAGGCCTGCTCAATCGTACAGCCGACGAACTGTCTCGAGCAATGCTGCCGGGAGAATGGCGACTCCATCCCCTGATGGTCCAACTGATTTAAAGACGGTTTGGAGCCGCTCAGGTAGACCTGTTTGCTTCTCCAGAGACCTTTCACTGCCAGTTGTTCTACTCCCTGACCGAGGGAACTCTCGGCACAGACGCACTGGCACACAGCTGGCTGTGGGACCTACGCAAGTATGTGTTTCCCCCAGTGAGCATTTTCGCACAGACACTGTGCAAAGTCCGGGAGGACGAGGAGCAAGTCTTGCTAGTAGCGCCATATTGGTCTACTCGGACCTGGTTTCCCGAACTAGTGTTCCTCTCAACAGCCCCTCCTTGGCCGGTTCCTCTGAGGAGGGATTTACTGACTCAGAGATGGGGCACCATTTGGCACCCGTGTCCAGACCTTTGGAAACTTTCTGCAGCAAGGGCTAGCGAACGTGTTAGGGGTCGCCCAGCTCGCAGCTCTACAAATATCTGTCAGTGAGGTGCCACAAGCCAGCGCCCAGGAGGATGAAACACTTCTAGTTGAGTGAGCTTGTAACCTCAATGGGCAGGGCACACCCTGAGCCTGATAAGCCAGGGTTATGGCATCCACAATCCAGTGGGCCATCCTCTGCTTAGAGATGGCACTCCCCTTCTGCCGGCCTCCATAACAGACAAAGAGCTGGTCTGAGGTCCTGAAGCTTTGTGTCCGGTCTACGTAGCACCTTAATGCTCGGAAGGGACAAAGCACAGCCAGGGCTGGGTCTGCCTCCTCCAGGGGCAGCGCAGGTTCACCACTTGGTATTTGAAGGATGTAGTGTGAACCTTGGGCACGTAGCCAGGCCAGGGCCTCAGGATTACCTAGGAGTTAGCCGGCCCAAACTCTAGGCACGAACCGTCGACTGAAAATGCATACAAGTCCCCTACCCTCTTGATTCAAGTTTATTTGTATAGCGCTTTTTACAAAATAAATCGTTACAAAGCAACTTTACAGAAAATTATGTTTCAACAATATTTAGTAGTAGCTAGTAGTTTGTGCACATTTGACAGGATTTTTTAAAAAATTAAAAATAATAATAATAATACAAGACGTAGTCAGCTAGACGATGAACTATCAATGTTATTAATTAAGTTATTATATGATTCAGTCACACATTTAGCAATAATTGTTAGTTCTGTTTGTTGATTCAAGGTTAGCATCATCTGAGGTCCTCTGAGGGTCAGCATCATCTCTTCTCAGGTGTTCTGGATCCAGACTGGAGCTTGTGTAAATCCTAGTTACCACGGGATGTAAATTCCGTGGCGAAACATAGAAACAAAATACAGACATCATTAGCATAGCTGCTGATCCAACAAAGTAAAATTAGTTTAACCCAAGCTAATTAATAAAAATGCACCTTTGAACAGATGCAACTACACTCACAATTAAAAAGATACATTATTCGAATGCTTGGCGAAAGAGATGTGTTTTTAATCTAGATTTAAACAGAGAGAGTATGTCTGAACCCCGAACATTATCAGGAAGGCTATTCCAGAGTTTGGGAGCCAAATGAGAGAAAGCTCTACCTCCTTTAGTGGACTTTGCTATCCTAGGAACGACCAAAAGTCCAGCGTTTTGCGACCTTAGGGTGCGTGATGGGTTGTAGCGTGGTAGAAGGCTAGTTAGGTATGCAGGAGCTAAACCATTTAGGGCCTTATAGGTAAGTAATGATAATTTGTAACTGATACGGAACTTAATAGGTAGCCAGTGCAGAGACTGTAAAATTGGGGTAATATGATCATATTTTCTTGACCTCGTAAGGACTCTAGCTGCTGCATTTTGGACTACCTGTAGCTTGTTTATTGAAGAAGCAGGACAACCACCTAGAAGTGCATTACAATAGTCCAGTCTAGAGGTCATGAATGCATGAACTAGCTTTTCTGCATCAGAAACAGATAACATGTTTCGTAGCTTGGCAATGTTTCTAAGATGGAAGAATGCAGTTTTTGTAACATTGGAAATATGATTTTCAAAAGACAAATTGCTGTCTAATATAACACCCAGATTTCTGACTGTAGAAGAAGTAACAGTACATCCGTCTAGTTGCAGATTGTAATCTACAAGATTCTGTGTAGTGTTTTTTGGTCCAATAATTAGTATCTCTGTCTTATCCGAATTTAATTGGAGAAAATTGTGTGTCATCCAATCTTTTACATTTTTAACACACTCTGTTAGCTTAGATAATTGGGAAGTTTCATCTGGTCTCGTTGAGATATATAGCTGAGTATCATCAGCATAACAGTGGAAGCTAATTCCGTATTTTCTAATAATATTACCAAGGGGCAACATATATATTGAAAATAGAAGGGGACCTAGGACGGATCCTTGTGGCACTCCATATTTTACTGATGATAAATGAGATGACTCCCCATTTAAGTAAACAAAATGGTAGCGATCGGACAGGTAGGATCTAAACCATCTTAGAGCCTGCCCTTGAATACCTGTATAGTTTTGTAATCGATCTACGAGTATGTCATGATCTATGGTGTCGAACGCAGCACTAAGATCAAGTAAGACTAGAAATGAGATGCAGCCTTGGTCTGACGCAAGGAGCAGGTCATTTGTAATTTTAACAAGTGCAGTTTCTGTGCTATGGTGGGGCCTAAAACCTGACTGAAATTCTTCATACAGATCATTTTTATGTAGGAAGGTGCTCAATTGAGCAGACACAACTTTCTCTAAAATTTTAGAAATAAATGGAAGATTTGAAATAGGCCTATAATTTGCCAGTACACTAGGATCTAGTTTTGGTTTCTTAATAAGAGGCTTGATAACCGCCAGCTTGAATGGTTTTGGGACGTGTCCTAAAGATAACGACGAGTTTATGATATTGAGAAGCGGTTCTTCGGCTACAGGTAACAGCTCTTTCAGTAATTTAGAGGGTACAGGATCTAATAAACATGTTGTTGGTTTAGATACAGTGATACGTTTATTTAGCTCTTCCTGTCCTATGGTTGTAAAGCACTGCAGTTTATCTTTGGGTGCGATGGATGAAACTGAAGTGTTAGGTGTTGTAGAATCTACATTCGCTATTGTATTTCTAATGTTATCTATTTTATCAGAGAAGAAATTCATAAAGTCATTACTATTTAACGTTGGTGGAATATTTGAATCAGGTGGCATCTGGTAATTTGTTAACTTAGCCACTGTGCTAAATAAAAACCTTGGATTGTTTTGGTTATTTTCAATGAGTTTGTGTATATGCTCTGCCCTAGCAGTTTTTAGAGCCTGTCTATAGCTGGACATACTGTTTTTCCATGCAATTCTAAAAACTTCTAAGTTAGTTTTTCTCCATTTGCGTTCAAGACTACGAGTTAATTTCTTGAGAGAGTGAGTATTACTGTTATACCATGGTACAGTACGTTTTTCTCTAACTTTTTTCAATTTGATTGGGGCAACAGCTTCTAATGTATTAGAGAAAATAGTGCCCATGTTGTCAGTAATTTCGTCTAATTCGTGTGTATTTTTGGGTACAATTATCAGTTGAGATAGATCAGGCAGGTTATTTGCGAATCTTTCTTTGGTGGCTGGAACAATAGTTCTGCCCAGACGGTATCGCTGCGACATATAGTTAATATCAGTTATACGCAGCATGCACGATACAAGGAAATGGTCTGTAATATCATCACTTTGAGATACAATATCTATAGCAGTAAGATCGATTCCATGCGATATAATTAAATCTAGTGTATGATTAAAACGATGAGTGGGCCCGGTGACATTTTGCTTGACTCCAAAGGAGTTTATTAGGTCAGTAAACGCAAGTCCTAATGTATCATTTGCATTATCAACGTGAATATTAAAATCTCCCATGATTAGCGCCTTATCAACTGTAACTAGAAGGTCTGAGAGGAAATCTGCGAATTCTTTTAGGAATTCTGTATACGGCCCTGGTGGTCTATACACAGTAGCCAGAGCAAGAGATACATTAGATTTCTTTTGCATGTCTGACAGAGTAACATTTAGCAGAAGTATTTCAAAAGAGTTAAACCTGTATCCTGTTTTCTGGGTAACATTGAGAATATCACTATATATTGTTGCAACACCCCCGCCACGACCAGTCTGACGGGGCTCATGCTTATAACAGTAGTTTGGTGGAGTAGACTCATTTAGACCAAAATAATAATTTGGTTTTAGCCAGGTTTCAGTCAAGCAGAGTAAATCAAAACTATTATCTGTGATCATTTCATTTACAATAACAGCTTTTGGTGCGAGTGATCTAATATTTATGAGCCCAAACTTTAAAAATTGTTTTTGTTCATTTACTTTACATTTTTCTGGTTTAATTACGATAAGATTTTTTCTAGATCCTACATTATATTTATATTTATATTTTGACCTCACTATTCGGGGAACAGACACAGTCTTAATAGGTTTTACAGCGCAAGTACCTTTAGCATTTAAGCGGTTGGAACAAAACTCATCATAATGGTTATTTGAGAATTGTCTTACTAGTCACATGGAGCGAAGTGTCCTGGAGATGTTGTCAGAGAGAAGCTCCACTCCAATTCTGCTGGGGTGTAATCCATCAGCGCGAAACAGTCTAGGACGCTCCCAGAAAAGATTCCAGTTATTAACAAATAGCAGTTTCTGTTCTTTACACCATGACAACAACCATTCATTCAGGCTGCTGAAGTCCCTCTTCAGCGTCTCCGTCTGCCGCAGCGTGGTGTCGTTAACCCCGGCATGAAGCACGACAGCTCTGGGGCTCTCGCCGTCCTTCAGGATCGCGGGTATCTGCGCAGAAACATCGAGAACACGAGCACCAGGCAAACAATGAGTGTGCACTTTACCTTCGGCTAACGTAGCACTTACGTGTCGGACGATGGAGTCTCCGATGATCACAGCGTCGCGTCCTGTCTCGCGGAGGGGAGCGAAGCGGTTCTGGATGGAGATCTCGAAGGCAGGAGGGGGAGAAGTAGTCGCCCGGGACCCAGCTCGCGTCCTCCGCTGTGGATGCACCCAGGGTCCGTGGTGTCCCGGCGTCGCAGTGAAGGACATCTGGGAAGATCGCGTCCTGGGTGCACCGGGCCTGCGCAGAGAAACACACGGAGTAGACGTGGTGGGACTGTTAACAGCACGCTGTATACTTACCCCGGACTTGTGAGCGTCAGCCCGGGATGATTCCAGCGCGGCTCTCCGCTCTCTCAGCTGGGCCTGCCTATGTTCCAGGTCGCGAATCTGCTTCCCCACGGCCTCGAGCTCGAGCTGCACAGAGTGGAGACATTCATCCGCCATTAAAGCAAGTAACAGTGAGTACAGCAGTGGTAATGTGTGAGAATAGAGTATTAGCAATGTAAGCGCAGTTAGCAGCAACCACGCTTGCTGATGCTAACTGGCTAAAAGCTAATAGCGGACCCGGGAGATCAAAATAAAACTAGTGATAGCGAGGCGCTCTGATTGTTTTTGTTGTAGAATACAATAGAGGATATATTCACGCGTTATATAAACGGAAACAATGATGTATAAAATTGATTTTTAAGTTAAAAATAGTCAATGAAAAGAATATAGTGACAGAGCTCAAACGCAGTACAGCCGTCAACAACAAACAGGAAGTGACGTATCGGAATAGGAAGAGAGAGGGGTTGATGGAGGCTAGTGCAACGCGAAAGCCTACTCGCGCTCGTGATTCTTTAGCTCCGCCCACACGTCACACCTCCAGCCACTCGTGTTTGTCCGGGAAAAATCGGTGACGTTAGATGGAGCGGAATTTCCTCATATGGGTCCTAAGGGCACTTCTCCCGGAAGAGCGCACGCTCCCGTATAGCAGAGCACTGAGAGCAGAGACATTCACTGATCAGAGCGAGAGACCGAATTGTCACAAAAGATGTGTGTTTTTGGTTGCCAGGGCAAGACAACCCTGCACAGATTACCAAAAAAATAAAAAACAGCATTAAGGGACCAGTGGATGGAGTTTATTTTTACAGAGCATCAACGGAGTTGTGCAAGTGTTTTTGTTTGTTCCCTGCATTTCGAAGATGCTTGTTTTACAAACAAGGTCCATTTTGACACCGGATTTGCACATCGTTTATTTCTTAAGGATAATGCAGTCCCAACGAAAAAGGGTCACGATCGTGTGTTGGAACCGCATGCAGTGAGTAAAACTGCTTCAAATATCTCAGTGTTGTTAACTTAGCTATCGGCGCGTAAGCACATCAAGTAAACAACATGCGATGTTGTCATCAAACTGCACTTTCCACATGTACAGCTTAAAAAAAAAAAAACGACATAAAGTGGAACTTAGTCATTTTCCAAAACCGCTAAGCAAATATATACAGTTTCAGTACATACCATATAGAGACGTCGTTGCTGATGCTGCTCTTGTTAAATTTCAGCCTCTGGATCTGATTCTGGACAATAAATATACGGCTGAATCTGACTGTTAGCCATGGTTTGTTTTGGATGTTTTTTCCTCGCGGTAATATCACAGCTTCCAAACGCTCTCAACGCAAAAGCCTACTCGCGCTCGTGATTCTTTAGCTCCGCCCACATGTCACGCCTCCAGCCACTCGTGTTTTTCCGGGAAAAATCGGTACAGACTATCTTTCTCATATGAATATAATAAAACTAAAGACTTTTTGGAGTTATGAAGGATGCAGTACTACTCTATATTGAGTGAAAACGAGCACTTTTAAATAAAGACAGACTCCCTTTAAATAAGACACACTCCGAGCCATATATGGAGTCCAAGGCAGCAATTCATGTCTTGTGTTGACACGCCCCACAGAAGACAGGGGCGGGGTTAGCAGTAGCTCATTATAATTTAAAGAGACATGCACCGAAACGCTTCACTGTGAACAGAGCTGTTCTTGACAAGGTAAAAAGTGTTGTTTTACCTGACCATTGAGGAATTTTAACCAAAGTGTGTTACAGACATTTCATGAAGAGCCTAAAGACTCATACCAACTTTTGGAAAATAGACATCCGGTGTCCCCTTTGAAAATCTCTTGTTAAATATGGCTCTGCTTGATATCTTGTAAGTTTGAATCTCTGCATTCTCCTCTGCTGTCTTTTAGTGAGCTCGCTGTACCTCTGAACTGTTTGCTGATGCAGTATTTCTGCATGGAGCTGGCAGCTTTTCCTGCTGAATTATTCATTAGGGAGAAATCTGCCGAGCCCCTCCCCTTATTATAAACCTTTTGCATCTTCATCAACTCTTTCACTAGTATTCACTTTGCATCTATCTATCTATCTATCTATCTATCTATCTATCTATCTATCTATCTATCTATCTATCTATCTATCTATCTATCTATCTATCTATCTATCTATCTATCTATCTATCTATCATATTGTTGATTTATTATAATGGATTTACAGAAAGCATTAGAAGATATTTCTGAAGACCTGAAATCCAATACAAAGTCATATGGACCACTTTTAATGATGCTTTTGCATCCTATTTAAAGCTTCAAAGCTTTAGTCTTCAACCATTTGAACTACTGATAATAGCAAGACCAGGACAGTTATATAGTCATATATACATATATACAAGTCATATAGTCATATATAGTCATATATACAAGTCATATAGTGTAAATAACAGCAGAATTATTATAATTTTATTTTATATATTTATTAATTTTTTTGAGTGAAATATCCCTACAGAACTGGGGTGATTCTTAATTCCAGTAAAATAGTGATGTAAGTAAGGTTTTGATTTATCATATAGTCGATCCTGTTTACCATCACACCACCCAAATCCATGGTGCATCACTAGTGATGTCTGGTTCATGAATAAATCATTCTTTTGAACTGGTGCTTTTTAGTGAGTCAGAAGAATCGGATCTGGTTCACCAAATGATTGACTGAAGCATCTGAAACAGTTTGTGGCTAAAGCACTTCAGATCTACAAGTTTCTCACTTTCAGATGCCTCACAGTCACTGCGACTGGAAATGAGCCGAAATACCGGCATACAGTATATGATCCAGTGATGAATGAACTCATTCAGTGCTCCAGTTCCTCCAAGGATGAGTGTTTTTATGGTTTCTCATTGTTTGTATAAAAAGGTGAGCTGATGAAGACTTATTTATTTACAATAGTTTATATGTGATGCCATTGTGTGATTATATAAACGTATCATTGAAACAACCTGTGAAGTGGAGTTCCCATCACCACACAGCAGCTGATTAGAGAACTGCATTAATTGATTCATGAAGTCTTTGTTACAGTGTTAGTTGTAGTTCAAAAGAGTCAGAGGGCTATTGGTATTGTCCTCTGCAGGGCAGGTGCTGCTGACTCTGTTTCTCTTTCCCTAAATAGCTCACATGATAGTTATAGTCCCCGTCTGGAGTCGAGACACTAAATTACTTTTGTTTTGCTTTTCTTGTCTCTTTACAAAAGTGCTGATTTGGAGTGGTTCAGGTTTAACTTGTAGAACAGCAGGTGTGTTTGTATGAATGAAAAAGAAAGGATAAGACATTAGCTCATAACGATTATTAGCTCTGTGGGTTGTGCTTGCCTCTCATCAGGAGTCAGAGAAGGAAAGAGAACATTAAAATGAAAAAAAGCAACCTGTATCCTATGATGTAATGCATAGCACTTGACTGAACTTGAGCAATATCAAAACCCTTCTCATTATTTGAAAAAATTCACAACATTTATACACAACTGCATTCACTGTGACTCGAGTTTGATTACCGTCTCGAGGTCCTTTTCTGATCCCTTCTTTCCACCCAACCTTTCCTGTCAGCTCTCTACTGTCCTCTCCCATTAAAGACATTAAAAGCCCATAAATACACATTTAAAAAAAAAAGAAAAAAAAAAAAAAGAAAATAATATATATATTAATTTTCCAATGCTTTTAGTGAATTGTTTTCTTCTCTCCCAGCAGAGACAACTATAATATATAATTTGTTGAATTGAAAACTGTCAACTTCTGGCTTGACTAATGGTGTGAATTTGGGGTTATTGGGATTTTGGGATGCTTAAACTACCTGGAGATATTGCAGACTTCTTAGCATTCATGTTAATATCTGTGTTAAATATGCTGATTACTTTTATTTAGGGCTATTGAACTAATTAAACAGAGAAAATGCTCCTACTCTCACTGAATGTGAATCTGCCACCGTCTTTTATTGCAGCACATCAACTCTCCCTTCCTCATGATCTGTTCTCTCGTTGATTTATTGTGTGTGAATGTGTTGCATATCATGCAGACATATCGTTACTGAAGGTTACACAAGTCATAGAATGGAGCCTTTATTAGCAGAAGCTAAATATGCACTTTTTGCATGATTAAAGGCATTGGAAACATCTCACTTTCAACAGAAAAACTAAACAAATAAATGTCACACTAGCTACTTTTATTCACACATCCTATAATGCCTCTCTGGTGCTGTGAAGAGGTTTGTGTTTAAAGGTTAGTTAACCTATTTTGTCATTTATTCATTTGTAAAATCGGTTAAATTGCAAGTGATCAGAGAGTTTTTCTTTTTTCTCATGATCCTTAATGTGCTTCATCTCTGCATTTTGCGGCTAAAGTTTCTTCCATGTTTCGCATTTGCTTCTGCAAGGAGGGAAAAAAGTCATTAGGCTAAATAAAATTAATATACTACAAAGGCAAAGGCTGAGCGATTTATTAATTTATTCATATTCAAATCATTTTAAGATTTTAAGATTGCAATAAAATGATGTGATCCTTAAACTGAGCCAGTAATAAATCTGATTGTTCTCAATAGAATCATCAAATACTTAATGAAATAAGTCCATTCATAACATTGATGGGTTAAGTAAGACTTAATATTGCATAATAGTTGGAAGATTATTATAACATATATATATATATATATATATCCCTACAGCGGATTCTCAGAGAACTTATTCCTTTTAAGAATTTTTTCTTACAACAATACATGATCCAAGACCAACCTGAGAATCTGAAATGTGCTGTAATCTATCAATTTCCCCGTGGGTTTGTTTTTGTCTCTTTGTTCTTCTGCACTTTCCTCTCATTCTGCTTCTCTTTTTCATGTTTGTCTGCCTTCTCTCGTAACGTGAACTGACTAAGTCAAGCGTAGACTTTCATTCTTATGGCTTTCATTCATGTGAAGCCATAGATGGGACTCTTTTCTCTTGCTGCTAGGTCTCTCTCTCTCTCTCTCTGTACCTGTCTCTCGTTCTCTCCCTTTACCTCAAGAGTGTGAAGATTTAATGGCTTCTTGTGTTTATGTGGTGTGTCCTTTCAGGCCCACGTCGTTCATCGCTGGCTAATCGATCAGGACAATAGTGTGAGCTCTGAGCTGCCGGATGGCCAGGGAGTGTGGCTCTGTGATGAAACAGTAAATATCTGCAACATATATCTAAAGTTTTACTCTCATACTGATCTATATACATATACATAGTGTATATGGACGTTATATGTCACTAGATATGCTCATTGTTGTTAGTGTTTTTGATGTAGTGGTTCTAATTTCATCCACATTGTTCTCTTGTCAATTTGATTTTGACACGTAAGGTTTTTGTGTAACATTCAGTTATACTAAACTGTGGTTTTATTTGAGAGTTTCGTATTACTGTTTGGTGTTGTGCTGGCTTTTTTTAAGTAACAGTAGATGTTGTAGTAGTCCAGGCTGGACACTTTTTTTTCTTTTTGTTTTCTTTGGTTTATGCGATTTTTTTTTTTTTGGTTGCGTTCAGTTTTTGAGTTCCGTTTTTGTGATGTGTGGATTATTTTTGCGTTTATTAGTGTACTCACAGCATAAAAGAGTCCACGGGAAAAAACTAATATCATATAACCAACAAATCACTTTAACATGACATAAACTGCATACACAGTATGGGTAGGATATACTAAGGCTGAAGTCAAATGAACCTGTTTTACCTGTGGGTTCTTCAGTGTACCTTTCACATGTTTTGATGTGTTGCTCACAAACACTTCACCATGTGAACACATCTGTATCAGACACCTCTGCATGCACTGACGCGTGTTGATGTTTATACACTATCTGTCACATCTGTCCATGTTGTGCTGTGAGAGCTGAATCTGAGCGGTGAGAGAGGTTCAGTTTTTTTTCATCTGTGTTTGTGCTGTACGTGTTTTTGTGCTGTGATAGTGATCATTTCATAGTGTGTGTGTGGGTGTTGTGTTTGTTGTGGATTTGATGTTTAGTGTAGTGTTAGTGTTTCTGTTTAAAGACTATCTGTGCCTCAGGTAAGTCCGATTTCCAAGTCATCTTCTTATCATAATTCTAAACCATGGTGGGATTTTTGATTGCATTTTTGCATTCAAATTAATTTCATGTCAAAGTAAACTCCATTTATTAATCTTTTTGGTTTAATTAACAAGTCAAATACAGCAATTGTATGTTTTGCCTCTTATGGAGCTCCTAATCGGACATTGTGATGAGGTGCTTTTATGACTGAACGTGGGGTCAACACAAATGTTGCTAGCAAAGTCACAAGCATCAAAATATTATTTTGTTTTTATTTTTTTAAAATTTTTTTTTAAATCACCTTGTCCTCTCAAGAGCTCCATAGCCTCTAAATGCAGTGTTGGAAATACTATTAGAATTTGAATTAGTAATAGAAATTCTAATTTCTACACACATTATTATGACTATTTTGAAGTATTTCTGACTGATTCTGACAGGAAATGTGAATAATGTGTAGCAAAAGTAGACTAGGATTTGTATAAGTAAATGATATTTAGAGACTTAAAGATGTCTACAATGGAAGTGAGTGAAGCGATAGAAATAAACCAGACTTTTTTATTATTCACAAAGGTGTTCACACAGCAAGTGATGTTAGTAGTTGACACATAGCATGTCTGTGTACTTTTTTTTTTTTCTAAATCAACATCAAGACTATTGGATTAACTTCTGAATGGGAGTGTGATGGGAAGTGTATATTTTTCTGTAACTGGTCACCATTGTTTTGAGGTTTTTCCACAATTCACATTTGACATTTTTGGAAGTTCAAATATTGCATGCAATCTGTCAGTAAATATATTATTATAAAAGCTGCATATATAAATAAGGAAATTAAATTACATTTCCACCACTGAATAAAAAATAAAACAAGGTAATTGTGACTTTTATGTAACAACGTTTTTGTTGCTATTGCATATTATAAAATCACAATATATAGAATGGGACTTTAATAAAGCAAACCTCACACGTGAACTGCCAAAATAGAGACAACATATTACATGCCCCACCAGAGACTAAAATATTTTGTACCCCTATTACAACACATTAAAAGATAGATATCGCTCCGTCCCTAGAGCAGCTTTAGTGCTCTCTGACCACTATCTGGTTCAACATACAAGCAAAAACTTAAATCTGCTAAGCCTGTAGTAAGGACTGTAAAGGATGGGACACACCAAGCCAGTTTCAAAGAACTAACGGCGACAAAAGCTAACAAAGTTGTCACCTCCCATTGGCAGCGTCGGACCAAAAAGCTGCGCTCGAACACACTGCACAGACTACAGCCAATGGCAAACTAACACGTGCTGGAGATTTCAAAGATGCCATGCATCTAAACAAGATGTCAAGGACCTTCAGCAGAAATATAGGCCCACAACATCAAAAATACAGCAGTATATTTCATATTTTCATTTTATATCTGTGTTCACCAAACCCATCTTGAGTGTTTTTTTAGTTTCATCTGATCATAGAAGCCAGTCATTTGAAGTTCCAGTCGTGTCTGATAAATTAATATGCTTTAGTTTGTTTTTGGATGAGCTAGGATCATTTTTCTTGAAACCCTCCTAAACAACATCTGGTGATGGAGGTGCTGTTTGACAATTTTTTTCAAGGTTTTCTGACCCCGAGACTCAACTATTTTCTGCAATTCTCCAGCTGTGGTCCCTGGAGAGTCTTTAGCCACTCAAACTGACCTCCTCACCATGCATTAGGACTTACATTAGGCTTACCAAGCAAACAGGTCCATGGATGATGCGGTAAACATGGGGCTGCACTACATCCTGCAGCATCTGGACAAATCTGGGATTTATGTGAGGATCCTTTCTATGGACTTCAGTTTGGCCTTCAACACCATCATCCCAACACTCCTCCAGACCAAACTGATCTCTGTTCCCAGCTCTATCTGTCAATGGATCACCAGCTTTTTGAAAGATAGGCAAAAGTTAGTGAGACTGAGGAAATTCATATCAAACAGCCACACCATCAGCACGGGTGCTCCTCAGGGATGTGTTCTTTAGCGACTGCTTTTCTTCTTCTACACCAACGACTGCACCTCTACTGACCCCTCTGTCAAGCTCCTAAAGTTTGCAGGTGACACCATAGTCATCAGCCTCATCCAGGATGGTGGCGAGTTTGCTTACAGACAGGAGGTTAAAGAGCTGGCTATCTGCTGCAGTCTTATCAACCTGGAGCTCAACACGCTCAAAACAGTGGAGATGATTGTAGACTTGAGGAGAAACCCCCCCGATCTCCCCTGACTCATCATCATGAACAGCACTGTGACTGCAGTGGAGTCATTCAGGTTCCTGGGCACCAACATCTCTCAGGACCTGAAGTGAGACACTCACATTGGCTCCGTTGTGAAAAAGGCCCAACAGAGGTTTTACTTCTTTTGTACTTCTTTTATTGGATTACTGGAGCTTCCCTGCCCACCCTTTAAGGTCTGTATATATCCAGTGTGAGGAGAGTGGTGCAGAAAATCACTGTGGATCCCTCACATCCAAGCCATCTCCTTCTTGGACTTCTGCCGTCTGGCCAGTGCTACAGAGCATCGAACACCAGGACAGAAGGGTCTGGCTGCACACCTGCACTTGCACTCTCAGACTTGCATTACCGCTAGTGACAAAACTTGCAGTCTTTATTTTTTATTATTTTGTTCTATTTATTGATTAACTGTTTGTTTGAATCTCTCAACATTTTACAACAGTAGCCAGGTGGCGAACACAAGAAAAAAATAAACTAAATTACAATGTCACTTGCAATCGCTACTTGCACTCTCCACTACCTGTGACGTCACTTGCAATCAACACAAATCGTGCGTGTTACCAATGGAGACAAGACGCTGTGGTGGTGATTAAATGATTGAAACTAATTTGGTGCTATAACGTACAGGGTCCTGCAAGAATGTTGGGAAATTCAAACAAAAAGTAATCAAAAAATTCAACAAAATAAAAAATAAAGACTGCAAGTGATGTCACTAGCGGAAGTGCAAGTGTCTGAGAGTACAAGTGCAAGTCTGCAGCCAGACCCTCTTGGGACAGCCAGGCACAAAAAAGTTGATTTCCTTTGTCTCTATTCCATCTGTAGCACATCTGTACATACAGTTTTTGTTTATTTATATTTTATTCATATATTTTGATTTATTTTTTTATTATATGTGTGTTGTAGCTGTCCCTGTGTACTGGAAGCTTCTGTCACCACAAAATAAATGTGCAAACATACTTGGCAATAAAGCTCTTTCTGACTTTGGACTTTTGCATATATAGCATAGGATGTGTTAACTTCTCAAAATTGCTTCAAAATTGCACTTAATAGACAACATTTTTGTTGAGCCACATAAGTTATATTAGCTGCATTTATTAAATGGGTTGATTATTATTAATTTCAGTTTTTTTTTTTTTTACTGTGACATCATAGCCAGTTTCTGGCCTTCTTATTTTATCATCTGAATCATAATTATAACATTCTAGCAATTATTCTATTGTGTACAAACATTCTACAATAGTCCAAACAGTCAAGAAAACAAATAAATGTATTTATTTGAAATGAAAAGATATAGTGGGATACAAAGTTATTCACCAATTGTTTCGAATGTTTTCTCAAAAATGAATTTACTGTTGTGTAACCCAAAGGGTCTTTGTCACTGTATGTAACCCAAAGGTCACAGGTTCGAGTCTTGGTTCCGGCAGGTATTGTAGAGAAGTGAATGTACAGCACTGTCTTCCAACCTCAAGCACAAATGGAGAAGGCAAAGTTGAAACAAACTTATCTTCAGTTTGATTAATTTTGCTGTTCTGTTATTGTGATGAATAAAGAATGACCGTAAGTATTCCCACATGATCATACTTGTCGTTGCGGAAACAAGATTAGATTTCTGCTATTATATTACAGGGTTAAGGTATTAGGTTAGTGACTGGAATATTATCAATATTATCCACTAACGATAATTTCATCTCAGATTTTAGGGGCTGGTTGTGGTTTTAATTGAGTAAAAGGAAAGGGTCTGAGTTACTGATTGATCGGAATGTTGTACCAGTAATAACAAAGGAGGCTGATCCAGGATACATGTCCTACTTAAAATCCAGCATCAAAGAAGCCAGATTAAAGAAGTCAGCCATGATCAGGAAGACAATGCTGTTGTCTATAACATCCCATCATTTAACCCTGGTTTTGAATAGGCCCCATTTGCCTTCCAAGGACTAGCAGGATACTTGGCAGAGGTGGTTGCTATGTGTGGGCCTCAGCCTTGCGTGCTTCTGATGCACCTCATGTGATGTTTATTTATGCATTGGTCACTTTTACTGCTTTCATTCTGCAGAACCTCTCCCAGGGTAACCTAGTAAATGAGGTTGTTACTGTAGTCAAGTTTTAAGGAGTATTTTAAGGTGATCTGTATGTCAGAGCAGCATGTTGTAAAATGTCTAAACAAAGTAAATTAAGGATGAGAATACAGCAGGACCAAGGAAGATTCCTGCCTCTAGTCATGCCCTTATTGATTTATCACTTTAAGCCTTGCTTACCTTATTCTCTTGGAGTGGAAGACCATGTTCAGGCACTATGTTGGCCTCACAGCCTCTAAAACAGGGCTCCTCAAATCTGGCTCTAGAGGGTCATGGCCCTGCACAGTTCAGATCAAACCCTGATCAATCTCACTTACCTTTTTACATATGTTTGATTAGGGTTGCAGCTAAACTTCGCAGGGCATTGGCCCTCCAGGACAAGATTCGAGGAACCCTGCTCTAAAGAGATGGATCAAGATGTCCTCAGAGTACTTGAAAGGAGAAAGTACACTTCATTTCCAACTCACAGCTCAAGCCTTTCATGGTTCCAAGTGGGCCCAAAATCTGGAATAGATTCTGTTGTAAACTTGTGTCCCAAAGATGGAAATACCACTCATTTAAGAAACAGTATATGGATGTTAGATAGAAACAAATGATAAAAGAAGCATTGAAGAGGACATCTATATCAAGAGGTGTCGAGTCCTGCTCTTGGAAGGACACTGTCCTATAGAGTTTAGCTCCAAACATAATTACACACACATGAAGCAAGGTAATCAAGAGCCTTCAGGATTACTTCAAGGCAGATATGTTGGGATGAGGACCTCCAGGACCAACAGGGTTAGGTGACCAACAGCTGATCAAGACACTCAACTGAAGAGAGAACTGCACGTTTGCTTGGTTTTTGCAACTTTGAAGACACCAGGCAATCCCAAGGAGGATTAAACTGATCAGTTGTTGCATTCTGGACTCGGTATTCATGTTTCTGCTCAACAAATGTAAAGATTAACACAGAGGAAGTCATCACCATGCATGACAAGTAACATCTGGATATTGGGATTCACAATTTTTGGTCTTACCATTAACCACTAATAACTCCTTACTGGAACCTCAGAGCATGTTGACAAGTGGCTCATGATTTGCTGTGTGTACGACCTTTGTGATCAACAGATGGTAAGAATGCAATTCAGCAAAATTATCCAATAGGAAAAGAGGTAACACTTAAGGTTAGGGAACACTATTAGCTAGTTGCTTATTAGCATGCATATTACTGGCATACTGGCTGTTTATTAGGACTTAAAAAGCACATATTAATGCCTGATTCCAGGAATGAGATACTATTTACTAGGACTTGTACTATTGGAGCTTGCCTACAAAAATGCAGAAGTAGTGTATCGACTGTGTAGTGCCGAAAAAAAAAAAATTGCAAAAATTTTACTTTTAGAGGTATAACAGTTTGGCACTGGTTCTGTTAGTGCCTTAAAGTGACCTTATTTGCCCCTAAAAGCTGCATGTTAGTAACTTGGGGTTGTGGACTGCACTCAGTATTACTATGAACCTTTAAGGGTTAAATAAGGAATAAAGATGTCCTTCTACGGGGAACTGCCCCAGTGATGAGATGTTGTTCCCCTGAAGCGTTATTTTTGCACACTGAATATGCTTAGCGTGTGGGATGCATAGACAGACCGTTGTCCAGTGTGGCGCCAAGGTTCTTGGCTTTATGTGGGGAAATGACCATGTTGTCTATGACGAGGTCTTGGCAAGGATGTTTCTTGGCCGGGATGAACAGCAGTGTGTTTTTGAGTAAATTCCGCTTCAGATGATGGGCATTTTTCCATGCACAAATGCATTTCCAGGTGATAACTTCACTATTTGATTTGGTGTGAAGTCAGAAAACACTTACCACAGATCCTGTAGAAAATGAATGGGTAGTTGGTGTGAAGGTGACACAGATCCTTTTCATGTTAACTGCTTATTTCTGCTCTTAGCCTGTAATGTCGACTTCATTGAGAGTATGGGGAAGGATTTGGTGGTTCAGAGTGGTGAATGCTGCTGGTGGATCTAACAGGATTGATGACAGGTTTGCTGTTTTGGCTGTAATTAGCATGTTATTCAGTGTAATTACCGCAAGCTTTAAAGAAACTTCTCAAACAAGGTTAAAATGAATGACTTACATATAGACAGAAATGATGGAGGTGACTTATCAATGGTCCACAAAAGTAACTTTCATCACAAATGCTTTCACAAATTGGGGGCTGTGAATTACATCGCAGTTAGATTGGTGTCATTTACTGATGTGTTAATGTGAGAATAAATAGAATTACATTTTTATCACATTATTAAGACTATCTAAAGATTTCTCATTGATGTGTTTATCTGTGATGTGTATTAAGCCTTAATGAATGAGACAACAGAAAAATCTGCTACATTGAAGATTATTTAGACATGAATATGAATGTATCTAGCTTTGCAATCGATCACGAAACAGGGACTATGGAAACATTAGTTTTCCTGGTTTAACTCGGTCAGGGTGCTTTTAGATGAAACAGAAGATGAGGACACTGCAGCAGTCATGCACAACACTACACAGAATGCTCATGGCCTCATCGACTGCTGCTTGCACTATTATGAATAACAAATCTATTTCCCTCTAGTGGCGTGTGCTGCTCAGTGTTTTTCACCAATGAGTTGCCATGTGTCCTTGCTGGCTTTTACTTGTTACAGTAACACGCAATTTAAGTAACAACACTAGAGAGTCGAGACATTTTTGTTCAAGAGTATTTCAATAGAATGTTTTTCTCACTGTAACTATTAATGGGATAGTTCACTCAGAAAATAAAGATTCTGTCATTTACTCACCCTCATGTTGTTCCAAACCTGTGAATTGTTATATATTTTTTTTCTGTGGGACATTACTCATAATTTGATTCTTTTCAAAATGACAAGAAGATGAACAGGATGCCTAGAAGGATGGGGCCTAAAACGCTTGCCACTGCTCGGTGAGAGATCGCAAGTAAACTAACTTCCTAGTTTATACCTATATTTTGCATTATATTCTGTTATCAATAGCACTGCAATAATGCATAAAGTACAGCTCACACTGAAGTCACTCTCAAACCAAGCAGCTTTCTGTTAGTCAGCACAGTGCATTCCTGTGACCAACTCATGTGACCATGTAACTACTTATTTTTACTTTTAAAAACTAGAAACAGTTTTCTCTTAAAAATTAATTAAATGTGAAATTCTGAATTAGAATGACTTAGATTTGTTTATTTATTTTTTATAATGTATGACTGAGTCATAAAAATGTACTGCAGAGCAGGAGTAGCTCTTGTTGATTGTTTGAATGAATCAAAGACGAGTGCTTTGAATCACCTCTTGATTCCCGAGTCTCCTCAAAGGGTTGTGTGATTCACTGCCTGTGCAATAAATCCCCTAGAGAGGGAATCGCCAATATAAAGCCCAATTCCTCCATGCCAAGCTGCTCACTAGAGAACTCCCTCATTTTAATTGGTTTAACTGAGCTCTAGATGAAGTCTTGCTCTGTCCACTTCTGCAACACACATGTATTTGGGTGCATACTGTTGGCATAGATGTGCTTTTCCCAGCATGGGTCTAGGAGAGAGAAGACGGAGGGCCTTTCAAGCAGGGAGTGACAGATCTTTTATTGAAAGAGACTGGGCCCCCCTCACACACACACACACACATACACCATGCCCTCCCCATCCGTGTCTGGGCCATTGTCACCAGGCTTGGAACTCCTGAAGTACCCCACCCCAACCCCTTCCCACCGCTCCAAGGGTCTTTGTCACTGTAAGTCCTTCTGCAGACTGAAACAGTGCCAAACCTCACACACACACACACACACACACAATGTGTCCTTTTCCCAAAGGCTCATTCAGAAAGGCCTTTTGCTTGTCAGAATGCATCGAGCAGGTCCGCGCAGATCGAGAACGCTCAACCGAATGGAAAAATGGGGAGAGACTTATTCCATTATCTAGTTTTGGTTAGAAGTGTGTGTGTGTGTGTGTGTGTGTGTGTGTTTGTGTGTCGATATTGACAGCATTCCTCTGGAGATAAACCCTCTGGCCTCAGAGCCCCCAGCCCCACCCAGCCCCTCACAAGTGTGCATGTGTGTGTGTGCAGGGGGAAAGGGGCAGTGCCCGGACCCCTACAGCCAGATAGTGTAACACTGGAAAACAGTGAAGCAAAGACGTAGAGAGAGAGAGAGAGAGAGACGGTGTACTGGGATGCCAACCAAAAACACCATTTGTGCAGTAAGTACAACTTTCCTGAAGATTCCTTCATCTTCTTTGTTGTTTTTGTTACATGATGCAGACTGAAAATTCTGGAAACTTGCTCATGTTTCCAGTTGATCTTCATCACAAAATACTGTCTGAAAATACATTTTGGGACAACTAAATATATTCTTAATGCTATTTCGGTAACACTTTATTTTGTAGTGTCCTTGTTACATGTTACATGTACTTGTCTATAGTAACAACAGGAAATTATGCATGATAATATACTAACCCTAAACCAAACCCTCATCCTAACCCTATAGTAAATACATGTTATTAATTCATATTCTCAGTACTTAGACAAGCATGCTGTGAAATAAAGTGTAACCTCTATTTTAATGTGTCCTTGATTCACTGCATTTACAAAAGGACACCATATATTTACCATACAGATAGGGTTTGCTTTGAGTGTTAGTTGCTGAAATTATCCATAATGTACTGTTATTACTACAATAAATGTGTAACAAGTGAAAGAAGGACACATTTAGTCACAACAAAATGTGACTACACTTCTAAATGTGTGGCACCCATCCAGTCAGCTGTATTTTCAAATGTATTGAGCTCTGTTCGTGGGAGAATCTTGGCTTTGAAACCCAGTCAAACTCTTCGTATTTTTTTCTAATTTGTTATAGACAGAAAGATTACATAGAGATGAAATTGTACAGTTGCTAAGTATTCTATAAAGTTCATGTTGTAACATGAAATTTAACTGGTTTTAAATTGAGTCCTAAAAATAAATAAAAATACGTAGCTGAGAGAAAGAGAAGAAACTATATTGTCGGAAGAAGCCTTAAGTCGCTTAAAAATATGCTTCATATCTTGACGTAACTTAAACTGGTTTTAAAAGTAATATGATAGAATTAAGGTACAAAAGTCAATCATAAGGATCGGATCAGGTACAGTATAAACAGAAGATGTATATTTTCATTCTTTACGTAATGTGCATGGGAGGGCAAAGCATGGGAAATGTAAAGAATATGCATTGGGCTAAAAAGACTAAAGACTACAAAGGAGATTTTTTTTTTTTTTTTTTTTTTTTTTTTTTTGCATTGTGAATTTAAGAAGCTCTTTGTTTTGTGAGTTATATAGCTGTGTTACAAACAGAAACACCTTTGCACTTGGTTTATTAATTTCTGATCAGGGCACAGGGAACCTCTAAAAGAGATATTAAAAGTTTCACCTTCATTTTTACAAGATTTACAGGAAAATGGACATTAGAAATGTCCTCTGATGCAAATTCCACTGGTCAGTTTTAAAAAATGCACAACCTTTTTACTTAATTAAATGTTTTCTCTGTTAAGTGTGCTTGTAATATTGATCCTCACAATGAATGTTACTTGGTTTGATATTTTGCTACAGGGATTAGTTTCTTATAGTTATGCATACCTTACAGTTATTACTTTGGAACGTGAGTAACAAGACACATTAAACACTTTTTGTTAATGTGTCTTTGTTACATGTCACATGTACTTACTATTATAATAACAACAATAAATGATGCATAATTATATGCAAGTAACCCTAGGCCAAGCCCTAACCCTGACCATATAATAATGTAGCTTATTAATATTATTCAGTACTTAAATGTATAATTACACTGTAACAAGGACAACTTAAAATAAAGTGTAACCTATCATACTGTAGTCACAATATATACAGCTAACTATATTTTCAGCTGTTTTTCCAATAATATATAAGTCAGGGTTGATTTAACATTCAGTTGCAAACATCACTGCAAGCATACCTTGTTTAATATAAGTATCTGTGCGCCATAATGCAGTGAAACATGTCTTCTTGTATTACTCTGCATGCATAAAAATAGTTATGCATTTTGCAGATTTCTCAGTTGGTTCATATGTTTAGTGATAGTTTAGCTCTCCACAAATGAGTGCAATGCACACTGACATCATACGATAGTGATGCTGAATAATGAGCCCCAGATGCACAGAATGCATCCTATGAACTACTGATGTGGAGAAGGAAATAGAGAAGCGAGAGAACATGCATTTAATGCAACAATGCAGTTAATGTCTCAGTGATTTAGTGGTGTACATGAATGTACGTGAATCTGAGGCCGCTGTGACGTATAATCTCATTCATTTTCCCTCCGTGGGAAACACACATCACCACCTGCTCTCGTATGCTATGCAAGCACAGTTATGATGAGGGATGGCATTCTCTCTGTGTGTTCGACTTCATCTGTGTGTATGTTTCTCAGTAGAGGTGAGTTTAAGACTCGCTCCGTCTCTCTCTCTCTCTCTCGGATGCAGTCATAAACACACACACACTGCAGTGTTGCGTCTCGGTGGTGATGTCATCCGGTCTGCTGCAGTACTTCTGCTCTTCTAGACGGGAGGAAAGCCGGGGTTGGGTGCTGACATGTTTTATTTATCTTTTTTCATAACATTATATGAGGTTTTATTAGCTGGTATGTTAACTATTATTTTCTTTTTCAGAGATTATTAATTGAAGTCTTTATAATCCTTTATAGAGGTATCAACAGGATGGCATAACTCTAATAAACGATAATGCTTGTTTTGTTCTAAATGACCTTTATGAAAGAAAATAACTAGTCTATGAGGAGGTTTAGATATCGGTGGACATTCATTCTTTATTTATGCTTTATTTTCCTTTTTGAAGCGTAAGGGTTCAAGACTGTGTTTGGTTGGTTCTCTTGGCATACAGTGTATGTTGTGTAGGTGTGGAGAAACCAGAGGCAAAGAATTAGGTGTGGTCTACACGACCATCTCCAGAGCCTTATCTGCTGCTAACACTCGCTCATGTACAGTGACCTCACATTTTACACATGGAGGGGACTCCCAAAAATGGTTCAGGGTTAAAAAATGCATTGCTGAAAAAGGTAATAAAAATCTAAACTGAAAAATCTAAACTGAAAAAAATTAAAAATAATAATAATAATATAATCAAAATCAAAGTCATGAAAACGTTTTCCTGAGTAACTGATAAAAAAATAAGGAAGTGTGACAGATTTTAGTCTTATTTACTTTTACTTTTATTTTTTAAATACCAAATTAGAAAAAAAAATTATACAGTATAAGACCTTTTTCAACTGTCTAAAATAGCATGTTGTTTAGGTAAAATAACAGAAAACAGAAAAAAATAGAAATGTTTAGAATACTTTATACAAATGTTTTGGGTATGGGTAAGATTTTATTTTTATTATTATTATTATTTTTTTAAGAAGCCTCTTAATAAAAAAATAGTATTATAAATTAAAATAACAGTTTTCTATATGAATATAATTTAAACTATATAAAATATTTAAATTATAAAGTAAAATGTAATTTATTCCTATGATCACAGCTGAATGTTCTTCAGTGTCACATGACCTTCAGAAATCATGAACATATGATGCTTTGCCCAATATTTTTGTGGAAACTGTAATGCATTTTATTATTCAGGATTCTTTGATGAATAGAAAGTTCAAAAGAGCAGCATTTAAGTGAAATATCCATCTTATGTAACATTATAAATGTGTTAACTCTCACTTTTGGTCAATTTAACTAGTCCTTGTTCAATAAAAGTGTTAATTTGTATAAAAGAAAGAAAGAAAGACAGAAAGCAAAAGCCTTGCCGACCCCAAACCGCTTCAGTGTAGTATTCTGACCCAGCCAGACAGATGAGGGAGAAAGATTGTGCTCCTAATTCTTAGGAGGTCACGAAGTCGTCCCCATGCCAACTCACACTTTTGTTGTTGTGCGTGTGTGTCCATGTACTTGTCTTGTGTATTTGATCAGTAGACCAGCCCTGCTGCTCGTGAAGGTGCACACACACACACACACACACACATTCCTTCTGCCGCCACCACAGCAACACACACACACACACACACACACACATACTGCAGCTCAGTCTCAAGGACGTGAAAATCTGTTCAAATTCACTTGAGCCACAGAAGCGATTGAATCCAGATGTGAGATTAAAATCTAAGGGAGTTGTTCTGGAATCATGCAAATGTGGACGTACTCCATATAAACTGGCTTTTTTTATAATTTGATCTTTGGCTGAAAGTGTGAAAGCCTCTTTCTTCACTTGAGTGTGTTTATCAGACAGAAGAAACCATGGAAGGGTTCATTTCTCACTCAATGAAGTATTTTAGGATTTAGGACTAACCCCAGTTACCAGCATATTTTATGATGAAAATTAAAGTATGTTAACCAAATATCTTACAGTAATAGGATTTTGCAGATGCAATGCTAATAAGAGAAAACACACACTGCTTCTAACGTTCAATAGTTAGATGAATGTCATAAGGTTAGGAAGGGCACTTTTCTATCTTTGTGTCTGACTGCTTTGGTTTTGGTTTTGTTGAGAATCATTTGATAGTTTTAATGGAGTACAAACTATGAATGAACTTTTCCCAGTCTTTTAACTGCTGCTCTGATCCTTTTTACTCTTTTCTTTTGCAGTATGTCTGTTCTTTGAGATAATCTGAATGTTTGTGCACCTAAGGTCGACAAAATATACAGTATGTGTACATTCATCTTTCTCACACAGGAAAAAAATAATAATAATAATAACAAAGACAGCATGTTATCTTTATACCCCTGTGTGTGCGTGGTAAATATGTATTTGTGTATGCATCTAATGTTGAAAACCTGTTTTCATTTACAGTGTTTTCTGCTGTTGCACCATTTTGTTACGGTTGTTGTTGTTCTTGTACTTCAACATCAATCTTAAAAGAAAAAAAAAAAGGTTGTTAACCAGTTGTTTTGTCACATTTGTTGTCTTATTTAACACTCCTCACATGTTAGATTCGATGACGTCATGGAAATACAGGTGGCTGGCAAAAAGCATAAAGTTTTCACAATGCAATTAAACCATTAACATGTTAACTCTTTTAAACTCTACCCTCCTGTATTACTCCCTGTATGTTTTTCTCAGACTGATGCTGGCACCAGTTTCCTCCGTGCAGCTCGCTCAGGTAACCTGGAGAAGGCTCTGGACCACATCAAGAATGGCATCGACATCAACACAGCCAATCAGGTGAGACCTCCTCAGATGTCTGATTCACTGTCTGACTGAGTCACAGCCAGGTCAATCTTCTTGCTCGATCTTGAGGGACGCTCTAGAAGACAAAGTGTGAAAGATGTGTGATCTCTAGAGGATAAATCTAGAGCACAGAGGGTCACACACACACTCCATTATTTCCATGATGTGTCATCAGTCCTTAAACTCATAAAAATAAAGCTTCCAAAAGAGGTTTTCTTTTGCAGCAATGCCATAGAAGAACCATTTTTGGTTTCTCAAACCTCCATACAGTATTGGATAGAGTAAGCTGACTAGCCTTGCCTTGAGAGTTGTTGTGTGGTTGGGTGCACCAATAATGTTTGTAAAACCCCACATTTGAAATTCATGGCTACCTGCCTTCATCACCAATAGCTTGCTGTTGTGGAAATATCATGAATTACTAAAACTAAGCCAAGCTAGTTGCATGGCTGTACAGAAAAGTGCACCCAGTAAAGATGTTTACTTTCGAATACGAAGTAAAATGATTATCTGGCTCACCTGGTGTCTCGATGAGGTACGAGTAAATGTCCCGGTAAGACTCTGGCCACTGGCTGGGGTTGTTACACCAATTTGACACTTGGAGAATGAAGGGACGTGTTTTTAAATTGACCAAATTAAGTTTATGGATATATCTTTCACGCTCTGTGGCAGGCAGGCTGGACATATCATTACTTGACATGTTTAGTTTTAGGGTTTTTCAAGATATTCACACCTGCCGGTTGTGTACGAACGGTGGTTTTTGCCGCTTTTTTGTATGGAAGTCTATGGGAAATCTAGTTTATTTTCCCCTAAAAAGGGGCGGTAACCAAATTGACAGTTACGTTTCCGGATGTGCCGGTTGTCATGAAAAGCCTTGGTATTGAATGCTATTCCCAGCCAAGCCTTGAGAGGCTTTCAGTGTCTTTAGAAAGCTACAGTATACCTGGGTAATGAAGATCAGGAGAGTAGCTAAGTGTTCAGATTTCATAATTATGTCCGTCCGGTTCAACTCAAATTGCTTGCAGTGCCGTCCAAGGGTGTGTGTGTCCACGGTGTGAGTTTGGAGTCTTTTCACCTGATATTTGTGCTAAACTAGCTTCTTTACATTGGTGGACCTGACTGGAAATACATTTCTGTTTCCATGTCTGAATTGCGCACAGATTTAATGTGTTTTTAAATTGCCTGCTTGTACACTGACGTGTCGATGCCCTTTGATTACTGCATGAGTTGTGAGCGATGACTTCAGCGCTTTGCTCCATTTAGTCATCATACTGAAGCTAACGTGTGAGCAGGTCTACTGAACCTTGAGCTAGCACACACGTAGGCTATTATTTAATAATATCCTATTTATTATTTGATTGTTTAAACAATAAATGTGCTTTAGTTGAAATGGTTTTCTGTCTTGAATTTTATCTCTCAAAATAATGGATGTCACTAAATGTGGAGATTAGCAGACATAAGTTACTTCAACCTCTTATTTACACTGAGGTGAACATAAAGCTGTGCGGTTTATATTGGCCTGTTTATAATAGTATATAATACATATTTTAAAATGGTATTGCATACATGTTGCTAAAATAATAATGATCCATTTCAGTTGTTTGTGTGTTTTTTCTTTTCATTAACAGTTCCCACTCGCTGTAGTGGAGCATTTATGAAATACTGACTTATTATTTCTTTCAGTATTAAACATGTTTGCAAAAGCTGTATGGCAGAAGTCAAAAACAATTTATACATTGAATTTTTAATCGATTTCTTTTCGGAGTTTATCAATAAATAAATAAATAAATGAAAACAGTAGGTAATTCATGGGGGTATTTCTACACGGGTGGTGAGAGAAAAACACAGACGTTCTGGATTCGGACGGCAATAAAATCACAAACTAACCAATGTAAATTTTGAGAATAGCTTACATCGCCAAGAGAAACAATTACATCCTAATCAGGCTTTACTTGACAAAATTGTATAAGAAAAAAAGACTTTATTTTTGTGAATATAACTGAAATATGTTTTTTAACCTCTAATGTTTCACTGTATACACACATAATAAATTAAAGGTACATTTATTGATTTGTATACCAATTACGAAAGTGTTTTTGTATGAATATTTGTGTTTGCTTGGATTAGAATACAGCATTCTACTTACTGTATAATGACAAAAATATGAATAATGTGAAAAATATTATATAATGCATTATTCAATGTACTCTACCACAGTGTTTCTATTATATTATTTTTAGTATCACAATACTATACTATTATAGTTTTATTAATATTTTGAATTAGCTTCTGTTTTTATATTTTCAGTTTTCATGTTTTTGACTTTGTTATTGCATTATTATTATTATTATTATTATTATTATTATTATTAAATATTACTGTTTAGGCTTAATTTCAATTTACTTTAAAAAATGTCAGATTAATTTTTTTTTTTTTTTTAATTTTAGATTAGTTTTAGTCTCTAGTTTCATTTAGTTTTTTCACCTAATATTTGTATTTGATTTGATTTCAGCTGCACATACAGAGAGAGCAGTGGCTGTTCTGTCTGTATTGATTCCATCACAGGAGACTATAGCGAGTGAAATGAGACGTACTGTAAATGTCTATTAACATTTACAGACTGGTGAAAAACACAGTTTCCGGTGACGTCAGGGTCTTACTGTATGTATTTGATTGGTGTATAAGGTGTGCAAACGTTTGTTCTGCAGACGCAGCTTTAGAACTGTTGAGTATTTCTTCTTCATCCATCCATTCGTGTCTTTCTTTGAGTCACTCTGAGATGAGGTGAGTGGTCTCTACACTCAGAGGGGATAATATCAGCAATGTGAGAAAGGTCCAACCTCACATGTCCTGTGAGGCTGAAGGAAGGCTGTGTGAGGTTAGACCTATCCCACATGGCCCGTATTCTTCCCAGCAGAGAGACCACCGGCCTGCCATCCACCTTAATCACCCCATCATCATCATCATCATCAGTTGATGTTATTTGACAGTGCTCTGTGTCTTTTGTGAAAGTGAGTTTTCTCTGCTGTCTCTTTCCCTTCACAGAATGGACTCAACGGGCTGCACTTGGCCTCGAAGGAAGGCCATGTTAAAATGGTGCTGGAGCTACTGCACCACGGCATTGTTCTAGAGACCACCACAAAGGTAAGACTTAGAGCTCGAGTAAAAGTAATTAAACGTTAACAGAAGTATAGAGTGAATGTCTTTGCATTTGATGCTAGAGCTTTTAGCAGAACTTCATTTTTCACTTTTGAATCACAAGTTACTTTGAACACATTCAAATATATTTAGATAAATATTGCATTTTTTGGGGGGAAATGTTTTGTTTGAAAAGTGTGCTTGTGCTGTTTTTAGACATCTTACACATTTTACAACCTCCAAACTTGTACCTTAAAAAAAAACAAACAAAAAAAACATTGTATATGCTTTAGAATTCGTTTAAAAATAGTACTTATCATTAAATAATATACTTTAAAAGAATATACTGAAGTCTGAACATAATGTGATTTTTTGAGTTTTGGGCATTTAAGTGCTTGCTAGTTTATAGTTTAAATGTAAATGTAAATGTTGTTTTTTTACCTGCTTAAGTAGGACATTATATCTTAATATGTATTTTCATATTTAGTTCTGTTGACTTTGAATTATGTTTAAAGTGTGCTGCCAAGCATTTATGGCCAGCTATACTTTAATGCCATTTCTGTTGAAGCTTGCACGTCTTTCAGTATCTTTGTGAGAATGAAGTTGCAATTTAGTGCATTAAAAAAAGATGAACTTTAAATGTCATATTTAATAATATGTTAACCAGCACATCAAAATAAGTGTACAGTACTTCTTTAGAGTGCAGCAAGATTATTAAAAGAATTATTGAAGAATACTTAACAAATGTTTTAACGCCAATGCATTAGACATTTCTTTCTTTTCTGAACTGTTGGCGTGTATATGGCTAATCATTCAGTGTTTGTGTGTAGAGAGTTTTGAAAGAAGTGTTGAAGAAGTTGCAAGAGATGTGTTATTTTGCATGTTTTGTGTGTACAGGTGAGAGAAAAGGAGCCATACAGTAGCTTCAGAAACTGTGTATGAGCACATTTAAAAAAAAAAAAAATGCAAGTTACAATGTAATCTGCAAGTACATTTTTAGAAAAGCAAATATGTGTTTGTCATTGGAAGTAAACTTGTGCATATTTCATACAATCCAGTGCTCAAGGGATTGCTTGATTTTCAAACCAATGCATGTGATTAGAAAAAAGCAAAAAACATTGACCGTGTCATTAAATAAGATATTTCTCTTGTAGAAAGGAAACACTGCCCTTCACATAGCTGCGTTAGCTGGACAGGAGCAGGTGGTCACCGAGCTGGTGAACTATGGAGCCAATGTCAACGCTCAGTCTCAGGTGAACTACTGTGTAACTGTATAATCTCACCTAATGTTGACCTAAAACACATTATATAATAGGGGTTTCTGTCTTTTCTTCTCCCCAGTTGGATGTTTTGTAGTTCATTTGCACAGTTGAGTGTTTTTAAATGTATGCAGCATTGCTGTCCGAACTCAAATCTGTCTGCCTGTATTGTCATCTGTGTATTTGTGTGCTTGTTAGTTTGGTATTGTATCTGCATATGGGTGTTTGTGTCTGTCTGTAACAGAAGGGCTTCACTCCTCTCTACATGGCTGCACAAGAGAATCACCTGGAGGTTGTGAAGTTTCTCCTGGATAATGGAGCCAATCAGACCATTCCAACCGAGGTAATGCTGCGCTCGGGGAATAAAGCAGCACACTTTAGCATCACTATAAAAAGAGTATGTATTTTTGGAATAATATACTTTAAAAGAATACTCTGATGGGATAGTTCACTCAAAAATGAAATTCTGCCGTCATTTACTCATCCTTCCAAACTTGTACGGGTTTCTTTCTTTTGTTGAACACAAAAGGAGATATTTTGTAATATTTGAAAACCAATCAGTTAACCAAATGTAATGTTTTTGGACACTTTAATGCATGTTAATTGCAATTAAATGAAAATATTCAATTTATATTAGATGCAATTATCTGAATTTAAGATACATTTTTTTATTTTATTTTCATTTTACCCACTTAGGAATATCTTTACCTGTCATGATTAATCATATTCATAATTACTGTATTGTATGGCATGCATGTAAATATATTTGTATTTACACATTTGCAATGATAAAATTACAATTTAGTACATTTATTAACTTTTGAATCATATATTAATATTATATTGAATAGCACTGCATTTAAACTTATAATCAAGTTACTTCAATTTGTTGTGACATGATTTCAAGTACAGTACTTGAACATTAACCTTAAGATATGAAGTACACAACAAGTGCACATTCAGTACAATTAAGCGTGCTTACTTGGGTCAGATCAAAGGAAACTTTCAGCATGTTAAGCCAACAGGGGATGCACACTTCACCTTAACCTGCCATTTCCAATCAGGTTATTGAGAGAAATATGGGTGTTCATGTAAAATTCTGAAAATGTGTTTGTCTTTCTGGCAGGATGGCTTTACCCCTCTTGCTGTGGCTCTTCAGCAGGGCCATGAGAATATTGTGGCCCTGCTCATCAACCACGGTACCAAGGGCAAGGTCCGCCTTCCTGCACTGCATATCGCTGCCCGAAACGATGACACCAGAACTGCCGCTGTGCTTTTACAGAATGACCCAAATCCTGATGTCTTGAGCAAGGTTTGTGTAACCGGATGGAAAACCTCTTTCCTTGCTCTTTTTCTATTCAGCTGGACATTTAGTAATGTATAATAACAAATAATATAAATCTATTTAAGCACTCTATAGTTAAAAAATTTGGGGTCAGTAGTATTTTATTTTATTTTATTTTATTTTATTTTTAATCAGAATTTTTATTCAGAAAGGTTACCAAAAACAAGTGTACTTTAAGTATACTTCAAGTTTATTTTATTAAGTATTTTATTTTATAAAGTATACTTAAATAAATAATACTTTATGTAGTAAGTATACAAATATCAGTCTACAAATAATATACTTGTAAGTGTACTATTCAATACTCCTTGGAACTAAATGGGCCCACTTTCTAGCATATAAAAGTATAATTTTAAGTATACTTCAAGTGTAACAGTAGTAAACTTTAACCAGTTTACATCTATGATTTTAGTTTGTAATGCAACTTTACTAAAAGTGAACTTATAGGTGTACTGATAGTTTACTAACTAAATACTTGTAACATTATTAGTACACTTTGAATTATAATAATTTTATACTTTAAGTATACTTTTTCTTTAAATTAACATAATATTTTAAGAATACTACTATGTTCCTATTTAAGTATTCATTTGTATATGTTTTGTTATATGAATATCTAAACATTAAAAGAAAGAACAGGGTATCTTCTTCTAAACATACACATTTTATTCTAGCGTCATGTATTCTTTTTTAGAAACACATGAATGTGGGTAAGTTTCATAAATGCAAAACAAAGGAATAAATAAACAACATTTTGAACAAAAAAACTATGAATTGGATTCAGAATGATAATCAAAATCATTATTTTTTTTTTAATTTTTTTTTAAAATATAGATGGAGTCAACATTTTATTCCATAACGTTACACAGTTCCGATGTTGTTTTATGTCTGGTGGTGTTACATTACATGCGGAAGCATCTGTTGTTTGTTTCTTCTTGGCTTGTTTCTGTACAGAAGATGTGTAATAGCGCCCCCTACCTTATAACAATGAAAACATGAATTCCCAGAGCACAAGAAGCTTTAGCGCAAACATATTTAAGTATTGGTCAAGCATACTTGAATGTCATTTTAAGCAAATTTCTGAGAAGCACATAAAAAGTAAACACAGTATACTTACCTATTTTTAGTTTAAAAGAAGTATACTAATAGCACACTTGATAAACTTCTTTTTCATTAAGGATATTAAAGCAACTGTATGTAGTTTTGTTTATTTTCACCCCTTACAGTTAAGTCATAATCAAGTTATATTTTACAATATAATAAAATAGACCACAATCATTCCAAGTGGTAATAATATTTCATAATACTATTACAGTATTTTTAATCAAATAAATGCATCTTTGGCAAGCAGAAAAGACTCCTTTCTTACTGACCCCAAACTTTTAAACAGTAGTGAATACGGTTGATTAATTTTTGCAATGATAATGAAGCAGTGAGAATAACAACTATATTGTACTTAGACAAGGCAAAGTGTGCTGGTTGCTAACTCAGTTTCCCATGATCCTCTGCAGACAGGCTTCACGTCGCTCCATATCGCAGCCCACTATGAAAACCTGAATGTTGCCCAGCTTCTTCTGAACAGAGGAGCTGATGTGAACTTCACACCCAAGGTCTGTCTCTTAAATATTTCTACAGTGGTCCCCTGTCAGTTCACACCTGTGTTCAAACCAGTGTGGCTTTCTTTCAGAATGGGATCACACCTCTTCATATTGCATCCAGGAGAGGAAATGTCATCATGGTCAGACTTCTGCTGGACCGAGGAGCTAAGATTGACGCCAAGACAAAAGTAAGTTAAAAAAGCTACAATTCTAAACTTTAATGACAGGGAATGTGTATGACATCTGTTCTTCTTCTTTCCTCTTCTAACACAGGATGAGTTGACTCCTCTTCACTGTGCTGCCAGAAATGGTCATGTGAGAATAATCGAGATCCTTCTGGACCAAGGAGCTCCAATACATGCCAAGACCAAGGTAGGGGTGCACCCAAATTACATACAGCCATAAAAACAGTTGACATGGAGACCTTCAGATTTTCTTTTATTTCATCTGCCACAAATGAGTAGATGCATAGTTGCAAAAAGAGGCATTGGCAATGTGAAGAAGAATTTGATAGTGTATTTATCTCTGTGATTTGGTTCACTCAGGTCAATGACATGAACAATGGTCAAGCTGTTGTTATTATGAGGTTATGATGTACAGTAAGACCCCCCCCCAAAGGCTTTGATTTGTATGTTTTATGAAATGTTTATCTTTTAAAAAGTAATGTTTCAAATTAGACAAACTCTTAAATGTGTCAAATATCTTGACTAAATATTTGCTATGAAGATCAAAAGTCTTAAAATGTTCTTATTATCGACACAGTGTTTCTCAATACAGTGTGTCAGCAGTGCAAATGTAATCAAATGCTTTAATTAAAAACATGAATCCACTCAAAAAGAAAAAGAGAAAAAAAAAGATTGAATAACACATTTGGATTACACAGGTGTATTAATAAACTCAATGTAATGCATATTTTTCAGTCACAGAGTCATAAAGGAAACAGGTAAGAAACTGAGTCGGTATAAATATGTTTTAAATTTATTCAGTTGTATGAACATGGTTAAAATATTTCTAGCTGTGAAATTAATTAAAATAATTGATTGAAAATGTAAAACCTGGTTAATGCAAATAAAAACACTCAGTTTATTAGTACTTTAACAAAAATACGACCTGTTTCATTTATGCATGATTGACAAATATGCATTACATTAGGTTTATTAGTTTTGCTTATTTTAAACTAAATGGATGGAGACTTTATATGCAATTCAAATAAAACAATGCATACATCTTAAATGTAGTAATACATTCAATAACCTTAAAAAAACAAAAAGGTTGCGTAAGACGAAACGTGTAATACAAATGAAGAGTTGAAATAGAAAGAAAGAAATTGCCATTGGCAGCTCTAAATGTTCCCTTATGTTCACTGCACAGAATGGCCTGTCTCCAATACACATGGCAGCCCAGGGTGATCATCTGGACTGTATCAGACAGCTGTTACAGTACAATGCCGAGATTGATGACATCACTCTAGACCACCTGACCCCACTGCATGTGGCAGCACACTGTGGACATCATCGCATGGCCAAGGTTCTCCTGGATAAAGGAGCCAAGCCAAACACCCGTGCTCTGGTTCGTACACACGGGACACAACTAATGCACATGATAATGTATACCCTGCTGTTCTGAAACGTCCAGAATCTGTTCACTTACATAGAAATATCTCTCCACTCACGACATGCATAGAATGGCTTCACACCGCTCCACATTGCCTGTAAGAAGAACCACGTGCGTGTAATGGACCTGCTGTTAAAGCATTCTGCATCCCTGGAGGCTGTAACAGAGGTGAGACACAGGATCATTTCATTGTATAATACAAATAACATGGAAAAAGGACGCTTAAGACAGGACACAAGAAACCAGTTCACAATCAAAGTGTCCCAAAACATAAAAGAGATGCAGTGCTCATTTAACAGAATGGGAATCCATTTCAATAAAAAAAATAAGACAATGATAATCAGATTCACAAGATTTGGTGAAATGTAGCATTGCATCACTTGCTCATCAATGGATGCTCTGCAGTGAATGGGTGCCGTCAGAATGAGAGTCCAAACAGCTGATAAAAACATCACAATAATCCACAAGTAATCCACAGCACCAGTCCATCAGTTAACATCTGGAGCAGAAAAAAATCCAACATTAAGACATTTTAACTTCACCTAAAATATGAGACATCTACATATTATTGTTTCCCCTGAATAAGGAGAGTAATATCCACAGATCAAGCACCATTTACAAGCCAAAACAGCTCTTAACAAACATGTCAGTGGATTTTGATGTGAGAGCGACTAAGTTAATTGATGAACTGGACTGGATGTGGATCAAATTTGATCAGATTTTCCTTTAATTATCATAAACGGTTTGATTAGAGCAGGGTCTAGTACAGAGATCGGTGAAAGCATTTGATGCTGCCATATTTCTCTGTGTCTGTATGCTCTCTGTCCAACAGTCAGGATTGACCCCGCTGCATGTGTCCTCCTTCATGGGTCATCTGAATATAGTGAAGATACTGATGCAAAAAGGAGCTTCACCACATGCCTCAAACGTGGTGAGCAATATCAGCAGCTAAATCTACACTGAAGTATGTCACAGTGAGGCCACGTACACATGGAGCTTCACTTCTGAAAGCAAAGTGATCGCAGGTTACCTCTAGGTGATTTGAGATGTCTTGACTGTTCAGTATGTGATCATGTTCCTGTACATTAACGTGTATTTGTAGAAAGTGGAAACACCTCTGCACATGGCGTCTCGAGCGGGTCACTGTGAAGTTGCTGAGTTCCTGTTGCAAAACGCAGCCCCAGTGGACGCCAAAGCCAAGGTGCGTTTCATGTTATGCTAATATTTTGATGTATTTCAGGTTATGACCTTTAGTTACATTTTGGGTTGGTTTAGTTTCTTCTTGGCTTGTTTCTGTACAGAAGATGTGTAATAGCGCCCCCTACCTTATAACAATGAAAACATGATTGCCCAACGCACAAGTAGCTTAAGCGCAAACATATATAGACTTTTTCTAAGTATTGGTCAAGCATACTTGAATGTCATTTTAAGCAAATTTCTGAGAAGTACATAAAAAGTAGACAAAGTATACTTACCTATATTTAGTTTAAAAGAAGTATATTAATAATAAACTTCTTTTTCATAAGGGATATTAAAGACCTTTGATTACATTTTGTGTTGGTTTAGTTTAATTTTTTTTGTATTTTGGGTTTTTATGCTTTTAAAAAAATGTTTTAATTGAGGCTTAGCTGAGGATAATAAGAAACTGTGTTATTTAAACAATATAATAGTTTACTGAAAAAAGTGGAATGACGGTTTATTTAAAAAGCATCGAAAAATAATGGAAAATCATGGTTTCCATGCAAGCTATTTTGTTCAGTTTGTCCAAAAGCAAATAACACTCTCTATAGAGTATAAACAATTAAAACAAACAGTTTTGTTTTTAAATTGTAATTAACAAAATTTTTTGTTTCCTGATTTCATATTATAGCTAATTATAAGCTTTTGTTTATGGTCAAATGAAGTTGTACGAAGCCAAACAAAAGAACTACTATACTGACCTTCATTAAATAACATTTTGGCTTATGTCTAAAGAAAATATATTAAATACTGTATGGTATAAGGTCTTTATAAAAAATAATAAAAACAATTATTTTATTTTTTTATCAATGTTTTTGTCATTGGGGAAATAAAATGTTTGATTGCTATTAAATTGTGATATTTATGGGTTTGTGCCAACTCAGAAATATCATTTTAGAAAAACAAATAAATTTGTCTGTATCAAGTGTTTTTTTTTTTTTGTTTGTTTTTTATATAAGTTGGTCAATAGTGTAATTTGTTTCAGTGCCACTGTTATTTGTTAAAAAAGCATCACTTATGGAAAGCGTGATATCAACCTTCATCTCCATCAGGATGACCAGACGCCGCTACACTGTGCCGCCCGCATGGGCCACAACGAGATGGTGAAGCTGCTGTTGGAGCACAAGGCAAACCCCAACTCCACCACAACAGCAGGACACACTCCACTGCACATCGCCTCCCGTGAGGGACACACACAGACTGCCAGCATCCTACTGGACATGAACGCCCAGCTCACCAAAATGACCAAGGTACGGTGACCAAGACCAAGATCACCAGCCTGTTGTATTCAAATGGTTAACTGTATAAATCTCTCTCTTGAAACCTCAATGCTGTTTAATTGGTGCCATGCAGAAAGGCTTCACTCCTCTTCATGTAGCAGCCAAATACGGGAAGGTGGATCTAGCAGTGCTGCTTTTGGAGAGAGGAGCCAACCCAAATGCTGCAGGCAAAGTATGAATCAGCTGTATTTATGTTTTTATAGAATGTTATTCTGTTTGATGAGACCATGTGTCGACATATGATTAAACAGACACAACCAATTAATTGAAATTAAGTCAGCAACTGCAATCTAATTACAATTTAACATGTAACCCATTACTATACATGCTTCAAAACAACATCTTAAAATGTCCAGATGATCAGTCACTACCCTTGTGAAAAAGTACACTTTAACATACTTTTAAAAGAGTACTTCTTATGGAAATAATACTTAAGAGTGAAATGAATGTAGTTTTAAGACACTTAATTCATTGTTAATTTCACTGAAATGAAAATGTATTAAAGGGGGGGTGAAATGCTCGTTTTCACTCAATATCCTGTTAATCTTGAGTACCTATAGAGTAGTACTGCATCCTTCATAACTCCAAAAAGTCTTTATTTTTATTATATTTATAAGAGAAAGATAGTACCGATTTTTCCCGGAAAAACACGAGCGCCTAGAGGCGTGACGTGTGGGCGGAGCTAAAGAATCACGAGCGGCAGTAGGCTTTTGCGTTGAGAGCGTCTGGAAGCTGTGACACAGATCCAGAGGCTGAAATTTAACAAGAGAAGCATCAGCAAAGGCTTCTCTATGTGGTATGTACTGAAACTGTATATATTTGCTTAGCGGTTTTGGAAAATGACTAAGTTCCACTTTATGTCGTCTTTTTTTTTTTTTTTTTTTTTAAGCTGTAACGTTACATGTGGAAAGTGCAGTTTGATGACAACATCGCATGTTGTTTACTTGATGTGCTTACACGCTGATAGCTAAGTTAACAACACAGAGATATTTGAAGCAGTTTTACTCACCGCATGTGGTTCCAACACACAATCGTGACCCTTTTCCGTTGGGACTGCATTATCCTTAAGAAATAAACGATGTGCAATCCGAAATGCAGGGAACAAACAAAAACACTTGCACAACTCCGTTGATGCTCTGTAAAAATAAACTCCATCCACTGGTCCCTTAATGCTGTTTCTCTTTTGGTAATCTGTGCAGGGTTGTCTTGCCCTGGCAACCAAAAACACACTTCTTTTGTGACTTTTCGCGACGCTCTCGCTCTGATCAGGCTGTGCTCCGCTCCATCTAACGTCACACAGAGTCATACTCGAAAAAAACTTTCCGAAACTTGTGACAAACCGGAAGAGGTTTTTTTGGAACAAAAATACTCCTTCAAACGTACAACTTAATTTTTGAAACTTTGTCCATGTTTAGCATGGGAATCCAACTCTTTAACAGTGTAAAAAACTCAGTATGCATGAAATAGTATTTCACCCCCCCTTTAAAGTTAAATATTATATTACGTGCAATCTAGTAATTACCTCTATTGTCTTTGAACTGTGATTAAAGTGTACTTCTGATTGTACTGACAAATATTTATGGTGCATATTAAATATTATTCTATATAAAATATTACAAATATCATATTAAAATATAAATAAATATAAAAATGCATAATAAATAATCTATATTTTTTATTTTTATAGAATATATAATACATTTAATTAAATAAATTATAAAATATAAAAATACAAATATTAAAAATATTTGGAAAATACTAGTATTAAATATTTGTAATTATGCATTTATAATAATGGAGTTGCAATTTACTACATTTAATATTAATGTAATATTACTACTACAGTAAAAAAAAAAAATGCTATCACATATTACAGTAAAATTTCTGTAATTTTAAATATTACCCAACAGGTCAAAATAAGTGTCCTTCTTTAAAGCACAACAAAAGATTATTAAAACTCACCTCAAAAATCTGTTTAAGTGTGTTAATAACCAGTCATGAAAGTGTCTGTCTGTAAATACTCTTAAGTTGCTTTTTTATATCATTTAATATATTACCTAAAAGTGCATTTTTTTAAATATACAGTACAACACAAGTGCACATTCAGTCCCATCAAACGCTTATGTTTTACAAGGGTTGTAGTATTGTTTCATCTGGTATGACTGATGACAGTGAAGTAAGATGTCTTCTCCTCTGTAGGCTGGACTCACTCCGCTGCATGTGGCCATCCATCATAACAACCTGGACGTGGTCAATCTCTTGCTCAGTAAAGGAGGCTCACCACACAGTACGGCTCGGGTATGACACTGTTTATCGCCTTGCTCAACACACTGTTGTTCCATCCACAAAGTGCATTAACCCATTGCTCTGCTGTGTGTTCTCCACAGAATGGCTATGCTCCGCTGCACATTGCTTCCAAACAGAACCAGGTGGAGGCAGCGAGCAGCTTACTGCAGCACGGAGCTTCTGCCAATGCTGAGTCATTGCAAGGGGTCACACCGCTACACCTAGCCTCCCAGGAGGGCCAAGCAGACATGGTGCTGCTGCTTATCTCAAAACAAGCCAATGTCAATCTGGGCAACAAGGTTAGATTACTGCACTTCAGCTTTTGCATCCTTTTTTAAAAAGTTTTCCCTCTTCCAGAAGCATTTTCACTAATGAAAAGAGCTATTTTTCCTCACTGCTTTTTCCTTGAATACTGTACACCTGTCGAAGAAAATTCATTTAAAAACTAGATGTGAGAACATCACACATCAGTATGCGGATATTACAATGATGTCATACAAAATACACAACAGTAAGGTTGTATTTTTAACGTTAATTTGTGTATTTGTATTCATCTTAATACAGCATTATGCAATATATGCAGCACTTACATGCATTTCTTAACATTAATATCTTAAAGTTCATTATTTACCACAAACTAAAAATAAACAACATCTGTTTAGAGTTCATTTTTGTTAATGTTAACATTTAATAATTTATTTATTATTATTATTATTTTTTTTTACATTTGTTAAGGCATTTAAGGCATTTGTTAAGATGAACAAGCAAGAGCACCTCTTTTCAAGCTGAACATGTTTACCTGTTTACATTTATCTCTCAACATTATACACACACACACACACACACACACACACGTTTGTTTTTGTGAAAAGTGTGTTCATCCCATAGGTGTAATGGTTTTTATTCTGTACAAACTGTATATTCTATGTCCCTTCTCCAACCCTACACCTAACCCTAACCCTCACAGGAAACTTTGTGCATTTTTACTTTCTCAAAAAACTCATTCTGTATGATTTATAAGCGTTTAGAAAAATGGGGACATGGCTTATGTCCTCATAAGTCACCCTCTCCTTGTAATACCTGTGTCATACCCATGTCATTATACAGAGTTGTGTCCTGATATGACACACACACACACACACACACACACACACACACACACATGGTGAATAGTGGATATAATGGCCTGATGTCTTGTCGGTCCTCAGAGTGGTCTGACTCCTCTTCACCTCGTGGCTCAGGAGGGGCATGTTGGCATTGCTGATATACTAGTGAAACACGGGGCGTCCGTCTACGCTGCCACACGGGTGAAGACTCACATCTCTCACAGTGCAATGTGTTGCTTTTCTACATAATGAGTCATATTATAATTGATAATGATGAATATGACTGCCATTGTTGATTTCTCTTCAGATGGGTTACACTCCGCTCCATGTAGCTTGTCATTACGGCAATGTCAAGATGGTTAAATTCCTCTTACAGCAACAGGCCAATGTAGACTGCAAGACCAGGGTAAATGAAATAATACCTTTGCTTTGATCAGCTTTGTAAATGGTATCGGTTTTCAAACTTTCATCTTTGTCTGAAATCTTCTGCCTTGGATTCTAAGAATAGGAATAGAATCAATTAGTTGATATTTGTGTACAGTCTGTGACTATGTAAGATCTGAAACTCTTTGTCTCAGAAGAAAAATGTGAGGAGCAAAGTGTTGATTTGATGTCTGACTCTGTATCTGTCCTGTTTTTGGGACTATTAGATGGGGTACACCCCGCTACATCAGGCTGCTCAGCAGGGCCATACGGACATTGTGACACTTCTCCTGAAACACGGCGCCCAGCCGAATGAAATGACGACTGTAAGAGCCTGGCCTCTTTTAACTGATTGCCATCGTTTTAAAATATTGTCAAATGAACATTTCCGTCTCCTACAGAATGGAACATCAGCTCTGGCCATCGCAAAGCGTCTTGGATACATCTCAGTCATTGATGTGCTCAAACTGGTCACCGAAGACACCGTTACAATGGTGAGTTACAGCTGCTCATGCTATGACTGCGATAAACGACATGAAGACTGAATGTATGGAGCCACGTCTTCTAATAATCTTTTTCCTGTAAGACCACCACTGAAAAACATCGCATGAGTTTCCCGGAGACAGTTGATGAGATCCTGGATGTGTCTGAAGATGAAGGTAAATCCAGCTCTTTGTTTTAGAGGTTTAGCTTTATTTCCATTTGGAAAAACAAGATATAGAATCATTTCTTTACATGAGCGGGCATTTAAAGAGCATCCTGCTCTTGGTTTTCTAGGAATTGCACAGCTAACATTAGGTATGAATTTCCCTCTTTCTTCTTCTTTGTGTGACGGCCATTGTCAGTGACTTCATTGCAAACACACACACACACACACACAAACACATTGTCATTCCCTGGTGCACTTTTGAAATTATGATGGATGTGACATTAGCATGTGTGCACTGACGTTGATAAGCCTGCTTTTATTCCTGAAGGTATCTAACTGTTGCAAAACACTTAATACTCACACTAACCTGCTACATTTCCTTTTGTTTTTTTGTTTTTTGTTCTAAAGCGGCACAGATTAAGTTCTCTCACCGTTATCTTGCACTATGGTATACATGTGAACTTGCAAACTTGTGTGATTAAAATTCCAGTTTGCCAGGAACAAAAATAGGTGGTTCATGATCAATATTAGAAAAAAAAAAGAAAAGATTTTAAATATGTAGTGTGTTTGTTTTATTGTCTGGTAACTCTAGTTACTTGCATGATTCGTTAAGACATACAGAGAATATCTTAAATGAAATGTGTTTTTCTGTCCCCACTGTACCCAATACGTTGTGAGAAACAAGTTTCACTACAGATATAGACCCTTAAAGTGTTTTCTTGTGCAGTTTTGTTAATGAAATAAATGTACAAGTTAAAAATACTGATTAAGAACTTAAGAACTTAATTTCTTCAGAATTATGACTTGCAAAATCGGTGATGTTCAAAGTGTCTCACCTTTTTTAAAGGTGTGTTGTAGAATCAATGCATCATATAAAATCAGAGAGCACTGTATTTCAGCTCCTGGTGTAATTACAGATATTACAGGTGTGTTTATGTCCTGAAAATGTTTCATATTCATCATCGACTCTCTCGAGGATGTGCATCACTTGGCTGCCTCGTGCAAATCCAATGCTAAACTGAAGTTTCATCTTTCAGTATATACAGTTTGAGTATATACTGTGCATTTGCCATAAAGTATATGCGTTATTTATACTACACACACACACATACCATCTATATGCATATATATATACATGTAGGTACTTTAAATTCCCATTAAAGCCTGCTTGACCTATTTTTTTTATTTTTTTTATTTTTTTTTTATTTTTTTTTTTTTATGCATGTGTGTTGATGAAAAAAAAAAAAAAAAAAAATTCTGCGTCACCAGTTATGTTGTGTTTGTTTGCCAAACAACTTCCCAAGAGGATGATTTATAAAAAGACCTTAATAGACACAATTAAAATGAATGGCATTTTTAAAATAATAACAAGAACATTTCTGCAGTATGTCCATCACAAATCTTTCCCTTTGCTTCATGCTCATTCACAGGAAATAGTGATCTGATTGCATCACTCCATTACCTTTCAAAAAAAAGTATTGTGGCAGTACCATGGTACAGTGATGGTTATACCATGGTACTGATTGATTACCGTGGTGTTTAGTACTCAGGTACTTCAAAAAGGACAGTGTTAGTACCATGGTACTTCTTTGTTACTGTCATCATAACATATTAAACTCACTCCGCAGCTCTCAATCCATTGATATCCTTTCCATATCGTCCAGCCAGTATTCATTCAGTGCTCAGTTCCTCTCGACAGCCTGTTTAACACTCTTCTTCTTCTCTTTTCTCTCTTCTCATCCCTCGTCGCGGCAGGCGAGGAGCTGCTGGGGAACGATGGTGCCAGGTATTTGAAGATGGAGGACATAAAGGACCATGATGAGGATTTCCTTTCCCCCAAGAATGTTCTAGAGTACGAGGGAGAGTTGCAGTGATGTTGTTGAAGATGATTCAGATTGAACAAGAAGAGACACATGTATAATAATGTAGAGGAGAGATGGTGGAAGAAATGTCCTTTAAACTAGTTTGAAGAGAAAAGAGTAGAGCCCAAACTAAGGAAAGGCCACCGAGATGAATTATGACGGACCGCAGAACTGTTACTTACAGACTCCTTTGTGTCAGACTTATTTCTAACTTGTGTTTTTTAGGAATCATTCCCCTGCTCTTCCAAGAATCCCATGTGTGTCTCCTGAAACAGTCATACTGAAAGAACACGAGATGGAGCAGGTAAATGTGATCGATCGATCGAGTGATTGAGTGATTTTAACAAGTACCCTGGTAGTGTTATAGGACTTACTTTATATTAAGTGTCTTTGACTCCTATATACGTACATTTTTACATTTCTAAAGTTTGGGCTCACAGATATTTTTTATATAGTTTTACTGAGCAAGGACACGTTAAATTGATCAAGACCGATTTAAAATTCACAGAATAGTTACTTTTTGAATAAATGCTGTTCTTTTGAACATTCCATTCATCAAAGAATCCCGAAGAAAGAAATCACTGCATCACTGTTTCCACAAAACTATGAAGCAGCAGCCGTTTTCAACACTGATAATAATCAGAAATGTTTCTTGAGCAGTAAATCATCATATTATTCTGATTTCTGAAGATCATGTGACTCTGAAGACTGGAGGAATGATGCTGAAAATACAGCTGTGCATCACAGGAATAAATTATATTTTAACAGATATTCACATAGACAATTTGTTTGAAAATGTAAAAATGTGTTGCAGCCATCAAAATCTAAATGTGTTCATTTTACTTTTTTTTTTAAGTTGGCCAGTAAAAAACATTGGATTTTTTTTTTTTTTTTTTTCTAGTCAAAGAGGTTAAAGAGAACAATCATATCACACATTTTGAATTTTATGGCATTTCACAAAATGTCCCACCATTTTTCAGAAATTGGAGTTGTAATACCATACCCATACATTTGATAATTTTTATTACTATTACTTTTACCGTGGTACTGTAGTTTGCACTGTATATAGAAAAGTATAAACAGATACAATGGGATTATTAAAGCATTATTGTAAAATATTGCCGCCAAAACACTTTTTAACGGCTATTAACCATATGCATATATGTTTACTATTACTATCATTTTTATTATTGTTTTGTCATTTTAAAAAAAAAGCTTTAAGAACTATAAAAACAAATGCTTATAGGAGTAATAATAGACTGCAGATGTACACTTTATCATTACATATTAACATATGTAAATTAAATTAAGTTACTATTAAATTTACATTTATATATATATATATATATATATATATATATATATATATAAGTAATTTTAGGGGTCAAATCAGATAACTTGACTTAACTCCTTAAGGTAAGAACTGCACATGTTGGCTCTGTACAGTGTATATATGTATATTTTTGTTTTCTGTATATACAGCAGCACACTCCTCTTCCTCTGCTCAAGGATTACGATGAGGATTCGCTGATCCCCAGCAGTCCGGCCACAGAGACGTCAGACAATGTCAGTCCGGTGGCGAGCCCCATCCACACCGGGTTAGTTTCCTACCTCTGGCTGAAATATTCTGGCTTGAAATTGAAATATCACGAATGAATCGTGCATGGTCTTTGTGCTTCTGGTTCTGCAGCTTCCTTGTGAGCTTCATGGTGGATGCTCGTGGCGGCTCGATGAGAGGCAGCAGACACAATGGCCTGCGTGTCATCATTCCTCCTCGTACCTGTGCCGCTCCGACACGCATCACCTGCCGCCTGGTGAAGCCGCAGAAACTTGCCACTCCACCTCCTCTGGTGGAGGGTGAGGGTCTTTCCAGCCGTATCATCTCTCTCGGTCCAGCAGGCATGCAGTTCTTAGGGTGAGGAAACCAGATTTGCTAGAAAACTCGATTTCTTTTGACAAACTTAAATGACAGACTGACCCGACCCACATTGCTCCTGAAGGCCTGTGATTGTGGAGATTCCCCATTTCGCGGCCCTCGGTCGGGGAGATCGTGAGCTGGTGGTCTTGAGAAGTGAGAACGGATCGGTCTGGAAGGAGCATCGCAATCGTTATGGTGACGAGGTCCTGGAGACCATCCTCAATGGCATGGATGAAGGTCTGTACTCATTCTTACTGTATTGACAAGTTACACTGTAGAAACAATTTCTGTTATAGAATTATAGAACTATAGAACAAGCTTCTTATCTATTATAGATTTTGAAGTAGGTCCTGTTTCAAAATAAAGAAAAACTGTTGAGTCTCTTTACTGGAAAAAACACACTACAGTAATGTGAATCATTATGCCAAAAAATCTGATTAAATTAAATTAATTTAAACAATGTACTATAAATAAATAACAATTATTAAATCCTAATTGAACTATGGCCTAATCCTGGCTTAATCTGTGGCCTGACTGTGAAACCAGGTCTTTATTTTACAGTGTCATCGTTACACGTTACATGTTACATATACTAATTATAGTAATAACAACAACTCATGCATAAATACATGCAACTAACTAAACCAAACCCTCATCCTCACTTTAACCATACAGTTCATACATGTAGTTAATTAATATGACTCCATACGTAAAAATTACCCTGTCACAGGAACACTGAAAATAAAGTTTAACCAATTAAAATTATTTCATTTATATTACAAGAATGAGAATTTGGTGAAAATGTGCACACCCTCAGGCTATCCAAGATAAAGATGAGATGTTTCTTCATCAGATTTGGAGAAATTTAGCAGTATGTCACTTGCTCAGTAATGGATGCTCTGCAGCGAATGGGTGCCGTCAGAATCACAATAATCCACAATTAATCCACTCCAGTCCATCAGTTAACATCTTGTGAAGACAAAAGCCGCACGATTGTAAGAAACAAATTCATTATGACTCTCTCTGACGGCACCCATTCACTGCAGAGGATGCACTGGTGAGCAAGTTATATGCTGCTACATTTCTCTAAATCTGTTCCCATGAACAAACACATCAGTGTTGGGGGTAATTAATTACAAGTAACACGAATTAAGTAATCAGATTACTTTTTTCAATTAACTAGTAAAGTAACGCATTACTTTTTAATTTACAAGAAAATATACAAGTTACTTTTTCAAATAAGTAACACCAGTTACTTTTTTTTCCCCAATTTTTGATTGAAACCTCTCCTGTGTCAGGGTTGAGAGAAATCAGGAGTAAGATGTTACTTTATTTCTAGAATAAATGTGAACATGCATTAATTCATCTCATTCACAAACACAAAAAATCTGATTTAGTTCTCCTCAAAATTAATAAAAACAGTTAAAAGCAATTAAGAATATCTCTCAAAGCTGCAATAATTAAATGTTATTTACTACAGATATACTTTGTATTCAAGCCCATTTTGCATTCGTATTTCACAGCACCAGTTTGCTACTGAACTTCGATGATCTAATTCAACCAAACTAATGAAATAAACTAACATTTCTTCTTTTTTATTGCTAAAGAGTGTTGAACTTTCTTCTTCTGAATTCTACTGTACAAATGTGAATTTACATTTCTTTCAGCCTGAGGCTTTGGGTGTGAAAGGGCTTTTACATTTTCCAAAAATAGATCTTTTTATATTAAAATCAAAAAACCACATCCAGCCCAGATTTAAAAAGTAATGCAATAGTAACATAACACATTACTTTCAATAAAAAGTAACTAAGTAACATAAATAGTTATTTTTTTTATAAGTAATGCAATATTGTAATTAGAGTTGTTCCGATTCCGATACTAGTATCGGAAATATCACCGATACCACAACAAATTCTGGCATTGGCATCAGCGAGTACATGAACCCCTATACCGATCTGATACCATTTTCTTAAACAAGACCTAGTTATGACCGCTAGCTTTGCCTAACCGCTGCACGGTTCTTCTTCGCTGCTCAGAATGCACAGTTGTGCTGTGTTTTTATACAGTCTATGGTTGCCACAAGCAACCCCTGTTTAGAGCAGCGGAGAAGAAATGAAGACGCGTTAGCAGCAATGATCTATATATGACTGGATCGCTCATCGCATTCTAAACTGCCAACAGACAGTGAAGCCGCTTCTATATTATAGATCAGTGGTGAGCAGTATGTCCGCTGTTTAGCAGTATTTCAGGCTGGACCAACCAGACAGTAAAACGGTGACTAGGGATGCCACAAGTACTGGCACTTCACTACCAAATCGGTGCTGAAAATCTAAAAATGTGATGATACCAGCGTCTCTGTAGCACCGGTAGTAAGTTACCGACTCCCGAGTATATTCGGTCCCCGAAGCTGCGTTCAGTCGTGTCCGTGTTAGTCTAAGCGCGGGGCTCCACACTGTAGCCGAATATTGTGTCTGTGAATATTAAACTGCAAAATAATATCTAAATATTACTCCTGCATATTCTACATATCTGTGGGTGACGGGCGCAGATGAGCGGGAGCTCGCTGTTTTGTAATCTCTGTCGTGTGTGAGGACACAAACGCATAAACCGTCACTTCATGAGAATTTACCGTTTCATTTGAGAAACAGTCATATCATAAGCACAGACACTCAAAGATCTTCATGGCAACCCATCAAAATAAATGTTCAGTTTAGCGTGAGTAAATTGACAATATATTAAGCAACTGTTGATATATAATTTTTTTTATATTCCTAAACTTATTTGTTGCTTTCTTTTATACAGTTATATTGTAAAACTAAAATACCTTTTTTAGTTTGCGGTGTTAGATTTTTGGCTGCATTTGAAGTTATTTTTCGCTTAAGAAAATAAATAATATTACTGTCAAATTCATGTCAGATAATAAAAATACTGTAATAAATACAGTAGTTCACCATGTATTTGTTCATGTTTTATTAAGGGATCAATCTGAAGCACACCATAAAATAATTCTAGCAATTTACACAGGGCTAGTAGTATATACAGCTATATATACACACCCAGGTATCGGATCAGTACTCGGTATCGGCCAATACCCTGAGCCCAGGTATCGGAATCGGTATCCGGAAGAGAAAAAGGGTATCAGAACATCTCTAATTGTAATGCATTACTTTAAAAAGTAATTTTTCCCAACACTGCTCATCTACATTTTGGATGGCCTGGGGTGAGCACATTTTCAGCAAATTTTCTTTTTTTTTTTTTTGTCAACTATTCCTTTAACAGGCTTTGCAGTGTCTAATGTAAAGTATTTCCGATGTCTGTGTAGCCGGCCAACTGTGATAATTTGATCTTTTCTCTGTTGGCTGTGCACTTTAGATCTTGAGAGTCAGGAGGAACTTGGGAAGAAGAGGATCAGGCGCATCATCTCGACTGACTTCCCTCTCTACTTTGCGGTGGTGTCCCGTATCCAGCAGGAGAACGATCTGATTGGCCCAGAAGGGGGTTTTCTCGCCAGTAAGCTGGTGCCCATGGTCCAGGCCAGTTTTCCTGAGACTGCCGTCACCAAGCGAGTCCGTCTCGGACTGCAGGTGAGATGGGAGGATGATGAGGAGGAGGAAGAAGTGATGGAAAATGGAGGAAGCTTATCTCCTGCATATTACCATAATGTATCTGACAGCTTTTAGATTTTTTTTGTCATTGTTTTCCTGTTTGGTCATGAGACACCGAACATGATGAAACATCTCATCTTTCATCACTCAAAATGAATTCTTTTTGGGATCAACTATTTTAACATTGTTCCATTGGAATGAGAATGAATGGGATTTTGTAAGTTGCTTAGAACTGTGTGGGTGAAGTTGATGATGGTAAAAATGAATGATGAAGTCTGGTGTAGTATGGCATGGTATCTTTCTACTTCCTGCTTAGATAAAACATAGCTTATTTCTTCCTTTGCAGTGAATAAAACATAGCAAAAGTTGAGGATGGATGGAAGTTTGTTTGAATGTATCAGGGTAATGGCAGGTTTTGATTGATGGAATTGTACGTTGAAGAGAATCAAAGACACGAAAGGATGTTGAAGCTCATTAGAATTTTCTGTACTGTTACAAATATCTAAAGCACCTTATAAAAGGAAACTTTCATTAGATAAAACATCTTACTGAGTTACTGTAAAAAAATCTTTAGAATTTTTTTCTTTACTTTATTAGATAACAATTTTTTGTATGTTTTATATTTTAAATGTCAAAACCTAGAACTTGATTGTTCAGGACTCACACATGTGTTTATTTCTGTTTTCTTGCTCATACCAAAGCTGTTTTTTTTTTTTACTTGTTTTTAACCCATCGTTTGTTTAATCATTTATGTCATCTGTTATATAATTTTTCTTCTGTTTTGCTTCATTTTTACTTTTTCTTCTTTAAGAAACGTGGTCTAATATTCTAATCATCTACATGTATTGACAAACTTGGACTTAAACAGATTTATAAATATACATTTTATTTATAATTCTTTAAAATCACTTTGAATACTTTGAATTTGATGTCGTTAAACATTTAGGGATCAGTAATATAGCACACCTGACTCATGATTTCAAATGGTAATTCATTGTAAACAAATAAGAATATGATTATATTGAATTACGCAATCAGAGATCTTTAAAAGCTTTACAGCGATACAGGGTCATTTTGTTGTGTCTGTGTCTTTAGTTTCTACTACAAGTGAATTCATTTTGCACCAGCTTTGGTTCAATAATGTTTGTAACTGTTTTTCCATTAATAAATAAGACTGATTGATGAGCTAAATTTGGTGTCTTGAATTACATTGTGCAATAATTGCAATGACAATGCAAGTATATTGATAGCTTTTCTGTCTACTCTTTTCCCTGATTTCTCTCGTGAAAATCTGAACGAAATCCCATCGTCATACATTCATACGTGAATACACTTTTGCTCACACTACCGAATCTATTTATTCTGACTCTCATCCCCTCTTCTTCTCTTTCACCACCCCTGTCTTTTACTTTGCGTTCTACCCTTTTGTTACGCTCTCTTCTCTCGCTCCATCCTGGGCACTCAGGCCCAGCCAGTCCCTGATGAGCTGGTGGCCAAACTTCTGGGGAACCAAGCCACTTTCGGCCCTGTGGTGACAGTAGAGCCTCGTCGGCGCAAGTTTCACCGTCCCATCGGCCTGAGGATCCCTCTGCCTCCCTCCTGGAGGGAGAGTCCGCGGGACGCAGGCGAGGGCGACACCACCAGCCTCCGCCTGCTCTGCAGCGTCATCGGTAAAAATCTGCCAAACACTTCTACATTGCAAAGTCTTGTTTCTGCATCATTATTACAGAGATCTAATCATCCTGAATACATTTGATAAATCCTTGATAAATTTGCTTGAAGCATGTTTAGCTTTCTTATCTCATTTGATAATATTTCTGTCACGGTTCGCTTAAGCTAGTTAATCGCACAACAAAGAGCAGTTCAATCCACAATATTTTAATAAATCCAACAGAGCAGAGCAAAAGCAATTCCATGTAAACTAATAACGGACAGAACAAGGAGAGCTTATACAGATACTAAACGAGGGAACTAATGAGATGATTACCAAACACAGATGAACTGAATGAACTAATCAACAAGAGAAACAGAAACTAGAGGTGTTTCTCAATGTCAAGGAAGGATCCTCGGAAGCCAGTATTTCGAGGATGCTACGTCATCGACATCCGTCGAAGGACTGTTCCAATGTCGAGGATCCTCGGAATTTCAACCAAGAACTGAGTCCTTCGTTCGAAGAATATCCCATGCACAGCAAAGGATGCATATGTGTATCCTTCGCGCTCTCAAATCACCCACAATCCTATGCGCGCAGCTTTGCTATCTAACTTTAGTTTAAAAATTAAAAAATGTCGAACATTAACGTAGTCGGAGCATTAACGGTTTTTATTTACGTTACCAAACATTTGTTATAACTGTAGTAAATATAAGTAAAGTTTGACGTTTAAATGCCAGTACAAGTTATTGATATTGTAAATTATACAAATACAAATGGTTAACTGAACCGGACCGGTCATTTAACAATTGGTTGCGTCAACGGCATTTATTTTATAAATAACTAGTTAAGTTGTCCAAACTAATTTAATGATACCATTCACAGCGTTATTCAAACGGACCTTTTCACTGACGTAATGACGCAATTACGTGCACTTGCTAGCCTGTTCCATTCACGTGTTCTCCGAATGCTAAAGAGGAGTCTCACCTAGCCTCTGAAGGAAGTGACTTGGAAGGATCAGTCCTACCAAGGAAGCATCCTTGACATTGAGAAACGCCTTAGGGCTGCATCCAAAAACTGAAAAATGATGCCTTCAGAGGAAGCGTTCCAAGGTAGGAATGCATCAAGTCATGTCTGAATTCAATGTTAGCTTCACTTCCTGTATCCTGAGATGCCTTCATCTGGCCGGTTTTTGAAGGCAGCATAGATGTATTCTTTGCTGCCTTTGATATCCCACAATCCTGTGCGCTCCATTCTGTGACAGTTAAGCCAAAAAATAAATATGGCGTCTGAAAGTTGCGGTCAGTGGTCAGTTTGTGTGTAAATGTACATTTTTGATCAACTTTTTCCACTTTTGATGTCATTTCTAACCGAGAAATTAATATTGCAGTAATTAAATATCTAATTAGTTATTACCAAAGCTCTCTATACTGTATTTTGCTGTAGATCATTAAACCATTACTCTGCCTCAGAAGCCTGTCCGAAATCTGTTTCATGAGGTGCTTTCGTGCAAAAACGCTGCCTGCAAAGTCACTGCCTGATATTGCAGCGATGTTTTCGGATGCAGCCTTGATCAAACTTAAATTGGGCATAAAGACAAAAACTAAACGAAAACACAAAAAAAAGAACTGTGACAATTTTTTTTTTCTCCTGTCAGATTCATGCAATTGCAAATAAATGTTGTTGTTAACTAAAACAATTGGAATAATGCTGAAAAAACTTGAAATGAGAACTACAAAAATTGACCGAATGTTAAAGTACAACAACAAATTACTAAGCACATAACAAAACTACATAAAAATGAAAAGCTAAAATAAAGAAATGCTATAATAGTATATAAATAATACTGCAAATGCATGACAATTTTGCTTCTCCATTATCTAATTGTAAGGGTGTTTAGAGGTTTTTACTGGAAAAGACAAAAATACTGATGGGGCAAATTTCTATATATATCCATGTTTAATGTGCACAACTAAGGAAGCCATTCATAACTGGACTAGTAAATAGTGAGGTGGTGGTGTATAAAACAATCATTTTTAGAGATGAATGACAGCTTGTTGAAGAGAGTGTGCTGCTACTTTGATAAGCAGTCAGGCATTTTTGCCTGCGGCTTTTGATGCGAAGATACTAAGATTTTTGTCCAGAAGATATTAAAAATAGCAAGAAATCTACTGACCTTTAAAGAGATAGCAGAGCCTAAAAACGAGAAAGATATAGAAATGTTAAAAATGTTGAAAAAAAAAAAAGCAAAATATTTTTGGGTGGCACAGAAGTTGCACTGCTCAACAAAGATGCAGGAGTGAATCTATGCAAGGATTAGGTTTGTAAGCAATACATGTTGATTAAGACATGTCTACTGCATATTTATTTTGATCTGCACTTCTGGACATGTCATAGGTGGCACAGCTCCTGCCCAGTGGGAAGATATAACTGGTACCACCAAACTTCTGTATGCCAATGACTGTGCCAATTTCACCACTAATGTCTCTGCCCGGTAAGCACCATACCTCCACATCACGTTAGGTTATTTCAGAAGATGAAATATGAGTTTCGTCTTCACAACAGTGTTTTATTATTCAACTTTGTATATATCATATTCAAAATCTGACTCAAAGTCTGTTTTGCTCTCCCACAGTTTCTGGCTGGCAGACTGTCCTCGGACCGCAGAGGCCGTGACCTTTGCTAACCTCCTGTACCGCGAGCTGACAGCCGTGCCATACATGGCCAAATTTGTAGTTTTTGCAAAGATGAATGAAGCCCGAGAGGGCCGACTCCGCTGTTACTGCATGACTGATGACAAAATGGACAAAACCCTGGAGCAGCACGAGAACTTTACTGAAGTGGCTCGCAGCAGAGACATAGAGGTCATATGATATAGTGTGCTACATACTTCATATAGACAGTACATAACAATGCATCAGTTGTGCCATTATTTCTACAATAAAGTATAATTTACATTTATACTTAAAAAAAAAAAATAACAGGGAAAGAAATGCTGTCAAAGTCAGTATGAACTACAAATCGACTATTCATAATCCACCACAAACTTGCATTTGACTACTTCTGGAATAAAACACCCAATTTTCACAATACAATCCAACTCAAAGAAATATTAAACTATTATAAAATATTCTTAAATATGTGACATTACAGAAGTTAATGTGTTGCTGATGATGTTTCATGTTGACTTTGCTATATATCATCTATATATTATCATGTGATTGATGAATGTTTAATTTAAGATGCATCTGCTGTAAGCCTAAATCCCCTGGCTGCCGTTTGTTCTGTAGGTCATGGAGGGAATGCCGCTGTATTTGGAGTGTTCAGGAAACTTGGTTCCCATTAGGAAGGCGGCCCAGCAGCCCCGCTGTTTTAACTTCCAAGCCTTCAAAGACAACAGACTGCCTGTGTCTGTCAAAGTAAAGTCCTCACTGCCCGTTTTTACAGTACCTTTACATGTTTACCTTGTCATTTCCTCCAAATTAGATTCTTTCAGCCATTGTGAACTAGGTCATAAAATATAGGTTTAGATCATTTGTACTGGTTATTGTGTGAGTGTTTCAATGGTTAAAAGAATGGGTCAAATTAGCTGAAAATGTCCTAACTCTCCAGACAGCCAAGATGTGGATGTGTTTGTTTCTTCATCAGATTTGGAGAAATGTAGCATTGCATCAGTGTCTCATCAATGGATGCTCTGTGGTGAATGGGTGCCGTCAGAATAAGAGTCCAAACAGCCGATTAAAACAACAATAATCCACACCATTCCAGTCCATCAGTTAATGTCTTGAAAAGACAAAAGCTGTGTGCTTGTAAGAAGCAAATCTATAAAAGCATTTTTAACATCAAACATCAATTCTGGCCAATATAGCAATATAGCAAAACAGCAGTCCACAATCTAAAATAAAGCTTCCTCCAGTGTCCTCTCACGAAAGCAATATTATGGATCGAGGACTTGTTTTTTTTAGCAGGAAGATTGAAGTTAAAATGTCTTAATGATGGATACATTTCTTGTAGCTTTAAGATGTTTGTGGATTACTTGTGGATTATTGTGATCCTTATCAGACTCTCATTCTGACGGCACAATGTACAAATGTTTAAAAGGAATACAAATTAGTTCACTCAACATTGACAGGCAGTGCCGTAAAGGGGGAGGGGCCATGAGAGCACCCACCCTAAAAACTAAATATGACAAAAACGCACAAAATGTAATATTATGACTTGAAACAGGAACCCATGCTTGGCTAAAAAAAAAAAAAAAAAAGAAGAAGGCACTGCATGACAGTTTTCTTCGCCATTTAATATTTATGAGCATCAGTGTATCGTCACATGTTATTGGTATATCCACCCGTTTCTTATTTCCCCAGGTGAGGGACAGCAGCAAAGATCCCTCTGGCTTTTTGTCTTTCCTGCGCAAATCAACCAAATATGAAGATAATCAGCATGTGTTGTGCAACCTCAACGTTACCATGCCGCCATGCATTAAGGTAATACGGCAAAATGTTGATAATCACGGTTCTCACATCTCCTACACAAACAGATGCTAACATAAAGAGTTAAATCCTCAAGCGATCTCTTACAGTGTGTTTATTTCTTTATAACAGATTATAGGAAGTGATGAGCGAAGGAGAACGCTGACTCCTTTGGCTCTGAGGGAAAGATACAGTGCTCTAAATGAACCAGCCATGGGTAAGATTACTCCCACACTGACATCTGCATGTTAAGCCCCCAAATCTCATTCAACCTTTGCCTGACCCTGCTTTGAATAAGATGTGAGCTGCAGCATCAGATTGCTGAATTCTTGAGCCAATGATGGTCTGGTTTCTGCAGCATCACTGAGCGCCATGGAAAGGACGGAGTTAAAGATGGCTTTAATAGCTGAACAGCTAGGCCTGAGCTGGGCTGGTGAGTGTGTGGGTTTGGATGCACCAAGCATAATGCTTAACTGCTCATGTCTTGTCAAGGCATATCTGGATGTTATTTCTCTGCCACATACATGTACAGAATATAAAATGTTTTGACAAGTCATTTTCTTTAAGGTCCAAATTTACCAAAGCTCAAGAACATTTCACATTGTCTAGCATGTGCAGATGAGATTAAATTTTGACCATTGGCTTAATTCTTTGGCTTTACAAAAGAGCATTTTGCACAAGCTAAACGTTTTCATGCTAGGGACTTCATATGGGGGCCCATTCATGCAATGTAATAATGAGTTGATGAATTAATTGACAACTCAATAATCAATTGAAAACAGTTATTGATTTTAATTATTGAATTGAAGCAGATTAATTGATTATTTAAAGATTTGCTGAATTCAATGTCATTATTAATTGAAAACTTATACACGAGAATATACGGATTTAAACAGATATAGTCAGTTTAGTTGTCCAAAATGTGGCAATTATATGAGAATTTGAAGGAGACATGTCAGATCCTGTCATAAACTTTCATATCATATATGCAAATAAATGCACATGAATCTTATTTCACTGCAATTCCATTGCCTGCTGGTTTTTTGTCAATACTCCCAATCCTGTCTACACACAATTTACACATGGAAATGTAAACAGCTGTTTTTAACTTTCATATTTTTTCAATTTTTTATACAATTTATATTTGTTTGATTATTGACTCAATTTATTAGTAACACAGTATTTTTATCGAGTGGCACAAAATCAGCACTTATACTTTGGTAAATATGATTTAGTCTGAAATGAGTCTCATAATTCTGAAGAAACATTCACTCTTGCTGGGGCATAATGTATCATATCTAATTCATGTGCAGAGTTGGGACGTGAACTGCAGTTTAATGTAGATGAAATAAATAAGATCCGTGTGGAGAATCCCAACTCCCTTTTAGAGCAGAGCTCGACACTGCTCAACCTGTGGGCCGCTCGAGAGGGGAAGAGAGCCAAAAGTGAGTGCCATAGTGTCCATTCACTTTGATCCTATGAATACCTAAACTATTTGCGAGCAAATTTAACATTATTAATCTGTCTCAAGTGACGTTAACTGTATGAACGTGCCGCCATATTTGTTGCAATAAGTATCAGCATGCCTTCAACTTGCAATGCTGCAGGATCCAACAAAGGTTCTGAAACCTTTGAATTGCTGTGCTTCAGGCCTTTCCCTTATCATGCAGTCTTTTCCCTCTCACCACCCCTCTACCCCCCCCCCCCCCCATTTCTGAACCCTTTTCAAATCAGAGGTAGAAATAACCATTTATGGATATGAAAATATGATATACATTCAATATACTCGGGATGTTCATCTATCTAAAAATAATTTTATCAGTGATTTGTATATGAATGTATAGTTGGAAAACCCCAGAAAAAAGCTTGGTTGCACAGTCACCATGGAGAACAATCTGCTTTTGTGATCTGTGTTTTCTTGAGGAAGAACTGTGGCTAAGATCTGAGCAGGACAATGGTCTGTCAGTTCTCTATCAGTCAAGTAATTGTCACATAGACCACTCTATGAGAATTGTGTCTTTGCACGGCCGCACTTGAAGACCTTTACGCATGCCTTTAGGCACTTCTGTATGAAGCTGGCCAGCAGCCCAATTCTCATTCAGAATGTCGCTCTTCAAGACTGTCTCTTCAAGTTCATTTCAGGAAATTGTGATGTTTGTGAACTACTTCCATTTCGGTCCATTACAGTCGCAGCTAGCCAACAAGTTATTGGGAAGTTGCATGAAACAAAAATAGTTTTGAGTGCCTCAGCCACTTCAGCACTGTGCTCTATCTAGAACAAAATATGAGTGCCACTGCACAACCGCAGAACACAGCCTTGCCCAAATGCATGTGCCAATCATATTGAGAGGAAGGACTTATTGCTTCGGACACGAGCAGTGGGCCACTGTACCTGGAATTTCCTTAAAAGGGCTGCATCCGAAATCGCATACTTCCTTACTATATAGTAGGCAAAAAAGTAAGTAAGTCCAGATTACATTCATGCTATATAGAACTAACTAATTTTGCGGTCGCGAAAGTAATTACTTATTCAGAACAGTTACCCACTCAAGAGAGAATGCAATTTCGGAAGAAGTCTTTGTACTTCTCCGTAATCAAACACACTTGATCCAGGTCATCATATCATTAGTGGAGACTTCAAAACCTGAAATGGGTCAGACGAATGAGACATTCATCATTTGCAATGTTGGGGGATTCTAGAAACAAGTTTTGGAGCCATTTGATGTACCCAGACAATTATTGCTTCAAAACTGGTGCAATTCCAATTGAGTTTTGAGCCTCTGAACTGCCCCAATCAAATCCTTACCTCTCTGCTTTGATGTTGGCTATAGAGGACTAGGCTCAGTCAGATGAATGTAATGCACAGCCACCTCAATCATGGCATATTCTTCCCTAGTCTTCCTGAAGATGATGTCAATGGATTAGAGGAGGGTGGTTTCTCTTCTTCACATCTGGAGACTTGTTTATTCCCGTCTGTCGCCAAACTGCTGAGCACCTAGAAGCTGAATGGCCGGCAACTATGCCATTTCAAGTTTGTGTTTTTTAAAGCATTCTTGGTAAAGGAGAGAGCAGAAAACAGGGGAAGGGAAGGTGAAGCAATCTCTGGACGCCTGTCTGGCCCCCTTGACCAAATTTGGGGTTGAATTTGGCACCTCAGCTATCCACGAACAGCCAATTATGTAAGTCCAGCTCCTGTACAGGTTCTATAAAGCCAAGGCATACCTGTTCAGAGCACAGAACTTAATCAGTGTCTCTGCAGCTTGCTACTGTATGTTGCAGAGCTCTGGGTTGAGGTGAGCACAGCCATTGAGGAAGGGAAGCTATTTAAAGACTTATGGACTGAGAAACACACAGCATTGGATCTTGTCATGGAGACAACACAAAGCGCCAACCAAGCTGTGGGTCATGCCATGGGATTAAATGTTGCACCTCAAAGGCACTAAGTACAGTAGTTAAAATCCAGTGACATGCAGCAAATTACACCGACACAGATGCAATTCAAAGCTGCAACAAAGACTACATGATGCTTTTAAACAACAGGCAAACAATTGATGAACATTCAGTTAAATAACAGCTTGTTTAATGAGAATACGTGAGCACACAGCCAGACCCACTTGAGCGGCATAGATGCTAAGATGCTTTGTTACAGAATGGAGTTCAATGAGCCAAGTGGAATGGATTTGAGGAAGCAGCAGGATGGAAGTCAAAGCTAAAAGCTAAATTAGTATAGGGCTTTCAGTTGTCACCTGCTCTGGGCCAGGAATCCATCTCACCATTCTCCAGCACCTCAGAGATTAATGGGTGTAAACAGCCGCCTAAGATTAAGAGACATGGGGAGCCATTGGTATGCCCTGCACTGATTTAATAGGAGTGAGGCCAGTGATAGCTTGCCCTGGCTCCTCCCTTCCAAAGTTCATTGAGGTAATATAGGCCCTGTCCCATCGCCCTGTTTTAGTTTGTCAAAATAAAACTTCCCAAAACATGAATATTGTCAAACTGGTGTGCATCCTACCTCTGGGTTCTTAATGTGGAGAGCCTGCTTAAAAAATGGCCAACTTTCAATGATGCAAATGTCTGGGGCTCCCCAATCTTCTTTGGTGAAAACGAGAACCTCATTGGTCCCATGATAGTCTGCTCAAGACATCCTATGTATGACTGACTTGTGGGATATTTTTGAATTCTCTACCATTGCTTTCCCCCTGATGGTGATAAATATGGTGGCTGTAAAGAAAAGTTCACGTGACTGAGACAGATTTATATACAGAATCTACTTATTTTGAATAACAAAACAAATTTAACAATTAATCCTAATGTCGTTTTGAGATTATTGTTATTTGGATGTCTTTGCTAATAGTTTCTTGAAATCCTTTGGTTTTGTCAGTGGTGTGTCTCTGTCCTCATCCTTTATGTCCAACTACCCTGTCTTCCCCTTCTCCATTTCTCCACCATCTGTGTGTCTCTCACCGCTGTAGTGGACAGCCTGTACATGGCCCTCAAGAGCATTGACCGAATGGACATTGTGAACATGTTGGAGGGCCAGGGACCACCCACAGGTCAGCAGGGGGGCTGGGAGCAAGATACTTCCAGGTCTAGGCATCAAGAGAGAGACCATCTATCCCCTGGCATCACAAATGGTAAGTGAGAGACACCACTTTGTGGCATTCTACACTTTTCTCACTTGTCCCACATAATCCTTCTTTCCAAAATCTGGCTGTTCCTCTCATCCAGCTGATATCTGCTGCTGTATCTTCTGCTCTGACCCTTTCCCCCCCTATATTTTGGCCATTAACCTAACATTTGCTCTTTCAGTTCTGCTGTCACCAGGACCAGAACTGAAGACACCCCTCCAGAACTATGCTATGTTGCTATTCTTTGTAGACTGTCCAAATGTTTTGACTATTTTGCAGGGAAATGTTTTAAAATGCCTCAAAGGTCCTCGTACCCATTGAAATTGGGAAATATTTGAGATTAAGGAAATGTGCTTGTGTGTTTGAATGAACAAACCACTCTTGACAGATTCTAAGTTACTCATTCAGATAAATGTATGTTACTGAGTATAATACAAATTAAGCTCTGACTATATCTGTGGCTTGCAGTTTACCATTACTGTCTGTCCAATTTTAAGTCCAAATTTAAGTGGCATGACTACTTTTGCTTGATATACACGCAAAAAGTCCAGGAAGAGACATGATCTAATCATACAGATATAATTTTTTCACTTACAATCAGGCACAGAAGCCTCTGGTTTACCTGAATATGAATTCCATGTTTACAACATATTGTAGCTAGAGATTGGTGTCTTCCCCTGGAAGACGGTCTCTGCTGTAACTAGCCATAATACACTGTTTAAATTTAAAAATGCCTATTAGAATTATTTTGGTTATCATATCATGAAAAGTCATCCCACCTCACTATGACAATTCGGACAACTTAAATAACTTAAATAACATTTTCAACAGCATGCAACAGATCTTGTCAATACAGCTTAAGTTGCACTTAACCCCAGTAACACACAGTAGTCTGTCACATTTCTGTGCATTGTCTACCTGATGTGTGATGAAATTTGGTTCCTTTTTACCATTGACAAAGGTAACCTTATTAAGATATCAGTTGATTTAGTAGCATGCTTCCTGTGCTTTTGTGGTAACATTTACCACACATTGTTCTTGTGCAGAGAGATGCACTTTTTATGCTTGAAAGCCTTAGGCTAATGTGAAATACAGGTATATTACAGTAGTTCTTCAGATGCAAAGGGTAAAGACAGTGCAAAATATACATTAATATCACCCTGAAGGGACATTAAAAGGGTCATGACATAACTTTTTATAGTATTACCAGAGGTTCATTTATAATGTATAATACAGTAGTCATATTTTAGTAATACATTTAAAGGTGCTGTTATTGTGCTTCTTTTCTTTCAAGATTTTACTGTAAACCCCCAATGTCATGACTGGGTAACAATCGGAAATAAGTATCAATACCCCTACAATAGATAATTAATCCGTAAATATCCAAGGCATTCACTGAAAGATGAAATTATGTGAAGCATACAAATCTGAAACTGTATGGAAAGCCAAACCTGACAAAATTATAAATAAATAAATAAATAAATAAATAAATAAAATAAAAAAAAGTAATATATAAATCTACATACAAAAAAGTAAGAAAAGAAAAGAGTAAACAAGATAATTTTGCATTTGTAATTTAAAAATTCTGAGCTGTTTTTCTGCTCTCTGGCGAATTCTTGCATCATAAACAACATGATGCAGATGTACATATGATGTAAGTAGAATATTAATTTCTTCAAACAGAGTATAGACAGTTTTATTGATTATAAGAGGATTATTTTAAGAGTGCTTAAACTCAAGCTAGACTGAAGTCAGTCATATACTGTTATAAAATGTTCTTTTCTCGCTTTCTCTGTATAATTTATTCGCTGTGTGAATAACTTTTGAAGGTATAGGTTAAAACTTTTTTTTAAAAATCATTACTTCCGTGATTAGGCATCTCTGAATGGTGAAAACAACATCTCCTATCGCTCCACCCTCCTTTACAGCATCATCAAGCTTCTCCTTTATTGTTGATTTGAAAATCATTTACCATTAATAAAATACTTACAGACAAGCAGAATATGCCAGAATATGAACCCAATATGCTACCGCATAAGGTTTTGTCCATATTGCCCATTTAAGTCATTCGTCCTACTATCAACAGGCACATCATGTAGGTTAAACTTGTTTTTCATATGGGCTCAATGGAAGGTGTTGCTATTCCTGATGTATTTTTAAAGACGTATTTTTTGTTATTTTTTAAAAATGTATTTGTATATTTAATTATGTATTTATTTATAATTTTGTCAGGTTTGGCATTCCATATAACTGCTACAAATCCATGACATTCAGGTTTCTCAAGATATACTTTTAACAGTTAAACTGTTAAACAGCACATACAAAATTCACCAGTCATGGCATGAGATGTGTTTGCAGTGGTAAAAGATATCAATCTATAGCATAAAAATAAAAATCAAAAATCCTGCCTGAAGCACCTTTGATATAACTAAAATACTGGCGTCTGTCTCACTTTTTCCTTTAGTACAGTACTATGGCAAACCATTGAGGTTATGATGTAAACAAATATGCAGGAAACAGTCATGCATTTTATCCATTCATTTGATGTCATAAAGTTGTGAAAGCAGAAAACAAGTTGTTTTTGCAGCTTTGTTTCAATTCACACTCTTCATTGGGGTATGAGTTTCAACAGGTCAGGAAAATCTTTACTCAACGTCATGATCTATTTAAGTGATATTAGACAGTAGTCTGATGATATCCGATAGGATTTAGTTCTTGTTCAAGGGTACAGTACGTTAAGATATTAATTGTAATGGGGCAGCTTTAGGCAAAGCTTAAGCAAAGCTTTAAAAAAAAAAGTCACAGTCTGTAGCAAAAGTACAATGCACAATAATGACTAATAACAGGCTGCATTTCATTAGACACTGGCTCGCACTTGTTTATGAATAGATTAGAGAGAGAGCTTTACTTTACTGGGTGTCTCACTATATACTGGATATGCCCCTTCTGTGAATTTCTCAGAAATGCCTGTTTCATTACGCCAGTCCCTTTTACTGGCAAATACAATGCTTGTGTCTAGTCACCCCTTAACTCTAAGTAATGGGGTTATCATCATTGTATTTATTAAATTAAAAAAGAGTACCTCTTCCTCGCTTCATTCTTCATTCAAAAAGCCTTGTTGAGTATGTATTGTGTAGACACCACAGCCCTGCACAGGCATCCCATATTGCAACCCCTAAAACAGAGCCCACGGAGTCATCCCCTTGTTGAATGTGCTCAATAAACGAGTTAGTGCCTTAACTGAAAGCTAAGATTAGTGCTAGATTTCTCGTCTGAAATATGGTAGAGGGATCACTTCCACTATACTGTGCAAATGTTGATGACTTCCCTGGATTCGGCTTTGGCCAGTATACATTAATCATACTCAGTTTCCATTCCCTGTAAAAAACAAAAACAAAAAACAAAGATGATTGCTTCCAGAGAGCAGGTCCACACCTTGTGCATGTGAGAGAGAGACCTGACCCTAGCCTGAGACTTTGTGCATGCTGGCAATTTGTTTATGCACAGCACCGTGGTGGCATCTAGTGGTGGAGCTGCAAGTGAGTTTGTGCACTGCATTGTGCATGTGCAAATGGTCTGTGTTAGGACAGCTACTGAGTGACTCACCATTTCGAAGGAAGCAGTAGCTCTCCACATGTTCTCCCACTTTGTAGATTCTTTTGTTATGCAGTGTTATTTGGAGGATAAAACTGTGAAAGGTATGTGGAACTGTGAGAATGTGAAGTGCTTGAGAGAATTCATAGGAGCGCCATTTGTGCTGCTTATTTGACTATTGCCCTGCAGAGGGAAACCATAAAGATACCCTCTTCTTTTTCCTCTCTTCTTTAGTAGGGAGAGTTGCTGGTTAGTCCCTCAGGTAAACAAGTCTTTGGAGAGAACTGTGCCGAAAATCCCAGCTGGTATCACTGGTGCATCCAGGTTTGATTATTCCTTTTTCTGACTGGGGAGATTTAGCCATTACCTTCTCTCCTTCTCTTCTGTATGACCATTAGGCTCTGGACATTTCCATGGCTCAGTGCATCTCTAAAGTGAAGAGATCTTTGACAACACCCAGTCTTTTCTGGAATGACAGATACCTTGTCCCAGATAACTGGTAATTGGTGAGCACTAAAGTGGAGTTCAAGTCCCTGAAAAACAGTAAATGCATTGGAAGCCCATTTAGCTATGCTTCACTTCAAACTGTCTGCTTTTGATGGGAATGTAAAGCTTGTGGCGCCTGTACACTTGATGTGAGCTGTTCAATAAAGTCCCTGTAGAAGACATGTGGAGAATCCCTTTTACCCTAAGCACTGATCTCCCTTGGATGAGCAATTGCTTGTGAAAGGTTTGTTTTTGCACGTGACTGCAAAACCAATTTTGGGAGCACTTTCTTACCTGCTGTTTTTCAGTCTGCAATCTCTTCCTTTTGTAGTGAGACTTTGCAGTTTCTGCTGTGATGGCAGCACTTACACAAATCCTGTAGATCAACACTAAAAAAAGTGGGGAAGTGGTACCTCACTCGCCTCCTCGATGGCTCCTGCTGCAGGTAGTTTTTTTGTTTCGGTCGAGCAAAGGAAAGAGAGATAAATTGCTGAGCATATGCTGAGCAGAAAAGGAAGACTAGGGACATAATGTACTTGTCAAGCTTGGCAAGAGGTGGATGCTTTTCATTATGTACCACACACAGTGCTTACAAAAACCAAGACACTATCACTATGTAGGCATGTTTAATTATTTAACCATTTTGAAACAACAGAAGCTGACCCTAAGTGCTGTACAAATGGAGAAATATCAGTACAAGGACAACCATCATATTTAATACCTTGAAAGTAGCGTTTTCAATAATTTACTTAAAAATGGCTATTTGGTGGAGGTGACCTCACATAGTAAGGAAGACTATTGTAGACTACTATAGAAAAGGCTTGGTCACCATTAGGTTTAAAGTGACAGTGGAGTACAGTCAACAGTAATTAATCAGATAACCTGAGTTATGGGTAGAGTATAGGTGAAGACGGTCAATCATATTTTGGAGTGCTAAACCTGACAGTGACTTATTTTTAAAATCAACTTTCCTTAACCGAATAAAAGCCTGGCTTCAGCATTTTGGAGCAGCTGTGAATGTGGTAATTTAGTTTGTGGGAGACCAGCCATGCAATGAATGAACAAGGACAGGAGTGCGATATGGCACTATATCAACATGGCTACAGAGATCCAGTGATGAGTAGTAAATCACCATATCAGAAGAGTCTGAGCCTGAGAACAGGCAGTGAATTTCGAAGAATCAGCTTGATGTACCAGTCATTACGAGTTACGGTCAATGGTCATTTGTTTACTCTAAAATCCAGTTGTTGAAAAGTTGTGTGGTCCATAATTATAATTAGTCCACAATATCCAGCCTATATCATTTTATCAGAAAAGCCAAACAGGATGATGCATGGAGATAGGAGACAAGATAGAAGGCCTGCAAGTTTCTAGCACTCCTAAAGGCTTTGATTAGCTGGATAAAGCGTGTTTGATTAGGGTTGGAGATAAACACATCCTATTGGTTATCTACAAGTATTAAGCAGATAGTCTCAAAATAAGTGAACATATAAGTAGACTCTCACCAAAAATCGATTGGCTGATGTTCTGTCCATATAAACATCTCTCGTCCACTTGATGAAGTTGAACGCACTTCAGAATGGTAGTGTGGATTTCCCCGAGAGAAAGTGCTTAAGGAAGTTTGTGAGTGTTTGTCTAAGAGCGTCTTTTCTAAGACACCTTAGTTCGATTTAAACAAACTCTGGTGTGATTGCTCTGTTAGTGTGGTTATCCGCACACCTTGGTGCACACCAAACAAATGGACTGAGACCCAACATTTCAGGGGGTCTCAGTCCACAGTCCAAGACATTGTGACCATATCCTTATAGTTTCGGTGTTAAAAATGACACTTTGTTTCAGACTAGAACAAACACAACTGAACTAAAAATTCAACCCTGAATAAAATTCAAGGCATTGATTTTTGCCTACTAAACTACCACTGGCTCTGCACCCCTTTACCTAAATGTATTACTTCAGACTTATGTGCCCTCTAGAAGCTTGTGTTCTGCAAGTGAACGTCGCTTGATTGAAAAGTCACTTTTACGGACTTTTTAATGAAATGTTCCCTCCTGGTCAACTCAATCTGAGTCCTTAACCATCATCAAGAATCGACACATCTCTTCCATCTTTATTTGACTCTCTAACTCTAGCACTCTCTATTCTAATTATATTCTTATAATATATATAAATATATGATATATAAACTTGGCTTTATATATATATATATATATATATATATATATATATATATATATTAATATATATATATATATATATATATATATATATATATATATATATATATATATATATATATTAATATATATATATATATATATATATATATATATATATATATATATATATATATATATATATATATATTATAATGCTTTATGATCTTTTTGTATTCTATCTGTTTTTTTTTCACTTATTATACAGTTAACAAAAGCAAAAAAGACCTCTGACACTAGCTTGCTCTATTTTTTTCTATTCTACAGTATCTGTTTTCTTTTTATGTATTAAAAGCGTACGCGTACTGTCCTCTAGACACAAGCATCAATGAAACAGGGCTTCTGAGGAATACAATGAAAGCTTGCATCCATAGTGAGATACTCAACTGAATGCTAACAGTCTAGATTTCACATAATTTTAATGGCCTACTATGAATAACAAGAATAAAAGCCAAGTAAATTTAAAAGGGACAGCCATGGTTTGTGTGTGTGCAACATCTTGAAATAGTGGGCAAAATGGCGGGAGTTTTCTGTTTATTCAGGCAGAGCATTAAACCTGTTCCCTTTACGCCATGCTTTGTGTTTTTCTTGATATGTCACATGCAGCCCAGCCTTCTTCCTCTCCTTCTCCTCCTCCTCTTATGCACCTCCTCTCTGACCTTTGACCTCATACAGACATCATGTTGACCTCTGGCCCTCATTTATCTCTCTGTCCTCAGACAAGTCGTGTGTTTTCTTTTCCCCTCCAAGCCACCTTCCCCTCTCCAAAAAAAGGAAAGTTATTGCTCTGTTCTGTGATCAATCCCCTCCATCACCAGTTGTATGCTTAGCGCCCCCTACAGGAGGGAGGTGTTTCTGACTCACCTGTCTCCTTTTCTTTCTGTCTCTCTGTCTCTCTCTCTCTCTCTCTCTCTCTCTCTCTCTCTCTCTTTCGCTCTGTCTCCTTCTACCCAAACAACCCTTTCTTGTCTTTCTGCTATGAGGCCTGTTGACATGCTCTTGTGGCACTCTCCTGGATGTACCTCATTCCATAATCTCTGCATGCAGGGTCCAAAAGTAACTTCATGCCACATCTGCCAGTGGCGGGTGAAAAATATATATTATATATAAAAAGGTTATATATATATAATATATTATTTTAGGCTTTGGTGTCGTATTGCCACATAGAGAAAAAAACACACATAATTTTAGCCATCTTAGATAAATTGACTACAGCACTTGTATAACCAACATATATATCACATATATTAGCAAGATTCACATTATTATTCTTAAAATTAAATGTTAATTTTGGACCCTGTCTGCATGTATCACTGGAGGGCATAAGGCATGAATGCTTCTCCTTGGAGATTTTGATAAAACTTTAGCTTGAACGGCTCTAAAACAGGACACAATGACAATTCATGGAGTGCGTGTGCATTAGCATAAAGATAAGTAAAACAAAATAAAGTCTACGTAAAGTCAACTTCATCTAACCAAAAAAAGTTTGATTCAGGGAGTAATTATATTCTGTTATCACTTAACTGTCTTATTGGCACATTTTGTTATCGTCCCATGTGTTGCCCTTCAAATGGGAAAAAAATGTATAAAATTATATATATATATATATATATATATATATATATAAATCACTTTTTAGCATGATGTCAGTGGATCTTGCTTGGCATGTTAGAGCTGCATGAAGGCCTTGCTAGTGCTATTTGTGATAGTTGCTTTGATTATCGTTAAGCTCTTTGCTTGAGGAGCACAGAAAAATGTTTCTGTTACTTTTCTTTTTTTAACCTTTTTTGGTCACTGTACAATCACTTAATTATACTCAATGTTGTCATTTTCCTCATGTCTGTCTATTACCTGTGAATTCTTGGATCCTGTTCAACTCCTTACTATCAGTTTTAAGCACTTATACAAATAAGTATTTGTTCACAATTATGCTTTTTCTGTGTAAGTTGATGTTATGTTTCTGTTTATACATAACATATTATGGATTGGCTTGTGTTTTCTATTTGAAAACTTTATTCTCCTTTTTTTTCACTTTATTTATTTTTTACTTTATTCTCATGAGCTTGTGACTTGTGCCTTATTTGTTTGTCTTTTTGTGTGTGTATTTTGTGAGTCTATGTCTGTTTCCCACTCTGCCTGTAATAAAAGGCCTATGATACACACCAAAGGCACAAGAGCTAATGAAGTGAAGTGTATGTATCAAATGGATGCTGTCCTTTATACAGTATACATACTACATTTTCACTACACTCATGCACCCTTTGTCACTTCTATACAAATTATATTGTGAGTCTTTTATGTCATAAACAAATTAAAGAGGGAAATCATGGTTTCTGCCAAAACACCATGGTGTCTATAGTTATAATTACTGTAGTAAAAGTGTATCAGGAAGAAGATGCATATGAACTCATTAAGATTCTTAAGGAGATCAAATTAGTAATTTTAAGTGCATTAAATACATAAATACATTTTGACCACTTTGTGTTTTTAAATTCAATTTTTATTCAATCTCTTTTGTTCTGATCTTTTTATTGTATACTGACACCATGCAGAACATTCTATTCTATTCTATTCTGTTCACAGCATTATATTTCATTTTAGTTTTTTCTCAAAACTTTGTATTCCAATTTTTCTGCATATTTTATCTTCATACTACTTTAGGTGCACATACAAAATGAGTTTCCTAAATCATTGACGACTAAACATAACTGTTTATATATTTTTAATTCTCACTAAACCGGTTCTTTCAGATATGTAACAATATTAGATTCCAGCTAACATCCATTTAACCTTAATTTTTTTTTTTTTGGTAACTACAAATGAAGTCCCATTAGTCAATGCATTAACTAATATTAACAAATAGCAAGCAATACATATGTTACAGTTGCTAAGGTCTAATAATATTGACCTATACAACTTTTGATTTTAATAATGTAATAAGGTATGTTGAAATTACCATTTAACAAGATTAATGAATGCATTAGAAGTAGTTTTAATTGTTACTTCATATTAACTAATGTAGAGAACAAATGGCACCTTACTGAAAAGTGTTAGTGATTTTCAAAGGAACTACACAGGCATGAGGTCACATGATTGAGTGTATCCACCCAATGAACTGCCATTCCAGGGCCATGTGGTTCATATATCTCTTTGGTGTGTGTAGTGTGCTCTGTGTGAGAGGTCTTATCTGTACGAGGGTCATAAACTGAGGAGAGGAAACAGACTGGTCAATAAGTTCCATTTTTTTTCTCAGAGTAAGAATGTTATTTTGGACAATACACATCATTCTCCCTCTCTGACAATACACATCACTTTCTTTATTGTATAGTGAAACTTGAGTTTATTGGCATTTCTCTCAATGAGTGTGTTTAAAATGTGCTTCTATTTAAAAATAGACTATGAATAATACAAGAGTACTAAGGTGCTTACATGACCTTACATATTGTTGACTTATGAAATAATACATGTTGTTTAAGAAAAAATGAAAACACGCTCATTGTGAACAATTAAGGATATATATGTTTTTGTTTTTTGTTTTCTTTAAAGCCACAATTATTTTTATTGGTATTTGGTCCTAGGCATATCACTATATGTATAGCTATTGTTTGTTTGCTGACTTGTTGTCATTTAAAGGAGAAGTGTATAATTACCGCAAGACTATAGTCACCAAAGGGAATAGCAATAAATAAATAAATAAAAAAGTTTCCATTGCCTTTGATCAGGGAACCAGATTGTCCCGCCCTAACCTTCTGTCATTGGTTGAGCTAACTTTGCTATATAATATAAATATAATGCAATAACACAGTAAATACACACTTCCCCTTTAAGGCTTGAGTCTATGTAAATTCCAATATTGGTGCAAAGTACTTATTGGATTGTAGTTTGAGAGGACGGGTTTTCACACTTTACTACAGTTTTTCTGCATGTAATTTATTATTTTACTTGAATCAAGGTTACATGAATGTAATGAGTTAATTTCAGCTGTATTTGTTTAGTACTGTTTACAAATGTGTACGTGTAAGACCTTGCCATTCCTTATGAGACCAATGGTTATTAATTGTTGCTGGTTGCTCGCATGCATGTTCTTTAGCCTGATGGAAGCCAAAATGTTATGACACAGAGAATGAGAGCATGAAAGATGAAGCATGTGTGTACAGGGTGCTCTGCCCCAACTCCACAGTTCTGAAGGGGTGTCTTTTACCTCCTGGTTGGTGACAGTCAAAAGGTTTGACTTATCCCTGTTATCTCTTGTGACGACAAGTGGGGGCAGCGACAGTCTTATACAATTGCATACTTGATGCTACAACAATTGCCTGTGCTCTTGCTGCTGACCCAAAGCTGCTGTAAGCTATGTAAGCCACCTTGCCTACTTTCTCTAGACTTGAAATGATATGTTGTGTGATGCTGTATTTCTGCTTTATATTAAAAGCCACACAGTCAGAACTGAAATGCAGTTTTAATCATCACTGTTAGCATCAAATCCAATGTTGGCCAAAACAAACACGCAAAATCTTTGACAGGCGGAGGGTTCTCTGATTGGCTACCATGTGCAAAGATGCACTCAAGTGCCCAGAGACTATTAAAGGGCATCTGCTTCTGTGATATCTGATATCAGGTACTTGGGACAAGAAATGGCTTACAGCAGCTTTAGCCGTCTTGCAACAACCTCTCTAAGTTCTTTACATTAATCCCTGTTTGCTTTCCACCAAGTCAGTGGACTTGCTCTCCAATCTCCCTTCCCTAACCCCCTGGTCTGGAGCACATCCCTCCTGGGTTCACTTGTGTGGGGGGCTGACTGGGGGGCACAGTGGGGGGCCTGTATCAGTTTGCCTCTCTCTGTGTCAATCCAGGTTACGGGCTGGTGATACAGGAAGAACTAGTTTCACCGGCCTCCATGCAGTACAGTCTACCTTCGCCACTGGGCAATGATCCCTACTGGCAAGAAGTCTCAAGCATGGAGTGTGCACCCATCGCTACCACTGAAGAGGACACACTCATGGAGATGTCTGAGGTACAGGTTTGGCCCTCAGGCAATAGTCCTTCCATTGTGGCTGTAGAGGACTCTTCACTGGAGTGCAGCAATGCTGATGACTCTGAGGCGCTACTGAACAGGAGTCTGGGCCCCTCGAGGAGTGGGACTCCCGGTGCAAACGGACCAGTGGGACTTTCTGCTCAGGGAGGGTTAAGTGGTTCCATCGAGTTGCTTGAGGATCAATCCATTGGGGCAGATTCAGATTACAGTCCTGCTGGGATGCTGTGTCTGAGTGAAGGAGTCAACATCAATGCTCTGGACAGAGGTCAGGGTTTGGAGAGGTCAGAAGGGGCTGTAGGTCAAGAAGTCAGCAACACTAAAGACAGTTCCAGTGCAGGTTTGGGAGAAGGAGGAGGTGACGGCACAATCTTAGAAGATAGCATATCTCTCATTTCAGGGCAACAGCGAGTTTATACTCGAATGAGTGATTCACCTGGGCTAAGAAGACGGGCAGATCCTGGTGATGACAGGTGAGTTGCCCATTAGGCTTAGAATTACTTTGTTGACCAGTAGGGACTCTGCTATATATTCCTCAGGAAGTAACATCAGGTAATCATTCTCAAATCTTGATTTTAAAGACCTTAGAAAATGTTTCTGAGGCCATCTGGTTATTTACATGCTGATAGCTAGCATCACTGAACACGGTTGCAAAAATCTACACTATTGTGAAACTGGTTTCCCAAATTATCTCCATGTTACACTAGGTTTGTCCCAAATCGATGTAACCAGCCCACCCATTGTTGTGTAGAGCTGGTCGAAAACAGACAAGGCAATGTTTAAATAGTGCCACAGAGTTTAGTCTATTCTTTTAGGAAAATGGACTGAAAATATCAATGACTAATGATCTCCCACTTCAAAAAGTTTTGGCCTCTAGAATGAGAACAGCCCATCATTCTAAACTACAAGCAGACTTTAGTCTGGGTAGTGTCATGATACAGTTTTGGCAAGAATGAATACCAGGCTGTGAAGGATAGAAGTACAGTTTGTTGAATGAATAGTTCTGTTATTTAACAACATGCCATTTTTTTAGCTGATGAAACATCTTTTCAAAAGCCTTTAATTAGACAAAAACTATTTGAAAGTTGTAAGGTCTAAACCAGGCATGTTCAATCCTGCTCATGGAGGGACACTTTCTTGCAGAATTTAGCTCCAACAGAATGGTCTGGAAGGTTCTAGTAATCCTGAAGAACTTGATGAGCTGGTTCATGTCTGTTTAATTGGGACTGGAGCGCCAGTGACAAAAACATTTTTTGGTAAGAAATTGCCAAATTATGCTTTTAAATGTAAGTATTAGGTTATAATTACTTAAGTAATCTAATATTATTGTATAATATAAATCTCATGATAAAAATGTAAATATATATATATATATATATATATATATATATATATATATATACTCAAAATGTGGTTCAACCGTTGATTTACACTTTATTGTGTACAAAATTGGACCAAGGTAAACATATTTAGACAAGTTTTGAACCCTGTTTTGTTTTAGGCAGTTGAATATAACAAAAAATTTTAAATGACAAAGTTTGACTTTTCATTGCTACCTGGAGCTGCCAGTTTGTTAAGTTTTCTAATGATTGTCAAACAGCAAGTACAATCTATGCAAAAGTGGCAACTCTGTAAGCGCACTCAGTGTCAGAATTTGCTTACTCATTTTCATTCATGCTTTCAAGTGGGCTATATTAGTTGACTAATGTAGGGAATAGTGAATCAGGATATAGGGGATAATTTTGAACACAAGACTGGTTTAAATTCAACCCTAATTGATCACACCTGAACCTACTGATTAAGGGCTCCAGGATTACCAGAAACTTCTACCAAGTTTTGGAGCAGTCTGGAGCTAAACTCTGCTCCCGTCAGATAATTTCATAGAGTATTTATGGAAAAGATTAATTGGATGGCATTTGTTTATATAATTACCTCTTTTCATTGTCTGTGGTTCTCTGTAACAGAAATATATCTTCTTCAACTAACAGATTATTGCAGACTGCATTGTCATTACCTCTTTGTAATTTTCTGTCTCATTTCTCAGGTTAAGTGGTGGGTCCTTCCTGTCTTATCTACAGGATCAGGGGGCTCCTGGTTGGCACTCGGCCCCAGAATCAACCCAGAATAGAGTGGGGTCTCTACAATGCTCCCTGCCTAGACAGGCAATGGAGTCTATGATGTCATCAGTACAAGCCACGGTGGACTGTGATTCTAAGCAGTCTTGCCTAGCCCAGGAAGCCCTAATTGAACCAGTGCGGGACATGGGGCATTCTGAGATCATCCATGGGCATTATCAGGGAACTCAGCCTTTTGAGAAAGGACTAGGCTTCCCGCACAGAACAGCTAACATTCGTGGTTGGGAGGACATGCGTCTAAGAGGACAGGTAAGAGTTGGGAAAGACCTTGATTCATATTATCTTCATTTTATCTAATTTAATTTGTGTTGTCATATATCAGGTACTATCTGTTTATACTGTGTCCTGCAATGAAAAGATGGGTTGACTTCAAGACTCTTACCACATCTTGAACAGTGGTGTAAATATTAATTTTGAATTGTCTATCTCTGGAGTATACAACAACAACAACAAAAGCTATTTTATAAGAGAAGTCACAGACAAAGGTTGGATTTGGGTTATGGCACTTCCATTAATTTATACGGTGTCCTGTGGTAATGACGGTGGTACAACTCTCACAGCAATTCAATGACCTCAGTGCTTTGTGATTGCTTATCAAGGCTATAACAGACTAATAACAGACGGACCCCGTCCCGGTGTACTCTCACCAGAACTCCCGGGAGCAGAGCAATAGGGGGAAAGGCGTACAGTCGAAGCCTCGGCCGGGTCTGTACCATAGTGTCCAGTCCCAGAGGAGCTGGATGAACTAGAGACCGAATGTCAGACCTCCCTGGTGGTTGATGTAAGAGACCACCAATGTGTTGTCGGTGCGCACCAACACATGGTGACCCCCTAGGTCTGGGAAGAAGTGCTTCAATGCACAATAAACTACTAGCATTTCTAGACAATTGATATGCCATGTCAGATGGTGACCACTCCACAAACCACGGACAGGGTGGCCACTCATGACCGCACCTCAACCAGTGAGGGATGCATCCGTCGCTAGTATTACACGGTGACAAGGAGCTCCCAGCACCGGGCCCTGATTCAAGAACCAAGGTTTCTTCCACATATCTAAGGCACGGAGGCAGCGCCGCGTGACCTTGATAGTTCGAAGTGGATTGCCCCACTGGGAAAATCCCTTGGTCTTGAGCCACCACTGTAGGGGTCTCATGTACAGCAGGCCAAGAGGTATCACGTTGGACGCAGCTGCCATCAGACCCAACAATCTCTGAAATTGTTTGACAGTGAATGGCTGGCCTTCTTTGACACTCTCGACTGAGATGAGGATTGACTCAATACGAGCAGGGGACAATTGTGCCTGCATCGCGGTCGAATCCCATACTACGTCTAGATAGGTGGTTCTCTGAACTGGAGAAAGTAAACTCTTCTTGGCGTTCAGTCTCAAACCCAGCTCCCCATATGTGTGAGAACGCTCGCCACCCCTGCGGGGGCCTCTTACACCAGAGTAAGAGGCCCCCGCAGGGGTGGTGAGCGTATCAGCCCCGCTACGTGCACGGGCGGAAGATACTGAGAACAAGGCTCGCTGGGGACCACTGCGCCCTAGAACACTGGCAGGGTTGGCAGATCGGCACCCAGAGGGCGCTGAGGCGAGACGGGCACCGTGTATTGTTGTGTATGCCGCTCTACCCCAGCAGAGGCTGCCCTCTGAAGCCCTGAGCTTCTGGCGTCAGGGCTTCTTGGCCGAGGACTTCTTGGCTTCAATAACTGCCCTTAGATCTTGTTTGGGCCTAGAAGACCTCGGCTGAGATCATCGACGACGCTCTGTTTTTGAACCTCACGGTACGAGGGGCTAGCATGCAGCTGGGGGACCTCCCGCACAGATGCCCCAAGAGAGCGATGAGGGAGGAACTTATGGAACACCACCTGTTTGCGGGCCTCCTGAAACCTGTCGATGACAGTACTGACTGCATCGCCGAACAGGCCAGAAGGTTGGATTGGGGCGTCCATAAGGCAGACCCTGTCCCACTTTGTAGCTGTGCTCTCCCATGCCCACTACATTGCCATAGTAATCTGACGAGGGGATGTAGAGGTGGGCTGAAAATGGGCGTTTCCACAATCTGGCGATCTCTTCATGCAGATTGCCTCGCCCTTAGGAATCGTTCATTGTGCTTGCTTCGCTGCAGTTCAGTTGATTTCTTGGCGGGCCATTCAATGCTTAGTTTTGGCACCGCACGAGTCACCACCTCTAAGAGCTCCTCATACTGCGGCGAGTGAGGTGGCGAATCCCTGTCGACAGATTCCACATCAACCTCCTTGGAGGAAGAGAGGCGGAGTGTCGATCCCTCTCCCTGGGTGGAAGGAACCCCAGAGCGTGCTTCCAACTCCAGAGATTGGGTGCCAGATCTAGTGGAAGTGGAAGGAAAAAGGGTCGCCCGTCTCCATTCCCTCTGCCAAATCCACTTGCGAACCCCACGAGTGCAGCTGCCAAGACAAACAAGTGCAGGGTTGACAGAACCAGGCTAATATGATCATACTTCCTTGTTCTAGTAAAAACATTTGAATTTGACCAGCTGGTGTTTATTGAGGGTACAGAGCAACCACCCAATAAAGCATTACAGTAATCTGAGCTTGAGTTCACGAACCTTTGAAATAACATTTCTGCATTTGAGTATAGTTTGTAATTTACATGTATTTGTAAGCTGTAAAATGCATTTTTACATATGCTAGAACGTCTAAGGTTCGTGTAACCAGGGTTACTGGTTCCTCAAAGGAACGAGATGCTGCGTCGATAAAGTTTGGGAAATGCCTCCAGCGTGACGTCTCTGAATAAAATGTGTAATCAGTCCAAAGGAAGGGCCAGACGTCATAGGCGGGTGACGTCAGAGACCAGGAAGCATAAAAGCATGAGCGGCGAAGCCAGTAATCAGTCTCAATGGATGAAGCAAGTGCCGGCCAGAGAAGCCTGAAGTGTGGCACTGCGATGCAGTGTCTCGTTCCTTCGAGGAACCAGGGTTACATACGTAACGGGTTACGGGTTACATCTAACTTCACATAGTCAGATAAATATGGCATTTTATTCCTTAGAATTAAATATAGTCAACCGCCAGACGAGTCAACACAGTCTGGTGTAGAAAAACTTGGATAAAAACGCAACAATATAATACATGCGTTGCCTCGGCAGCGGACATGTCTTTTTTATTTTATTACTATTATTTTTTGCTACTCAATCACACAAACAACATCAATCTCCTCAGAGAAAGATGAATGCTGCAGCGAGCTCTGCCTCCAAGGACGAAGAAACCGCATCGCGAGTTTCCAAGCCTTGAGAATGAGCTCTAGATCTAGTGATCATGGGTGGAGATAGGACGAGCCGTCTCCAACCCATTCACCAGATCATGTGCAATTCGCTATCACGGTCGCCGCCGTGCCTCAGCAGCAGCACGACCACAACCGCTATATCGCATGCACGGACACACTTCTCAGAGCATGCACGGCGAGAGAGCATGCAGCAGCGAGCTGTCTCAGAAGCCGAAGAAACCGCAGTGCTGGTTTTCCAAGTCCCGAGAACGAGCCCTAGATCTAGTGAACACGGGTGGAGATAAGATGAGCCATCTCCAACCCGTTCGCCAGATCATGTGCGATTCGCTATCGCAGTTGCCGCCTGCCTCAGCAGCAGCACGACCACAACTTCAAGATCAGCCCCCCCAAGAGCCAACTTCGTGAGCTCCACTCCTCATTAATGCTGCTTATTATAATATTAGGCATAATATGCTTGTGTAACTGGTGTTTGTTCAACTGGTGCCTGTGCAACTGGTGAGCTCAGTGATGCCTTCCACATCAATCTCCTCATAGAAAGACAGGCAGTGCATCGTGCCCTCTCACCGGGGAGAAAGTACCGCAAATGCGGGCTTCCGAACCAACGAGAGCGGACGCCGGATCTGGTGGTTACAGGTGGGGTGAAATGCTATTTCATGCATACTGAGTTTTTTACACTGTTAAAGAGTTGGATTACCATGCTAAACATGGACAAAGTTTCAAAAATTAAGTTGTACGTTTGAAGGAGTATTTTTGTTCCCAAAAAACTCCTTCCGGTTTGTCACAAGTTTCGGAACGTTTTTTTCGAGTATGGCTCTGTGTGACGTTAGATGGAGCGGAATTTCCTTATATGGGTCCTAAGACTTCTGCCGGAAAAGTGCGCGCTCCCGTATAGCGAGGCTGAGCACAGACATTTCACTGATCAGAGCAATCCCAACGAAAAAGGGTCACGATCGTGTGTTGGAACTGCAGGCGGTGAGTAAAACTGCTTAAAATATCTCTGCCTCCTTGTTAGTGCGTCCCCTCCCATGCCGGAGACCCGGGTTTGAGCCCCGCTCGGAGCGAGTCGTTGCTGCTACTGCTCTCGTCAGTTTCAGCCTCGGGATCTGATTCTGGATCATAAATAAACGGCTGAATCTGACTGTAAGCCATGGTTTGTTTTGGATGATGGTTTTTCCCTCACGGTAATGTCACAGCTTCCACATGCTCTCAACGCAAAAGCCTACTGGCGCTCGTGATTCTTTAGCTCCGCCCACATGTCACGCCTCCAGCCGGTCGTGTTTTTCCGGGAAAAATCGGTACAGACTATCTTTCTCTTATGAATATAATAAAACTAAAGACTTTTTGGAGTTATGAAGGATGCAGTACTACTCTATAGGTACTGAAGATTAACAGTATATTGAGTGAAAACGAGCATTTCACCCCCCCCCCCCCCCCTTTAAGGAAGAAGATAGGGACTTGCCCGTCTAGGTTCCTTCCAGCGATTCCGAAAGCGAAACCCGTGAGCACAACCACAGCTCCACCTCAGCAAAAGAAGGGCTGACACCTCGAGAAACACCAGTGAAAGCTCCCTCCTCAAAGAGAGCAAAAGGCTTGCATCGCAGCCGTCAACTCCCTCGAGAGCTGACACTGTCAAGCAGACAACACAGGAGCTGCGTGTGTCCCTATCCTCTTTTTTTTTTTTTTTTTGCCAGGGAAACCACACAGCATGAACACTGCCTGCACTCGCCCAAAACTTCTCTTGACTGAAGCTTTGATAAAGGGAGTTTATCAGTGAACAAATTACACTAAATAAGACTCACACACAGAGAGTGCTTCCTGAAAACAGAATGCTGATTACTGGCTTCGCCGCTCATGCTTTTATGCTTCATGGTCTCTGACGTCACCCGCCTATGATGTCTTGCCCTTCCATTGGACCGATTACCCATGTTATTCAGAGATGTCACACTGGAGGCATTTCCCAAACATTCTTGACGCAGCTCGAGATTCTGAAGAGGAAACATTGTTTTCAAAAGAAAGATTGCTATCAAATATCACACCTACATTCCTAATTGATGAAGAAGAATTGACAGAGCAGCCATCAAGTGTTAGACGGTGCTCTAAATGATTACATGCAGAGGTGTTTGGTCCAATAATTAACAACTTCTACTGTAATAACTGTAATAACAACAAAACTACTTGTAACATTACAACTATTATTATTATAGTTTTTTATATCAACTAAGCATTCAGTTAGATTTGCTAATTGGTATGGTTTCGTCAGGCTGAAAATAAATATAGAGCTAAGTATCATCAGCAAGGTCTGGTGAAAGTGAAAGCTAACACCATGTTTCCTGATTATTTCTCCCAAGGGTAAACTGAAAATAGTGAAAAGCAGCGGTCCTGGTACTGAGCCTTGTGGTACTCCATAGTTCATTTGTGATATGATACCTCTTTATTCACTGTAACACATTGATGATCGTCATGATCAGTTGATAAAAGCAGGTCATTTGTAATTCTGACCAGAGCAGTCTCTGTACTATGATACATTTTAAATCCTGACTGGAAATCCTCACAGATACCATTTAAAGGATGATTACAACAATGAGTAGGCCCTGACATGTGTTGTCTGACCCCAGTAGATTTATAGAGTCTATAAATGCTGATCCCAATGCATCCTTTTCATTGTTAACCTCAATATTAAAATCACCAATGATTAAGACTTCATCTTCAACCAGCACTGACTCAGATTTAAAAAATCAACAAGTTTTTTGATAAAGTCTATATGGTGCACTGGTGCCATGTATACAGTAGCCAGTACAAACGTGTTAATGAAGCATTACTCAAAAAATTTTCTTTGATCTTTCAATCTCTATCATTGCAGTTAACGGTTGTTGCATTGCTTCAGTCCAAAAGACGTGAAATAAAAAATGCCCTTCCATAAAAATAAAAAATAAATGTCTTCCACAGCTCATGGGGGTGAACAAAGGCCTCCTGTAGTGAATCGATGCATTTTTGTAAGAAAAATATCCATATTCAAAATATAATAATCACTTGAATCACTTATGCCAGTCTGTCTGCTTCCTGACCTGGGTCCAGTTTGTCAAGTCCATAATATAATGGCACTTTTCCACTACATGGTAAGGCTACTCAAACCAATCACCAATCAGATAACAGCCACACTTTACTGAGTAGTCGTAGCACATTCTCGCAATAGTCAATCACATTTTTATTTATAAATCAGGGGGGTCTTACCCTGAAATAACCTTACTCATTCATCTGCATTTGTGCAGTATTATATATATATATATATATATATATATATATATATATATATATATATATATATATATATATGTTTGAATAGAAAAAATATGCAGGAATTCATACACCATGTGTGTTGAATATAAATGCATATAAATTTAAGTCAAGATATTTATTGGTTAAAACACCTTATCACACAAACAATATTTCATATGAATCAGTGATGCTGATCTGGTACCCAAATGGTTATTTGGGCCCATATTTGATATTATACCTGTTATAATGTCCTATATTTGTCACCACACAGTGCTTTAAATGGCAAAATATTTGGAATATTTCATTTGGAATAATGGAACAAAAATATCTCTGCATAAAAGTAACCTTTAGTAGCAGTGTTCAACACCTCACAAACCAAGCATTTACCTCAGGAAAGTATTCAATGTCCATAGCTCCTTAGTTCATAGGAGAAATAAACTCGAGTGAGTATTTTGTGTTCATCAATGTAATAAAAAATAGTAAAATTTTATAGTAAAAGTAAATGCAGATTTTAAATGGCACTTAATTTCAATCAATATTACTGCTGTGCAATTTTAAATAAAACATTCATAGTGGTCAGTCTGACTGTATTGTGCGATGTAGATCAAGCACCAGCAAGCCCAAAATGCTATCTGTGACAGACCATATTACAAGTGACTCTATTAAAAAAACAAACCCAAAGTGGCTTATAATAAATAGACATTAGCTTAAATAGACATTAGTAAAATTAACTCTAACAAATATCAATCAAGTTTATTCTTAGAAAAGCATCTATTTCCCTAAGGCTGTTAAAAACTTAAGTAGACACAATTGTTTGCCCTCTTTTGTGGTGTCGCACACACACACACACATAGAGAGGGAGAGAGAGAGAGAGAGAGAGAGAGAAAGTACAGCCATCCCCTAGATGGACTCAACCCATTGGTTTCTTAATATAGATCTTGTCGTCTTCTGTCATCTAAAGTCCTGCTCCTGCTCCACTAGCTAGTGGGGGGAGGAATGTTATATATGGATTTGGAAAGCATGGACAGTAAGGTCATAAACTACAATGGTTTCTCAAAGACACAGACATAGTGCTTTTATTAGCTGTGAAAATAACAGATTTTTTTTATCATTTACATTATATATATATATATATATATATATATATATATATATATATATATATATATATATATATATATATATTTATGTTTATTTCATTTATTTATTGAAAGAAATTAACACATGTAATCAAAATCACATTAAGCTGATTAAAAGTGATAGTAAAGACATTCATAATGTTACATTAAATTATGTTAAATAAATTGTTCTTTTGATCTTTCTGTTTACAAACCTGATTCAAAAAACCTTGGGACACTGTACAAATTGTGAGTAAAAAAGGAATGGAATAATTCACAAATCTTAATAGAATTAATAGAATATAGATAACATATCAAATGTTGAAAAATAGACATTTTGAAGTGTAATGCCAAATATTGGCTCATTTTTGATTTTATGAGAGCTACACATTCCAAAAAAGTTGGGACAGGTAGCAATAAGAGGCTGTAAAAGTTAAATGTACATATAAGAAACAGCTGGAGGACCAATTTGCAACTTATTAGGTCAATTGGCAACATGATTGGGTATAAAAAGAGCCTCTCGGAGTGGCAGTGTCTATCAGAAGTCAAGATGGGCAGAGGATCACCAATTCCCCCAATGCTGTGGCGAAAAATAGTGGAGCAATATCAGAAAGGATTTTCTCAGAAAAAACTTCCAAAGAGTTTGAAGTTATCATCAACTACAGTGCATAATATCATCCAAAGATTCAGAGAATCTGGAACAATCTCTGTGTTTAAGGGTCAAGGCTGGAAAACCATACTGGATGCCCGTGATCTTTGGGCCCTTAGACGGCACTGCATCACATACAGGAATGATACTGTAATGGAAATCACAACATGGGCTCAGGAATACCTCCAGAAAACATTGTCGATGAACACAATCCACCGTGCCATTCTCCGTTGCTGGCTAAAACTCTATAGGTCAAAAAAGAAGCCATATCTAAACATAACCCAGAAATGAAGGAGTTTTCTCTGGGCCCAGGCTCATTTAAAATGGACTGTGGCAAAGTGGAAAACTGTTCTGTGGTCAGACGAATCAAAATGTGAAGTTCTTTTTGGAAAACTGGGATGCTATGTCATCCAGACTAAAGAGGACAAGGACAACCCAAGTTGTGATCAGCGCTCAGTTCAGAAGCCTGCATCTCTGATGGTATGGGGTTGCATGAGTGCGTGTGGCATTGGCAGCTTACACATCTGGAAATGCACCATCAATGCGGAAAGGTATATCCAAGTTCTAGAACAACATATGCTCCAGACCCATCCAGACCTTGCATTCTCCAACACCATAATGCCAGACCACATACTGCATCCATTACAACATCATGGCTGCGTAGAAGAAGGATCTGGATACTGAAATGACCAGCCTGCAGTCCAGATCTTTCACTCATAGAAAAATTTGGTGCATCATAAAGAGGAAGATGTGACAAAGAAGACCTAAGACAGTTGACCAACTAGAAGCCTGTATTAGACAAGAATGGGACAACATTCCTATTCCTAAACTTTTCTTCTCAGTCCCCAGACGTTTGCAGACTCTTATAAAAAGAAGAGGGGATGACACACAGTGGTAAACATGGCCTTGTCCCAACTTTTTTGAGATGTGTTGAGCCATTAAATTTAAAATCAACTTATTTTTCCCTTAAAATGATACGTCATTGCAATTGTTTTTATTCACAATTTGTACAGTGTCCCAACTTTTTGGGAATCGGGTTTGTATTTAAAGATTAAAAAAGTATCAAGATTAATATATATATATATATATATATATATATATATATATATATATATATATATATATATATATATATATATAATTACACAGACATTCTGGTGAAAATGTATATTGTGTAACTGATGCAAATGTCTGCTCAGTTTCTCTCTGTAATACTACATGTAAACCAAAGGAGGCACCTGGTGTTAAAATGCTGTTGTTGAAATGTTAGCAGCTGTTTGTTCACACACAAACTAAGAGACACAACAAGAGAGTTGTCCTCACATAGTGGGTATTTAAAGCATATAGATCACATGTGCAATCAGACACTGGACAGAAGGGAGATGTTTTTGGAAAGCTGAGAGAGAGAGAGAGAGAGAGAGAGAGCAGTCAAAAAAGGAAGCTAAAGCCAACCACATTCCCAACACAGCTGAATAAAGAAATGGCAGAGGAAGGAATGGGCTCGGATTAAGAACTGCCTGCTTTCTTCAAATGAAAGCTGTGGAAAGAGTGGAAGACTAGGGGAAACTGGGGGAAGATAATATCCTTCCCCAAATCTTTAGACCTCACCTCGCTGTTGGAGCGTGTTTCTGTGTGCTTGTGAGAGAGTGACTACCACATTATGTGGACACTGGTGACTGAGCTGCTGTTCAGCTTCGTGCTGTTGGCCTTCATGGTCATCAGCTGCCAAAACGTCTTGCATATCGCCAGCAGCTCTGTCCGATCGGTGCTTGCTTACATTCACACTCAACTGGATCGTGAACTGGGTGAGAATGAAAGTGTGGCTGATGAAGAGGAAAATTTCACCACTCGAGTTGTGCGCCGCAGAGTTATATTGAAGGTACAGACCATTGTTGTCGATATTTAATGCAAAATATTTCTTAAAGTCACTGCCCTAAAAGAGAGATTTCATCTATAGTAAAATGCATGAGGTTGTAAATCTATGGGATTACATACATACTTGGGTGGTTGGTTTAAGTTTCATTTGACCTCATTTTAGTGGACCGCTGCAAACAAGGATGAAATGCCAATGGTCTGTAAGAACAGTAGTACAGTGCACAACTAATTGCTTCCTTGTGAGTAAAGAATAATTCTTATATAACAGTATTGTGAATGTTAAAGCAGCCATGTGGTACTAAACACTGGATGTTACAGGCTCTGTATTAGAGATTAGTCTAGTCAATGCAACCTGTCCTCCAACCAATAAGCTCGTATAGGTAGTTTGTCCAAATACCTGAAATACGATCCATCAGAGCATATACTACAATTGCGCCCCTATTGGCAAAAGGTCGTTTTCATATTAATGTTTTGTACTCCTTTATTTGCACTATGATTTGCGTTTCGTGTAGCTCAGTTGGTAGATTGTTGCGTTATACCTTGATATGTAATCATGCTATCATGGGTTTCGATCCCAGGGAACGGACGTGCATGAAAATGTATATGCTCAATAAATCATAAATAGCATGATTTCTGTGAGGGTTAGGTTTAGGGGTGGGGTTAGGTGTGGTCAATCGAACGAATAAGCCACCTAGTTAAATATGTACGAATTACTGTGAGATCGGTGTAAAAAGCCCACAGGTTGCATTTAAATAAAATGCGTTTTGATTGGTAATGACGTTTTACATCATTTCATGACGACAGACTCAAAGCGATACTGTCATTATTTTTACGCCCGCTAGATATATTTAATATATATTCAACACCTATGTATTGATCTGCAAATAAGCAAAGAATTTAATTTTAATACCAAAACAAACATTTTCAAAATATTAAACTTAAATATACTAAAAATTAAGTTACTGATAATTCAAGTGTGCAGACAAGTGAACATAAAATATACTATTTATTATTTTAAAATAAATATAAACAAAATGTGTTAAAAATGTGTGATGAATATATAAATGCAATTGATTTATATCAACAACTGCAATCATATCAGCTCATTTCATGTATCATTAATTTCAATTTGCAAGGTTCAATGAAAATAATCTTTTTTTTTTTTTTGTGAATTTGGGAGCAGATGTCAGTTTATTCAGTTTGACATAACAAGGAGAAATATTTTTTAATGAAATATAATGGAGTAAAAAATATGAAATGATGCTTTGGAATGTAAAAGAGTAAACATTTACCAAATGAGAAAATACTCTTATTTAACAGATACTTAAAAAAGTACTTAAATAGAGTAACAAAGTTAGGGTGCTTTCACACTTGGTTCACTTGGCTGGTCCACACCCGAACCCGAACCTGTGCCCGCTGGACTGTGCTCATATTATAATATTTGAGGCCGAACCGCGGTTCGCTTGCATCATCAAGCAAGCAGCTGTTTACCCCGAGAAGGCGGCAAATGCATATCATTACTCTCTGAGCTTTTATGTATTACGTTTTTGAACTGTTCATTTTGTTTATAAAGCTTCGGTACATGACGGCACTCGCGTCTGTCTTACGAATTTACTGAAAATGCTCTAAAGAACATTGAAGGTGAACATAAATGAGATGTACAGCTCTCTGCTTGCAGTGTGTCAGTCAGGATCATCAGGAAAGTGAGTGAAACACAAACACACATTTTCATCAAATAATTTGTCATTAAAAGCGGTTCACTTCCGCGATTTGGTACGATTGCGTTTACATAAGCAGCGAACCGTACCAGAGTTCCCATCAAGCGTACCCCAGACCACCGTTTTTAAGCAGACTCCGGTACGGTTCGTGGGTGTCCATCCGAGTATGGAAGACAGCGTTCACATCATCCAAACTAACCGAATTCTGACATCAATCGAACCCGGATGCGCACCAAAAGTGCTAGTGTGAAAGCACCCTTAAATTACTTTGTAGATGTTCTAATTAATATAATGAATTTAAGACTTTTTATTTCGTAATGTTTTCATTTTATGCCTTAAATCATTAAATTGTGCTTTTTCATTATTTTAATTTGGTATTGGCCTTTCTATCACCCTGCACTACAAATCCACAATACCACCTGGAAACACTGGTAAACAGTGATGTAAGCCACTCATGATAGATACATGGACCTCGGTATCAAAGCCTTAGCTTTTGCATGGATGGTTTGTCAGTGTCTCATTTAAAATCATTTATGTTGTGTTTATAAGTCTGTAAAGTGCAGCTGTTATTTACTCAGATTGCAATGGCAAAAGCTCCTTAACAGCAGCTTCAGGCAGTGAAGGTGTGAAATCTCAAACCCAGGAGAATTCAGATAATCATCCAAACACAAGGAGAGCAAGGTTGCCATCTGACCTAACCAGCAGCCAGCTGATGCTCACTCTCTGGAGTCCTTGTTTGCACAGGAGTGTTATATTTAAATTGTGATACACTGCTAATTTTAGAGTCAGATTTTAAATATGGATCGTTTTGAACTTTAGCCAACATTTTATGAATAGACTATTTCAACATGTCAAACCAAAGAGTGAGTGAAGCACACAAAGGACCATGTCACCTATTTAAGTTGCTTTTATCATATCTCATATAGGGTGATGAGGCTGAAGATCTTCCAGGAGAGCAAGTGAGCGAGGAGCAATTTACAGATGAGCATGGCAACATCGTCACCAAGAAGGTCAGCAGTCTCATCCTGCTTCTTTGCCTGCAGCAAAATCATTTTCTCTCATTCACATGTGAAATCCATCTCAAATGCTTCTCAGTAATCATTTTGTTAATCTTTGCAAATGAAAATTGTTGTGTTTCTTGCTCTGTTCCAAAAACTTAATGAGCTGCCCTCATAGACGTAGGACTCAGGGTGTTTTTGCCTTACAGTCAATGTTCAATGTTACAGAAGAATTACTGATGAATAGGGATCTTGCCTGAGAGCCCAATCACCTCTGATTGTAACAAGTCAATGGATATTGGCATGCAAGATTTACATCATGCACCCTACCCGAGGAAAAGCGCATGCAATAACACATTTAGCTTTTTGTTTCGGAGCCGAGCGTTAGTGTTCTAAAGCAATCATCTGAAACTGTGCAGCATGAATGTCAAATGGTGTTGGTGTGAAGGCACATCAGCAGTGGTCGCGATCATTGATATTTCCTGCTGCTGCTGCAGCTTTCTAAAATAGCCTTCTGCACGCTGCAGATTTGAAACGTTCTGTCAGTTGTGCTATGACCTTCCCCTGAGTGCTTCAGCACTAGGAAAGAACAATTTCCCTAAAAGAGTGACACGATTGTGATATTGCGTCTTTTTAAAGATGTTATTCCACCCATGTGTTTCTAGATTGTCTGACAGTCACAATCACTGTCTCACGTGCCTGGCTCAAGGCACTCTGAGCTGGCTTTTGTGGATGAGTCAATTTCCCATAATGGGAAAAGGACCATTGTGATATTGTGATCAAGGTTCGAGTACCTCAAATGAGGCACAGTCCCCTCTGCTATATCCTCATCTAGTTCCTCCTTACGGGGCAGGACTGTTTTGGCAAATAGCCAGGGTGGCCTGAGGTTCATTACCCTGCCTAGTATGTCTCCATGGGCCCCTCAATCCTTTAACACATTGCAAGCTGTGGAGCTAACAGATGACGGTGCTGGTACTTTTCATGGGGGGCATAGCATGTCATTCGTTGCTCTAGCAGAGAACCGAATGTTGGCATCAGAGGGTGAACTAGATTCCTTCAGGCATGAAGACTTGGGGAAGGTAGCATTAACAGATTTAGACTCCGAGCTGACAGCTATGCTTTTCTGGGCCGCTGTGAGAGTTAGGCTCGTGTGGAAGCCTCCACATTTTAGGCTGGGTGATTGGTCCTTGTTGGTGCCACACACTGACCATCACCACCTTTCTTTCTGTATGTGCATGTAGAGGTCACTAAAGCCCCTTTCACACTGCCATTCCAGAAAATACACGGGTAAAGTGTTCCGGCAATTGTTCCCGGGTCGCTAGATTTGGCACTTTCACACTGCCAGTGATTACCCGGAATATGTGCGTGCTTTCACACACAACCCTTGAAGATCCCGTAACGACACGTGACATCAGGGCGTGCCGTGTAATGTACGAGTCGAAAACGTTAGGCACATTATACTTTCACTGAAGCAAGCGAATGATCTCGGTGTCAACGCAGAAAGTGAGGAACTAACTGATCTCTTATTCATTACAGTTTGTACATATCTTTTCGTCGCGAACGTTGATCTTCCTTCAAAACAGCGGTAAAAGAGTCGCGCGATAACACGCGTCATCACTTCGACACGGCATTAGATCTGGCTTTTGTTCACACGGCGCTCGTCCCTGGTTGAATACCGCAATGTTACTAGGTTCTCGACCCGGGTTTCAATGCCGGAAGCAATCCGGCATTGAATTCACACAATTCACACAAGAGGCGACCCGACAATGTTCCGGCAATATTTAGGGTCTGACATGCAGTGTGAAAGGGGCTGGATCGGTTGAGAAGACACAAGTTGAGCATGCTATTGCATTGCAGTTGTATCCGCAGAGTACTGCCGCCTGGTTGGGTAATCTGCATCTCCTATCCAAGGCCTGTAAGTTCTTGTCTGCTCTTACTGCCAAGTCTTATGGAGCTGCTGGACAGGACACGTCTGCCATGTCCCTCCTGCAAGTTTATCAGGCCAAGGCAGTCAAACAAATGCATGAGGTTAGTTATGACCCAGGCTAGATGCAGGAGCTGCACACAACAATGGGTCTTGCCCTACGAGCGATAAAGTTACTGCGTGGTCCCTGGGTCAGGTAATGTTCAACTTGGTGGTCCAGGAACGCCTCCTATGGCTGAACCTGGCAGATATGAGGGAGGCCGTAAAATACAAATTTCTCGCAGGCTAGTCTCTTTGGCAACGCAGCCGAGAACTTTGACACAGTTCTTGGCTGCAGAAAAAAGCAGATGGAGGCAGTCAAGCACACCCTGCCAGCTGCAGCCCCTTCATCTGTTTGTCACTGTGGATGTCCTCCTGTGGCCCCCACCTCTGCACCCACGAAAGGCCACAGCAGCAGCTGCCACCCAAGCCACATCGTGGAGCTGGCTGCAGGAAAGTGGCGCAGCCCATCTCTGCCCCTGCCAGGCCCATAAAGCGTCAAAAAAAGCAGTGTCCCTGAAATGGTAACCTAGAGATAAAGGATCTTTCTCTTTAAGGCATGGTGGAGATTTTTTTATTCAGTTTAAGTTCTATTCTGCAGCTGGCCCCACAGCTGGTGGTACCCAAAATTTAATGAAAAGAGCAGTTTCCTCTTTCTCTGGGTCCCAGGAGGGCACAGAAGGTAGTGTGTGACGCTGCACCACCCTCTGTTATCCAGAGTATTATGTGGAGGGAACGGATACATTTTGTCTCTTCGCCACAGTTGCTGTACCACAGACTGAACAGCTGGGACACACTGGCTTGGATCCACATCAAATAACTGAATGTACTATTGCACTTGTGCTGTGCGGGCAGGGTTCATATACACCTCATTTAAATTACAGAAAACTAGTCTGCTGCTACCAGAGTGTATCTAATAAACTGATTAGGGAGTGACCGTAAATGTGACATCGTTCTTTCTTCTTACCACCAACCTCTAAATAATTGTTCCTCTTTTGAAAATTCATAGAAACGCTATATTATCAGTATTACAGAAATGTATGAATTGACAAATATGCATCACATAAAGTTTATTAGTTACTTTATGTGAAAACAGTGTAATCAAAATGCATTATTTTATACATATTATGCATTATATTAAACTGTTTGTGTGTCGAAGTAAAGCACTTAATGTGCCAAATGGGGTTAGGAAGGTGTCTGTATAGGTAGCAGACAGCAAGGCAGCTCACTAAATCTTGAAACAGTTTTTAAAGTCAACTTTAAGTAAAAAATGTACAGAATAATTCAATAGGGATTGACAAACAAGCACACCTTTATGTTTAGATACACCTGAGGGTAAACCTAGGGTAACTATACAGTACATGTAATTTTTCCTGGACACGTCCTGGCCAAGATTTTTACATTCCCTAAAATATCCTGATTTTGGCTTTGTTTACGCTGTGCAGACCAACTCCAGCAGACACTCCTCATGCTTCTGAATCTCTCTCGCTGTACTTTGATGTCATAAACCAATCAGTCTGCGCAGCACTGCTTCATGTCGAACACATCGGATATGTATTTGTATCACTTCGACCATTCTCCATAGATCACACCTTCTCACGCACTACGATTAGACGATCATGTATAATTCCTGCATGTTATTGGTCAAACTACTTTTCGAAACAGCAAAACAAAGTCAAACCCTGGATATATTGGGTAATATAGAAATCCTGGCCAGGTCGTGTCTGGAAAAATTGGCATGTGTGGTCACCCTAGGTTAACCTGACCCGCAACTTTTCATGTTGACTTTAAGTGCAATTTTTGTCACACATCCTAAGACATTACTTTTGCATGTTTCTTACATTGTTTTTCATCTTCTCCTTCATTCCTTCTCATGCACCCTTGGCTCATCCACCGATTGTCAATGTTCTCACCAATCTGTGACGTAGATTGTGAGGAAGGTGGTCCGGAGAGGAAAAGGGGAGGAAGGGGGTCAGGAGCTCATCATAGAAGGGCTGCCGCAGGATATCAATGAGCCAGATGTTGATGGAGAACAGTACATGAGCTATGCCGTCCTTGGCCGTGACAGCAAGGTGGGCTTTTGAGTTAGATGGGCTTGTTACACCAGGATTGACAGGATGTGGTGGTTTGAGGAGGAATGTGTTTGCTAGATGCTTAAATATAGTAAAGGCTTAGACCAGGAAACACCAAATCTTAGTTTTATTGTTTGTTGTTTTTTTGCATTATAGATCTTATAGACGGTGCAGCCTATAGATGTGCTCCACGTAAGACTGAAGATTATAATGTATCTGCAAGAATGCTCCATGAATCCTTTAAAGGAAATTAAACAGTTCGACTTTAAGAAACACAACAAGATTTCTTCTGGTTATTGAGGACATTTGTAAGAAAAAATGTTCCAAGTTACTGAAATGGGAGAACAATAATCACTCCGAAGAATGTGTGAAGCTTGTAACCCGGGATAAATGCACTTTAAACTTTAAAAACTTTTAATTAAATCATCCTTAATATTAGAGTTTTAAGTAATCATTTAATAGGACTGGATATAACTTGTTATATTCTACCATGCAACACTACTCATACTCATATTTCTGCAGTATGCAGTATGTACTGGGCATACTACTTGTATGCATGGAATAATGACTATTTGCAGTATACAGAAGTATCCATTTCCAAAATCATCAACCCAAATTTAACATCTTTTTCATTACACGTTACTTAATCTGACTGATAAAAGGTGAGATATTTTGAATAAAAAATGGAATATTTTATTTAAATTAAATGTATTGATTGTATTAATAATTTAGTTAAAAATGTATTTCCAAGAACATGACTGGAAATCACTCACTACATTAAACATACTGAGGTCTTGTATCGCATACTACTGTTTAAAGCACTGAATACTGCATACATGCTAAAAAATACTGGTGTGTTTCAAAACATCTTTGGGACAATTATGGACTAACCCAACCTTTGGGTTAAAATTTATATATAATTTTTTTTTACTGAATGGTTGGGTAAGTCCATATTTGACCCAAAGTTAGGTTGAAGCAACCCAGCATTTTTTAGAGTGTCTTATTTCACATTGTATTTTTAAATACGGTGAAAAAAAAAAAAAGGTAAAGTCAAAAATGTTATGCAACATCACTAAACCAACCTATATACATTTATAAAAAAAAAAAAAAAAAAAAAAAAAAAACCTTTTTATGGGTTAAATAAAGTATATTCAAGGTAATAATTGCAGGTTTTAACAGTGTGGTAAGCAATGCATTAGTATTCATTCTGAACAAAGCCTATGGGGCTTGTGACTTTTAGGAATGAGACTTATAGATCTTGTAGAGGAAATGACATCACCGGGTTGATTAAGGTTGATCCCAGTTAACCCTCACTGATAACTTTATTTGATGTGCTTATTATCATTTGTTTCTATATGGTTCATGTCAAGTTTCCCTGTATACGCTCGACTTGAATTAAACTCGACTTTGAATGTGCCCGTCCTTCTGTGCTGGCCTATTCTTCTTCTGACACTATTTGCTTTTCTCTTTCTATCCTGTTCTCTTTATCCTCTCCCATAAATGTTCTCCTGAACCATGTCTTTTGTCCTCCATGCTATTATCGTATTTTGTTTGTTTTTGCACGTTTTGCTTATTGAACTTGATCTCTTTTCTGTTAACACATCACGTAATTGTTTCACTTTACCCTCTTCCATCTGTTACTCTGTCACTCATTCACACTCCCGGCCCTTCATTTCTCCGTGCTCCCCTGGATGCCGCTCTTCTCCTCTCCTCTCCCTCCCCACCTGCTCTCCGCCACAGCCGGATGTTGTGGATGTGAAGAGGGGTGGTGCTCAAATAGTCAAATGTGCGAGTCTGCGGAGAGTAAAGCAGTGAGTCTGACTCGCTCCTCCCTGCAGGTACAGGACATTGCTCCACTTTGTGCTAATGTAATCCTGCTAACCAATGGGATCAGTTAAAAAATCTTATTTTTCCAGCTCAGGCCCGATGTAATTTAAACACCATAACTGATCAATAAAGTTGCCGGTTTTTAAACTATAATCCTCAATCCTAAATATGTTGTTACAGTCTTTCTAAGTACTAATAGTTATTTAGCATTCCTAAGCCTGATTCTAAATTACTGTTAAATGTTTGTGGTTTTTAAGAGTTGTTAATGTTTTTTTAAAAGCCTCTTAAAGGGATAGTTCACCCAAAATAAAGAAATTATTGTCATTTACTCACCCTGAAATTGTTCCAAACCTGTATGAATTTCTTTTCTTCTTTGGAAAAAAAAAAGACATTTGAAAGAAAGTTGGTAACTAACAGTTGCTGGTAGCCATCGTCTTCTATATATTTTTTTTGTTTTTTCATACTATGGAAGTCAATGGCTACCAGCAAATGACTGGTTACCAACATTCTTCAAAACATCTTCTTTTCTGTTCAGCAGAAGAAAGAAATTCATACAGTAAATGTCAGAAATTTTAACTATCCTTTTAAGTTCACCAAGGCTGTATTCGTTTGATAAATACACAGTAAAACAGTAATACTGTGAATTATTATTACAATGCAAAATAACTGTTTTCTGTTTTAATGCTTTAAAATGTAATTTATTTCTGTGATCAAACCCGTATTTTCAGCATCATTACTCCAGTCTTCAGTGTCACATGATCTATAACAAAAGGCTATGATAAAAGCTGGATTTTAAAATAAAAATTAACTATTTAAGCATGGAGGTGCATATATTAATTGCGTATAATGTGTTCCTTCTTCAGTTATGCTGTTGGATGTTGTATTTTCTTAACCCACGTTTCACCTCACTGCATTAACTCCTAAATTCCCTTGACATCTTGTCCATTTCCAACTAATATTGTAATAATATCCTTCCCTTTCAGTTAGAGAATTTCTCTTGATTATAATCCATGTTAATGATCCTATAGGAATGTATACAGGATCCTATCCCTGTCCTCTCACAATCCCAGTGGGATCTAATAAGAATCCTCTATGAATCATATTAGAAATGAAATTGCTGAATTTTTGATTCTGGTTAGATGCTGTGTAATGTGACCTAAAGTTCCTGTACACATTCCTTCCCTTGGGTTTTGTTAACTGGTAATTGGTGTCAGACCTGTATGAAAGCATGCTGTATTTATTCTTATGTTAAGGTGTAGTTTGTATAGTTAGGTGATTTATGGTCACTGTCTGGTCTAAGTGGTTGATAAGTTGGACTAACAGCTGGTAGATCTGGTTTTGACATGGTAAATAATACTGTTAAGAGCTGGGAGACCGACTTGGACCAACAACAAACCAGCTAAAACATGCTATTTTGTTCTACATGTCATGAGTTCTTGTAAAATCACAGATTTTTATAACCTTGCTTTTTATTTTTCCAACTTAGGACTTGACATCTACACCCAAACCATCCTTCACTGGCACATGATGGGCGTCAAATAAAGAAGAAAACCAAACTAGAGCGCTGGTGATAGGATATCAACTACGAAAAAGAGATTTTAGGACTTTTTTAACAAGCAAAACAAACACTAGTGGCTAGAGGCATGATTTCTTATAAAAATGAAACCACATCGTAAAAAAAAAGCAAGCATTTGAGAAGTTCTTCCTGTAATCTCAATATCAGCATGTGAAAGTGCTGTCGCATGGCCTGCCTTTACAAACAGCACTGACTGCAAGCAATGATGAGGTGAGAAAATACTGTCGTAACGCAAGGGCTGTTACCTGCTGGGGGGAAGGACTCTGGCCAACTGGATGTGGTTTGGGGCACGTGGGACACAAAAGCTAGAGTTTCCTGATATTTAGTCTTCCAGAACACAGTACTAGTCTGACCCTCTTGTACTGGTATTATACATAATATGCACTCAAATATGATGTGAATGTACCCTCGGTGTGTGTGTGTGTGTGTTCTTTTACACAGCCAAAAAACAACAACAAATGACAACGACCTATGTGATGCTGCTGCTGCTGTCGCAATACTTGCTCCTGAATTCTTGTTCATTGTGTGTTGTAAAGGTATAATTGTGTAGCAAACGAGCTGTGAAGTCCTGTGTTGCCTGAGGTAGAATAGGCTCAAGGGATACAATTTGTGCAGTTTAAATGTTTTCAGTGGGATACGCTAGATAGGACATACTCTCACATCACTGCGGGGCTCTATGTGTACACGAATACTGTTTTTGTTCTGTATACATCACAAACCTCTGTGTCATATGAGCTTCCTCTTAATAACTTCATATGCACAGAGGTTGATATTAACATTTACATTATCCACCGTTTGCATTTACTTTATAGTGGTCATTTTATATATATATATATATATATATATATATATATATATATATATATATATATATATATATATATATATATATATATATATATATATATATATATATATATATATATATATGACATTTAAAAAAGTCTAACCTTTCAGTGAAGTAAAATTGTATGGAGATGTAGATAAATAATAATTCATAATTGATCTTGTGGTTTGTTGTGTAGGGAATAATTCAACATTTTCCGTATTAAGGGAAGAAGAAAAAAATATGGTGCAAAGTTTAAAATTTGAAAACAGTTTACAATAAGGTACACAATTTGCTGGCATGGGTTAACATGAACTAACAAGGAAACTAAACTACTTCTAAAGCATTATAAATCTTAAATTTGTTAATTTTTAACAAATTTTATCCCATATCCATATATAACTTAAGCCCAAAGTGTACTTTAATGCTTAAATATCACCATCAGCAGAGTGCATGCATGCTGTACACACAGACTATACTGAAGCTTGAAAATATAAAAGCTTGATTAGTGACCTTGGTTTGCCAGTTATTTGCAAAACATTTAATACTAGTATTAGTACTACTACTATTACTAATATAACTTCACTGAAAGGTTAGATTTTCTTTCTCACCTTTTCCGCATAATAGACATTTCTTAACAGTAGTTTGTTCAATGTTTTTCTGTTCATCTTTTCAGATGATGCTAATTCTCATGGTGTGCGCTTTTTTTTAGGGAGTTTGTTTCTCATTTTTAAAACCAGACATTTTCATTGATCAGAACAGATGTTTAATAATGTTTTAGGCACTCAACACATGCTTGATAAAAAGGTGTGAACACTGCAGACACCTTTGCCTCTCCTACGCTTGATGAAGACACGTAGCCACTGAGCACTGTGATCAGACTGTTCACTGTCCCACAGCAGAACAGACCTGACTTCATACACACACACACTAATTATAATGTGGATTATCTGGACCTGCACTGACATTATTCTTTTCCTCTCGTATCTTTCTTCAGGAGTTTTGTAGCTACACCAGACAGTCCAGTTGTAGAGCTGCTGTTTCCATGCACAGCACAGCTCAACACAATATCATATTATGCAAATAGTGATCACTGCAGAACTGGTTGGCCATCATCCCTGACTGCATGGCCTCCATGCAAACAATCTCTTTTAGATCACTTATTCGTGTAGCATCTGAACACAACACACAGCATTCAACCTGAAATCATTCTGTCAATTTAAAGGGTGAAACAAAACCATTTCAAAAACCTCAAATCAACATCGCTGATGTATGGAAATTAAATTCAGTTTCTGATGTCATAAGAGCATTATACCAAATATAGGCCATTTATTGTAGCACAAAACAATCCCTTAGCATTGTTTTTTTTAAAGCTTCATTGTCTTTTATTCTTTGTACACCACATTCAAGTCACATGAACACACAAAATCAAAATTTTTAAGCATAATTTTTAATATTTTTTATATTATTCATATAATCAGCTCATACAAGTATGCACATTAATGATAAAAAAAAACTATAAATGCATGTCTTCCATTAAACAAATATTATTTTATAATATATTATTGTTTTTAATCATCCATGTCGTCCATGGATTGTTAAAATTATTTTATTTATTTATCTTTTACTTAATTTTATCTTTTTTTGGGGGGGGGGGGGGGGGGGGCTTGGAAATAAAATGCATTGCCTCACTTGGAAAATAACTTCACAGACATGCACTGAAACTCTTGGATAAATTATTTATTTCTTTATCAGGTTTCAGATGTTTTCATTTATGTGGTTTGGGATTTCCAGCACTTAAGGCTGAATTTCAAGGAAAAGGTAAATGCAGCCCCTCTGCTGGCACTGATGTGTCCCCCCTCTCTGAACTAAACTCAATCTGCACAGATCACAGTGGCTGAGTAAAGTATTTGGGTCAGTCCATTCCAGTATGGCAGCAAGGATACGTCAAACTATCAAGTTGTTTGATGTGTAAGCAATGGTTTAAACCAACCTCTTGCAAAAAAATGTGAACTGTTGCAAAATGACAGAATATTTATACTCCTATTTACTACAGAATGATCTGAAATCAGTATAAACGCAATAGCATATTACAAAAAAGGAATGCAAAATGCACACTTGCACAGAAAAGATGTCTTTAATACATCTTTTAATACATATATATACAATTATATTTAATTAGAATGCTTTGCACTTGCAAATGGGAATTTATGACCTGCTATTTAGTAATATGGGAATACTATGATGTCATGGATGTACTTCTAGTATCTTAGCAAAACAGACTTCAGGGGGTGCCTGTGGGAATATAGAAGCATTGTGCTTCTTTAGACTTTCTTTTGTTTCATTTATGGATTTATTTTTATTGCTACTATAGGTCTTTGAATCAGACAAGATTTTAAATGTCTATAGAAATATAGAAATATTCAACCCTGTACACCAGCTGAAGATACATTTACAGAATTAATAAAGAAATAAAAACTTTTTTGAGGTCATTTCTTTTTTTCTTTTTCTTACTGTTTTCTTGGCAAATATGTTGCATTAAAGGAATAGTTCACTGAAATGTCCTCACCTTCAGGCCATCCAACATGAGTTTGTTTCTTCATCAGATTTGGAGAAATGTAGCATTGCATCAGTGTCTGCTGCTGATGAAAACATCACAGTAAAGTAAAAAGCTTGTGAAGTAAAAAGCTGCTTGTTTGTCAATAATAAAAAAATACTATCATTGGGACTTTTTAACTTTAAACCATTGCTTCTGGCTAAACTATGTGTTCATAATCTATCATAACACTGACTTCAGTGAGCTGTTTAAACTGTTTTTACTTGTGCTTGATCTGTGCATATTTCTCTCCTGATTCAGAAAAGATGACTTTTTCACTGTAGAAAGCAATATTATGGATAAATGACTCATATTTAAAATATCACGTCTTAATGGTGGTTCAAACATACAGCTTTTCACTTCACAAGACTTTAATTGATGTAAAGGTGTCATGAGGAAATCATTCTTTCAATTGCGTAAATGAACTTTAAATCATTCTTGTGCCCCTCTCTTGCATATTGAAACCTTTCCTATCAGGATAAAAAAAATAAAAAATCAAGCCTCACAATGCATTATTAAAACAGTATAATTTAACTGCAAATTCCTTTTTTTCCTTGGTTGCATATACAGTCTAAAATCCCGAAGCCCTTTTAACTGAATTAGCTTAAGATCACATTTGGGTTGCCTATGACCCAAAGCCTAAAAGTAGTTTTATTGTACACAAACCTAGCAGACCACCCAACTCTAATAATGGCATCTGCATAAAATGTGATGATCCTGACACCTCTACATAAAACCCACCCTTCAGATACTTTTCCTTCTTAACAGCTTTTAGTAATTCAAACTTATTCTCACAGCACACATCCTGGTGGGATTTTGGGACATGAAGAAGTGCTTTAATTAGCTAAAACATTTAACAATATAGATTTACAGATTTTAAAAGGTCCATCCTCTGTTGTCCTCTTACATCAAAATACACCCACAGTCTATGCATATCTCTCTTATATCCCATATCTGTGCATATTTCTCTCTTAATTCAGATGAGAAGACTTTTTCCACTGGAGAAAGCAATATTATGGACTTGTATTTTAACTAAAAGCCACAGTTTATAGTTAGTTAAAAAGTTAACACTTTTAAAAACATCTTAATGTTGGATTTGTTTCTTACAAACACACAGTTTTTCTCTTCTCCAGATGTTCACTGATGGACTGGAGTGCTGTGGATTATTGTGATGTTTTTATCAGCTGTTTGGACTCTCATTCTGACGGCACCCATTCACTGTATAGCATCCATTGATGAGACACTGATGCAATGCTATACATTTCTCCAAATCTGATGAAGAAACAAACTCATCCTGATCTTGAATAGCCTACTAAAACTATTCCTTTGCATTTCAGTTATATGTGTTCAGGTAATAGTCACTAATGTCATCAAGCATTAGAAATGTCAGTTTTACTCACTATAGACATTTATTTTGCATCTCAAAACATTTTAGAACATAGCAAATGTATTTTATTAATTTAAAGCACCATTTGAGTAAAGGGATATACAAATAAGAAATCCCTGGGGCTAGACTAAGATGATGATTGCCCAAACTAAAGTACAACATATAACAAAGTCAACAAAAATACTGAAATTATATTGTGCTTCATTAGTTCTTTATATTTTATGTAAAATGTATCAAACCTGCTGATAATAAAAAACACACATTTCACATCACATTTTATCACAATGCACATTAAGTAAAAATATAGCCTACACTCCCAAATACAAAATAAAAATCCCAAATACAAAACATTTACATTCATTTCTTTTAAATATTAAATACATAATTTGCACAGCATTTCAATGGTTCTTGTTTGAAATTCTCGAAACTCAAGGGTTTTCGTTCAGGAACAGAATTATGGAATGTTTTTAAACCTTGTAAGCGTCATAAGAGCAGTCCACCGGAAGTGCATCGTCAGAGTTCCATGACAACACAGCAGCGCACCTCACTGACAACCGCACTCCTCCACGATCATGTCCTCGTGGTGGCGCATGACCACACCATCGCCCTCATAGTACAGCATGGAGAGCGGGCTGAGGCGCGTGGGCGCGCAGGACGGACAGGGCGCGCGCTCCGGGTGGTAAAGCTTCAGTAAACTCTGGAACAAGAAAGAAAGCGGAACATATATCACCCATATATGATATATCCATATATCCGTTAACTATACCTCAATTAAATGCTCAATTACCTCAAATTAAACGCTAAAAAGTTTTGTTTTGATCGAAGTGTGGTTATTTTTCACCCCACAAAAATAAAATAAATAAATAAATAAATTACATGTTGCATATACAGTAAAAATGACCAATTATACATTGCATCAAAAAATGAATTGCCATTACATTCATTTACAATGAAAATACGTTCCCCTTCAGTTTTTATTTTATTATAATTTTTATCTCAAACTTTATTCCTAAAAGTTTATTATTACAGTAAGACAGTAATAAACATCATCCTGAAATAAGCACACAATGCTTTTATTCAAATAACCACAAGATGATATGCATTACAACAAATATGTAGCCTATAAATAGCCCAGCTTACAAAAATATTCTTTATGAATATTTTGTAAACTTTCCCAATAAGAATGTTTCCTGTTTTTTAATCTATCTATCTATCTATCTATCTATCTATCTATCTATCTATCTATCTATCTATCTATCTATCTATCTATCTATCTATCTATCTATCTATCTATCTATCTATCTATCTATCTATCCGTCTGTCAGTCTGTCTGTCTATCTGTGAATGATGAGGCAACATTATTATTATTATTATTATTATCATTATGGGAATGTTACTTTTAAATGTTCTCTGGACATTCTCTATCGTGTAATAAAATGTGAATTAAATTATTATTATTTTTGTTGTTAATGTTTTTTTTTATTTGTTTTTAGCTATTCGGGAATGAGAAATGGACATAAACTTCTGTTCAATTGTGGTTTAGTATTTATTTATCTTTATTTTAGTTTTTTCTTTTGACATCGATTCAGGTGTACAGTTCAGTCTCTCACCTGCATGTAGGCGTGGTTTGTTGGGTTGAGAGACTCGTCCAGTGGACTGGGACACTCGCCTTCGCAGCGGTAAGCGTTATAACGCTTTGGATGCACGATCCATTCATCCCATCCGGTCTGATCAAAATCCACCCACATATCGACTCGCCGACAGAGTGACCCTCGGTGTTGCTCTAGAGCTGTTACTATTCCCGTGGCGTTTCTATCATCCGTCGCGCGCATCCTTTCGACCCGGTTCCTCTTGTGTCGACGAGCTTGAGCTGCGTCTGGTGCCCGGTTCACAGAGACATGTTTGGAGTGCGCCACTGTACTCATCAAGCTGGAGGCACGTCGTCGGCCAGTGTTTTTGTAGAAAACTACCATCAGTACTCGTTCCGCAGTGGGATGCTGGATTTTTCGTCTCCAGCTATCTGTAACCGGCTCAGGTGAGCCTTCCCCGCTCCCGGTGTCCTCTCCGTCTTCAGGTGTCTCCGTTCCCGGACTCAACCAGTGCTCGAGTAGCTCTGTGATGTTGAAAACTCTCCAGGTGGATGATGGAGTGCCGGGCACTGACCTGATGCTGCCTATAAAAAGTCGCCTATGGCGGCAAAACACCGAGTCAGACTCACACTCCTGTTTGCGGAAGTGGAAGACGTCCACGATGACGCGTCTGGATGCAGAAAACGCAGGCAGACGGACGCGGAGCTCCGAGAGCTGAATGCTGTCACTCTCTGAGAGGGAAGACATGTCAAAAGTGACGTTCCATCGCTCGCCAGTTTGATGACAGTCTGGAAAATAAACAGAAAATGTTCGTGTCACATCTTGCAGTTTGTTACTAATTAGACAGTGGATCAAATAAACCTGCTTAGCAAATAAATCAATGCAGCATTCACACAAAAGATCGAAGGCTGACGAAACGCAATGAAACGCTCCAAATTTTAAGTTTACGTTTATTTTTAAGTTTCATAATTAAAGGATGCTTTATCAAAAGCGTAAGAAGTAGGCCAAAACACGGACTTTTAAGGCAGATTGAAAATGATTTTTAATAACAGACAAGTAGCATATGGCTATATGTAATACAATATCAGCATATTAAATAGCATATTCTGAAAAGAAAGAAAGAGGAAACTAATTAAAAATATACATATTTTTTATGAGAAAAAAAAAAACGTAATAGTAAGCACTAAAGATGCTTGCAGCGACTCAATTAGTTAGTAAAATAAGTAGCCTATAGTCTACTAAATAAGAATAAACACGGCGTAGGCCTATATTAACTAAATTTTGTATTGTGACATTATTTTCAACACAGCCAAACATTTTATTTCCTTTCAACATGTTTCAGTCATTATTTAGAAAGAAAGAAAGGAAGGAAGGAAGGAAGGAAGGAAGGAAGGAAGGAAGGAAGGAAGGAAGGAAGGAAAGAAAGAAGAAGGCGCAGGTTTCGTGGTCTCGCGCAGTATTGCAGCTGAGGTTGTGTCAGAGCCAGATGTCAGCACGCTGTCAGGATGGACGAGCTGCTTGACAGGAGATGTGTATTGAACCTCGCGCTCGAACAGACGTCTGAAGGACTAATACACACCCGTGGACATAAAACAGCCAGCTCTTTAAAGTTGAATAAGCATAGTGACACTACAGAGTTGTAAAACCCGAGGTCAGATAGCGAGCGACGGAGCTGATAATGAGCCCACAACTTCCCCAGATGCTGTGGCTTTACTCTTCTTGCTCTCATTGAATAAATCTATCAAGATATAGTTCCTAACACGAAAATGCATGCTTGCTTTCGGACCTATATTCCTGACAAATTACAAAATGCAATGTAAGTCGCTTTGGATAACATCATCTGTCAAATACATAGGCTAAATGTAATTAAACAGGTTAGGAAATATGGTGCTGATGAATGATTAGTTATGACAATATGCATGGCTCTTCAATAGGATGCTGGTGCCACCGCAGCACATGTCCAAATGAGAAGGTTGTGCACAGCAAAAAGTGGCACCATGATTTAACCCAAATTAAGTATAAATCGATATAAATTGATTCAGTGGTTAGATAAAACCATGCAATTTGAATGACAATTTTCAGTGTACCATGACATTTTTGTTAGGTTGAGCACATTAAGTAAATTAGGCAGGTTAAAGTTAATGCGTGTTGTCGTGCGTGTTTTACCTTGTGCAGTCAGGCTCAGGACGAAGTCAGACTGGTGCAGAGCTGGGCTGTCCACACTGGCTGGTGTAGTTGGCATCTTTCCGCTCAAGTCTCTGTATAACTGCATCATGTACATCGGGGACCTGGGATACGACTGCAGACTGAGATCGGAATATGAACCCACGAAGGCTTTACGATGTTCTCCCAGGAGTGCGCCGTGATTAGAGATCTTGACGCAGACAGCATGCATCAGAGAACACACCAAGACAGCGGCGAACAAGACGATTGGCTGAGTCTCCATTGCGAATCAATGAAGTTTTCAATCGTGAAGCGATCGAGCGCGTCCGCTTCCTGCTCCTGGCTCGTCTGAGGTCCGAGTGATCGGAGTGGTCGAGCTGTGGACAGGGCTTTTAAAGTGTGCAGCTGGCCCCTGATGACCTCTGTCCGCGGAATCCCTCTGATCCATGAGGCACATCACAGGAGAGCAGAGCTGTCAAGTTCACTGCTTCTCTGCGCAGGATTTTATTTGCGCGAGGCGTGACTCTCGTCTGCTCCAACGTGACAGAGACATCCTTTGATTGTGGACCACCCAAAGTTAAACCATCTTGTTGATTCAAAAAAATAAATATATATATATATATGGGTGGTTCTTCAACTACAGGCACTTTTGGCCTTGTGAACTTGACGGAGAAAAATTTGTTCAAATCAAAATTGTCACAATCTAATAGTTAAATATAGTTAGTCTAGTTTAATGATCCATAAGAGAACGCACTTACATTATAAAACAAATTGGTGTTTTTTGACATATTTTCCGATCCGCACTAAACAAATGTCATTTCCATCACATGTAAATATCTATTATTATTTAAAATTAATATGATATATATAATTTCTTAACAGTGTAACACCACTGTCACACATAGTTTTACCAATTTATACCTATTGCAATTACCATAGATTTGTGGATTAAGTTAATTAATTGTCATGAGGCCCAAACGCAAAGCTTACATCCACCACAACCTTAAATATAATATTGCATTGGTTAGATACATTTCTGAAAATTACTACTTGTGTTATTACATTAAGTGGAAGATTATCCCATAAACTATGCAGACATTTTTAATGAGTGATTAGAATTTTGTACATATTTTTTAAAAGAGTTATGAGGTGGTGGAAATGACTGGGTGTTGTGGAAATGACTATCCCAGATAGCATACATATCCGGGCCTCATCTGGGCCAACTATGGCACATCTGGCTCAGTTCTGGCAGCAGCAGAGGTTATATGGGCCATCTCTGGCCCACACACATCAAGCCGGTTTTAGTTTGAGTCGTGGCTTGCTGTGTGTGGGCCAGATCTGGCCCGTGTGCGACAAACCGGCTTTAATTTGAGTAGTGGCTTGCTGTTTCTGGGCCAGATCTGGCCCGTGTGTGACAAACCGGCTTTAATTTGAGTCGTGGCTTGCTGTGTGTGGGCCAGATCTGGCCCGTGTGCGACAAACCGGGTTTAATTTGAGTCGTGGCTTGCTGTGTGTGGGCCAGATCTGGCCCGTGTGTGACAAACCGGCTTTAATTTGAGTCGTGGCTTGCTGTGTGTGGGCCAGATCTGGCCTGTGTGTGACAAGCCGGTTTTAGGTTGAGTTCTGGCTTGTTGTATGTGGGCAAGATATGGCCTATACCAGGTGACCAGATGTGCCATTTTCTGAAGACACGTCCTGGCAGATCACCTTACTTTACCGGTCAGTGGTTCTAAAACTATTTTGAGTACTGGACGCCCATAATATTTTAGGACACGTAATATAAATACATACACACATTTATTTGACCTAAACGGACCTGTTATGAAGCTGCAATGTTATTCTATTTTTTTACATTTTTGTACCATGTCCTCTGGTGTGACACCATGTCCTTTGAACTTTTTCGGAACCACTACAAATTATTTATGCTCTCTTGTGCATTAATATGACACCCCTAAATTATATATATGTTTTTTATTAAAAAGTGCATGTTAAGCTACATAATCCTAGAAAAGTTTGCAAATGTGTCTTGCTTGCCACTAATGACAGGTTAGCTTGGAATAGCAAGGTCATTAATTGACAGAAAAGGCTGAAACGTCCTTTGGTGTAAAAAAAAAAAAAAGTCCTCCATTGTGACACCTGTACTGTCACACCACAGGACAAAGTTTATTTAAAAATAATTTTAAATAATTAAATAATATTTGTTTAACTCCTTTTTTATACTTTTAAATGCAATAATTACATTCATTAAATTAAGCTCTAATCATCAAAAAAAATATGAATCTTTAGAATATATGAAATATATGAAAATTTCACTTTTTAATAAAAAAAGTTACAAAAAATTAACTTTTTTCATGATATTCACATTTCTTCAAGATGCACCTTATACACACACACACACACACACACACACACACACACACATACATACATATATGAGTGTTCGTAAAAGCAACAATACAAAATCTTAAACTATAAAAGTGCCACTTTGTCCCACTATTATGTGCAGGCCTGGCATTTTGCACTGGGCTATAGAACTACAAAATTAATTTTAAATTAGCAATATCATAACTGAATGACATTTTGAATTATGTAGTGATCTAATTCTATTCACCAAACAATTGTATGTGAATGTGTGAGACTTATGGTCATGGTTATAGGGAAATAATGAAGAACAAAGTGCAGTAAACGGTAAAACTGTTTGCACTACAAACCAGTACGTTCATAATTAAGACAATACATTAAAAATAACATGGTGAGATACAGCAGTTTGCAACAGTAAACAGCAAAACAAGCTGTTTGTACAGCTAATATAGCTGGAATGACACCGAAAGCCAGACACATTAAATTTACAAATGGCCGCGCCCCCTCTTACAGAAAAAAAATAAGGGGCATATATGTTTATTCATATTTTTATTTATGTAAAGTAAGCGTGTGACTTTTAATTCGTGACGTGCTTTCATGGGCGTGCGCGCGGACCGGATGGAGTTGCCATGGAAACGGAGCGCAACACTGCAAATGTCACGAGGAAACACCCCGTTTCTCGCTGATTTCACTGTTTTCAGGTGAGTGAAGTCCATAAAATCACACAAATATTACTTATAACTGTTGTTGACACTTCTCTTACTTGTATTTGACTCGATTCTGTTGTTTATTTACTTTATAGGAATGGTTTAATGTCTTCGAAAAAGTCCGTTAGCATTTCTACCGTTTTCAGACGACGTATGGTCAGGTATGATAACTCTATTGTGCTCTTATTTATGAAAGTTTGGGCTTTTAATCAAAGCTTCATCTGTAGATGATAGCTTTTGACTGTTTTGTTGGTAATCTTTCAATGGATGATTGGAAATTGCTTAATTTATTTAATCTTAACATTTACACTTTACTGTTTATCGATGACGTCACGTTATCAAGGAGCGCGAAAATTGGCAAAAAACTAAAGTTGTTTTGATCTTCTATGGGAAACATAAAACTGTTCTGCGATTTCAAGAGTGACAAAATAAACCTTCTACAACAGGAGGGAGTTTCCAAGATTTCAATATTTCTGAAGGGAGCTGCTGACAGAGATGTAGGAAGCGCTGAAAAGGTTAAGTAACCTAATATGCATTTTTTTCACAACATATATCGCAATGAATCTGTTACTTTATTTATTTATTTTTTGCATGTCACCTGCTCTAGCTTGTTTCCATCTAATAAACCTGGAACTGCAGACTAAATATTGTTGGCTCTGTGTCAAATTGCTTGTTTTGTTCCTAGATTCTTCAGTGCTGATGGCCTGCTGCATCCAGCAGAGTCGGAGTGAACCTACTGTAAGACAACATCTCCAAGATGCTATTGACCACAAGACTAGTACAGTAAGTAGGGGTGTAACGGTTCACAAAATTCACGGTTCGGTTCGATACGATACACTGATGTCACGGTTCGGTTCGGTTCGGTTCGATACGTTTTAGATACAGCAAAATGTAAAAACATCTCAACTTTTCAGAATGCCGCAAGCGCACCGCGGGTCATGTGACAAGAACCAACCAATCAGCTTCATCCTTTCCCGTAACAACGTTGAGAGCTCAGCCAAGATGAAGGAACAGCTGATCATAGTTGTATATGGATTGCAATTTTGAAATAAATTCAGTAGCAGAGCTACTGCAAGCGATTTTTAGAGATGCAAATCCATTTATCCTTCGCTGAAATTTCCGCGTCTCATGGAGAGAGCACGTCATTGTTGCTTAGCAAAGACAGACGCCTCAGGAGAAAGACGCGCTTAGCGTTTTCCATGCGTTTTTAGGCACGATATGTGAACGGCCCCTAAGGCGCTCGCTCACTCAGCACGCGCTGAAGGCTTGTTGCAAAATGTCTAATGCATTTAACAGACCAGAAATATAAGATCCTAAAATAACCAACAGGTCTGGTGTTTGGGTTGGATTCCCTGTAAGCTATAGTGTCTAAATGCTGCAGGGATAGTTTGCTGCGTGCATGTTTCTCCTTTTTTTCGTCTTTTCCCAGATAGTACTGACGCATATATCCCAGATATTCCCGCTGGTGTTTTTTTTTTTTTTTTTGTAATCCCGCTGGTGTACCCTGTCATGTTGCAGATGCGACATACCGTTGTTTATTTATCCACCACTCTCTTGCCATCACCATTATAGCTTAAAGGGAATCCAAAGTGCACCCAAACACCAGACCTGTTGGTTATTGGAGGATCTTCTCATTTCTAGTCTGTTAAACGCATTGGCTATTTTGGAACGAGCCTTCAGCGCGTACTGAGTGAGCGAGCGCCTGCTGAGTAGCCTAACATAAACATATAAGATGGTGTTTTTTTCTTCTTCGGGAGTGTCAGGGGCGTTGCCTGTTACGTTGTTTGGGTTATTGGGCTACCTTGTTGAACGCATATCATTATATTTCTTTCTCTCTCTTTTTTTTTTTTTTTCAAATATAATTAATTACTCCAACGAACCGTTCGGTATACATAATGCGTACCGCGTACCGAACCGAAAGCGTCGTACCGAACGGTTCAATACGAATACGCGTATCGTTACACCCCTAACAGTAAGTCAAACCTCAAATATACACTACACTAGTGTTCAAAAGATTGAAGTTGATACAATTTGTAATAATTATCTTCTGCTCACCTCTGTAGTAATTATTTGATTAAAATATGTAAAAAGAGTAATATTGTGAAATATTATTACAATTTAAAATAGCTGTTTTCTATGTGAATACATTATAAACTAATTTATTCCTGTGATGTGCAGCTGTATTTTCAGCATCATTTCTCCAGTCTTCAGTGTCACATGGATCCCTCAGAAATGCTGATTTGCTGCTCAAGAAACTTATTATCAGCGTTGAAACAGTTGTGCTGCTTCATTTTTTTTTTTTTTGTGGAAACCGTGATGCATTTTATTTTTCAGGATTCACAGATGAATACAAAGTTCAAAAGACCTGCATTTGTTTCAAACAGATGATTTCGAACAATTTGATGCATGTAACACTAACATTAAATGTTTGGAGTCTGTAACAACGAATCCAAAAAAATTTCAGCACGTCTGTATTTTAACATTGATCATAATCAGAAATGTTTCTTGAGCAGTAAATCATCATATTAGAATGATTTCTGAAGATGTGACACTGAAGACTGGAGTAATGATGCTGAAAATTCAGCTTTGATCAAAGGCATAAAATATCTTACAGACCCCAAACTCTTGAATGGTTGTGTAAATTACAGTTATGATGTTCCTCCCAGTTAAATTTTATTAAAATGTATTAAATGTTACTCTGGCATATGCAGTCAATTCTATAGAGACTGTGTCTGTTCCCCAAAAACAGACAACAAATAATATGTTTATTAAGGGATCTAGAAAAATTATTTCAGTTTAAACCTACTAGATTAAAAATAGTACTCAATGTACTCCATTGATGAAATAGTAAAAAGTGCACATTGCCTGAAATGATATGAACAGCAGCTATGCTAATCTTTCTCCCTTTGCCTTCCTGTTTCTGCAAATGTCCATCCCAGGGTTATTAGAAACTGCACAGCGCAGGACTTGCAGGACTTGTGAGGACTTCAGATGATACCAGTACTCAAAAGACCTTAGATGATGGCAACTATAGATGGACATACAAACTACCGCCACTGCAAAAAAGGTAATGTTAATTTGAAAGAGCTGTGTCACAGTATCAAGGGCTCCTTTATCAGTTCTGCTTTCAGTCCTGGAGAGTAACAGATACATTGTTTTTTTGTTTGATGTTTTTATTAGTACATATACGTTATCTTGCACATTTTATCTCCCCAACAGATTCTAATTTGAAAGAAGTTTATAATGCATGTTCGCTACTCCCAATTCAGAAGACTGAATCAGCCTGTGTATCTGAATGTTTCTCATACTCACTCCTCTCTGCCGCGTCTGAATTTGGGATTTTCCTTAGCTGTCAGTTATAAACGTCAAAATTAAAAGAAATAAACATTTGAAATATATCAGTCTGTGTGGAATGAATAAATATAATATACAAGTTTCACTTTTTGAATGGAATTAGTGAAATAAATCAACTTTTTGATGATATTCTAATTATATGACCAGCACCTGTATATCATTGCTCTTTTGTTGATTTTGATTGCTTCCATTGTCCTCATTTGTAAGTTGCTTTGGATAAAAGTGTCTGCTAAATGTAAATGTAATGTTAATGTGTATTTAACTATATTTTTAAATATTTATCTGTATTTTTTATTTTGTAATAATGTAAATGTATGTGTTTTATATCTATACATGCAGTTGTATTCATGTATGTATATTGATTTGTCTAATTTTTATATTTTAATAAAGCAGTTTAGACTACATGAGTGTTTTATTTATTCTGGATGAATTACATATTCTTTTGTGTCTAGAAAGGGTAAATATGGGCCATATCTAACCCAGAAATCAGCCACAACTGGAACAGATCTGGGCCACATCCCAGAAATGGCGTGGTTGACATCTGGGCCAGGTGTCGCCCATGCCATTTGGGAGATGCGGCATGGATCTGGTACAGTTGTGGCTGACTTCTGTCAGACAAAACTGGGCCAGATCTGGCCCAGATGTCACCCACACCATTTCTGAGATGTGGCCCAGATCTGGTTCAGTTGTGGCTGACATATGTCAGCCAGACTCAGGTTGAGTCATCGCCGTCATTCCGCGCGGTATGTGGGCCAGAAGAATATGGGAGATGTGGGCCAGAACTGGGCCACATGTCATTTGCTATCTGGGTATGGGTCTCATTCATGAAACATTCGTAAATATACGAGTAAATATCTGAGTGATTTGCACGTAAAGAGAACTTCCCGAAAACTCTTCTCCTGATTCACAAAAACTTCGTAAACGTCAGATGTGATAGTGAAATGTGTGTGTGTGTTAATGAATTCCAATCAGTCGTAAATGGGACGCGCGTGCACGCTCACTCTCAATTACCATATTAAATCCGACTGACAACTAGGCTATATGTGAGCATCATATCATGACACCAAACGAAGGATTTCAACATGTCTTCTCAAAAGCGACTGAAAAAGAAACATTTCTCATCTGCAGAAATTGAAGTTTTATTATCAGAAGTTCATTCAAAGTGCCACTTTTTTTTTTTCAAGCGTACTAGTGGCGTATCAGGTCCTAAAAAAGGAAGTATGGCAGCACATTACAGATCCTATTACTGGCTCTCATAATAAAAGTTAAAAGAAAAACCGTATGTAATTAATATATATATATATATTTTTTTTTTTCAAAATGCTGTGTAAATATGTACCCGATTAAGGTGAATTAAAATGCAGCCATATTAATGAGCAAAACATTCAGATGTTAAACACACTATTTACGCGTGGCTGGGAGCAGGTGTAGATTTATTTCGTACCAACTAACATTTGGAAAATACGAACGTTTTAATGAATCCGAAAATTTACGCCAAAACCACTTTACACGCGATTTACACAAAAATTCGTTCTGCTCGTGTTTCATGAATGAGACCCAATGAATGGACGTCCATGTAGAAAAACACAAAACATATATTTGAAACACATTTAACAAATCATTAGTCATTAGTCTGTCTGGTTCCATAACCAGATGAATAGTTACAACCTTACTGTAAACAACTAACCACAAATAATCACATGAAAAATGTAAGTTAAGCATCTTGAGCATGCACACGTTGTATTTGAGTTAGTTTCGTATTGTACAATTCTAATCGGTCTCTTAGATGAACAATGCTCTGAAGAGAACAATTAAAATACACTTTAAACTATAACATATAAATTATCATATAACATGAACTGTAAAGCACCTAGATCACGAGGGCTGTGCGTGTATGTGAGAGAGAGAGAGAGAGAGAGAGAGAGAGAGAGCAATATGGAGGCTTGTCCAGAGGGCGATTATGGTGACCAGAGGGTATGTGTGTGAGAGATAATGTGCATGAAAGTGAGGTAGTGTGTGTGAAAGAGTTTATGAGAGAGGTAGTGTGTGAGAGAGAGAGAGAGAGAGATGTGATTCAAGGCCAAATCTTGTAGATTTATTTCCAAACTTCTGTTTTAGGCCCAATCCCAATTTTACCCCTTAGCCCTTCCCCTTTCCCCTACCCCAACCCCAACGTTTGGCTAGTTCACGTGAAGGGGTAGGGTTATCTTGATTCTCTTTTGGTTGGAGGGGTAGGGGTAAGGGGAAGGGCCAGATAGCCCTTCAAATGAAGATTTTTCGGGACCACACTTTAAACGAAGGGGTATGAATTAACTCGGCAACATGGCTGCTACAGCAAACAAAAAGACACATAAAGGTAAGCTTTTTTGGCATAAATAAATATTTTAACGAAAAGTAATCATTTGTTTTATGTTACATTCAATTGTGAGTTCATATTAACGGTCTTGTTACTCAAAGAAATGTTTACAAAAAAATCGCTAATATTTGCCAACTTCATATCATTACAGACATGATAGTGTCTACTGCCGTAGACATAATTAGAAATCACTAAACCATAAGGGAAGGGGTATAAAATAGAATTGGGATTGGGCCATAATCTCCTTGTGCCGTTTTATCACTGGTATGGGCTCAGGGATGAGGCCTATTATATCCATGGGTTGGTACCAGATGACATCATCTCTCAGTGGCCAATAAAAGCGATTGATCCACTGATCTATAATATAGAACTGGATTGCTCATGACGTCATTAAAGTGAAGCCGCTGCGCCGCCATATTGGTAATCCCTAGTGTGCGAAAACATTCCATTGAATTAAAAGGAATTTAATGAGATTAATAAGATTTTAATGATTTTAATGAGAAAACATCACCTAACAAGTCAGTGTTTATAAATATGAAGTATCTCTGTACATTATAAAAATACCAAAACCCTAGGCATGTGAATGATTATTTTTTAAATGTCGGGAATTTCCCCTACTTATTAAAAAGCTACGTTCATTACAGTAGTGAGCATCATGAACATGATAAACATCAGACGGACACGACCTCAACACATATAAAAAACTACAAAGTGTTCGTTCTGAAATTTGAATTTATTCAGAGAAATAACTAACTACAGTACGGATTTAAGAAATAAATACAAAGTTTTACAGAGCAATATTAACAACATAATTGTATTATTCATTGTAATATATTAAAATCAATTTCTGATACTAATACGCTCGTTTAATAATTCCTGAATAATTTTGTTCATAAAGAAATAAGCCAGTTGTCGTCAGTGCGCAGCAGACACGCGCACCTACACGATTTAAATATATCGCTTATCCTGTCCCAAAAGACCGTAAACACTGCAGATAACATCTGAAGTAAACATTACTTTATTACACATAACATTAAAACGAGTCCCATTTGACTGATTAGCTTCAAATCGAGTTATTTTAGGACAGCGGTTTGAATGTAACTCAATGGTGCTCTCTGCTGGTAGGGATTAGTAAAATGGCGGATTGAACACTTCCGGTGGCTTCACTGCCTGTTGGCAGTTTAGAACGCGATGAGCGATCCAGTTATATATATAGATCAGTGGATTGATCCCAATACCGGTAATTGTTTTCACTTGAGCCCCACTGAGACCTTTCTCCAGTTGACTTCTGCGGCATCTTAAAATTAGATAAAATGAAATTTCAACAAATATATATTTGAATAAAAACATAAGCGTTGTACATTTCAATAAAAAAATATTCATATGTAGCCACTCATTCTATGAATTGCACCTTGTAAGCATAAATGTCATTTCCACCTCACCTTTGTCATTTCCACCCAAGAAGGTAATGTGGTGGAAATGACAGTGATGGAAATGACAGTTCTACAGTATTTTGTAAAAAAAAATCCAAGCTAGTATTACAGATTAGTTATGAATTGGTAGCAAGCATTCCATGCATGCAAAATAAATCTATTTGTGTTTAAAAAATCAATTTATTTATAGACTCATTTGATGTTACGCCATGTTTGGAAATGACATACAATAAAAAATATTTTCATTTCAAGCAATATTTACCTTGGTTTTTCTTCTCCAAGTTGCTGAAGAAATTTAAAATCTCCTCCATGTCAGACATGTGCTGTGATGTCATTGTTCATCTCCATAGAAACTACCCAAACAATATTTCAAAAAAACTTTTTAAAAGGACATTACAGCGTTGTGGTGGAAATGACGGCAATACTGTGGGACAACTACATTTTGTATATAAAATCACATTAATAGTTGTCTGACCTTAAAATCCTCAATTATGTGTTGATTCCTTTACTGATACTTTATTCAATCAATTAAAAAACAAAAATGGATGAATAATTTTTTTACACTTCTTTTTCATTATTGAAGATCAGAAGTCTGGGCGTGGGACAAGCACAAAACAGCAATGTTTGCATGTTTAATGATTTTTAAAAAGGTGAAAAAATAATTATAGACTACTGGCAAAAAGTTCCTAAAGTACTTTCATTGTTAAATTAATTTAATTTTAATTTAATTTAATTTTAATTTACTTTCATTGTAAATTTAACTATGAAAGTGTGAATTTTTCAAAATTAAATGTTTTTTTATAAAATATGATCAAAGGACATGAAAGTAACATACTTTGCATTCCAGAAAACGAGAAGATAAACTATATATATATATATATATATATATATATATATATATATATATATATATATATATATATATATAGATAGATAGATATAGATATATATAGATATAGATATAGATATATAGATATAGATATATCTATATATATATATATATATATATATATATATATATATATATATATATAGATATAGATATATCTATATATCTATATCTATCTATATATATATATATATATATATATATATATATATATATATATATATATATATATATATATATATATATAGTTTATCTTCTATCTTGTTTTCTGGAATGCAAAGTATGTTATTATGATTACATGTTTTCAAAGGAAATAACACACATTTTTTATGTTTAAACATAATCCGGTTACAAACGAAAAAGTATTAAGGCACTCAGTAGTTTTTTTATTTCAGTTTCATCTTTTTTTTTAAATGTCAGTGTCATCTGCTAATTGAGAACACTTTAACTCTTTCTCCAAAAGTATTATTTCACAAAATGTATCTATGAATTGCCATGGTTTGTGTTACAAGTAGGAATACAAACAAGAAATGGGGCAGCCCTGACGTATACTTCTGATTTTAAACTGGATGATGTTCCACATGATAAATTAATTGAACTGTTACAGCCATTATAAAGTGTTTGAATAGCTTTTTAAAAATATTCTCCAAAACCAAACAAATTGAAAGTCTCCAACATAAAGTTATGAGCAATAGTATCAAATACTTAAAAAAAATCAAGAAATAAAACAGAACTATTATCTGTAATAAATTTGTTAATTAAATCTAAAATGAGTCTAATGTTATTACAACATTAAGCATGCATGACCTTTCATAAATCGACCTTTCATAAATCCTGATTGACAATCATCAATTATAGGATTAAAACATTTCTTCAATCTCTCTGCTAATATATGTGCAGAAATCATTATTAATTAGTGTAATTGGAGGCCAATTTTCTAGAAATAATAAATCTTTATTGAGCTTTCGTAATAAAGTGATCAAGCCTTGTTTCAATGAGTTGAATAGCTTCACTAAATACACCTAACAAAAAAAGGTGATAATTCCTCTTGAAAATATTTACAAAATTCAGTAATTAAACCATAATTTCCAGGTGACTTATTGTCTTTTAATTTGTTAATAGTGTGAAATACTTTATTTAAAGAATTCTCTTGGTCACACATTTTACTAGAAGAATCTTTTGAATGTCATTTTTAATAGATTCCAAAAATGAGCATTACTCAACTTCTTATCATAGGAATATAATTCCTCATAAAACTCTTTCGGTAACAATTATATGAAGCCTCTATTTATAATACATTATAAGAATAGTCTTAAGGCATTATATTGACTGCATAATGCATTATATAAAAAAATAAAAAATAAAATTATAATATGTTGTATCATCTCATGATTATTCATAACAACAGTTTTAATATATTACAATATTTTCTTATTTGTAAGAGTATGGTGATTTATAAAACAATGAACACAATTCAATTCAATTCAAGTTTATTTGTGTAGCGATTTTTACGATACAAATTGTTACAAAGCAACTTTACAGAAAATTACATTTCTACAATATTTAGTAGTAGCTTATAAGTGGTGACTGTCAGTTTGTGCGCGTATGACAGGATTTTTAGAAAAATTTATACAAGACGTAGTCAGCCAGACGATGAACATTATTAGCCGCAATTATTATATGATTCAGTCACACATTTAGCAATAATTGTTAGTTCTGTTTGTTGATTCAGGGTTAGCATCATCTGAGGTCCTCTGAGGGTCAGCATCATCTCTTCTCAGGTGTTCTGGATCCAGACTGGAGCTTGTGTGAATCCCGTGGCAAAACATATAAACAAATAGAGACATAATTAGCATAGCTGCTGATCCAACAAAGTAAAATTAATTAGTTTAACGCAAGTAATTAGTAATATTCGTTTTATTGCATACTAAATTGAATGGTTTTTTCTTTTAGTCTTCTTTGTTGGCCTTGAGAAAGCCAACATATATTTGAACATTATTATCATTTATTATGAGAGTAATTGACAACGACTAAAATTTTAATGTTTCACCAAATTTCCTTCTCAAAAAATCCTAGTGACTTTCATTATCTGAGCAATGAAGGTCTTACACTTCATGTCCACTAGAGGGGGAGACAGGATTTCTATTTACGTAAAATGGCAAATAAATACATTAATTTCATGTGCATTACCATGAATATGCCATATCTGTGTACAAGAATAAACTTCACACTTCAAGCTGTACTTAAAACTTTCCATTCTGGCTTTTTCAACGTACCTCCAAATTTATTTTAAGATATGATTTAAGATATTTTTTATTCACACTGGTTTATGCATTTAATGTTTGTCCATCTGGAACTTTTATTTTTCATGAGCTGTTCATTTTAAGATGTACTCAGTGTTGATAAATCACATGCACTGAATGTAAATGCTAATGTCAGGACTCTCAGTCCTCCTCTTGGATGGCCAGTGTCCTGCAAAGTTTAGCTACCCCAAATAAACACACCTAAGCTAAGCAAGGTCTTCAGGATCAGTAGCAATGTCCAAGCAAGTGTGTTGGAACTGAACTCTGCAGAACATGGTTCTCCCGGTTCAGGACTGGGTTTTAAATCTATAAATGAATTTGTACAGTTGGGTGTCTGCATGCAGAGGTGTACTTCAGTAAGTACAATGTAAACTGTAATCTATAAAGACAAAATCTTCAGATAAGCCTTAAGGCCACTGCCTTGAGGTCTCCATCCATTGGTCAAAACAGACCTCGCACCCCACCACACTCCTGCTAGCTGTCAACATTAATTGCGGCTGGTGCCAAATAAAAATTATTATGTATCCCTTGTGCATTATTCAAATTCACTACCCTTTCGTTATGTTCGGGATGAAAACATTCACTCAATTAAACTGCTATAAGCATTAGATAATTTTTTTTCCCCCTAATTTATTGTTGGTGGATGTTTTTTTTTCACTGACTTCCATTATAATTACATTTTTGATTGCAAAGCCATGAAACATAATCATGCATTCTTGATTGTTTGTGGTTTTCCCTGTTGGGAAGAGGTAAAATTTGTTATTTTTTACAGTTGATCACTAGGTGGGACCATCAACCCTTTAGATAGGCCTGTGCAAAAAAAAGCTTAGTTTCTGACTTGTATATAGAGTTATGTGGAGTATAACAGCAAATTATATTGTGTGTATGTGTGTAGGAGAGAGAGTGAGAGAGAGAGAGAGAGAGAGAGAGAGAGACTTTTGCTCACTTACCTTGATGTATTTGAGAAAATCTAAATGTACACCTCAGCTCTCAGAACTACATGGAGTAAACAAAAGTGTATTTATGCACCTGCTGCCTTTTAATGGTGGTGATAAGTATAGACTAAACAAAAACAGTACATGGATTTAAACACTTGCATGCCATCCTTCTGGTCATTTGATGGTGAGAAGAGCAGCAAGCAATACGAGAAAGGGCTTGACTTGAACCAGAGTTTTAGAAATGATTATGCAGCTTGACCCCTCCAGCGAGTTGCTGCTTATTTGAAGTTGGTATTGCATTTTGGTCCATAATCAATTATGTTCAAAGTAGTTTTTTTTAATAAGATTTAAAGGTTTTAAACTGGCTTCACCATCAAGAAAAGACAAGTATTTCACACATAGGCCCTCCGTTCTTTTCACCATCAAAAGTCAGCAGGTGCATAAACACACTTCTTTTTTTTATTGTTTAGTCCATGTAGTTCTGAGAGCATGAGGTGCATATTTGGATTTTTTCAGATACATCAAGGTAAGTAAACAAAGGTCTCTCCCACACTCTCTCTCTCTCTCTCTCAAACACACACACACACACACACACACACAGACACACACACTATAATTTGCTGTTAAACTCCATATAACTCTATATACAGGCCAGAAACTAAGCCTTTTTTTGTACAAGCCTAAAGGGTTAATGGTCCCACCTAGTGATCAACTGTAAAAATAACAAATGTTACCTCTTCCCAACAGGGAAAACCACCAACAATCAAGAGTGCATGATTATATGGTGTCATGGCTTTGCAATCAAAAAATGTCGTTATAATGGAAGTCAATGGGACAAAAACAGCCACCAACAATAAATGAGGGAGAAAAAATTAAAATCTAATGCTGCACAAAACTAACAATACATCAAAGCTAATCTACAGTTATTAATCTTTGACATGCCCAAGACTAAAAAAAATATAAAAGAAGGTAAAAAAAATATCCAGTCCACAATTACTTTTTATATTGAAAATATGTCATTTTGTGTGTGTTTTTTCTTCCCAAATCAGTGACATAATTTATGAACTTGGTAATTAAAGAGTTAAAATATTTGATTTTGATTTGATTAATAGATTTATGCAAAAAAAAACAACAAAAAAAAAAAATCTTTATCTGAGACATTTTTACAGCATTTTAATTTAGTGGGTGTTTTCATCCCGAACATAACAAAAGGGTAGTGAATTTACCCACAGTATACTGTTGAGTTTTTGAAATATTTCAAGCATTTTCCCAAAATAAGTGTCAAAATAAGATTTGTCACCAATCATTCCATTAGCTGAAACACAGAGAAAGTTGTGGCCAAAATAAGACTCAACTTTACCCCCTAGTGGACGAAAACGTCCCCAACAACGCATATGGGGTATTATGTAACAGCAAGTCATTTGTGCAATTACATTTGACTTGCAGTTTTTCCAAAACTTAATCATTTTTATTTGGTACCAGCTGCAGTAGTTAATGTTGTTTTATGTTATACAGCTATCATTGAGCTAAGGTATACCCCCCTACCACCCCATCTATCATTGAAGAACCTGTGTTACACAGATATGACATATTCATGGTAGTACACATGAAATTAATGTATTTATCTGTCATTTAAACTTACATAAACAGAAATCCTGTCTCCCCCTCTAGTGGACCTTAAGTGTAAGACCTTCATCGCTCAGATAACGAAAGTCACTAGGATTTTTTGAGAAGGAAAAAGTCTGACCAGTTACAGCAACGAGTCAAACGAGTCTGAAGATCTGAGCTGAATTTGGTGAAACAATAAAATTTTAGTCGTTGTCAAGGCCAACAAAGAAGACTAAAAGAGAAACATCATTCAATTTTGTCTGTAATAAAACTAATAATTCTAATTTATTTAATAAATTTAACTATATTAATTTCCACAATTAATTATTAATGTCACACACACCTACCTAGTGCCATTAGACTTAAAAGATGAGAGTGGTAAATGTTACAGACATATTATCATGGAAATGTTCGGTCTATTATTGATTTTTATTTCCTCTTCACTTTTATCCCAGGAGACAGAACTATTTGCACTGTATTTACAGTGGGACAATATTCATACAATACTATAACCTAGAAATAATTTAAAGGGTGACTTGCAAGTCGCAACAACGCGAATTATGTGTCTACATCTGGTTTCAGATATTACTCTTGTAAGACTCTTATTCTGAAAGACTGAGGAGCCCGAGTAGAAGGCGGAGCGATCCGACCAATCAGATGAAAGAAGCGTTTCAGCACCGCCCACAAGTGCGAATGAAATATTGAAGCCATAAACCGTTTTTTAAACCCAAAACGACAAAATGAGAAATCAAGTTAAAAACTCATTTTCCGTTTGTTAACCTAGATGGAATAACGAATAAACGAGCCATCTTTCCATTTCTCCTTATTTAATTCATGTTATCTCACTTGAATCCTCTTGAGTTTTTCGTTTTCTGTTTTTTAATTTGAAACGGATTTGGAATGGACGGAAGATACCCTGATTGTGTATCATCCGATCATTCAATTATTCCATTAATTCTGGCAAACCAAAAACGAAATAACGAATCAATATTTAGTTTTTCTGTTTTTCTGTATGAACCAAATATGAAAAACTGACGTTTGTTTCGTTGCTTTCAGCTCGAAACGGGAAATATAATAAACAAGGAAACCAAAACGAAATAATGGATCAAATTTACGTTGTCTCATTTTTTCTTTATTTGTTGTTGTAGGTATAACTATTTCTCCTGCTTGATTTGCGCATGCGCAGTGGATAGTTTCAAAGTAAGTGGTTGAGCGCCAAAAGCGGAGGGTAAAAAGTTCAAACAGATTTTAATAGACAAGTTTCAGTCAAATATTTATGCCTATAATAAAACCCAGTGTTAAAGCAGAGCGCAAACAATTAGACTATCCAATATGCGCTCACTTCCTTGTATTCATCGCGGGGATAAAGAACACGTTTTTTTTTAGCGATCACAGGCAGTTACAGTATGTCCAATAACAATACAACAAGCTAAAATAAAAATCATAGATGGTTTAAAATGTCCTTTGAAATCACGCTAACCACTTGTTTTGGTATGTGAGGCTTTATAAGCGATCATTAAAACATATTAGCAGATTATTTTATTAATGAGATCAATAAAAGCAATCAAAACTATATATATATATATATATATATATATATATATATATATATATATATATATATATATATATATATATATATATACCTTATATAAATAACGTATTGGTTTTAGGACAGCTATGATTAAAGGATTTGATCCACTTCAAACGTTGACTACAGTATACACACATACACACACACACACACACACACACACACAAAGAAAACAAGAAAATATTTAGAATATATAAAGAAAGTGTTTTTTTTAATGAAAAACAAGCAGCCTAGATAGAAAACGAAAAGAGAGCAGATATATGGTCAAGAGATCTCTTTATTTAAATGCAAACATTCAAACAAATATGTACAGAATTATGTGAAGTTACATATTTACATTATTTTTACAGTAAAATTGTGTGAAGTAGTAGTTTTCAGATGAGAATGGGTGGGGGGTATTTTCTTGACGTCATCAAACCAAAGTCACAGTAAGCGTATAGAGTGATGTATCATTCCTGAATCCTGATATGAATCAGTCTTTGAAAGACCCATTATTATAGACAATTCAGTGGCAAATTATTAAACACAGACACTTGAATTTATTCCTGAAAGAATCTGAATCTTGGATGAATAGATTGAATAAAATGCTTTTTTATTTACACAATGACTTACCGACACCTAGTGGCGACATTACTTTCATAAGTATCATAAAGTAGGCCTATCATTTCATTTTGTCATTACATATTTCTGTGTTAAAAATGTTGTATTAAACATTTCTCTCATTTCATTATACAGTTGTAATTGCTATGTAAAGGCATGTACAGACCTCTGATCAGCATTAAACTGTAAACAGGCCTTATACATCTAAAATCAACTTCAGACGCAGCTATCTCTGAAGGCTTGATTAATACTGATTTAATTATTACATGTATTCCAATATAACATTATCATTTAACAATTTAACATTAAGGTTGACATAAATACAAACCTGATTCCCAAAAAGTTGGGACGCTGTACAAATTGTGAGTAAAACAGGAATGGAATAATTTACAAATCTGATAAACTTATATTCTATTCACAGTAGAATATATATAATATATCAAATGTTGAAAGTATTGGCTCATTTTGGTTTAATGAGAGCTACACATTCCAAAAAAGTTGGGACAGGTAGCAATAAGAGGCCGGAAAAGTTAAATGGACCAATTTGCAACTTATTAGGTCAATTGGCAACATGATTGGGTATGAAAAGAGCCTCTCAGTGTCTTTCAGAAGTCAAGATTGGCAGAGGATCACCAATTCCCCCAATGCTGCGGGGAAAAATAGTGGAGCAATATCAGAAAGGAGTTTCTTAGAGCACAGCGCTCGTCCCGGGTCGAACCCCCCAATGTTACTAGGTCCCCGACCCGGGTTCAATTCAGTAATCAATCCCGGGACGTGGTTGCTTTCACACAGAAGGCGACCCAGCAATGTTCCGGAAATATTGCCGGTCCGACGTGCAGTGTAAAAAGGGGCTCATGTCATCCGGACTAAAGAGGACAAAGACAACCCAAGTTGTTATCAGCGCTCAGTTCAGAAGCCTGCATCTCTGATGATATGGGGTTGCATGAGTGTGTGTGGCATGGGCAGCTTACACATCTGGAAAGGCACCATCAATGCTGAAAGGTATATCCAAGTTCTAGAACAACATATACTCCCATCCAGACCTCGTCTCTTTCAGCGAAGACCTTGCCTTTTCCAACTTGACAATGCCAGACCACATACTGCATCAATTACAACATCATGGCTGTGTAGAAGAAGGATCACTGAAATGACCAGCCTGCAGTCAAGATCTTTTTTGTCGCATCATAAAGAGGAAGACCTAATTGAGCAACTAAACCTGTATTAGACAAGAATGGGACAACCTTCCTATTCCTAAACTTGAGCAACTTGTCTCCTCAGTCCCGAGATGTTTGCAGACTGTTATAAAAAGAAGAGGGGATAACACACAGTGGTAAACATGGCCTTGTCCCAACTTTTTTTCCCATGTTGATGCCATGAAATTTAAAATCAACTTATTTTTCTTTTAAAATTATACATTTTCTCAGTTTCAACATTGGATATGTCATCTATGGTGTATTCTGAAAAAAATGCAGAAATTTGAAACTTCCACATCATGGCATTCTGTTTTTATTCACATTGTCACATTTTTTTTGGAATCGGGTTTTATATTTAGGCCTAATACGACATTCTGTTTAAATGGTTAATAAAAATGATTTGTGATAGAAAATGACACTGATAGAATAATTTTTGGTTAGTGCAGGTTTGAAGTAAATTAATTTCATTTTTCAGATTTCAAAATGAAATAAAAAAAGATGGGGATGAAACCCTGATTCTATGCTGATTCTTCACAAAAAAACGACAGTCTTCTTTAGGCTATTCATTTATTTTATGTGAGAATTAAGAATAAAAAAATCTGCTGGCAGAATTTGGAAGAATACAAATCATTAAAGCACAAAGATCTGCATTTATCTTAAAGTAATTAGTTATTTTCCTACATAGCTGCTAAATATAATTTTTCACTTGCTGCCTTTCCAACCTAAGGAAATAGGCAGCAGAATTCTACTCACTTGTTGCCAATTCAGACGAGATCTGATAAAGCAGTAGGCCTACTAAGTGTATAGTTACTTCAACCCTGATACTACATCAATAATTTGATAACTGAAGAACGGCACACAGCAGTAGATAAGCTGATGCTAGTTTAGAAATAACACAAGGAATAAATTAATTTGTTTTATTTGTACAGATTGCAATGTAACTCTAAAATAATGTAAATATGTAACTTCGTAGTTCTGTGCATACAGTATTTGTTTACATGTGCACTAGAACCGTTTGTAAGTGTGTATTGTACATCTGTGCAATAAAGGTGTTCTATTCTATAAATTCAGTATAATTAAAGGGTGTAATCTATTTAACTGATACAGTAATTGTCAGGTAGAATACTATTACAAACATTATTACAGTATGTCAACCATTGCCTTTTTAATTACATTGTTACCTTTAAAATTATTATATTGCAAAGCTAAATATATATTACATGCAGTACATGCGTCTTCAAGAAACATCTAAAAACACATCTCTTTCATCTTTGACCCTCGAACTCTAGCACTGTCTATTCTAATTATATTTTATCTATTTTTTTTATTTGTATTGTATGTGTGTATGTATTTATGGATGTGTGTTGTGTGTGTGTGTGTGTGTGTGTGTGTGTGTGTGTGTGTGTGGGTGTATATATATATATATATATATATATATATATATATATATATATATATATATATATATAGATAGATAGATAGATAGATAGATAGATAGATAGATAGATAGATAGATAGATAGATAGATAGAGTATTTAATAATTAATGATATACTTATAATGCCTCACATACTGTAGCCTACCAAACGAATTGGCTAGCTTGATTTCAAAGGACATCTAAACTATATATGGTTTTTATTATAGCGTGTTGTATTGTTATTGGACATACTGTAACTATGCCTGCGATCGCTAAAAAAAAAAAAAAAAACGTGTTCTTTATCCCCGCGATGAATACAAGGAAGTGAGCGCATATTGGATAGTCTACAGTATATAATGTTCCAGATATAATTGTTTGCGCTCTGCTTTAACACTGGGTTTTATTATAGGCATAAAACATAAATATTTGACTGAAACTTTTCTATTAAAATCTGTTTGCATTAACTTTTAACTTTTAACCCTCCGCTTTTGGCGCTCAGCCACCTACTTTGAAACTATCCACTGCGCATGCGCAAATCAAGAGAGCGGGCACCGTGGGAAATAGTTAGACCTACAACAACAAATAAAGAAAAAATGAGACAACGTAAATTTGATCCATTATTTCGTTTTGGTTTCCTTGTTTATTATATTTCCCATTTCGAGCTGAAAGCAACGAAACAAACGTCAGTTTTTCAAATTTGGTTCATACAGAAAAACAAAGAATCAACTAAATATTGATTCGTTATTTCGTTTTTGGTTTGCCAGATTTAATGGAATAATTGAATGATCGGATGATACACGGACCCTGGATAACAATCCTTTTCAGAATCACATATTGCATTGAAAATCCCCTCCTAGAAAACAAAACAATTCCACATTCTTTTAAATTACCAATATTACCAATCAACAACGAATCTTGCATTTTAGTTTGAATTATTTCCCCCCTTAAATTTACCATTTAAGACTTTAAGAAATGTTTGTTAGTACGCAAGAGAGACCGCGATGACACGCATTGTGGGCAGAGTTCAATTTCCTCCATAAACCGAAAGCGAAAGCACACATAAAAACGACGTTTTTGATGACATTTTACCAGAACCTAAAAAGCCATCACGTAAGTTCCTTAAAATGTTGTCAAATAGTAATTGTTTTGTTTAAAGAGAGCGACGTGGTCTATAAATATGTCTACATAATTTTTCAAGCTACAGACCTTACATGGTAAAAATGTATAGTTTTTATTATGCATTGGTTATAGACCGACACATGCGTGCGGCCTAAAAATGAGTTTACATGAAGTTAATACTTTCTCTAGAAAGGAATTTTCTAAATTATATCAAAGCACTTAAGTTTGATTTGAGTCTGTACTTTGTGACATAACTATAAACACAGCAGCAAAATTAAATAATTTTACAACACAACCCAATAATATGAAACCATAGTCAGAGGCCTTTTGGACACTGATAAAACATCTACTGTAATCTAATGAAATATTTGTCCTCAGGATTGTGGCTTGCATATAATATGTAATGATAATTCGTAGCTACTACCTTCATTTTACTTCCAGATGATAGTTATGTAGTTCAGTAACTGTCAAGTAATTGTGTATAATAGAGAATTGGTAAAGAAATTGGTCAAGTGTAAGTTACAGATTTTTTTTATTCAGATGAAGAGCATTTAAACTCTAAACGTAACCTGTGGTGAGAACACAGTTAAATCTCTCTCTCTCTCTCTAGAGCTGTGGTGTGCTTACTTTTATGTTTTGTTCTCATTTAAGCGTGGTAGAGCTTTTTTGGCCTAATTGATGTGCACTGTTGGACTGTATTGTTTTGTTTTTTTCATAATGTGTGAAAATGTTATGCATATTCTATACATTGTGTTTCCCAAAAGAGTTCACTGATTCTGTAAAGAAAGGAGGGAGCCACTGCCTCTACAATGAGTCTTCACAAGGAGAGAGATGATCAGACCCAGACAGTAGTGTCTGCAGTGTCCAGCTGTGTGTCTTTGAAGAGTATTGACTCCATGAGGGAACCTCCTGTACTGAGTGGTGGAACGGTGACCTCTGACACCAAGTAAGATGCTACAAAACAAACACAGTAACACAGAGATTTTAATTAAATAGTACTTTTATTCATATACTAGAAATCCATTATTTGGCTCAATGAATTGTTAGTTTAAACAATGCCTGTTCCAATGGCTCTTTCATAAAAGATGAACAGAAAGAAACAATGTTTAATTAAAAAAGCGACTGAGAAAAACTGTAATTAATACTTAAATTTAAACTTAAATGTAATGGGCTCATATCTGCATTGCAGTTTTCATCCTGGCCTGCAGGGGTCACTCTCAATGAGTACTGTGTCATGTTCCCTCCAGAACTGCAGAGGGCTCTTGCCATAGACAGTAAAAGAAATGGACACAGCGACCCCATTGGAACTCAATTGAGACAAATGAAGCCCGGTTTTAGCGTTTTTTAGCACTTCCGTTTCTGACGCGCAGACTCAAACGAAGCTTGACGACGTCAGCAACCTGTCTGGCAGATGTAAATCTTCTAGTAGCTGTGCGTGAAAACTGCCATCGTTAATCTTGCAGAGACGGCGAGTTTGAGCGGGGAGTTCTTTGACGTGAGTGAGCAGGAGTAAGTATTCTGATTAATTATTTTGTATAGTATTTTAAAATGTAACGCCAGTACGCCATATTAAGTTAATTGCCTGCGAGCTTCTCCTCCTGTCTGTACGGTAATGCGACAGAGAGCCGAGTGGTTATGACGCAATAGTTAGCCTATTTTTTACAAAAACTGTTTATACGGGGCCATAATGTAACATAGAAGGTAATGGAGTCCTTTATACATTGTCGTGTATCTTTAGAAATAAATAATGGACAAACAGAGTCTTTAAACGCCTCAGATGTAAAGTTATTCGCTGTCAAAGTGACGCCAAAATGAATGGGAGTCAATGGGAATGCTAACGCAAGTGAAGTTCTGCTAAAAGATGGCAGCCCCCACCCGACTTCAACTTCCGGTCGAGTTCCTTGCCCCTTGGCTCTTGCCCTATGAACTCTAGCCCTATGGTCCCTCCGCTCCTCCAGAGGGCGTCATCGCCCTGTACCATGTTCAGTTCTCTGCTCATCAGTGTTGATTCCTCACACCTGTGTTCAGAGATGTATAAAGTACTAGAGACCCATACTTGAGTAAAAGTACAAGTGCTCTATCAAAAAAGTGACTTGAGTAGAAGTTGAAGTGCTCTTTAAGCACCACACTTAAGTAGAAGTACTAAAGTATTCAACATTTTTTGTACTTAAGTATTGCAAGTAGTCTATTTTAAAATTTACTACTCAAGTACTATAAGTAAAAGTAGAAGTATTGTGTTATGTAGCTATTAAAGAAAGTAGTCAAAAGTTTGAACATATAGTTTTTACTATTTCAAATGATTAACCTAAAGGACAATCACAATTCCTTTGACTGTAACTTCTTGTAAACAAAGAACGGTTACTAGGGTTAGTTAGCCCAATTTATTATGTCATTAATAACTTACCCTCATGTTGTTTCAAACCCGTAAGACATCAGAGGGTCATTTAGAAGTTTTTGAAGCATCGAAAATACATTTTGGTCCAAAAATAGCAAAAACTACGACTTTATTCAGCATTGTCTTCTCTTCTCTGTCTGTTAAAAACAAAGCAGTTTGTGATATCTGGTTCGCAAACAAATAATTCGATGTAACCGGATCTTTTTGAAACAGTTCACCAAATCGAACTGAATCATTTTAAACGGTTCGCGTCTCCAATACGCATTAATCCACAGATGAATTAAGCTGTTAACTTGTTTAATGTGTCTGACACTCCCTCTGAGTTAAAACAAACCAATATCATTTCATTGACTCAAACAGTGCACTGACTGAACTGCTGTGAAGAGAGAACTGAAGATGAACACCGAGCCGAGCCAGATAATGACTCGTTCACTAGTCAAGAACCGTTTCTGTCAGACGCGTCCGATTCGTGAACCGAGGAGCTGATGATACTGCGCATGTGTGATTTAGCGTGAAGCAAACCGACACACAGAGCATCTGAACCGAACTGATTCTTTTGGTGATTGGTTCTGAACTGATTCTGTGTTAATGTTATGAGCCCAGGTGCAGTCAATGCCAATGACGCCATTGCGTCGAGCGCAAAAGCATCGGTGAACTGTTTTCTTTAACTGGTTTATTGAATCGAACTGTCAGAAAGAACTAACGTTACTGGTCACCCGAGAATCGATGCAACCGGTTCTTGACTCGTGAACGAGTCATTATCTGGCTCGGCTCGGTGTTCATTTCTGTCTTCACAGCAGTTCAGTCAGCACGCGCAGTCTTCTTAATCGCTTGATTCGCTCAATGATGTGCCAGCTTCATCAAACCTGCCATCTACAGTTCTGGCAGTGGTTTGTAATGGAATGATTCATAACATTATTATAATTGTAACGAGTAAGTAAAGTACAGATACCGCCTTTTAGTACTTAAGTACAGTAGTGAAGTAGTTCTACTTCGTTACTATACATCTCTGCCTGTGTTTGACCCTTTATAAGTCTGTTAGGGATGGGCAATACCACATTTTTTTCATGCGATATGATACCGATACTTTCTGTTACAATTTTAACGATACCGAGACCAATACCGATACTGCTTATAATTTTAAAAGTGTATGTGATATTTCAAAATAATCTTAATTTAGTATATATATATATATTTATATATATATATATTTATATATATATATTTATATATATATATATATATATATATATATATATATATATATATATATATATATATATATATATATATAAATTTGCAGTTACCATGGCTACAAGAACAATGATTTGTGGTGTTATTGTTAAAGCCATGGGTAATTTTCGTAAGGGAACCTGAGAAAAAAAAATGCGTGTTTGAGCCCATGTGAAAAAGTAGCACAGTTTACATATGATTTGCAGTTTATTTTAATAAATATCAAACATTCAATTCAATTGTGTGTTTTTATGACTGTAAGTCATTCTCCTCAAATGCTACTGATGTTAGAAAAGTGTATACCAATATCGCATGTAACTTTAGAGATGATACCTAAATTTGAGACTCTCGAACGTCCAACGTCAAGCCAACTTCATTTTTTCATAGTTTTCTTTTCTCTGCACCGGATTGGTGATGTCCTTTACCCAGGCATAGATGTCCATCCATCAATTATGAACATTCAGCCGCAAACATGAGGTGCGAGCGGTCGCGGGCGCGGATGGGAGAATGGTGCAGTCCAAACCCCTCCGAGATTTGGAGCCCTATGCAGCAGACTGCGTATTCTGCGTATACCGAGTGGCGGTACTGCTGTCATCTTTCGCGCAGGTCGCGACCGTGCATGCCGTGTTGTGATGGTTAATGGCACATTGCACTGCGCGCAAGCCGCATACTAATCGGTGTTAACGTCATACCACCGCGACCGCAAGACCTTTTCTTTTTAGATCATACACACACCGTCCAGATTGGCCTGCACACACTGCTTAAAACATTTAGTTATAAAGAAATTATAAATATAATTAAGTATCGATACTTTGCAGAAAATATCGATACCACAATAGAAGCTTCTGAGTATCGATATATTGATACTGCAGCATCGATGTGCACATCCCTAAAGTCTGTTTGTTCCCTGCTATTGTGTTCAGTCTTGAGCCTATGCTTCCTGTGTATCCAGTTGCTAAGTTAAGTTTGATTGTGCTTGTATTTTTGGACCCTTGTGTCTTTTTTTGTTTAATGGTAGCTAAGCTTGCTACGTTTATTTTGTACTTTGTTTTCTCTAGTAAAGATTATTGTTACTTTTTGAAGATTCAAGCCCCTTGGCCTTTTTTGGTCTTTTGCTCTTCCGCTCTTCGGATTAACAGTCTGGGAGTAGCTCAGTGAGTAAATTCACACTCTTAGAGAGAGACCCAGGTTCAATCCCCGCTTGAGGCAGCCTCGTTACATTGAATTTGTGCAAAAACCTGCAAAATAAATATTAAGTAAATCTACTTATTGTTTTTTTTTTTCAGTGTACCAGCATTTTGCCTGTTTATTTGTTCTATCTATCTGTTGCACTGTTAAATGTCTGCATTCAAGTCATACTGCAAAGAATGGATTATTTATAAGATCTTTAAGAATATAAAAATATTTTACCTATTTATTTATTCTCTTATATATTGTAGCCCTGATTAAAATCGACATTGTACATTAACATACTTAGGGATGCACCCAAATAAAAATTATTGGGAACAAAATGAAACGCTGGGCTGAATGCCGAATTTCAGTTGCCAAACATTCGGTGCATGCCTAGATGTACTATAATGTATTATTCATAAGAATTTTTTGTAACAAAACTGTTTTAGATGGCAATAAGTCATGCTAATAACATGCCATGAAATTTATGCATATTGTAGATGTGGAACCTCTGTATTGTTCTGCTAGACCTTTGAAAATAACAACAACACATTACAGTGTTTGTGATAACATCAACATTATTGACATTCATGTTTCCGCTAGAGAATTCAAAATAAACTTACTTAGCTCAGTGTCTTAAAGGTCCCATTTTTTGCGCTTTTTTGAAGCTTTGATTGTGTTTACAGTGTGCAATATAACGTGTTCATGTTTCGCGTGTAAAAAAACACAGTATTTTTCACACAATTCACCTATCTGTAATAAAAACGGGCTGATGTCCTATAAAGTCCCTCCTTCAGAAATACGTAACAATTGTGCCAGCGGTTCCTGTGTTGTGATTGGACAGCAGCTTAGAGCAGGCTGACCTCCTGGAAACGCGACTGGACTAGTTTTGGAGTAGTTTTGAGAAGCAAGTGGGCAAGAGGAGATGTACTTATAATCACAGGAGCATTTTTACTGATGAGATACGCATGAAAATGACATTCGATTTTTTTTTCACAGCCCCAACATCTAGTTGACAAAGCTAAACAGCATTGCCCTTTGTGTAATAAGTTACAGAAACTGTTAAATGCACCAACTTAAATAATAAAATACACTTACCAGTTGTGGTCCATAAACAACGCCTTCTCCAGACAAGGAGGGAACTGCTTCATCTTTCAAGAATAATCTTTGTCCGAATCCGGCATTAAACTGATTAAGATTGAGGAAGCTGTCCTCAGCAAAATGGGCTGCACATAGATTTACATGTGGATTATAACTTTCGGGAACAAAGTTAAACATAAATTGTAACCATTAATCTCCAAGTACAGCATCCCTGGGAAGCCCAAACAAAGGTGATCGGACTCAGAGATGAAAATAACAGCGTTTCGACGACATGGCTACAAACACAAGTGCAACCCTTTGTGTTTGTGTGAAAAGACATTCCTACACACATGCTGTACCTTAAAAAAAAAAAACTCAATCTGAGTTTTCAATGTGGTATGGAGTAAAAAGCCAAGAGTTACTGACTTTAAAAATATTGAATTTTTAATTTACAGATACTTTTTAATGTGATAAAATGTTGTGTATTGTGTTTCCTCAAACAGATCACTAATTCTGGAGAGAAAGGCAGGAGGCACTACCTCTACAATCAGTCCTTATGAGGAGGGAGATGATCAGACTCAGACAGCAGCATCTGCAGTGTCTTTAAAGAGTGCTGACTCTATGAGGGAACCCCCTGTACTGAGTGATGGAACAGTGACCTCTGACCCCAAGTAAGAACGTCTTTAAAACCACATCTAACAGGAGACTTTTCTGAAGTGCATTCCAATTCGCCTTAGGGCCAGGAGCCAGGGGCGTAGCCATCTTTTCAGAAGTGAGGGGGACAGAAATTATATCAGTTCTTATACTTTATACTCGTGAATGAGTCAATGTTTTGTTCATTATCTGGCTTGGCTCGGTGTTCATATTCAGCTCTCTCTTCACAGCAGTTCAGTCAGTGTACTGTTTGAGTACATGAATTACTCCGGGATATTGGTTTGTTTGAACTCTGAGGGAGTGTCAGCCACATTAAAAAAGTTAACAGCTTAAGTCATTTGTGGATTAATGCGTATTGGAGACGCGAACCGTTTAAAACGATTCAGTTCGATTTGGTGTACTGGTTCAATAAGATCCGGTCGCGAACTGGAAGAGAAGACAATGCTGAATAAAGTCGTAGTTTTTGCTATTTTTGGACTAAAATTCTACCTGACCCTCTGATGTCACATGGACTACTTTGATTATGTTTTTCTTACCTTTCTGGACATTGACAGTAGACCGTACACACAGTTTCTCTAAATCTAAATTATCTTAAACTGTGTTTCGAAGATGAACGGAGATCTCATGGGTTTGGAACGACATGAGGGTGAGTTATTAATGAGAGAATTTAGATTTTTGGGGGAACTAACCCTTTAAGACCTCAAATTGGTCAGAAAAGATAAAGAGTTCTGAGAAAATATGATCCTTGTCAGATCAATTTATGTTTAGTAGAGGCAGCTTGTAAAGTAATAGTAGCCACACACAAAAAAAACAGCTGCTGTGATGTCTTTTAATTGAAGAACAAAAGAAAAATGAGGAAACCAATAACTTGTGAGGTTTTAGGGTTGGTCTGCAGTGTATTTAATTTTTATGTTTGATTTTATGTGTTTGATAACATTTTGAATTTTTGTACATGTGAAGATCATAGGCGGAGTTTGGGTGGGGGGGTCTAGGGGGGGCAGAAGAGAGCCAATAATATTTTTTTTCTGAGCTATAAATAAAATATACCAATTAAATAATTAATATTCTCATATTTTTATATTATCATGTTATTTTAGTGTATATAATAAGTAGCATACGTTTTGGGATAAATTAATATCTATGACATTTAAGCTACATCCGCACGAGCCGTGACTCGTCATCATGATTCTTAACTTGTCTCAAAAGGCTACATGAGAGGACTCTCTTTTCATTATTTTCCTGCTTTAGCAAGGTAACTGAATAATTGAAATCCGTGGTATATTTTAATAAATCCCACAAATAAAAATGTGGTGGACTGAGTCCTGGACTGAGAATGGACAGGTGATTTTCACATGAAGCGTATATATCCCCCTTATTTCTCAAAACAGCTTATACTACTGTTTCAGCTATTAAAATGGTTCAGTTTTGTATGTAATGGCAAAGTTATTGTATTTTGTTTTGTTTTTTATTACGTTCGTTTGGAGAATTTTGTTCATTAAATATACGTTTTAGTTTTTCAAAGTAATGACCAGGCAGCCAGCAACGAGTAAGCCTATGTTTGATCAATTTAACCTTCTCAAATCATCATGACTTGCCTAAAATAGAATCTATAGGTATAAAAAGTTCAAGCATATAACAATGTTGAAACGTTAAACATAGACAAATGTGCACTATATCTAAAAGTTTGTGCGGAGATGCTTTGCGGGTCAAAGAGGTACTAGCATGATCACTTGCATTTTTTTCAGTGAATATGCCCTAATTTTTCCTTATAAAGGTAAGACTCGCAAAATACATAATTCGTAACTATGAAGATTCTTCTTTTTTTTGTTCACTCGCAATATCAACAAAACATTGTGCTTTTATATAAAAAAAACAGGACTGCTTCACAGAAATGAACTGAAACTCAGTGAGAAATAGAGAGCTTTAAATTACTACTTAACGAAATAATACAAATCAAAAACAAAAACTCTTTCATTATAATCCTAAATGTAATCATAATCGGAAAGTTGCACTTCTCTCTGTTTAATAAGGAGATGCCAGTTGGAAATGGCAACTTTATCCTTGCCACACAGTCTCAAAAGACACTTTATTAGTAAATAAATAAAAATAAAATAAAAAATAAAAAAAAATCTCCTTACTGTTTTCCACTGACACATTTGAGTAATTACTTTTTCTGTATGGAGCTAAAAGAGTCTCAATAAAGATAAATGCACACACTACATTCACATAATGCACATAGGATTCATACATGCAATCATATGATTCATAAATACACACACAGGATACACAAATGCACACAAAGTTTACAATTGCACACACAAAATTTAAAAAGAACAGAAGATTCACAAATGCATACAAAATTCAGAAATCCACACAAAGTTCAGAAATAAACACAATTCAGATATGAAAATACAGATGTTTACATTACAATTCAGCTTTATTTTTTATTATTTTTTTTACAAAATATAAATTTAAAAATGTCTCAATACATATAGCCCAGTGACTGCAGAAAAAAAGTTAACCATGGTTTCATAAATTTGCAATAGGCAATTATTTCATTTTATTGAAATAATTTAATGAAAGTAAAAAACATTTTACACCTTTTTGAATATTTAAGTATATCTAAATATTATTTTGTTTGCAATATAGAAGTCACTTTAATTATAATATTCGGTCCCTACATGAAGAGAGAGTCAGTGGTCTGCTGCCAGAGGAAAGTGAGTCTCCGACTGTGCAAAGTGAGTCGCCGGCTGCGTGAGGAAAATGAGTCGTTCGCTGAGGAAAGTGAGTTGATCGCTGCGTGAGGAAAGTGAATCGTTCGCTCAACTTCGCTGCGTGAGGAAAGTGAATCGTTCGCTGAGGAAAGTGAGTCGTTCGCTGCGTGACTCGTGAGGAAAGTGAATCGTCGATGAGGAAAGTGAGTCGTTTGCTGCGAGAGGAAAATGACTATCCGGCTGCAAAAAGTGAGTCTCCTGCTGCGCAAAGTGGGTGGTCCGCCTGCGCAAAGTGAGTCGCCGGCCGCGTGAGGTAAGTGAGTCATTCACTGAGGAAAGTGAGTCATTTGCTGCGTGAGGAAAGTGAGCTGTTCACTGAGGAAAGTGAGTTGTTCGCTGATTGGCTTATAAGTAAACAATCCCCCACGTGGAGTGCGTTCTTGTGATTGGCTAAAAGAAGGGAGATATCTGATTGGTTGCTGATCATTCCCTGTTTAAAAAAAAGCATTTGTGTATTGAGCAGGAGTCAGGGGAGTCTCAAAATTCACACACAATTGAAAATTGTCCAGAAGCAAATAAAAAAATCTGGGACTGTTGGACCTGCAGGCTGAAATGCAGAGCTGTAGTTCTGCTACTCAAGAAATATGTTTCTCAGTCATGAGGAGAATAACAAAGTGGCTATGATCTAGCACACATAAAACTACTTGATAGAAGAGATAAAAGAAAAAATGTGGTCATCTATGCAATTTTTTTTTACTCTTTGTACAGTACGGCAGTTATTGTTCATTCTAAATGTATTTTAATGTAAAATATGAGTTACGCAAATACATGAAATGTAGAACATATAGAAAGAAGTGCTCATGGCTCTGTCTTTGGAAAAACTATTTCACAGAGATATCAGTAGTATTGTTAGTGATACTCACCTTCAGTCATAAAAAAGATAAATCAGTAAATACATATTAAAAAATATGCTGTCTTCATGATGTTTGTATATTAATTTGAAAACTGAATGTGAAATGATTGCGATATAAAAGAATAATCAAAAACTGTACTGTTAGGTGGGATTAACCACAATTATTTTTTTTAAAATGAAAAAAAAAAAGAAAGTTCAGTGAATTAGTACATTTTAATCAATTGACAGCACTAATTTAAACATTTTTGTTCATGGTGTTTTCATTGTCTGTTTAATTATTTTTTTAAAGAGTGAAGAGGGACAGTCGGATCAGATCTGTAAACTATGAGACCAACATCACACAAACAGCCCTGCTAAATAAAACTGAACACCTGCAGAAACCAGTAGATGATGAACTACAGAGATTCAAAGACCAATTCAAAACCAGCATGAAGAACAAGTATGAGAATTTATTTGAGGGACTGAAACTCCAGGAGAATGAATGCCTCCTGAACAGGATCTACACACAGCTCTACATCATAGAGGGAGAAAGAGAAGGAGTGAATGAAGAACATGAGGTTTTACAGATGGAGAAAACAGCCAGAACACAACACTCACAAGACACTCAAATCTACTGCAATGACATCTTTAAAGCCTCATCTGAACAAGAATGTGAGGAGAAAGACCAAATCAAGACTGTTCTTACTAAAGGCATCGCTGGAATCGGGAAAACTGTCTCTGTGCAGAAGTTCATTCTGGACTGGGCCGAGGGAAAAGCCAATCAGGATGTAGATTTCATGTTTGTGCTTCCATTTCGAGAGCTGAACTTGATCCGAGATCATCAGTACAGTCTTCACAGACTTTTGCTGGACTTTCATCCTGAACTTCAAGATCTGGACTCACAGATTTATGAGGAGTGTAAAGTTGTGTTCATATTTGATGGTCTGGATGAAAGCAGAATCACACTGATGTTTTCAGATGATCAAAAAATTTGTGATGTGAATGAGACTTCATCAGTGTCTGTGTTGATGGCAAACCTCATCAAAGGAGAGTTGCTTCCCTTTGCTCTCATCTGGATCACCTCCAGACCAGCAGCAGCCAATCAGATCCCCTCCGAATACATCCACCGTCTGACAGAAATTCAGGGATTCAATGAGTCTCAGAAGGAGGAATATTTCAAGAAGAGAATCAGTAACCAGGACCAAGCCAGCAGAATCATCTCACACATCAGAAGAGCAAGAAGCCTCCACATCATGTGCCACATCCCCGTCTTCTGCTGGATCTCATCCACTGTGCTTCAGAAGCTCCTGGAAGAAGATCTGAGTGCAGAAATCCCTCAAACTCTGACTGAAATGTACATCCACTTCCTGCTGATTCAGATCAACATGAAGAACCAGAAGTATGAAGAGAGAGATCCAGAGAAACTCCTGCAATCCAACAGAGAAGTGATTGTGAAACTTGCTGAAGTGGCTTTCAAACAGCTGATGAAGGGCAATGTGATGTTCTATGAGGAGGACCTGATTGAAAGCAGTATAGATGTCACTGATGCCTCTGTGTATTCTGGGATTTGCACTGAGATCTTTAAGGAGGAATCTGTGATTCATCAGAGGAAAGTCTATAGCTTCATTCATCTGAGCATTCAGGAGTTTCTCGCTGCTTTCCATGTGTTTAAGTACCACATTGGCATCAGTACAGAAGCATGTTTAGATTCACTGCATAATCTGCAAAAAAGAGGAGTAGAAAAAGCCCTTGAGAGTGAGAGTGGACATCTGGATCTGTTCCTGCGGTTCCTGCTGGGCGTCTCACTGGAGTCCAATCAGAGACTCTTACAGGATCTACTGACGCACACAGAGAACAGCTCAGAGAGCATCTGGAGAACCACACAGTACATTAAAGAGAAGATCAAAGATGGTCATGGACTCTCCACTGAAAGATCCATCAGTCTGTTCCTCTGTCTGCTGGAAGTGAAAGATCAGACTTTGTCTAGAGAGATTCAGGAGTTTGTGAAATCAGACAAACATTTAGAGAAGAAACTCTCTCCTTCTCACTGCTCAACAATCTCCTACATGCTTCAGATATCAGAGGAGGTGCTGGATGTGCTGGACCCCATGAAATACAACACATCAGATGAGGGCAGAAGAAGACTGATTCCAGCAGTGATCAACTGCAGAAAAGCTCTGTGAGTGTTACAATGACAAAATCGTATGTTTGTGCAAAGTGACTATCCTCTCTGAAAGGTCTGTCTGCATTATCATGTATATTTTAAATTCTTTTGTGTGTAAACAAGCTTGGCAATAAAGCTCTTTCTGAGTTCTAAATTATAATTTATGAGGTTCACAATAATTTCCACAATACAACAGTAACATATACATGTATAACATATACATTTTGATAAGAGTACAGTCAGGTTTATATTTTGTTCACTGAAAATTTTGTTTTAATCTCTTTCAGTCTTGCTGGCTGTAATCTAACTGCTCAATGTTGTGAAGCTGTTTCATCAGCTCTACAAGCCCCTAAAATCTCTGCGAGAGCCCTGAGAGAGCTGGATCTGAGTAACAATGACCTGCAGGATTCAGGAGTGAAACTGCTCTCGAATGGACTGAAGAGTCTAAACTGTCAGCTGCAGATACTGAGGTTTGTGAACACAGTGGTGCATTCACACCCATCACCACTCAAATATGGGAATATTTTTTTTACAGTGGCAAATAATTTTCCATTCTTGCTATTTCTCACATGATTTATTAGAAACTGTTCAAACATAATGTGTGTGTGTGTGTGTGTGTGTGTGTGTGTGTGTGTGTGTGTGTGTGTGTTTTTTTTTACATGTGATGCCAGCTGTTTTATTTTTACTTAAATTTTAGTTTGGCTCCTTGTTCAATCTGACTCCCATTTCTAGTGATCATTAAATTGAAAATAAGTGATATTTCTAATTAAAAACTGATCACAAATATTCATTGTTTATTCATTTACATATTTGATTATTCTAGAAATCCATTACTTTGAATTATTCATTCATTAAGAAACCAGTATCATTTAGCAATTCACTTGGCCAACAGTGAATGCACGGTACAAACATGCCAGTTCTGTACTTACTCAGAGGATACATGGTGATTTTAATACAAGTAGGCTGCACCATGCTGGCACATAACAAAAAGTGTACATTTTTTCTATGATCATGAAAACTGTAACTTGTTTAGCCGGTGACTGTCAAAAATCAAAATGATGTTCCCCATAGTCCACTCATTGGTACTTCAGTATGATCTCTCCTGAACACAGATTTGCGAAAACACCAGACTATGCTATAATCTACTAAAATAGATTATATTACAAAGTAGTGTTTTGTCACTTTGCCTATATACTCAGACCAGAAACAAAAAAATCTTCAAATCATTTGTACTGTAAAAACATAAAATACCTTTTGGTTTTTTCGTTTCTCGTGACTCAGGGTTGCACCTGGCTGGAGATAGGAAAACATTTTCACAGTTTAAATTGATTCATCCAAAGCTTTTTTCTTAAGTGAGACAGTAGTATAAATTGATCACCAATTCTGTCAGCTGCTCAGTGGACAATAACACTCACTTGTTTTGGCATTGTGCACATACAGTACACAGATTTATATTTATTTATTTCTTTATTCTTATTTTGCAATTGACTTCAACATTCTGTGGAGAGACTGACATATAAAAGCTTCCTAAATGTTAATGTGTAATTGTAATGCAACATAATATATTTCTCTCCGTAGGTTGTCAGGCTGTATGGTGACAGAGGAAGGCTGTGGTTATCTGTCTTTAGCTCTGAGTTCAAACCCCTCACACCTGAGAGAGCTGGATCTGAGCTACAATCACCCAGGGCTGGCAGGAAACCAGCTGCTCAAACACAAACTGGAGGATCCAGACTGTCAGCTGCAGATACTCAAGTATGTTTATGATACGTTTGTGTGCATGCTTATATATATATATATATATATATATATATATATATATATATATATATATATATATATATATATATATATATATATATATATATATATCTTCATCTTCTGCTCACCAAGCCTGTAAAAGCAGTAATATGGTGAAATATTTGTACTATAAAAAATAGGGGTTTTCAATTTGAATATATTATAAAATGTCATTTATTTCTGTGATCAAAGCTGTATTTTCAGCATCATTACATCCATGCTTGGTGAGCGGAAGAGACTTCTTTAAAAACATAAACAAATGTCACTGGTAGTCTACATTGTACGAAATAATAATAATAATTAACTTTTGTAGCTACAGTATTAAGAGGTTGGATGTTGTAGATATTGATAAATAAGTCATTAGATCAATCTGAAATGTGATTGCCAGTGATTTTGTTTCTCTGACAGTTTTTAAATGTCTGCTGTGTTTAAATATTTGTCTAGTTTGAATCATGGAGAACGTTCCAGGATCAGACCAGGACTGCAAAAATGTAGGTCTTCACACAACACTCATATGTATGCAGCATCACTTAAAAACTGTCCATGATTCAGTTCTGATCTCTCCTCTTGTGTTCAGACGCCTGTGATCTCACACTGGATCCAAACACAGCAAACACTAAACTCATCCTGTCTGAGGACAACAGGAAGGCGACGCTTGTGGAAGATCATCAGCTGTATCCTGGTCATGAAGAGCGATTTGAGCACTACGAGCAGGTTCTGTGTGTTGAGAGGCTGACTGGACGCTGTTACTGGGAGGCTGAATGGAGCGGCTGGGTTGACATAGCAGTGACGTATAAAGGCATCAGCAGGAAAGGAAGAAGTGATGACTGTGATTATGGACTTAATAATAAGTCCTGGAGTTTGAGTTGCATTAAGGGCAGATACACTGTCTGGTACGATAAAATCAGCATTGATATTCCTGTGCCTCTACCACAATCTAACAGAGTTGGTGTCTATCTGGACTGGTCAGCTGGCTCTCTGTCCTTCTACAGCATCTCTGACACACACACACTCACACACTTACACACATTCAACACCACATTCACTGAACCCCTCTATGCTGGGATTGGGGTTTTTTATAATAACTGCTCTGTATGTCTGTGTCAGATTTAGCAATCTACAGGAGAGACCAACAAAGATCACACACCACGTCTCTGTCTCACCTTACCTTAGAGTTTCAAGTTGTACACAAACACATCCATGATATACATAAATGTTTTTACTGATCCAGTAAAGTCTATAAAACTCATAAATGTATAGTAATCTGAATGGAGACTGGTTACAATGTCAGCTCTGGAGTAATACGTTTAGAAGCTTGAATTATTTAATTATATACTTATAGACTATATATATATTTATTTATAAATTGTTGGAGTGTTTTTAATTGAACAGAAAGACAGTGGATAATAATATTGTGAGAAACTCATGTATTAATATATAAAAAGCAATATAAAAACATTTAAAAAAAAATGCTGATTGTTTTGTCTGATCTGTTACATTCTGCAGTCAATTTTTTTATTTTTATAAATAGTTTCATTAACACTATAATTGTATCACTTTGATCTTAAGATCAAATACATTCTGTGAAAACTGATTAAAGGACTGATAAAGTGTTGAATACACATTGGTTTTACAGTGAATCTGGTGAGAAAGATTGAGTTTCTGGAAAACACTGTTGAACTGGAAAGCAGTTTAAGACACATAAATTAACAAATTTTAAGCAATAGATTTGCTTGCAACATATAATCATTACTGTTAGTAGTGTTCACTGTCTATTCTAATACATGACATTAACTAACTGCTTGATTTTACCATACATTTCTGCCATATGGACATCAACTTGAGATCACCAGGCACCATTGATAAGATATTACTAAATGTAATGTAGAAGCTTTATTTGTCTGTAAAAACATATTTATCTTTTTAATTTTTTTTATTTTTTATTTATGATTTGTGAGTAATGAGTAATGAAAAGCGCTTTACAAATAACCTTTAATTTAATTGAATCCTAAATTATATTGTGAACATGAAAATATATTTAATAAATATTTGAACGTACACAGTATGCTACTGACTTTATATTATAAAGCAAGATTTGCCCCTTGAATAGCCCACATTTTGCAATATTGCAATACTAATGTCTCAATCAGACAGTAGAGGACAATATAAGAAAGTCTTTTTTTCCCCACCCCCCGCCCCCCAGACTCACACAACACATATATTTTAATAATTTTTTTTTTAGAAAATATAGGGTGTGGCCATAACTATAGATTCCACTGCTACAGTAAGGCTGAATTCAGAATTCAGTTCAGTGTTATTCTGATAATGTTTATGACTTATGTAACTTTTATTGACCTATGGGCTTGACAGCAAGGGCAAAGCCACATACAGGTGCTTCTCAATATAAACAATGCCGAGGAAAAGTTCATTTATTTCAGTTATTCAACACAAATTGTTAATCTCATGTATTAAATAAATTCAATGCACACAGTTGTGATGATTTTGGCTCATTTTTAACAAAAACCCACAAATTCACGAACTCAACAAATTAGAATATGGTGACGTGCCAATCAGCTGATCAACTCAAAACACCTGCAAAGGTTTCGTGAGCCTTCAAAATGGTCTTTCAGTTTTATTTACTAGGCTACACAATCATGAGGAAGACTGCTGATCTGACAGTTGTCCAGAAGACAATCATTCACACCCTTCACAAGGAGGGTAAGACACAAACATTAATTGCCAAAGAAGCTGGCTGTTCACAGAGTGCTGTATCAAAGCATGTTAACAGAACGTTGAGGGGGACAAAAAAAGCAATCAAGCAAACTGGATTCAAGAATTTTAGAGAACTTCACAAGGAATGGACTGAGGCTGGGGTCAAGACATCAAGAGCCACTACATACAGACGTGTCAAGGAATTTGGCTACAGTTGTCATGTTCCTCTTTTTAAGCCACTTCTGAGGCATCTAACCTAGGCTAAGGTGAAGAAGAACTGGACTGTTCCCCAGTGGTCCTAAGTCCTCTTTTCAGAAGAGAGAAAGTTTTGTACTTCATTTGGAAACCAAGGTCCTAGGAAGGGTGGAGAAGCTCATAACCCAAGTTGCTTGAAGTCCAGTGTTAAGTTTCCACAGTCTGTGATGATTTGGGCTGCAATGTCATCTGCTGGTGTTGGTCCATTGTGTTTTTTGAAAACCAAATTCACTGCACCCATAAATGAACTTTTCCTCGACATTCTAATTTATTGAGAAGCACCTGTACAGTAAGGGCAATGCATCGTAAAAGTTTTTAAAGATTCTGAAATAATTTTAAACAGAGTAAATATATCTCTGGTAAATATCTTTCTGGTAAAAAGTGGTTAAGTAGTTGGATTGTTGTAATCTTCCACTTTTATGCTGCTATTTAGACTTTTTCCAGATCCTGGGAGGGTATGTAAACTTCTGAGCATAAGTGTATGCAGATTCCTAAACAATGTATCTTTTGTATATTAGCCAAAATCACAAGGGTATAATTATCTCCGAGCAGAGATTCAGTTGAATGAACTTGACCATACACAATTCATTATTGTTGTTCAATATCCTTTCATGTCTTGATACTCATCAAAATGTCTTTTGGAATAAACTAAAGTGCAATTTCCTTAAACTTAATATAGCCAGTGACCAAAGCCAATCCCCCATTCCAATCCCCCATTCAAGTTAAATAATACTAAAAAGCCCATAACTTATGACTGACTTATATAACAATAGAATGAATGCTAAGTTTTTAACACTATGTGAGACTCCTATACAGATAGATATACATGTAGCCTACTTCAGATGAATCAGGAAACCTACTTCCCCACTACTGTCACTACTTCCTCATCAAATACTATAAAACATTCGGCCACTTTATGAGCTGAACGCAGAGACTTCAGGTTTGTGGTACATTCACCGTGGTGCACTGATTAAAACATGATGCAGTTTGCCTTCATCACTTTTTTTCTCTTCACTTCTACCCTGACTTCAGGTAAGAGAGAGTTTAAATATTAAATAAAGCTGGCTATGACATATGCACATGCAATAAATAATTTAAATGCAAAATATTACCAAAAAAAGAAGTTCGGAGTTAAATTAGTCTTCAAAGCTAAAGACTGCAAGGTTTCCCAAAGGCAGTCGATTCTCTGCTATTTTCAAGGGATATAAGTCAAGTATTTCATAAGTTTCCATATTATTTACATAGAAATACTTCACATGTTCTGGCTCCTCTATAGGATGGGCAAGAACTGTAGACCTTCAGCTCACAGAAGTGCAAACGGTGAGTGACCGATGATTGAAAAACTACTACTTGCATGTACAGTAAAATTCAGATTAAAAATATATATATATATTCTGTGTGGATCAGTAGCAAATAAGTGTACATTGTTCATAAAATGAGAGTACCACTACTATCCCATTACATTGCCTACATTTTGATTTATTTTATAAACTGGCATGGCAGCATACACCGGGTCTAAGTGCATTTATATTTAATAGTTTACTTCATAGAAACATACATGCTTTTAACAACACAAGCACGCATTGCATTTGCTATTGTTTCTGCAGGAGACTCTGGGTAATTTCTCCTTTTTCTTCTTCTTTTAATAACTAGTTTTCTCTTTCAACTACTTCGTGAGAAACCAAGTCACTTGAAGAGATTACTCTTTGTTTTCTCCCCTATGGAAAAAAAGGGAAATTGAACATTTAGAGAGGAACTAGACTAGGGTGTGTGGAAGTCAACTAAACTTCTTTTTTTAAGATTTATCAAAGGTCTTATTTACTACACCAACTTAACCACTATATATATCTAAAGATGTAAAATAATAGATCACATCAACATATGAACCTTAAAAGCAGATCTGAGAATATGTAAATTTTCACACTTCCTTCGTTCTCTAAAGAGGGGTTTCTCTTTTACCCATACAACCCTAAAAAAGAGGTTGTGAGAGTTTGTGGTTTTATGTTAGAAACAGTTTCACATTGTCATGCCGCCTAAGCATTGAAATGCACAAATATTGAAATTTGCTTGAATATCTAGTCAGGTTTTATTCATATTGCATCAAATCTTGCATATAAATGTAACTTTGACAACTGTAGGTCAACATGGTATTCCACTGTCCTCCTCCTTTAGATGGACAACATGTGCACCGACTGCAAAAAGACTGTCCAGCTGCTGACAGAGATCCTCTCCAGTCAAGACTCACAGGTGAAACTGTGTTTGTGATATTTACTAACATGTCAATTCTATTGAAAGTTATTTGAGCCCTCTTGGTAAATAATTTCAGTCCATTTCAGTTTGAATTGCACATTTGCTCTATTTTTTTATATGCCAACCCAAGTAAAATCCTCCATTGCAATACAATCTCATGGCATATTTGTTTTCTGTTTTAGAGAAGCGAAACAAGATTTTCAAACAAGAAAGCTAGTTTCACTTTTTAATGGCAGCTACAACAAGTTGCTTTGATTAGAAACTTCAGCTAAACTACATGTTTTATGAGAATGATTCAGAGTTGTTCATACATTGATCTTGAATTGTTCCCTCTTCACAGCATCTTATTGAGAAATCTCTGGACAAGTTTTGTCATGAACACCCCGCCATCCCTTTGTGTATGAATGGAGCAAAGACATACGTACATTTGGTTATCAGACATTTCAGTGCATTTGCAGTGAGTACTTCTCGGTTTAACATCATGACAGTGAGTGATTCAGAACAATTTCAGGGGATTCACGTATTAGGCAGAATATAACTGACTACAGTGGAGAAGTCTAAATACTTAACATTTCTTAACATGAGTAATATATGTTCTTGCATAGAATACATACAGTGAAAAACACTTGTTTTTTCCCTCATTGCAGAATCAAAATGATGACATATGCTCAGTGCTGGGACTGTGTGGCGGTCAGTCCGAGAGAAAAGCCCCGTCTCAGCTCACTGTTGGCCTGAATGAGCAGGGCTCGCTCTATTCAAAGCCCTCAAGAGGAACTAGTCATGAGGTATGTGTTAGACAGATTAATGGGTTTAGATTTGGATTAAACATCACTTTGCAACAACAAAAACAAAACATATCAAAGGTTTTGAGTCAAAACTCTGATTTTAGGTAAGCATGAAAAAGAAATAATATAAATCTAGCAACCATTTTTTCTCCTCTATCCACCATCAATGAGTGTCTCATTCCTTGGGTTGCTTAAACACTTGGGGACTAAAGACTTCCAATCGACTTCTTGATCACATTTATTAGGGCTGACGATGCAACCAAAATCTTAATCCAAGATAATTGAACCCTGCGCCCTCAATCGGACCCACATCTGTATTCAATATTGCATCATCATAATTATTGTTAAAAAGTTGTGAAGCACAAAACTAGGCATATATGGTATCTTTTAAAAGCCTAGAATCTCAGGTTTGTATAAACCCAGTCACTTTTGCATTTGTTACATGTATGTTGTCTGAATTATGAAAAAACATAGAAATCATATTCAGTTTCATATTTATATCACACAAACTCACCAAAACATAACCGAGTCCCATATCTAATGAAAGCTCTCATTCTCCAGAATATCAGTCTGTAAGGGTGAGCTGTTGGAATAATAAAATGCATTTAGATCTCAATTAAAAAAAGTGCCCCCTGTCGTGTGTCGTGCCTGACAATGCCCTTCTGCGGTGGTTTAATTCATGCATATTTAACATGACTCAAATTGTACTGTTTTTCTTAGGTTCAAGTCAATCCCCTCTGTACCTTCTGTATGTTCTTCATAAAGACAATAGAGAGCATGCTGCCAAAAGAGAGAACTGAAGTAAGGTCTCTTCTGTCGGAAATCTAGTTCACATTTTAAGAAGCAAAATTTTCATAATGTCATTGATCAGCAAAATGCCTGACTATAAACTGCTCCTGGGTTATTGTTCATTTTGCTTGCCCGACTTGTAGGCGGCTATAGTGAATCTTCTGGAGAAAATCTGTGACTATTTGCCCTCACAATACAAGGACAAGTGTGACAACTTTGTAGAGACGTATGGAAAGCAGCTGATTGACCTGCTGTTGTCCTCCCTCCCTCCTCATGCCATCTGCACTGCGCTGGGCCTGTGTATCTTCCCACAGACGCCACTGTCAGGTGAGCAACGGGAACGAGCATCAACTCATATCTCACAATCATGCCTACACTCTACTGACAGTAAGGTTTCGAGGTGGAGCTTCATGATCTCTTTTTCCTCTAAAAATTGCTTGTTTTCATGTGAATCACATCATGCAAATGAATGCAAATCTCCACCTCATAAAATAGTTGTGTTTTCTCATGACATCAGGATAATAGCCTATCGAAGCCGTTTCAGCCATTGAATTAAAAAAAGAAAGAAAGAAAAAAAAGTAATTGGACTTTTTATTGCGCAATTGCGAATTTACATCTCACATGAACTCTCAATTTAAATTGTTTTTTTTCTCAGAAATAAACATAAATATAGCCTCAATTTTTTTATTCAGTGGTAGAAACGGGTATCCATACTGACCACAGGCTTATTGCAACAACAAAAAAATTTTAATAAATAAACAATTTAAAAAATAAAGTTGGATATTTACAAAAGAGGACTTTTTTGTGTACTTGAAAACAAACGTTCAACAAGTAGATAAATCAGTAACACATGCAATGTAAAAAATAATAATAATACTACTAATAATAATAATAATTTGTACAGATAATTTGCTACCAGTACATTATCTATTCAGGCATTTTCTAGTCATCTATTTGGGTATCCAGGCCCCAAGATGTGGAACAAACTGCCCTTATCTAATTATCTACTGTATCAGAACAGCGACTACAGTGCCTGAGTGTAAAATCTATCCGTACTCCTGCTTTTAAAATCTGGTGATTGTCTGTTTTAATTTGTGTGATGGACATACGCAATTTTGTCCAGCACTTTGGTCAACCAAGATTTGCTTTGTAAATAAATCACTAAAAAACTATTCCTTACATTCTGTGTTTATTTCCATTAACCCTAAAACATAACACATGCATGCACACTGTGCTGATGACAAACACTGCATCATCTGGGCTTCTTCAAAACATTGAATTCAAACTATATTCTAATGTTGTGGAAAGTTTGTTTTTTTTCAGGCCAGAGCATGAATAATGTGATCATGAATAATATGTATTTTGTGTGTCTTCAGTGCAAAACGACTGTGATTCCTGTAAGACACTGGCGATCCTCTCCCAGTTTCATTTGGGTCACAATGCAACTGAGATCCAGACCTCTGACCTGCTCCAGAAGATGTGTCACCTGCACCCTAATGCTATTCCTCAAGTAATGGCCCACTCTATATAAGTTGTCGTTAACTAACTTCTATAAGTAAATTTGTTCGGTAGAATGTACTAATGTTAATATTGCATTGTAAAACACTTTGATGCCTGTTGAGGTTAGGGACAGGTTTGGTGGTATAGTTAGGGTTAAGGGTCAACAATGTAATTAATATAAGTAATGTAACTTTAACTACTGTGTGCAAACATAAAAATGTATAATGCACTTATTGCATACATACATTTTTCTCATTGTACTTAGTTTTAAAGACACATGAAATGAGAGCATATTCTTTTAAAAATCGAATTGAGCAGTGAATTCAAAGATGTGCAGAATACACCTGCGGTGATCTTTAAAAGTGACACATGTATTACTAAAAAAGCAGTAGTCGGACTCTTTGAAGTGTTTCTCCTTTTTCTGTTCCAGTGCGAAGTGTTCGTGATGCTCCATGGCCACAGGATCCTGAAGAGCGATGGGAAACATCCTCCCATCACTGCATGCGAGGTAATAACTACTCTCTAGAATTAACTTCACTTCTGGGCTGTCGAACAGTTTGTGTGTTTCTAGAGAGTCTGACGTGAGAAACTCTGTGTTTTAACAGGAAGATTTCCTTTGCCAGGGACCCAAGTGAAAGTGATCAAACAAACTAGATCCAAAAACCAACAACCTTACTTTCCTTGATCAAGCTTCTTCTCTGCGCTTTCCGAGAGGACTTTGAGACAATCACTGTTCAGTCTGTCTCAAATGAGCTTAATGTGCCACACTGGGTAAACATTTAATACAAACCTACTACAATTAATAACATAGGAAATCCTAACACTGTGTGCATTATATAAAATCACTGCTTCCTCATTTTTGTGTTGGGATGATGCAGAAATAAACTATTAAACAGATTAACATTTTAAGGCATTGTAAGCAGTTCATTGGTAGAAAAGCACTTGTGATTTTTTTACGATTTTTATTTTTATTAAACTCTCTTGACAGTGACTTTTTTTTTTGTCAAAGCCTTTTACAATTATCTTCACTTATTAATGATTTAACAATTAACCGTGAGCCGGCTGTAAATCGATTCAAACCGGTTGAGATGCTAAACAATTTGCTGTTCATTTAGGGGCAGGAGTTTAGATGAAAGCATGTCTGACAGGAACTTACTGGCTTTAGAAATGTTTAATGCTATTTTTTTATTTTCATCTTGCCTCTGTAAAATGCACATTAAAGTTCATAAGTGCAGCGCTGCTTTGTTTACTGCGGAAACCAGTGAAATTATTTAAATTAAAAAATATTAATGTAGCATTTATGCAGCATCTTTGTTTGGATCATGATTAAAATGCAGTGGTTGCTTTGAAAAAAAGAAAAGAGCACAGAGAAAACCCTTTTTTTGTTTATATGAAGAGATGTATTTTATTTGTGTTACTTATTTGATTTGGGGCTTGTTTTAAGATTTCTATTTAGTTTTGTTATTTACATTTACATATTCTATTACATTTAGTCATTTAGCAGACATTTTTATCCAAAGCAATAAATGAGGACAGTCAAAACCGACAAAAGAGCAATGATATGCAACTGCTCTATAAGTATATTAGTGAATCATCATCCCTATCAATAAAACTTATATCACTAAAAAAAACATTTAGCATCTCTCAAAGAAATAAGGTAGAATAAAAAAAGTCATCTTTAAGTCCTATTATTAATTTCACCATGAAAAACCCACACATATTTCTTTGCCATTTTCATTGCATTTAAATTACACAACAGACATCAAAAAATGTATCTTGTATTTTCATTTTGGAGGCTTCGATCTGGCTTTTTATTCACTATACGTGTTCAGAGCTGAAGGATGAAAGACACTGTATATTAGTCTTGATATCTTTAATAAAAGGTCTCATACTACAAACATACTACACTTCAAAGGCAAATGAACAGTCACACTCAAACTGAAATAATTACAAAAGATCACCGGTGTTACAGATTCTTCAGCAGCTGCATGAAATAAAACACATCAGGGTTTTAGTTTAATATCTCCTCTCTTAAAGCCTTCCTTTACATCTCTCCACTGATGTGTTTCGGGGTCTCCTACGCCCCGGTATGCTGCTCTGCGACATCGTCTTTATCTTGTCTCTTCCAAATCTGCAAAGAAAAGCATGAGGTGAAATAAGCTGGTGATGAAGATTCAGGAGGGTTTCTGCAGGTCAAAACGTCTTTATTTGCCTTTCCACAAATTAAAGAACAGAGAGTCTTCAATTCATGAAGTGATGACATTAAATGTTGCATGCACTGCCAATTTTTTTATTTTTTTAATCCTACTTTTTATTTTTGTCATTTTCCAATCTAGAAATCAAAACATCCTGAAATCAACATTTAAAACATCAAACATTTCTTGAAATATTTTTTTTTTTAAAGACACATTTTTTATTTATATTTTATTAGGCAACTTTTTTTAGTGTCATTTAGTTTAATGATGTAGTAAAACATAAACTGACAAAATATATATATATAATAATAATAATAATAATAATAAATATATGTATATATTTTTTTTCAGTGTATGTTTTGTTTTACTACATCATTAAACTAAATATATATAAATTAAAAACTACAACATTGTTTATTTAATTCCTTTTATTCCAATTTATTCTTAATTGGTCTTAAGTTCTAGAGTCTTACATTTACCTTCATTAACTGTAAAACCCTGTGATTTATAAATGAACAATCTTTTGGAAGACAATGTTTACAGCATCATCTTACGTGATGCACTACGATTTAATAAAATTATGTCTACAAGAGTACTTCAATTATAACATTTCAGCAGATGCATGATAATCCACAAGTGCTGAGAATCACAAAAACGTTTGTCTGATGTTTAATATGGAAGCTAATCTTCCAGTCTTCTGAATGACTCTGTATGTAATCATATTGCTGCTGCGTGACCAAAACATCGAAAGCAAACCAAATCGGTGTGAATGAGTTTTCATGTATTATCCACCTTAACTGAGCCTAGCCCATCAACTATTGTTAGTGTATGAGCAGCAAACCTGTATGTAAGCCTCTGAGAGCGTGATCATCTGTGGGAGGATGTCGATCACCTGCAGGTCTTGAAGCTCGTACCACTTCCCTGTGCCCTGTCACACATCACAAAGCACCCGGATCACACACACCATCCCAACAACAGAGCTCTGAACGGATTCAGGCGCCGGCGACACACTCACGTGATGCAGGACATGAATCCTGTAGGATCCTTCAGTGGGCTTCCCGTCGTGGACTACATTGGCCACCAGGTCGTAGGTGGTGACCTTCTCTGTGACCTGCGCCTCTTCCGTCAGGTACTCGCGCAAATCAACGTTCCTGTGTTAACACAACAACAACATTTCAAAATACAGGTCTGAGAGAGCGGACCCCCCGTACCCTGAGCACCGGTCACACACGTGATGGGGAAGTTGACAATAGTCGGGTTCTTCTCCACAAAGAAGTTGTTCTTGGTGAAGCGCTTGATGCAGAAGATGAGGTACGGAGGAAGTTTGGTGAGCTGGAACCTTTTCAGGAAGTTCTCCTTGTACGTCTTGTACTCCTGGGACAAAGGCAAAGGAAATCATTTATAAGATATTGATAATATATATTTTTTTAAACAGCTAAAAATAATATGACATTTTATATGAAAATACTTTAATGAGTATGTTCAATATCAGACATTTTGCCCTTTTGTCTTCACATTCAATATCAGACATTTCAATATCAGACATTTTGCCCTTTTTTTTTTGGGTTGGTCCGATCGATTGTGCAATCGATTTTCGAACTAAAAGTGACAGCCCTAATGTGAAGTGACATTCAGTTCTTCACTTCACTGAATGTCACTTCACATTAGGGCTGTCACTTTTAGTTCGAAAATCGATTGCACAATCGATCGGACCAACCCAAAAAAAGTTTCGAAAATGAAAATCTAAAATCGATTTTAACCAAATATGTACACTATTAATTTTAAATTAAGTAAACAATTAAAAAATATCGATGTAACAAAACTCACAACCAAGCAGAAAAAGAAAATAAAGAATTCCGAAAGTGCAGTCTGCGTTTGCGAAAGCTAGACAGAAAATACCAGCGCTATAAGACCCAGTGACGTCGAAAGCGACCTCTTATGCTGCGTTCACACCAAACGTGAATAGAGCGTCAGGTGCGAATGATTTCAATGTTAGGTCAATGTAGATTTTTTTAGACATGGAAAATTGATTTTACAATCGATTCAATGAACACTTATCTTAAAAATCGAAAATGATTTTTTCACAAAAGTGACAGCCCTACTTCACATAAACAATTGTGTACTTGCAGCACAAAAGCAGTCTGAAATCTCTGAGGTATATGTGTAACAACTTATAGTCAGGTGCGACTTATTTATCAAAATTAATTTGACATGAACCAAGAGAAAACATTACCGTCTACAGCTGCGAGAGGGCGCTCTATGCTGCTCAGTGCTGCTGTAGTCTACACTGAAATCATAGAGCGCCATCTCGTGGCTGGAGACGGTAATGTTTTCTCTTGGTTCTTGGTTCTAAATAAATGTGACTTAGTCCAGTGCGACTTATATGTTTTTTTCCTCATCATGACGTATTTTTGGACTGATGCGACTTATACTCAGGTGCGACTTATAGTCCGAAAAATATGGTAGTAATTTGCATTGCTACGAATTCATTTGCACAATTTTAAACGTGATTTTCTCAATATTTAGATTTTTTTTTTTCACCCTCAGATTCCAGATTTTCAAATAGTTGTATCTCAGTCAAATATTGTCCGATCATCAATGGAAAGATTATTTATTCAGCTTTTAGAAGATGTATAAATCTCAATTTCTGACTGGTTTTGTGCTCCAATGTCACAATTCACAATGTGTTGACTCCTGGAGGAATTCTATTCCAAAGCTGACGCTGTATTTTACTCGCAACAACATAAGTCAGTAAAAATTTAATCATACTAATGGTTCCAAAATATACGTCATACTCCTGCTACAGCTATAGAAGTGGCTGAATGCAAAAAAGGGGAAAATAAACAAATAAACAAACACATTTTGTCATAAAGCCAAACAGCTATTCCAGTTCCATAATATTGTAGTATTGATTAATATTTTGAATTTGCACTTATTTTACATTCAAGTTTAGTTTAAACCTATATTATCATTACGTTATATGTATTTTTCTTGTCTTTCAGTCATATTTCTGCTCATTCCACTGAACAGGTTCAGTTTTTTAGTTAACAATAACACCACAGTGAAATCTAACGTTAGCAGATGCAACACACCATGCTAAGGCTAGTGGATGATGCAGAGTATAAACAACAGCAAACAAATGAGAGTGAAAGTGGATGGGCACCTTCTCGTTGTTTCCGTTGAACTTGGCCAGGATGTTGAAGAGAGGGACCTGGGGAATGATGAGCTGCTCCTTCTCATCTTTGTAGAGGGGTGCGGTGGGCAGATCCAGGGTCAGGTACAGGAAGGTGGACTCGGACATCTCCTCCTGATACTCGTCCTTCAGGAGGAGGGCTTCTTTCTCTTCTGCAGGCTGTGAGACACAGGCACGCAAGCTCACGAGACCCGACAAATCAATCTGACATTGCAAATACTGATCTCTTTCTTTCCTTGGACACGGCCAAGACTAAATGCATGATGGAGGCCCCCAACCCTAATAAAAAGCACTTGAAACAATTCCTAACCTTTTTATTTAAAACAACATTTCATTTTACATTTTGTATATTTTTACTTATATTTATGTTTTAAAAAGATTGGACACATTACTGTTTTAAATGCTTTTGAAAGAAGTCTCTTATGAATGTCAAGCCTGCATTTATTTGATAAAAAATACAGGGAAAAAAAACACACAAAAAACTATTATGAAATAGTATTACAATTTAAAATAATTGTTTTCCATTTTAATTAAACAATTTATTTCTATTTTCTTTTCTTTTCTTTTAATTATTGAAACATAATTTTTGGTAAACAAAGGGGATTTACTGATAAAAATAAAACATGGAAGAAATGTTGTGTGATTAAACCTTAAAAAAAAATGTTTGTTTATTTTTTGGTAGTAGTTGTGGGCATTCTGCTCAACAATAGTAACACATTTCTGGCAATGCTTGTCTTTAAGTTAAACCGGACTTTTATTTTGAAGGGATTCCCGTTAACACCTTTATAGTTCTGTGTATGTGATGATCACCGTGAGCATGACGCATGCTTCAGTGTGTATAATAAACGAAGCTGTTCTTCTGTGCCATTCATTAACACAGACACGCAGAACATGCAGGATTCATATTTAAATAGACTTAATATTTACAGATATTAGTTCACATCTTGATTTGATGCAAGTGCAATGACCAAATTTTGATTAATTCATTCAAAAATTTAGAAATTGTTTAAAAACTGTAAATTCCATTGTTATGACAGAATTGTGTGATTCCGTCCACGTTTTCTGCATCAGAAAAATCATAGGGCCCTAACTATCCCTTTAAATGATGAACGAATTAGGACATTACTGATGTAAGGAACTGTTCCGCAGACACCTACCAAATCTGGATGGGGAAGCTTCTTTGAGAAGATTCGCATGGACCCCTGAAACACCTTGGTGAGGATGGCTATAAAAGAGAAACACATCAGCTGAGTGGATTTCCCCCTGCACCTGAGGAGGAGGAACACTCGCTTCTTATCAAATCTACATCAAAACACAAACTCACATGATTTCTTCTTTGTCCCACCAAGAGCACCATGCAATGCATTCAGAAACCAGGACAGAAAGTCAACAGCGTCCCCTAGAGAGAAAGAGCAGCAGGTTAAATTAGAATAACAGAGGATGCTGTTTGATTGGCGTTTGAACTACACATGCAACAGATACTCAGGAAGAACTATTTGACAGTATTCAGTGCACTAATATATGACTTGGTGTTCTACCTTGTTTAGTGATCTGAAAGGTCTTTTTGCTGCACAACACCACGGCCTGCAACATTTCATGCGGCGACACGTGTGCTTTGAAGTTACGCGGGTTCCAGAGCTTGCGCATGAGCTCCCCGAAGCGCTGCACCAACAGAAACATGATGTCACCCGGCGGCCGGCGGATCCTGCCGTAGTTCTCCTCCTCCAGGAAGTAGTTCCGCAGAGGCGGCACGTTTGACAAAGCCTGAGAGAGAGAGAGAAAGAAAGAACATGTGGTGACATGTTTATTCCTAATTTAAAGATTTATCCACTTGTATTTATGTGATGTATGTTTGTCAGTAATGCTTGAATGCAACAGGTCAGATTTCCAGATGCCATGACTTTTCTGAATGCAGAAATCTTACCCTTTTATTTTATGTATGAGTGAAAAAATGCATCACATTAAGGTTATAAGTTTGTTAAAACTGTGTGATCCAAATTGATGGAAATTTCATAAGCAATTCAAACACAGACAGACACACACACACACACATATATATATATATATAGGCTTAAATACTTTTTTCATTGAACAGAAACAAAGAGCACATAAAAACGGTTAAAAATTAGAATAAATCAAGGAGCATGTAACATTAAAGCTTATTTTAATCCAAAAATATAAATGACTGTCTCCAAAACAAATTTCTAGCATGAGTGTTTTAGAAAATATTAAATAAAAATAAAATTATCACTTTATTTCCCATTGTCCTTTTCACATCTTACATGCTATAGTAACAACAATAAATTATGCATAATTACATGCAACTAACCCTCATCCTAACTATATAGTACACACTAGGGATGCATGATATATCGGTCACCATATCGGTATCAGCAGATAAAGGCTAAATATGATTATCGGTATCGGCCCAATAAGAAAATGTGGCCGATATCTTACAAGCGATAAATAATGCATTATTTCCTTCAGAAACACTTGACTTGAGATGACTTGCTTGCATTATTTATGCATTTTTTATTTAGTTGTAAGACTTTTTATGATTAAATTTGGTAATGGGAGAGTAAAATGTAAACTGTTCAAACTAGGCTGCTTATGTTGAAGCGTTTTTTTTATAATCAGGCTCTAGAAAAGTATATACAAATTTGGATATAGATTTATCGGCCAACATATCGGTTATCAGATTTCAAATAAAAGTAAAATATTGGTTATCGGTATCGGCCAAATTTTTTATATCGGTTCATCCCTAGTATGCACATGTGGCTAATTAATATTACGAACTACTTAAATGTATAATTACACTGTAACAAAGACACCATAAACATTGACCCACAGATGTCTCAGTCAAAAGCTCCTCTGCACATTTAAGCTGTGAGAGAAGCAAGCCTTTTAACACCAAAATAACATTAATAACTGGCTGCTTATCTTACCTGCAAAACCACATTAGCATAGTCATTGGCCTTTATATTATTCAGACCCACAATTCCTGGCAGATATGTCGTGCCATCGTAGGCTCTGTACAGCTTTCCGTGCTTATCCAGACCAGCGATATGCTGTTTGGTGAACGTGGGTTTCAGCACATACTGGAATAAAGAAACCAGAGATGTCACTGCGCTTTAAAGTGTAATAGAGCAGTAATACACTGATGGGAACCCACGTCAGATGTGAACTGCACTCACCGTAATGTCCTCTAATGAGGAGTCGATGATCTCGTAATTGTCCGGCAGGCAGTAAAACTTTAACGTGTGGAGATTGAGGAACACGTGGTGTGCGAACTGAACGCTGTGGATGTACGCGTGAGACTTCTGACCTCGACCTGACAGAGACACAAATAAAACACATTTAGATTTTAGTCAATATAATAACAAACCAATCATAAAAACAAGGTTACCCGTCACACTCACCTTGGAAGTATTTCCCGCAGATCAGACAGGCGTAGACGTTAATATGTGAGAGCGAGATCGAACAAAGCTTCTCGAAGTCGAAATCCAGGACACTCCTGCAGAAGAGAGAAGAGGACGGGTTACAGCAGAAGACACAGTGATGAAGACGCTCACAGTCCTTCGTTTACCTGTTGATTGTGTCCAGATATGGACAGTGGCGGCTCCTTCGGTCTTCAACACCATGAGAGCGACCAACTTTCACACGCACCTCTGAAAACACCACAGAAGATTATCAATTCTATACATCCAATTCTACAGTAATAGCATTCTCCAATCCATACATGATCAGCTCTAATTACTGTTTACAGTAGATTCACAACTTATTACAACACATTCAAAAAGTTTTATTCATCATTTCTTCTTTATGAATGTGTAAAGTCCCTTTCCTGATACTATAACACGGTTTTAATGTATTTTCTATTTGCAGAGGTAATGCCTCTATAAAAAAAAAAAAGCATAATCTCCGTTCTTGGATACTAAGAAGCGAGATTTCAGACGTGTTTTGGACAGAACTACAAAATGTTGCTGTTTTTCAGAAAACTAGTCCCCTTAAACTCACAATACTATGCATAAATATATTAAACAGATATACCATAATATCTTTCCGAGCAATTATCGTTACTCACGATCTCCTTCAGATCACTATCGTGTTTAAAACTCATTTCTAAGCTGCTTTAGATCAAAGTATCTGCTAGATAACAATAATAACAGTAACGTTAATGTGTTTTAGCGACTGCGTTGAAAACATGGGCCTGCAGATTTAACGTTACTGCTAAACTATCACTATAAGCGCTCCAAACATACCTTCCTCTTCGTCTTCATCAATGTCTCTCTCCCGTTTCACGCCTGCGATCATTTTACGTCTAAAAACAAGTTGATTTCAAGCGAATTCACTGCTGAATGAACACTTCGCACCAGGCTACAAACGTCGCCGAATGCGAGTAACACAAAACTCCCGCCTCCACTTCCGCTCTAAAATTAGATGGCCACGAGCACAGTAACCCGGGGTTGAAGCAAACGCTATCACTGGATTTGTCGTGTAACGTAATTTCTAGACCACTGACTACCTATCGTATGATGTATTTCACTTTTTAATACAGATATACGCACTACTGGGCTGTAGGAAGGACAGTATAGAAGTGCAGTCGTTTGTGGAAACAACTCCGACAACTCAGAGTTCGCGTTTTATTGTCCAGCGTGTTTTGTTCAGCGCTCGCATGAGTGCTCGGAGAGATGTTGTGCAGGAGTGTGTAATATTGTGCCGAAATTAGTTTATTGTGAGGATCGCGCAGAGCCACATAACAGGAGCCGCGGAGGTCATGTGTGACACAGAGGGAGAGAGAGTTAAACACAAGCCCGGCGGGCGTCTGGACATGAGCCACGGGTTCCTGCGGCACATCAGGAGGAATCAGATCGCCAGGTCTCTGTCTGTCTCCAGCTGACTGTTGTGTGTTCTGAGGCCGCTCTGATCTAACTATACATATGTAACTTCAGTGTAATATATTTTTGTTCGGTAATATTATTTTTATTTCGTATTTAAAATTAATTTTTTATGGTACTGGTCAATATTTTCTCAATATTTGTGATATTTATTTTCCATAATTTATTTTCCATAATTGAAATATATATATATATATATATATATATATATATATATATATATATATATATATATATAATATTTTATATTACTTTTCAATTATGGCAGTATATTATGTTAAAATAAAATACAATGAGACATTGCCATTTTTAGTGCCATCTGTTCGGAAGAAAAAATAAAAACAACTGAAATTTCATGTTTTAACCACTAGATTCCTAGAGCTCTATGTAAAAAGGCTTATACATTTTATAGTTGTTTTTAGACATAAATACCTTTTTTTATTATTAAGATTTGGACATATCGTTTAGACATTCTCAAAGACAACTTTTTGTAAATGTTTTTTGTTTAAATTTTCAGTTTTTACATTTATTTTCTACAGTCAAACCTGGACACAGAAAGGCATTTTGCAACACAGCATCAAAGTAAAAAAATGTAACAGAAATGAACATGAATGCTTTATCAGAGGTTAATTATTTGAGTCTTCTGGCTCAATTTTGCTATATTGTTACAGCCACACCAGTTGAACTGTGTGTCTCTTGATGTTTTAAAGTGTCACCCCTTTAATTATTAGTTTTTTTTTATTTCCAATGGTGCAAACAACACAAAAAAAATTATATATATATATATATAAAAAAAAAATTTGGTCACATTAAAGTCATTGAGTTTCTTACCATTCCGTTGAGAAAAAAAACATGCTGTTCTAAAGTGACCGAACAACGCTAGAGGGTTAAATTATTGGAAATGTTTATAGAACCTTTAAACAAAGCATACAAGACAGTCTCAGAAAAACATGTTTCCATATGTGTGTTTTGTTCAGTTCAAAATCAGTAAAGCTGAAGGTGGGCTTTTTTACAAGTATACGAAAAGACGTTTCACTTGCTAAGAAAATGTAAACTAAGGCATGTAGTAGATTGTGTCCAATAGGTTATGTGATGCATTAACATTTGTTCTTCTGCAGGGATGATTATGACAGAGAAGTAAAGCAGGCTAAGGAGAAACAGAGGCGCAGACACGGCAGCAGCAGCACCCCTCAGCGTCCTCGCAGACCCAACCGACAGGTGTATCACCCTCGCCTCCAGAGTAAGATACACCAGCGTGCAACTCACTATTATATTATTATTACTATTTATATTATCCACCAGCTCAGGCTGCACTGATATGACAAGAAATCATCCAGATTAACTAATGCATCTAAATAATAACTAGCTGATTGAGGATTAAAAGTTATAAGTGAGGCTGATAAAGTGGTCTTTGAATCATCAACACTGAGCGAGTACTTCTGAGATGTTGAGATATGTTGGAGCTTGAGGTATGGACCTCTGGTTGATTTCAGATGGATCTGTATCTGGAGCTGGTGCGAGTGCGGAGGCAGAGGACTGGAATGAGAGCAGCTCTGGCACAGAGCAGGAGAACACCTGCACAGAGCTGTTCTGGCTCGACTATCAAGCTGACAACGGCCACATAACTTCTCTCATTGTCCATAAGGTTTGTGTCGAGGTGCACTGAGGTTCTTATGAAAGCCCGTTTCCTCCTGTAATTGCAACTTATGTAACTATATATATATATATATATATATATATATATATATATATATATATATATATATAGCAATGTTAAGTTTATCTCATAATTTGGAGTTCCAATTCTGAGATAGGAACAAATTCTGAATTTTGTGATATAAACTCAGAATTCTGAATCTCTTCTTGAAAATCTGGCTTTTTCTCTCTGAATTCAGAATTTTCTTTCTTGCAGTTCTGTTTTTTTGCAGGAAAAGAAAGAAGGTCATTGAGACTTTTATCTCACAATTCTGAATTGATATCTTTATATATCACAATCCCCAGTTCATATCTCACAGTTCTTACTTAATTTTTTGCAATTCTGCATTTATGTCTCACAATTACACGTTTGTGTCTTTCGGTTCTGAAAAAAAGTCTGAAGTGTGAAATAAGCTGCAATAACCTTTTTTCTTTCTCGTTGTTTATCCAGTATGATATTATTCAGAGGCTACAAAGATTTTTCAAGCTAAATTGAGTAGCTTAATCATAAATCATCATGTGTTTTTGATTTTCAACGTTTGATGTTACAGCCGGAGGCAAAGTTATGGTCAAAAAAAAAAGTAAAAGGATTACTTAAGTTTATATATTTTGATTAATCAATTACAAAAAGATAAATAAAATGCATTCACACATTTTTTTTTCATGCAGTTTTAAAAGCATGAAGATAAATACTAACATTGTGATTTTCATGATTGAAAACAGTGTGTATTGTGAAAAGCACTTGACTTAAAGTTAGTTGTATGTGTTGAAGCAAAAAGCAACAATGAAATATTTTTTTTCCGAGCAGGAGGACAAGCCAGAAGTTATTGTGCAGCGTGTGGCAGAAAAGAACGCTCTGGACTCGGCCATGAGGGCGGCGCTGTTGGCACGCGTGGGACAGGAAATCAACAAGCGCTGAGAGAAAGAGAGAGGAGCTTTGATAAAAGTGGAGGAGAAGGCACTGAGACACCGCTGAGCTGCACTTCTGTAAGACGGCACAAAGCATTCACAGATGTCTCGGAGATGCCATGAATCCTAACATGTGAAGGTGTAGCCTTCTCCAAACAGAGTGGACTCCAACCTCAAGAGAAATGACACTGTTAAGCAGGAATCTGATCTTCTTTGATCTAACAGTTTGTGTTACAGAAAACAGGATCTGAATTGTTCTTTCAGCTGGAAACTGAAATCCTTGTGACTTCACACTTAGGAAAGACGCTGAACAGATGTTGAGAGCTCGCAGGTGACTGATAGACTTCCAGAAAAGAGTGTTTTTATATATGGTTTAGGCTAAATCCCCACAGAAGTTAAAGCAAACTTCGAATGCGTCCGGTCTGTTTTAGTCTAAGCAAAGGTTTGAAGGAATCGCTCCTGTGATGTAGATCCTGGTGGAAACAGCTGAGGAAGTTCAAACTGAGTTTAAAGAGTGCTGACGAGGTCCTCGTGGCTCTGATGTTGATTTCCTTGCAGTTGGATATCTGTCTTGTCCTTTTATGTCCGTAAATATTCATGTCGATGTACTGATATAAATATCCCCTTTTCCTCTGTTGGTGCTCATGATGTTGTGGAAACATAAAAGCCGATATGTCTTTTTTTTTCACCTCTTCATTGTACAGGTAGTTGTTTTATTATTGAAAATCATGTTCTTGTTCAGATTGCAGGATGAATGCAGACAGATGATAGCAGTGTGCACTGTTTACATCATGTAAACAGTGAAAAGATACATTTTTCTTCAGCTGCCTCTGAGTTTCATTCATTGATGTCACCACAGGAAAGGAGTTCACATTAAACTAAAGGCACAATAGGCAAATAATCATGTTTGGTTATGTTGTTATGTTATGTTAAACAGCTTTGTTAAACACACCTCTCAATAAAAGGTATATTGCAAACCCATCAATTCCATAAATAGTTTTTTTAACTAATATAACATTGTGTCTTTTGTGAAAACTGTACTTCATAGGGGTCTTAAGAATTCACCTTTACTATATATTATATAATTTGGCGGTCTCAGTTTAAATGCTTCAGTTTGTTTTGATATATTGTTATATATGTTATTATGTTAGGCCTATATTATAAACCTAATTAATAATTTACCTTGTTTTTTTAATGGATTCTCTTATTCTCATCAGGGATGTATTTATTTGATCAAAAAAAAAACATTAATATTGTGAAACATTATTGTAATTTCTAATATTGGTTTCAGAATGAGCTTTATTGCCAGGTATATTTACACATACGAGGAACTTGTTTTCGTGACAGAAGCTCCGCAGTACAACAGAAGGACAGCGACAGAACATAAAACACATAATAAAAGAATAAAAAATACAAATAAGTAGATAGTGAATGACAATATACAAATTGACAATTGTAGGCAGGTATATTACAAAAAGCAGTTATGTATGTATGTACTTATTAGATAAATAAGTGAATGTGTACATAAATATAAAGTGTAGTGTGTTCCACGGTTATTATCAGCTGTTCATAAGTAATCAATTGTTCATTAGATATCAATTGTGCATAAGATGGATTGCCTGAGGGAAGAAACTGGTCCTGTGTCTGGTAGTTCTGGTGTTCAGGGCTCTGTAGCGTCGACCAGATGGCAACAGTTCAAGGTGAGAGTGTGCTGGACGTGAGGGGTCCAGAGTGATTTTGCCAGCCCTTTTGCTCACTCTGGATAAGTACAGGGTTGTACCGATGATTCTCTCAGCAGTCCGGACCACCCTCTGGGCTTGTGTTTAACTCTCTCTCCCTCTGTGTCGCACATGACCTCCGCGGTGACAGAATGGAGAAAAAAACCTTGGGAGAAACCAGGCTCAGTTGGGGGGTCAGTTCTCCTCTGACCAGACGAAACCAGTAGTTCAATTCCAGGCTGCAGCAAAGTCAGATTGTGCAGAAGAATCATCTGTTTCCTGTGGTCTTGTCCTGGTGGTCCTCTGAGACAAGGTCTTTACAGGGGATCTGTATCTGGGGCTCTAGTTGTCCTGGTCTCTGCTGTCTTTCAGGGATGTAGAGGTCCTTTCTAGGTGCTGATCCACCATCTGGTCTGGATACGTACTGGATCCGGGCGACTGCAGTGACCCTCTGATCTGGACACAGACTGGATCTGGTGGCCACGGTGACCTCGGAACAAGAGAGAAACAAACAAATATTAGCGTAGATGCCAATCTTCTAATGAGGTAGCAATATGGGCTAATATGGTCATACTTCCTGGTTCTAGTAAGAACTCTTGCTGCTGCATTTTGGACTAGCTGTAGTTTGTTTACTAAGCGTGCAGAACAACCACCCAATAAAGCATTACAATAATCTAACCTTGAAGGGGGGGTGAAATGCTATTTCATGCATACTGAGTTTTTTACACTGTTAAAGAGTTGGATTCCCATGCTAAACATGGAAAAAGTTTCAAAAATTAAGTTGTACGTTTAAAGGAGTATTTTTGTTCCAAAAAAACCTCTTCCGGTTTGTCACAAGTTTCGGAAATTTTTTTCAAGGTATGGCTCTGTGTGACGTTAGATGGAGCGGAATTTCCTTATATGGGTCCTGAGTGCGCGCGCTCCCGTATAGCACAGCACTGAGAGGCTGAGCACAGCCTGATCAGAGCGAGAGCCTCGCAAAAAGTCACAAAAGAAGTGTGTTTTTGGTTGCCAGGGCAAGACAACCCTGCACAGATTACCAAAAGAGAAACAGCATTAAGGGACCAGTGGATGGAGTTTATTTTTACAGAGCATCAACGGAGTTGTGCAAGTGATTGTGTTTGTTCCCTGCATTTCGGATTGCACATTGTTTATTTCTTAAGGATAATGCAGTCCCAATGGAAAAGTGTCACGATTGTGTGTTGGAACCGCATGCGGTGAGTAAAACTGCTTCAAATATCTCTGTGTTGTTAACTTAGCTCTCAGCGCATAAGCACATCAAGTAAACAACATGCGATGTTGTCATCAAACTGCACTTTCCACATGTACAGTTTAAAAAAAAAAAAAAAAAAAAAAGACGCCATAAAGTGGAACTTAGTCAATTTCCAAAACCGCTAAGCAAATATATACCATTTCAGTACATACCACATAGCATACCGCCTTTGCTGATGCTGCTCTTGTTAAATTTCAGCCTCTGGATCTGTGTCACAGCTTCCACATGCTCTCAACTGCAAAAGCCTACTGGCGCTCGTGATTCTTTAGCTCCGCCCACACGTCACACCTCTAGGCGCTCGTGTTTTTCCGGGAAAAATCGGTACAGACTATCTTTCTCTTATAAATATAATAAAAATAAAGACTTTTTGGAGTTATGAAGGATGCAGTACTACTCTATAGGTACTCAAGATTAACAGGATATTCATGTGTTGTGATTCGACACCAGCTTAGCACACGCTGCCCTCCTGGAAACGCGTAGTAGTTTTGAGAAGCAAGTGGGCAGGATTTGTTTTGAAAACCTGGCAATCCTGATCTGAACCATAGACAGTAAAAGAACGCACGTGCTGGAGATGTACTTATAATCACAGAACACCTTTACTGACAAGATGCTCATGAAAATCGCATTCGTTTTTTTGCACAGCCCTAACATCTAGTTAACAAAGCTAAACAGCGTTGCCCTTTGTGTAATAAGTTACAGAAACTGTTAAACGCACCAACTTAAATAATAAAATGCACTTACTGGTTGTGGTCCATAAACAACGCCTTCTCCAGACAAAGAGGGAACTGCTCCATCTTTCAAGAATAATCTTTGTGCGAATCCGGCATTAAACTGATTGAGATTGAGGAAGCTCGCTGTCCTCAGCAAAATCTGCTGCAAATAGTTTTATATGTGGATTATAATTTTCGGGAACCAAGTTAAACATTGTAACCATTAATCTCTAAGTACAGCGTGCCTGGGAAGCCCAAACAAAGATGATTGGACTCCGAGATGAAAATAACTTAATAATTTCGACGACATGGCAACAAGCAAAAACGCAGCTCTTCCTCTTCTACGTCAAAGCGCAAGGCCACGCCCCCTTTTTTGTGAATTCATGTGGGCGGAGGTTAGTCAAAAAACTGTTTTAGTGACGTCATTACTACAGGAACTAGAGGGATGTAGTCCAAACGGGTCTTTTTTTGTAGGCGAATTCTGTTAAATAAAATATCTCACTTGGCATTGAACTTTTAGCTTTAGAATTTTACAGATATTATTTATACTCTAACAACAACATTACACGCTAACTAAAGTTTAAAACATGGGATCACAAAGAACGGTACCTTTAACATTTCTGCATTTGACATTGAGAGCATAGGCCGTAATTTAGATATAATTTTGAGATGGAAAAATGCAGTTTTACAAATGCTAGAAACGTGTCTTTCTAAGGAAAGATCGCGATCAAATAGCACATCTAGGTTCCTAACTGATGACGAAGAATTGACAGAGCAACCATCAAGTCTTAGACAGTGTTCTAGGTTATTACATGCAGAGTTTTTAGGTCCTATAATTAACACCTCTGTTTTTTTCAGAATTTAGCAGTAAGAAATTACTCGTCGTCCAGTAATTTCGCGAAGAAATATAGAGCTGAGTATAATCAGCATAACAGTGAAAGCTACTATGATACGGTTTAAATCCTGACTGGAATTCCTCACATTTACCATTTTTCTCTAAGAAGGAATATAACTGTGAGGATACCACCTTTTCTAGTATCTTGGACAGAAAAGGGAGATTCAAGATTGTTCTATAATTAACTAGTTCTTTGGGGTCAAGTTGTGGTTTTTTATGAGAGGCTTAATAACAGCCAGTTTGAAGGTTTTGGGGACATATCCTAATGACAATGAGGAATTAATAATAGTCAGAAGAGGATCTATGACTTCTGGAAGCACCTCTTTTAAGAGCTTAGATGGTATAGGGTCTAACATACATGTTGTTGGTTAAGATGATTTAACAAGTTTATACAATTCTTCCTCTCCTATAGTAGAGAATGAGTGGAACTGTTCCTCAGGGGATCTATAGTGCACTGTCTGATGTGATACTGTAGCTGACGGCTGAATGGTTACAATTTTATCTCTAATATTATCGATTTTAGAAGTAAAGTAGTTCATAAAGTCATTACTGCTGTGGTGTTGGGAAATGTCAACACTTGTTGAGGCTTAATTTTTCGTTAATTTAGCCACTGCATTGAATAAATACCTGGGGTTATGTTTGTTTTCTTCTAAAAGAGAAGAAAAGTAATCAGATCTAGCAGTTTTTGATGCTTTTCTGTAGGATAGGTTACTTTCCCACCAAGCAATACGAAATACCTCTAGTTTTGTTTTCCTCCAGCTGTGCTCCATTTTCGGGCTGCTCTCTTTAGGGTGCGAGTATGCTCATTATACCACGGTGTCAGACTGGTTTCCTTAACCTTCCTTAAGCGTGAATGAGCAACTTTATTTAAAATGCTTGAAAAGAGAGAGTCCATAGTTTCTGTTACATCATCAAGTTGTTCTGAGCTTTTGGATATGCTAAGGAATTTGGATACATCAGGAAGATAACTTAAAAAGCAGTCTTTGGTGGGTGAAGTGATGGTTCTTCCATACTTGTAACAAGAAGTAGAATTAAAAATTTTGGCTATATGAACTTTGCACAAAACGAAATAATGATCTGAGATATCATCACTTGGCTGAATAATTTCAACACTATCAACATCAATTCCATGTGACAGTATTAAATCTAGAGTATGATTTCGACAATGAGTAGGTCCTGAAACGTGTTGTCTAACCCCAATAGAGTTGCACATGTGTGCTACTCTATTGGCTAACACCACCCTTGTAAATCTTATCGATATTTCACTTGGATTGAGCTCAGTCTGAGGTTCCTGCATGAAGACTTTTCAGTTCACTTAAACCATTAATCAGTTACTAACAAATTATTTTTGTTGCATGTAACATAGCATGTTCTGGCTTCTCTTTTGTCCCATGGCTTGATGGCCGGTATGTGAATCCTCCCAATGGTACTGTAGGCCTCACAGGTTGTGTGATTGTTTATGATCTAACCTTTAATGTGGTTAACATTTATTTTTAGTAAAAGATAAAATATATTATTTCATATCAGTCAGCACATATCAGTACTGTACAAGCCACTGAAATGCAAGATATAAATATAAGCAAGTGATACACACTCAGGGTGTTCCTTTGGCAAAAGAGGCATGTTTAGTAATTAATATTTAAATTTGGAAAATAAACACTCTAGACGTAAGATGAACACCCATATGTTTCATGGTGTCTCACTGGTACAGTGTAACTGTAAACTGGGTTAGTGAAGAGCAAAATATGAATATGATTCTGCATGCGCGCAATTATAATTTGTTGCATTTATGTAGTGCTTTTCTAGACACTCAAAGCACTTTACAATGTGTGTGTGTGGGGGGGGGGGGGGGCACTATAGGAAAAAGTACTAATATCTAATAATAATTACTAGTATTCATTACACAGCTCTACCAAAGTCTCTTTAAGACAGTCATGTCACTCGGCGGTCATCTTTGAAACACCTCTCGGCATCTAATGCAGTTCCTATATCTTTGAATGGGGAAACATCAAATTCTCCAAAACTGTCCACTAAGTTTAGGATTACATTTCAAATCTGAAATCACCAAAGAAATCTGACAACAACAAATGTTGTTACTTTTGCTCCAATAGCTTTATAAAAAGATTTATTAGAAGAGATCAGCCAGTGTGCACGCACAGTCCTAAGAACATGTCTCAAAAAAACACTGGAAGACTTCAGCATTTATTTCAACATATATGGCAAAAACAAATCTTTTTAGCCGTGTAATAAGTATGGTTATCTCTGTAAGTAAGATGTTATTTCTGCTTTGCGTCATGAACACCCTGTCGGGGTTTATTCTGAGATAACTGACTGGATGTGCATTATCCTTTATGTATTTAATAGGTAAAGATGCATTAAATGTTTTTAAGTGGGATTGTCATATCAAACAAGGATCATATAGTAAACATAACGCATCTTATATCAGTAAATATGAATTATAACTCACAAATTCCCAGACCTGCCAGTTCATTTATGGTCATATTAAAGTTGTAAAGTAAATACTGTTTTATTGCATATAATTCAAACCTAAACCTAATATACAAACGGGTAAACGGATACAAATGGATAAAAATAAATAAAAACTGTTGAAAGCAAAAGAAATTGAAAGAGAGCGAGAGGGATGCATGTAAACGAGGCTAGTTTCTCTGTACAACACCAGCCAAAATTGCTATCCCTCTGTTTTTAGAAAAGAATAGAATGTGAAAGAACACAGACAAATAAGTGTCTAATAATGCATTAGTATTGGCCAAAATAAATGGCACGGCAGGAACCACAGAGCACTGGAGAAGAGAAGTTACTGGACATACTGCATAAGAGATGACCTGCAGATTACAGAGTCCAACACGTGTGCAAAGAGGACTGCACGATTCATTAATACACAAGGTGTAGAAGTACTAAAACAGTTTGGAATGCTTATGATACAGTGGTGAAGGGCTTGATAATGCTGCATGACGTCAAATTTAACCAGTTTACAATTCCTACGATGGCAATTTGTGCGTCATTTAGTGTAGTACACTTCCTTCACCATAATGCTGATGAATCATAATCACATGTAAAACTCAAAAAAGACTAAGAAGTTAAATGGGTGAAGCGATATAGTGGAGAAATGGGACCAGCAAGACTTGTACAAGAATACCCAGACTTCTCCTCGTAAGCCATGTGGGCTTCTCTGTAGAAGGGTCTAGAGAGGAACAACCTTGACAAAAGGTTTAATAGTCCAGCTTTTTGGGCACTTCCCAAGGGAAAGATTCACGGCCGAAGTGGCCGTAAGCAGCGGTCTTCTGATAAATGGGCTTCTTCAGCTCCAGCTCCCTAGAACACATCGGCCGTGGATTATTGACTCGTTAAAATAGAAGAGCATGTATTTAAAAGAATATCAAAATAAATATTTGGTATTAACATACGCACACAGTTTTAATTACTTTATGTGATCATCATGCAGAGGAAACTATGACAATAATTAATTAGTTTTACATTTACTTTTCAGTTTCGGAATGTTTAATACTTGAGGGAAGTAGTGTAGTTCACTATATATTTGAAGAATTAATTTGCAAAAAATTGTCATTGTTTATTTAAATTAATCTCAAACTACAGTTATTTTAATTAAGTTAAATAAACTCTTTGTTTGTTTTCATGCCTGTATTTCATTTCTTGCTTTGTATTTTATTTAAATCTCTTTTTGTACTGTACTGAATCTTGAATAATTATTTGGCAAAGGTTGCTAGATCTATTATCGTGTGTCTGATGGAATCAGGGGATGCAAAGACAGAAGCAGAAGAAAATCTGTGTCAAACTGAAAAACGAAGCAATATGAAAGGCTTCGATCACAGGGTAATGTGTTAAGAGATCAGCTGCTACCTCACAATGACTCCTGGACGAAGATCAAAGTTTTTCTTGACGATTTTAAGCAGCTCCTTATCGCTCTTCTGAGATGTGCCATAGTGGAAGATAGAAATGGAAAGAGGATGGGCCACTCCGATGGCATAAGAAACCTGGAGAAGACGATACATGTATGTACTTCAAATTCAAAGAATTATACTTTCTCAGCAGAATTCAAAATATGTGGCCAGCTTACCTGCACCAGAACTCTCCTGCAGAGTCTAGCCTTCACCAGAGATTTGGCCACCCAGCGGGCAGCGTTCACCACAGAACGGTCCACTTTAGTGTTGTCCTTTCCAGAGAAAGCTCCTCCACCATGGGCTCCCTAGCCTCCATAGGTATTGACAATAATCTTACGACCGGTCAGGCCGGCATAACCCTAAAGCCCCTTTCACACTGCCATTCCGGCAAATACAGGGGTAAAGTGTTCCTGCAATTGGTCCCTGGTCGCTAGATTTGGTACTTTCACACTGCCAGTGATGACCCGGGATATGTGCGTGCTTTCACACACAACCCTTGAAGATCCCGTAACGACACGTGACATCAGCGCGTGACGTGTAATGTACGAGTCGAAAACGCTAGGCACGTTATACTTTCACTGAAGCAAGCAAACGGTCTCGGCGTCAGCGCGGAAAGTGAGGAACTAACTGATCTCTGCTTCATTACAGTTTGCACATGTGTTTTCGTCGCGAATGTTGATCTTCATTCAAAACAGCCGATAAAAGAGTCGCGCGATAACGCGCGTCATCACTTCGACACGGAATTAGATCTGGCTTTTGTTCACACAGCGCTCATCCCGGGTCGAACCCCGCAATGTTACTAGGTCCCCGACCCGGTTTCAATTCGGTAATCAATTCCGGGACGTGGTTGCTTTCACACAGAAGGCGACCCGGCAATGTTCCGGAAATATTGCGGGTCCGACGTGCAGTGTGAAAGGGGCTTAAGAGAATGGAGAATCATACGTGCTGAAAATCTGAGAAGTCTGTTTGGAGTCAGATTGAGCCCTCATTGGCTTCCATGCAATCTGCCAAACACTGAAGATCCAGGTCATGTACTGTAGCTCGTCAGATACTAAAAACTAATTTATTTCTACTGTATTTTTTGATTGTGTTTGGAGTCAATTTGACCCAAATTTTAAATTTTTTGTAATTAACTGCATAGACACAAAATAAGAACAATTTGGATGCTTTTTTTCACTGTAAAACATGATTTAGCAAATTTGTAGGGCTGGGATAAACGATTATTTTTTGAACGATTAATCTAGCAATTATTTTTCCGATGTATTAAGCTAATACAGAGAGTGCTTTTCCCAAAAAAATAAAAAATGAACAGTGGGAGCCAGCAGCCTGTCATGGAGAAAAAAAAAATCTCTGAATGCTCCACATGAAACTTTGGCATTCCGCCCTTTTTCTATCGTGTCTAATGATTTTGGTTAATATGCACGAGAGAGAGAGAGAGAGAAAGAGAGAGAGAGAGAGAGAGAGAAAGAAGCGCTCGTGTACTTTGAAGACTGTGAGTGTGCGAGCGCACGTGAAACTTTGGCGTTTCGCCCTTTTTCTATCGTGTTTAATGATTTTGATTAATATGCACAAGGGAGAGAGAGAGCAAGAAGCGCTCGTGTTGTTTGAAGACTGTGAGTGCGCGTGCAGCCGGGGCTCTCTCTCGTACTCGCCCTGTCATTCTATTCTACATCACTCACCGATCAAATAAGGCTTTGACCAGGCGGCAAGGAACTCGACCGGAAGTTGAAGTCGGGTGGGGGCTGCCATCTTTTAGCAGAACTTCACTTGCGTTAGCATTCCCATTGACTCCCATTCATTTTGGCGTCACTTTGACAGCGAATAACTTTACATCTGAGGCGTTTAAAGACTCCGTTTGTCCATTATTTATTTCTAAAGATACACGACAATGTATAAAGGGCTCCATTACCTTCTATGTTACATTATGGCCCCGTATAAACAGTTTTTGTAAAAAATAGGCTAACGATTGTGTCATAACCACTTGACTCTCTGTCGCATTACCGTACAGACAGGAGGAAAAGCTCGCAGGGAATTAACTTAATATGGCGTACTGGCGTTACATTTTAAAATACTATACAAAATAATTAATCAGAATACTTACTCCTGCTCAGTCACGACAAGGAACTCCCCGCTCAAGCTCGCCGTCTCTGCAAGATTAACGATGGCAGTTTGCACGCACAGCTACTAGAAGATTTACATCTGTCAGACAGTTCGACGTCGTCAAGCTTCGTTTGAGTCTGCGCGTCAGAAACGGAAGTGCTAAAAACGATTAAAAAAAGGGCTTCACTTGTCTCAATTGAGTTCCAATGGGGTCGCTGTGTGCATTTCTTTTACTGTCTATGGCTTTGACAGCCGCCAAAAAAAAAAAAAAAGATCATGCAGAAAAAAACCCTGGATTGGTTATATTACGTTGGACAGAATGTTGATCCGGCCATCGCGTATATTCAGCGCACATAAGGTAAACATTTTGCAAATGTTTTTTAGAGAAATAAAAACAGAATAGACGAATAGATGCGCATATTTTGTGTCGACGTATTTTTCCCACCCCTACAAATTTGTCATTAAAACAAAGATTATTGGAGAAAGAGTTACATGAAAATACTATTTCTAGGACTCTTTCTACTGTCTTTGTAAATGTTTAATTCTGTGCGTTACTTGCGTTTTATTTTTAATGAAATTTCTTAGCAATTTCTGAGTGAAAGTTGCTTCGAAGCAAAACATTTTTCAGTGTACACAGAGGTACAAATTGCTGAATTTAAGCATAAATAATATCTAACATTTTGTGCCTAGTTTAAGTAGTATTTATTGTTATTTTTACTTAACATAAATGTCAGAGGTGTCCCAAGAGCGAACCCTAGTGTCAACAACATCTCCACTCCCTACTTTGAACCCAAACACAATTGATGTAACTAACATTTGTTAAGATTTGCCAAAACACATCTACAGGTCCTTTTCAAAAAATTAGCATATTGTGATAAAAGTTCATTATTTTCCTTAATGTAATGATAAAAAAATAAACTTTCATATATTTTAGATTTATTGCACACCACCTGAAATATTTCAGGTCTTTTATTGTTTTAATACTGATGATTTTGGCATACAGCTCATGAAAACCCAAAATTCCCATCTCAAAAAATTAGCATATCATGAAAAGGTTCTCTAAACGAGCTATTAACCTAATCATCTGAATCAACTAATTAACTCTAAACACCTGCAAAAGATTCCTGAGGCTTTTACAAACTCCCAGCCTGGTTCATTACTCAAAACCGCAATCATGGGTAAGACTGACCTGACTGCTGTCCAGAAGGCCATCATTGACACCCTCAAGCGAGAGGGTAAGACACAGAAAGAAATTTCTGAACGAATAGGCTGTTCCCAGAGTGCTGTATCAAGGCACCTCAGTGGGAAGTCTGTGGGAAGGAAAAAGTGTGGCAAAAAACGCTGCACAACGAGAAGAGGTGACCGGACCCTGAGGAAGATTGTGGAGAAGGACCGATTCCAGACCTTGGGGGACCTGCAGAAGCAGTGGACTGAGTCTGGAGTAGAAACATCCAGAGCCACCGTGCACAGGCGTGTGCAGGACATGGGCTACAGAGAAGCAGCACTGGACTGTTGCTCAGTGGTCCAAAGTACTTTTTTCGGATGAAAGCAAATTTTGCATGTCATTCGGAAATCAAGGTGCCAGAGTCTGGAGGAAGACTGGGGAGAAGGAAATGCCAAAATGCTTGAAGTCCAGTGTCAAGTACCCACAGTCAGTGATGGTCTGGGGTGCCATGTCAGCTGCTGGTGTTGGTCCACTGTGTTTTATCAAGGGCAGGGTCAATGCAGCTAGCTATCAGGAGATTTTGGAGCACTTCATGCTTCCATCTGCTGAAAAGCTTTATGGAGATGAAGATTTAGTTTTTCAGCACGACCTGGCACCTGCTCAAGAAGATCATGTGACACTGAAGACTGGAGGAATGATGCTGAAAATACAGCTGCACGTCACAGAAATAAATTACACTTTAATATATATTCCCATAAAAATTATTTTATAATTATAATTTAATCATTTAAATTATAATGATATTTTCAGAACATCACTTCAAAATCTTTTGAAGCCACACAAACGCACTGAAATCAATATTGAAAAAGCTGAGGATGAGTATTCGTGTTGATTTTTCAAAATGATCATTTTGAATGAAATATTATTTACCAATAGTCAAGTTTAGCAACTAAATGAAAAGGCATGACACCTCATCCGACACCTGATGATACCAAAGTGCAATGCTTATGTCCTTAATAGTTACATAGTCCATGCATATATTGCTTTTTAGAGGATAATAATACAGGTAAAGTAGAATTTTATTCAAAACTACCATGATGAAATCTATATGTTTAATAGAACTTTGTCATTTGAATAATAATAATATATTATCATTGCGGAGATTAAAGTGATATTTGTTGCATTCCAGCAGGTATATTTTCTTTATCTTTGTTTTGGGGAGAAATGTGACCCAGAATGATCTTGAAATTCGCACAGGTCTGGGATTTGAGAATTACATTACACCACTCCATCACTAGTAAGATCTCTGATGAAGCACAGACACACAACACACATTTTACTTTGAAAATCTGCTGTGTCATATCGCAGCAGCAATTCAGACTCAAATGCAATCTTAAACTGATGATGACTCAGGTTTTTGTATTGAATATGACTCAGTATGAACAAACTAGGGTGTGTGTGTGTGTGTGTGTTCTTGACACGGTCAGGATGAGACAGCAATTTATAGACACAAATCTCTGCACAATGGCACTGATTTACCCCACATCTCTCCATCCAGCAAGTGTTGCATCAGAAACAGGTGACAATCACACACTTGTACAGTATATACAGACGCTTCTGTGATAACTGTTCATGTTGTTTTTCTTATCAGTCACCCTGTGAATTAGCATTACATAACACAGAGGGAAGTTTTCTTCAGTAATGTTGTATGAGGCAAACCCTGTTATGAAAATGCCTTGTTGATGCCAGCGGAGAATTGCCAAACTGCTTTGAGCTGATAGAAAGGGTTAACTTACATAGCTGTTGTTCATGCAGATACACAAACGTGAACAAATCAGGCTTCAGTCTATCAGGAGTTCACTCATATATCTGATCCTAGAGCACAAAACATGCATAAGGGTTGATTTAAAAAAAAAATAAGGTGTATGCATCTTCTAAAAGCTGGAAAAACATGCTTTCCATTGATGCAACTATTTAAAAATCTGGAATCTAAAGGCACCATTTCTTTTTTTTTTTTTTTTTTACAATTAATAATAATAAAAAAGATCTAAAAATTGAGTTACATGGGTGAATTTCAAGACAAGGTTATTCTTTAAGATGTTTTTAAATGAAGTATCTTATCCTCACCAAAGCTGCATTTTTGATGAACTTTGAACTGAAGTGTAGGTTATACATTTTCTCTATGAAACAGTATTACAAATATTCCACTTTCAAAAGGATTTATTTTCATTTTGACACCGATGTTTGACAGTGGTCTAAGGTAAGACACATTATACAACAACAACCGAGAAAAACGATTCGCAAGCCTACCAAACAGTGCATTCTGCTCCATACAAGTGTTTCATCATAATCAGGGTGAATATGAAGCAAACGGCCAGTGACATTTGCTTTAATGAACAATAAAGACACAGACCTGAAAAAAAATATATAAATTCATATTTTCAATATAATCATAAATCACCTTCTTTATGATGATTTCTAAGCACGCTGACCAGCAGAATCTAATATGCACATAATATCATGAATAAGAAAATAAATATAATCTTAAATAAAGCCTCTTCTCTGTTTTGGCACTGATTGTCATCTGTTCTACATCACATTTCATCTAATAATAATAATCTTTTCATCCAGTAACATTCCTTTTGCATGCTTATGTAATAATTTTTCAGAATAAAATAATCTTAAAAATTAATTATCCAACCAAAATGATTCAAAGTATCATACACTCGCACTTGCCAAACATTTATTTGGCTTTGAAATGAGAATTTATTTTCCAATACTGCATCTTATTCATATTAGCTTTCAAATTTCATATGGTTAATGGAGTATAAAAATATAACGAGTATCAACAGGCCTGATCCTGGTTTTGGTTTCTTTTGTCAACTTTAAGCGTTGCTAATGAAACTAGGTTTCAATAAAACATCTCTGTGCAAAACTCACTGTTTAGTGGATGCTTGGCCATTGATATGATGCTCTATTACCACTGATAGGGAAAATCAATGAGTCTGATCATAAAAAACTGTTAATAAATAGCACTTATCCTAATGTGGTGCCATTCGTTTTCAAAGAGTGTGAATAGAGTTCTGTACCAAAGACAAGGGTTTGTTCAAAATACCAACCCTAAAAGTGATCATTGCATTAGCAAGCACCACTAATAAACACGCTTTCTGTGCTTTACATGAACCATGTTAAAACATACACAGGATCAGCCTTGAGAAGTGTGCAGAAAATAGAGACCACATACCTGAAACACATTACAAATATCAAGAATTGAGCTGCTTCCAGTTTAGTCAAAAGAAAGCGGTTTTCTAGCTAGAGACTTTTAATTTATAGTTTTTCTAATAAAAAGCATCTTATTCCAGAATGCCTGATTGTGATTTCCAAACATACTCCAACAGCGAACTACAAAGAGTTGTTAAAAAAAGTGTTGAATGTCAAAGAACAACTGTCTTGAATGTCTCCCATCGCTTCTCGACTCCTCGACAATATTGAAAGGTGGCAGGCCACACGATACTGTGATTACCCTTGACACGTTCATGCAGAAAACTGACACTGACACGCTTACTCTCACTCAGCTAACCATGTAAACAGTGAGACGGCACGCCACGTGTCCTAAGGCTAAGTAGTCATTGTACGAACATTTCTATGGGTTACAAACTACTAATCCAATAGACTACGATATCGGAGCACTTAGTAGAGCCCTGTAGACGACGTCAAAACAGATACTGTGACCCCGAAGACAAAAGACAAGATGAGGAATGAGAGAAGAGAAGGGGACGAGAGATCTTACCATGTAGAAGAAAGCCCTACACAACACATACACTAGGATCGCTACCACAAGTACAGTCATGATACAATACTAGACACAAATCAGACTAGAGATCAGATAGAAACCATGCAATCTCTGTTTAAAGTCAACATGAGGTCATGAAACTGATGCTGTTTGCTTTCTCAAAGCACAATTCTGGTTTATAGAGGTGTTCATACTGACAGTGTTGCACTGACAAAGTCTTGGCGAAAACACTGTCTATGCAACAAAGTTGAACACAGTTTAACTTTATGCAAATATGCAGCAACATTATGTTGCAATGTCTGTTAAAATTGGATAATACAGGAACGCCTAGCATCTAACAGCACAGCGATTTGGCAGCTCCTTCGATTCAAGCATGAATGCCCCTTAAGAGGCTGTTCACACAGAATGCGTTTTGCATTCCTCTGCTCTTCTTTTCCAATGTTTTTTCTACATAAACCTGCCCTAGACTGACATTTCTGACCAATGCATCTTTTTGCTGCATCTCACATAAACACATAGCACTGAAGTTAGAAGTTATTCATGTCTCCAGACCTTGCGTTTTTATTTTTCATGCCACTGTTTTAAAAAGCAGAACCACTTTCTTTGAACCAGTCCTTATAGTGCAAAAGTCACTGGTTGAATGCAACATAAAAAAAGGTTTTGTTTTTTTTATTCTTCCATCAAATTGTATTAAAAAGTTTGTAGAAAGTTCCAAAAGAGGGCTGTTCACACAGAATGCGTTTTAGCATCCCGCTGCGTTTCTTTTCCAGTGTTTTTGTATGTAAACATGCACAGATGTTTTTGACCTTGTGCAGCTTCTCATGCATGACACTGTCCTGCATCTTGAGTTTTTAAACAAAATACGTTTTTAGTGCAGGGTTCATGAACGTTATATAAAAAAATGTGTCTTTATATTCTTCCATCTGATATACGTTTCTTTTTCAGTTGATGTCACAAAGCACTAGTCGACAACGTCCTGGATTTCTTTTGGCTGACTTTCCTGTTTTGCTCTGAAATACATGATGCAAATTTGGTTTGTGAACTGCATTTCATGTTGACTTTAAACAAGCAGGTCATAACTTTGAAATGATTTTCGAGAACATTTACCACAGGAACATGACGGCACAGCAGTCACTACTTTGAGAGCGTCAGATATCTTCACTGTCCTATAATATCGTAAAACGCTAAGAGTTGGTTAAGACGGTAATCCACATGAATAATATACAAACTGTACTTCACAGAGTGCTGCGTTTGCTAAGAGTCATCCCTTCATGTGTGAACCTGAGGAGAGAACATATTTGCATTTTCAGAGCATGTGAATATTGTCAAACACCTTATTATCTAGTTATCAGCCTTTAGCAGACGTCTTCTATGGCAGCACACTTTAAAGTCATGAGCCTAGTGAACTGCCTCGCTCTCTACTCTCTACCTAACAAGGCAGCATCCTAAGCCAAATGTAAGTCTGTTAATGCACCACTTCACAAGAGCAGCCTGACTAATGCATGCAGCTGATTCCCTCAGACAGGGTCAGGTTACTCTGATGTAGAACCATTATGTAGCACACATAATTATTGCCTGAAATAGTCAATGAGACAGAGCTATTTTTCAGATTTGTAAAAATATTTTTAGAGTGCATTAAGGGATTTCTCTTTTCTTTGAGGGGTTGCTGTGCCAAAGACAGATATCTTTCCAGACAGCATCAAATCTAGGAGTCTGGACTGAATCTACAGCTATGTTTCCATCCACCTATTTTTAATGCGCATTTTGGGATATCTCATTAAAAACGCCAGGATGAGCATAAATTCCAAAAATGTGCATAAAAATGTAAGTGCTCTGTTGAAGCAGATACATTTTTGTATATATTAACTACGACTGAGATCAATTTGCAGATTAGATACACTGATGTGCATCAAAAAAGTCATGTGACCTTGCACAAAAAGTCTGTCGTCAGAACATTTTCACAATTGCATTTCCAAACAGCAGACATCGGCCTTCAAATGCATGACTGCATTCATTGCATTCTGTCTGCATGCTCTGAGACACATTTTATCATATAAAAAAAAAGACAGAGGCTTCTCGAATTGCAGAAAATTACTTTTTTCTTAGTGATATTTGGTTCCACTTCATCAGGAAGTGACGATTTTGTTCTCTTTGTCACGCTGGATGGAAACAGTGCTATATTCATTAATGTTTTATGCGATATTCCAATTTTGCACATAAGTTAAATTAGCAAATTTGGATAGAAACATAGCTTACAGCTCAACTAATGTTCACAACAGAGCACTGGAAAACTTAAAGGGATCTGCTCCAATAAATCCAATAAGAACCAGATGGAAGAAATCCATATGAATCAATTAACATGTACTGTATACCTAAGATTATTTCTTAGTGTGTCAGGTTTAGTCTTGTGCAGTTTGAGAGGATCAGGAGAAGAAGAATATGAATAGAATGACTACACAGAACAGGCACAAACAATTTAGTCTGCCCTCTTGTGTTTGTTGAAGGGAACGCTTATTTCTGCCCTGCAACATACAAGACAACATCACACGTACATCGACATCACAGACCCAGCAGAAACCCTGAAACCCCACCAATCTTCCTCCAGAGACGGTGCTGTGCTTAGCTAAGGTTCCTCTGGTTGGGCTGAGTTCGAGGTGTCCTCCGCAGCGACGGGGGCGTCTGAGGACCTGCTGGAGCTGGACGGTGCAGAGGAGAGTTTGGCGTGCGGTTCGTGGGGGTCAGCCGTCAGCTCTCGGGCTCGTCTGGAGCTCCAGCTGCTGCTCTGCTGCTCTTCAGAGTCACAGGAGTCGCTCTTCTTCAGCTCATCATCAGACGTGAAGTCAGAGCTGTCAGACGGACTCAGACCGGCTGCGCTGGACACCGGCAGTTGGATCTAAGGTGATATTAAAGACCAGAAACATATTCACTTAATATAAATAAATGTGTTATTTTAGTATTATTTATATTATGTACTCATTTTCAGAACATTCATATGTAAAATAAAGTGACCATCAAACATTAAACAACACATAGTTCAAAACGTCCTAACGTTACAGAATGAAGTGTCGGTCCAGGAAGTGGTTTACATTTACATTACATTAGTGGTTTAGCGACTACATGTTTTCATCATCGTTCTGAATCAGATCTGGACGTAGACTTTGTCAAAATATTCTCTGCTTTTTGTTTAAAATGTGGTTGTTTTTTCATGAAACTTACCCACATTCATATGTGTTGATTGAAGCTAGAATTTTTTTTAGCAGAGTCTCTGTTCTTTCTTTTTGACACATTGCATGTTCAGATATTCATAAAACAACAGATATTCATATTCCGGGGGCCACGAAGTTTGTTCAAATGATCAAAAATGCTGGCGGTGACTGGAAACTTTGTTAAAATTTGTCACTCTGTATCTCCCAATAATGTGTCTTACCTATATTTTTATTTTAAATGCAAAGCATATGCAGTGCAATGTAATGATGATTCAAATATTAACAAATAAACTTTCCTCATGTTTCTAAGTTGTGTATGTGTTCATCTTAAATTGACATTTACTAATAATAATAAAAAAGGTATTCTTGCATTTATGCGCTTCATCTTATTTTATCTCAGTTAGCTGTCATTTACAATTTGTACAATTTTAACCTAATCTTTAACCTAATTTTTATATTTTATTTTAGCTGTTTTTCAGTTTCCGAAAATACATTGAATAGTTTCAGTGAGAAGAGTTTTATGGTGCATGCTGGAGTTAAAAGCTAAAGAGAAAGTGTACCTGGAATGGCTCGGTGACGCCCACAATGGAGCTCATATTGTTGCTGTAATAACCCAGTATGAAGTCCCCTGAATCCTTTGGCAATTCTTCCTCGGTAAAAATCACCTGGAGAGTCCAAATCAAAAACGCCTCATTAAAATGCACTAGGTGACTTACATACACAAGTCAAAGTCTTTCTGAGTGACTAAATGTATGATGTGCCCTTACTTCGTGCTCCTGTCTCAGGAAATCAGACTCTTCCTGCTTGGCCCAAACGTAAGTCACATAATCTTTATGATGTTTAAACCCAACCTGTGAAAATACATTTTTTGTACAACTCAAATGACACAAATTATATCTATATGTCTACATTTACCATCTTACTCTGACATGTAGATGCTCAGAACTGATGAGATGATTGAAATAACCTTGTAAAGTCCAATCCAGTCCCAAGAGCTTCGGGGAAAGTTGGGTGCCACCTTGAATTTGGCCACTGCATCTGATACCTCTCTCCATTCGTCCTCCACAGAGAGCATTACCAAAGGCATGTCCGCCTTACATGGGAACTGCAAGGGCCATCACATTAAACACATCGCACAAACCCACCATTAAAGTTACTCTCAATACGTGCAAAAATTGATGAACCTACAGTCTGTGCAGCATGGCTTTAACTTCATTAGTTTACCTAAAAATGAAAGTTAGATGAAAATGTACTGACCCTCACGCCATTCCAAGATGTAGATGAGATTGTCTCTTCATCAGATTTGAAGAAATTACTCAGTGATGGATCCTCTGAATGGGTGCCGTCAGAATGAGAGCATCTAAATTGCCCGTAAGAGATCTTAATAAAGCTTGACTAATAACGCTTCCTCCAGTGAAAGCTGAATTATTGTGATGTTTTTATCAGCTGTTTGGACTCTCATTCTGACGGCACCCATTCACTTCCACAGCTGAGCAAGTGATGCAATGCTACATTTCTCCAAATCTGATGAAGAAACTAACTCATCTCCTTCTTGGATAGCTGAGGGCAAACTTCTTTCTCTCTTCTGACCACCGTAAACAATCTATTTCAGATCACCCAAAAACAGGACAAGTCATTTGAATCGGAAGCATGTTTGTGTGCTGACCTGCAGAGTGAACATAGAGGAGACGGGCTTGTGGTCACTGATGGTGTACTCCGTGTGACTGCGGTAAAAATGCTGCGACACACTGGTTCTGCTGCTTAGACCTGAGAAGGAGCTGCGCTTCGATGCGCTGGTGCTGACCGGAGCCATCGGCCTCAACCGCCAGAGTATGCGATCCGTCCACGCTGGCTTACGCTTCTTACCACTTAGAAAGACAAACTATCTCTTAGGTAACAATGCAACAGTGGTAACACTTAAGGACCAATTCTCACTATTAACTAGTTGCTTATTAGCATGCATATTACTAGCATACTGGCTCTTTATTAGTACTTACAGTATAAAGGACTCTCTGATACTTTTTGTGATTTAAATAAAAATAAGACGTGAATTTGATACATAGTATACAGTATATTACTTGACGTGAGTGCACTAAAGAATTAACCCTTTGCAAGTCTTTGCAGCTGAAACTGTTTAGAAGCATGATTTGATTCAATTGAAAAATGCATGGATCTAACAGTATGAAATGTTCCTTCACCTGGTATCATACGTGTCTGTGCCCACATCAAACTTATACGTGGGAGGGAATTTAAGCGGCCCCTCGTGAAAGCCTTCAAGCACAGTCTCACTGTCTTTAGCTATATTCAGCTGCAGGACAAAAGAGGACAAATCTACGTTTAGTGTCACTATACCAGCACAGGGAAATCTATATAGATTAAACAAACATATTTGCATATTGCATTGTTTTGTCAATGTCTTGGCCTAAACTAAAAGATTGCAAGACAGTCGCTCCTTCTTCAAAGGGATTTCCTATTTTTATAATATTGACATAATGTGAAAAAAATGATCTTGGACAGACTGACCTGGTCTTTTTCCCATAATGTGGACAGTTTGTTACTGTCAATGGCTGCTTTCACAACTTGCATGTCCAGGTCCTCGATTCGGAAGTTCAGGTCTCCAAACCAGAAAACCACACTGAAAACATTTATATTTACAGATTTCAATATCAGTTTCCGGGTCATATAGCAAATCAATTTCATGGATTGGTCATGTGACCCTGGACCTATGAAAACTATGAGGGTCAATCTCTCGAAACTGAGATTTATACATCAGATGAAAGCTGAATATATCATCTTTTCATTGATGTCTGGTTTTTTACGAGGACAATATTTGTCTGAGATGCAACTGTTTGAAAATCTGGAATCTGAGGGAGCAAAAAAAATCAAAATATTGAGAAAATCATCTTTAAAGTTGGCCAAATTAATTCTTAGCAATGCATATTACTTATCAAAACTGAAGTTTTAATATATTTATGGTAGGAAACGTACAAAATATATTCATTGTGTGTGAGAGAGAATGTGTGTGAGAGAGAGAGAGCGTGTGTGTGTGTGTGTGTGTCTCACTCGTGATCCAGGACGCCTGTAGCAGCTTGTACTTCAAACTGCTGCTGCTGAAGGATGCTTTCGAAGTCCTCCATGCGCTGGTCTGAGTTCTCCATGTGTGCGGGCAGATGACAGTTCAAGAAACAGATCGAGTGGCCGAACACGTTCATGCGAGCGCTGACGCCTCCTTTATTTCCCTGCAGAGACCACAGCATTTTTCTCATGAAGTCCTGATCATCTCTAAACAGTTCTAAAATGTTTCTTGATAAGACTGTTTTTCCATGAAGCTAATAAGAGTGAAGACATTATATTTACTTAAAACACTTTATTTAAAGCCTTTAAATATAATACATTATAAAAGTAGTTTTAATGAATTCATTATGTCTTGTAATGCACATTATAATGCATTGTATGATCTGATGAATTATAGTAACCACAGTTATAATGCCATATAATACTTATCTATTTTTTTTTTTTAATTGCAATGAGGTTTTACAAACTGGTGATTTATAGTGAATGACAGTAACCACAAGTATAGAGGATCACATTAACTATGAACATACTCCATCACGTTTCACAACCACAAGTGTTCATAAGTTTTAAAACATTATCTTTTTAATGCATTATACTTTCTAAAGGTGCAGCAATGAGTGATTATCATGTATTACAACTGTATTTACAGTTCCCTTTCAATCGGTCACTCTCGACGCCACGTCGGTGACCGATGCAAAATGGGATATATCTAAACTAAACTAAACGAGCCAATGCACATTGAAATGCAATTATTGCATCCAGCTGCCGCTGATCACTGCGTGAGTATAAGAGGGCAGCAGGTGCAATGCATACCAGCTTTTCACTTCAGAGCCGAGCGTTAGTTTCGTTCTGCTCAGCCGTGTCTGCTGTGAACTACGAGTTCAGCACGCTCTCAGAAGTTTCGTGTTTTGGCGCTTCAGCGGCGGTCGTTCCTGTGTCGAGTGGATTGCACACTTCAGGCTGCACTACCCCAGCAATTCCCCTGTGCGCCTCAGCATTAAAAGAGCATTTCCTAAGGAGGAAATTTCTCTAAAAGAGCTTCACGGGTGCGTCTTTGTCAAGACGACGGATTGTCCTTATAAGGATGCCGTTTCACCCGTGCGTTTCTGGGTGCAGTCGTTGTCGCTGAGGTGGTTTTCGTGGATGAGTCATGTTCTCACTGCGGGAACATGACCATCTCTAGGTGACCTACCCCAAGAGGTAGTGAACACCATCACTTCGGCAAGAGCACCGTCTACGAGACACGCTATTGCCTTTGAAGTGGAACCTGATCGTCGAGTGGTGTTCTTCCTTCCTTTCTGCAGCAAGGGCTCCCTCCACTCTCAAAGTCCAGGTTGCCGCTATTGCTGTGTACCATGACCCCATGAATGGGAAGTATTTGGGTAAGTATGGCCTCATCGTCAGGTTCCTTAGAGGGGCCAGGAGGTTAAATCCTTCCCGGCCCCCCTTTATACCCTCTTGGGACCTGACTCTAGTGCTTAAATCGCTACAGCATTCAGTGGAGCTCAAGTTTCTTTCATTGAAAACTCTGCAGTTTGGACTGGCTGACTCCCAGGTAATCCCGAGGCGCCGACCTGGCTATGTGCCCATGGTTCCCACTACACCCTTCAAAGACCAAGTGGTGAACCTGCGCTGCCCCTGGAGGAGGCAGATCCAGCCCTGGCTGTGCTTTGTCCCGTCAGAGCATTAAGGTGCTACGTAGACCGGACACAAAGCTTCAGGACCTCAGACCAGCTCTTTGTCTGTTATGGAGGCCGGCAGAAGGGGAATGCCGTCTCTAAGCAGAGGATGGCCCACTGGATTGTGGATGCCATAACCCTGGCTTATCAGGCTCAGGGTGTGCCCTGCCCATTCAGGTTACAAGCTCACTCAACTAGAAGTGTTTCATCCTCCTGGGCGCTGGCTTGTGGCACCTCACTGACAGATATTTGTAGAGCTGCGAGCTGGGCGACCCCTAACACATTCGCTAGGTTCTATAGCCTTCGTGTAGAGCCGGTATCCTCCTGTGTTCTCACCTCAAACGGGTAGTGGCACCGAGAGGCCCCGGTTAGTGTCGGCTTGCTTAAACTGCTCAAGAGTGTCCGTCCTGTAGACCTTGAGATCCTCCATCACCCTAAGCAGCTGGACACGGCGAAACGTCCGCCGCCAGACCTTCATGATGAATCCGTGAGAACCATGGAAGGGTGGGTTCCATATTGAGACCTAAGCGGTACTCGTATGTGTATAGTCCACGGTATAGCCTTAGAGCCCATGTTTCCATTGCAGACTTCTGCCTTCCCAAGAGGGTTTTAATCACCTCAAATTTCTCCATATACACCTAAATGCTATATGTGTATTTTCTTCCGAGACCTCCATATGTATGGTAACCCTCGTTCCCTGAAGGAGGGAACAGAGACGCCACGTCCTGTCGTCATTGTTGCTGTACCGCCATTGAGCTGCTGCGTCCCCGGCTCGGCTCCTCAGCGAAAAGCTGGTATGCACTGCACCTGCTGCCCTCTTATACTCACGCAGTGATCGGCGGCAGCAGGATGCAATAATTGCATGCCAATGTGCATTGGCTCGTTTAGCTTACACTCAAAGTAGATTAGTCTATCGAAGCGATATCCCATTTTGCGTCGGTCACCGACGTGGCGTCTCCGTTCCCTCTTCAGGGAACGAGGGTTACCATACGTAACCGAGACGTTACTTATTAGATCATGCAATGCTTTATTAGGTGCATTACAAGGCACTATTAATGCATCTAAATACCTTTATAGTACATTTTATATACAAAAAGGCTTCAGGTAAAGTGTTATTTATCAAATTATTATTAAGCAGCTTTAAATATTATGCAGTTTTCATCAAACCTTATAGAGGTTTATGCACTATGAATTCAGATGAATAGGAGGTTTCTTTATAACTTATTAATACCCAGGGAAAAAAACTATCTGGCTTCTGTAGTTTAATCATTCACTTTTTTTCAAATTTGACATTGTAATTCCAGCTTTTGAGAGCGGAGTTTATCATTTTATATTCATTAGGTGATCAGCGTGTTATTAATATTTCAGTAACGCACTGCATGAGATATTTGACAGAACCTCGTTAACAGCTTCCTTTAACCTTTCATATCTGCAGACAAGGACTCAATGCTCAGCATACACTGGCAGACATATCAGCTGAGGAAGACTCTGATAGAGAACCGCACGTTTGCATCAGAAAGGGGAAGTGTGAGCTTGGCCGTGGAGAGATAACGTACCCAGATCCCACCGAGGCCGGTGCGAGTGGTCTGTGTCTGAATGCCTCTCAGGAACGGCAGGTGGAAGTACTTGGAGAAGACCAGCAGCAGCATTCCCTGCATCCTCTGAGAGGTGACCTACACACACACACACACACACACACACACACACACACACACACAGAAGATGAGAGGAATGGAAGTGAATCAGAAGAAATGGACATATTTCCTGCATCCAGATAATTTATTGTCTTAAAATGTCCTTAACCTATCACTTGCTCTCAAATTCAGAGGAAGAAAGAAAACTAGAACCATTAGGGACTGTTTTATTAATTAAAATAAAGCGGAAATAAAAGTATGAATATTAGAATAAAACCAAATTTAAAAGTTGAAAAGTTTTAAAACTGTTTAACTGAAATAAAATAAGTTAAAGCACTACACTTACTAAAAGTAAAACTAAAACAAAAAATACAGCTAAATTGAAATATATAAAAATAAAACAAAAAATTAAAATAAACAAGCAGAAAAAAAGACCATAAAAATAATAACTCAAATGACTGATAATCAGAAGTTATTCTACAATCAGGTTATTATAAAGTAAAACCTAAAAAAATAAAATAAATTCCATTACTTGATACAAAATAAATGTTATCTGAAATAAAATAAAATTAAATATGAAAAACTTAAATTACCAAGCCAACTTTTCTCATTGTTGCTTACTTTATCTTGAAGTGCTAAAATAACCCAAAATAAATAAACTGAAACTATTAAATTAATTCATTTAAACCTATACACATACAATTAACTATATATACAACATAAAATAACAGGACAAACATTAACAAAAACTGTAATAAAGTATCTGTAATTTCCAGTGTGATTAAACAGAAGTGATTTCAATTATCTCTCACACACGCACAAACACAAAACATAAATATATATATATGTGTGTGTATATACAGACACACAGTTTGTATAAAAAAGAATCAGCCCCCTTTAAAAATAATCAAACATCCAAGTTAAAGATAAACCACACACGTTTTGTTGAACCAACCTTTGCTTTAATTCCAGCTTTAGTCTTTAGGGATTCATCTCTACTAACTTTGACCATCTTCTTATTTTTTCTATACACACTAAATACTGCATGCAACATGATGTGTAGTATGCCACGCTGTGTTTATATGAGATTATTTTTCCACAAAGAAAAAAAAAGCATGATAAAATGATTCTCGGATTCTCGAAACATGAGCCGTATGACAGAGACAAATACCAGCAAAGAGATTTTCATCCGCAGCCACTCAGCCACTATTACATAATGACCCCTGAGGCTCTAATGACAACATCACGGATGTGTGTGTGTGTGTGTGTGTGTGTTTAAAGGGAACATTACTGACCAGTACATATCCAAAGGGGCTGAGAGCGTCTATGCAGACCTCGCTCCACTGGTCAGTGAAAAGAACATCTTTCAGTCTTTTGTTGATCATAGAGTTCACTTCCTGTAAGCTGAGAGCGGGAGCAAGAAAACACAGACAGGAGATGAAGCTGACATTCAAGGACTGAACATCTCAGAAAGGAGAGGCAGAACAGAGCTCGAGGCAGAGGCTAGATGTTTCTGTATCTCTAGTGTGCTTATGTAGGTCATGTGCTACATTATGACCTTCACATTACAGCGTTATAACACACTAACCTCGTCTCTTCTGATCAACTCTTGCTCTACACACAACCATGGCTTTGCTCGAGGCTGTGGATCTGAGATTCAGCTGATTCAGTTATTAGCAGTTCATTAAGTCGCATGCAGCTGATATGTTGCTGTTATTAAAATTAAAATATTTTCTAAAATGAATCATGCAATTTCAAATCCATTACATGAAGTATTCTCAACCACAAACTCGGTAACATTTTGTCTCTTTTTAAAGACAAGAATACTTTAATTTAGCAAGGATGCATTAAACTGATCAAAAGTGACATTTAACTATTTTATAATATTACAAAAGATTTATATTACACATAAATACTGTTCCCTTTCAAGGGAACTTCGAACTGCGTCCTCTAGGGGTCACTATGGGGAACACCTCGTCGTCACCCGTGTCTGAAGCATACATTGAAAAACTATAAACAAGCATGGGGAGAACACGTCATTCTCTTCTTCATCTTCACTGACTGTTCTGTTTGAAGCATCTGAAAGAACTGGTAAGAGCGATCTTTCTCCGTCTATCATGGCGACTACTAGCAAGTGTTTAGACAATGTGTGCATCCGTGTCGCGTTATTTGACACCTGATGACACGCAATCTTTGCTTCATTTGTTTGGGTGCAGAGCACGCACGCGATGTCTTTGAGGAGGCAATCGCCGTGCATTGTGAGCCTTCTTTCAAGGAAAAAAGCTCCGCCCTCGTTCTTCCGAAAAAAAAAGGAAAAAAAAGGCAGCCATCTGCTTCCCGCGGTTCAGGACCTGCTGCTGCTGAGGCACGGAGGAGAATGAGCTTGTGAGAATACAGCTGGATCTGTTTGAATGTTTTAAAGAGGGATTTTCCTTTCACGCTCGTAATGGCGGTGGACGAGAGAGAGTCTCGGGAGGATGATGTTATATATTTAACACTTTCTGATACTGAGGTTAGTGCTCTGCTGGGTTTTTACCCAGGGAAAGCAGGAGATATTTAAGGATGGTGAAGAAGAATTTCTTTCTGTGGAGGAGACATCCTCTCTTAATCTCCCTCCTTGCCATCTAAACCCCTTCAGAAATTAATCTGGCTTAAATGGTAAGGCATACGCAGCAGCAGGTCAGGCTGTGGCTTTGTAACACATGATGGTGGTGCTCCAAGCATATCAGACTGATCATACTGTTTTGAGATGCATCATTCCATCTATGAGCTGCTCTATCAGAGCGCCACAAGAGCCCCTCCTTGAAAATCCATGCTATGGTAAGTAAGTGTGCACGTGAAGTCTTTGCACACTTTCTGAAATCCACACTGTGGTAAAATCACACGCAAGTATTCTGCGTTCTTTCTAAAATCATATATGGTGAGGGCTTTGTGCGGTTGCTCCATGCACTTTCTTGAGTTGGTTAAAGCCCCGTTCATCTTGGGTGCCACTCCACCCATGTATCCTCGGATACTTATATAAACAGGGTGTTGCTACTAGAGATCTGTTGAGACAGCTCCTTCAGCAAGCTTATGCGAAAGCTAGCGGTAGCCCCTGTGTGACAGGCGAGACTTGGTATAAAATGCTAGGTTCTTAGCCGTATCCCTTTAAAGGAATCTTTCCTGATTCCAAGCCTCCAGCTCTACCCTGGGCCGAGGCCCTAACAATTAAGTTGGGTATGTGCTTTTGGCCGTAAGGGGTACCGTCACAGACAGCCGTCTAAACGTCCCAGGGGCAACTCCTGCGGAAAAGGTAGAGTTGGTACTTAGTGCTCACCATGATTCTGGCCTGCAGTCCCCTTAGCATGGCGGCGTGGGTATACTGTCCCCAATAGCGCCCCCTAGAGGATGCAGTTCGAAATTACCTTGAAAGGGAACATCCGAGGTTAGGAATGTAACCATGGTTCCCTGAGTAGGGAACGAGACACTGTGTCCTCTAGCTCCCTGCCATGCTTTGGACACAAGTTTCAGAAGAAGAGAATGACATGTTCTCCCGGTGGTTGTTTATAGTCGCGCCGGTAGTGACGTCAGAGGCTGTAGCCGGCCAACAAGTTGGTGTTTTTTCAATGTATCCTTCAGACATGGGTCACAACGAGGTGTTCCCCATAGCGACCCCTAGAGGACGCAGTGTCTCGTTCCCTACTCAGGGAACCATTGTTACATACGTAACCTTTTTTTTTTTTTTTTTTACATTCGTTTAAGAATTGTTTAACAGAGCTGTAAATTAGCATATTATAATGATTTCTGATGGATCATGTGACACTGAAGACTGGAGTAATGATGCTGTAAATTCAGTTTAATAAATACTAAATAGAAAAACATTTTACAATATATTAACCTAGAAAAAAATGCAACTTTAACCTGCAAAACACAGTTTTTACTGTTTTTGATCCTATAAAGAGCATAAGAAACTTTCAAGAACATCTTACAAATCTTCCAAACCTTCAAATGGAAGTGTAGATAAATCATAAGTTTCTTCCTTTGTATTTCATCATGGTTACAAGTACACTGACCTCGCCAAACTCAAGAAAATCACAGAGATTCTTGGTATTTTAAAAATAAATATTAACATGTTGTGTGGTGCACTGAAATTATTAATTAAGGCCATTACTGTCCAGTTAAACACTTCAACCCTGTGACATCCAACCGAAAACCATTAGTAACAGGATTGAATGAAAACCATGCCTTTTGACTACTACTACGAATACTAGAGGAGTGTAAGACAAATATAATTTCTTAAAAATTCTACAGTGACATAACTCAACAGAAATGCATCTGTGATCACTTTTCATGCCGAGCACCTTTCATTTAGAAAAGTGAAGGCTCTCAATGGAAATCTCACCCTATAATATACATGTCTGTGTTCCCATCGCCAACATTGAGCCCCAGTAATGAAGTGATGTCTTCCGGAGGCATGGCTGAGCCCACGTTCCACGTGATAATGTGCACCCTGTTGGCAGAATGAGACATTAGACATCGGCGGTTCTGAGTTAGGTGTGCACTGACAGTCACCAAGTCTCTGCTGTTGGTTATTAGTAGGCACAGTATCCAGCAGATTTAGTATGCAACTGTACCAAGGCAAATGTGAGCGTTTTCTCTTGTAAATGTTGGATATCTTTTAATTGGGACACTGAAAGAATGAAGCTGTGACTGTTGACGCTGACAGATTGTGGATTTGGCCTAGAATTAATTTGTTCAATTAACAAACAGCATGAAAGATGGTATGCAAACAAGTAGCCTTGCGGCATATTAGTGAATAAACAAGGTAAAGAAATGAAAAGGGAGTGAGAACATCATCAGGACAATTACACACAACACTGCACAGTCGCGAAAAGCAACCTAGTTTTGTCGTGTCACATCACATCACTTCGCAGTTAAATATATTAGTAAATCATCTCACTGAAAACCCAAACAATGTTAGCAATTTATAAATATTCAGTATATTTTTCAATAATTGCACCATCATCTCTCGACTATTAAAACTCTTCTTTTATTTCAAAGAGACAGAATTAATTTTAAAATATACATCTATTTAAAAAGAATAGTTTACTCCAGAAAAAGGATTTCCTCATCCTCATGTCATCCAAGATGTAGAGGAGTTTGTTTTTTCATCAGGTTTGTAGAAATGTAGCATTGCATTGCATCAGTGTCTCATCAATGGATGCTCTGCAGTGAATGGGTGCCGTCAGAACGAGAGTCCAAACAGCTGATAAAAACATCACAATAATCCACAGCACTCCAGACCATCAGTTACTGTCTTGAGAAGACCAAAATCTGCATGTTTGTAAGAAACAAATCCATCATTAGGACGTTTCTAACTTTAAACTGTCCTCAATCCAATTTTTTTCTTTTAAATTTACTTTACATGACATTTACTTATGGTCTGGAGTGGTGTGAATTAAATTGATGTTTTTATCATCTGTTTTGACTCTCATTCTGACGGCACCCATTCACTGCAGAGCATCCATTGATGAGACACTGATGCAATGCTACATTTCTCCAAATCTGATGAAGAAACAAACTCATCCTGATCTTGAATAGCCTGAGGGTGAGCACATTTTCAGCAGACTTTAATTTTTGGGTGAATTATTCCTTTCATCTGTTTATATTCCTAAATATCTCAAAAGGTTAATAAGTGTGTGAGAGTGTGTATGTGCTTCAGATCTAATCTTGCCTTGATCTCTCACCTCACTGAGGTAAGTTAAAATGATGTGTACTATTACTGAAATAGTGTTTTATAAAGACTATTATATAAAGAAATTGACTATGCACTAACTGCATGATGTTTAACATTCTTTAATGTTGGTGCAGAACTCATTCAACCATTTTTATTGTGTTGCATATGATTTTAAAAGTCTGAAATAGGAGAAGCAACACACACACTTACACAAGCAAGTCTTGTTTATAAGCTGATGGAGAAAAGCACTTATCTTTGCACCATCTCAAATGTATTTCAAATTTGATTAAGCTAACTGGACTGCTGCAGGTTAATGGAGAAAAACACTGGTCAGCAGTTTGGGGTCCATTCCTTTTTTGCTTTTTATATAATGTCACTTATAATGTCACAAAATATTTCCATTCCAATGCTTTCTATTCATCAAAGAATCCTGAAAAAAATGTATCACCGTTTCCACAAAAATATTAAACTGTTTTCAGGACTGATAATCATAATAATATATTATATTTATTGATTATATTTAATTTTATTGATCAAAAGTGACATTCAATTATTTTATAATATTACAGAAGATTTCTATTATACATAAATACAGTTTTTTTTTTTTACATTCATCAAAGAATCGTTTAACAGAGCAGTAAATCATCATATTATTATGATTTCTGAAGATCATGTGACACTGAAGACTGGAGGAATGATGATGAAAATACAGCGGAGCATCACAGAAATAAATTACATTTGACACTATATTAAAACAGAAAACAGTAATTTTAAATGTCAATAGTATTTTACAATATTACTTTTTTAACCGTTTCTGATCAAATAAATGCATAAAACATTGCCAAATCTTACCAACCCCAAACATTCGAACAGTAGTGTGTATTTTATTCATTCAGCGTCCACATTTGGAAAGGAAAATATTCATTTAAGCAAATTCAAAATTCATCATAATTCATGTTAATGTCAAAAACGTAATTTATTGTTATTGCGTTTTAATGATAATGTTTTTTTTTAAGAACTACACTACCCATAATCCTACACAGAGCTCCACCAATCACAGCACCAATCAGCTGCTGTTACCATGGAAACTGAATTTGTTCCATGGAATCTCAAACTGCTTTTAAATAATTTCAATAATTTCAATATATAATTTTTATATAGTGCTGTGATAAAACTCTAACAAAAACTCAATACATGTTTAGTAAAATAGGGAACACATGTTGACTTATTAACTAAGAGCTTTCCCTGAACAAACTTTTTCTTAACAAAATTTGCTGCTTATTAATAGTTAGTATGGTCATGCAGAATAAGAATTTAATATGTGCTTTAATCAGCCAACATGCTAGAATATGCATGTTAATAAGCAAGAAATTAACAACAAGAATTGGTCCTTAAAATAAAGTGTTACCTAATATTGATGCATTATGCAAATTAGTGATGCGTTCAACTAAAAATAAGCTGAAAACACTCCAATAATAGTATTGATCTTAGAAGTAAAGTAGTTCATAAAGTCATTAATGCTGTTTAACTGAAAAACGTAGTTCTTCTCTATAGTGTTAATAAGCCTCAAAATGCCAACGATACATCGAATTGGTTTCTTTAAATAAAAAAACAAAACAAAAAAAAAACATGAATTGTATTATAAAACTAAAATAAAAACAATGGAAAACCCCTTAAGATAACACGTACAAAGAAGCAAAAGCATCTTAAGCACACAGAATAACTTGAGCGATTAACATCCGTAATTGTAATCGTGATTAGAAATCAGATTAATTGTGCAGCATTTTCAAAGTAATATTTCCACTCTTGGCCAGAAACTGAAACCACAATACAACACAGAGTTGAAATGGTACCTGAAATCCTCCAGCAGCTGCGTCTGAGTGTCGGCGGTCCCAGCGACGGACAGGGCTCTCTGCGGCTGCAGGGGGGCATCAGACAGTGGGGGTCTGTAAGACGGGGTCTGAGGAAGAGAGGCGGCCCTCATTGCCATGTGGCTCCGGGACACTGCAGCGTGTCCTAAAAGCTTGTGTTCATGTCCATGATCAACACTGAGCTCCGAGGGCTGACTGGAGCTGCTCAGTGGCTGCGCTTCAGCAGACTCTGGAGGTCTGAGCTCCGATACCTCAAAAGATCCTTCCACTCGTGGGCTTCTCTGGGGCCGGCGTGGCCTGGCTGGAGCCGGAGAAGATGTGGAGGATGGATCTGCTGGTCCTTCTGCTTGTGCAGATGATGCCAGATCATTAGTCTGGCACTGGCTTTGAATCTGCTGCTCTGGATCCATCCTTATCTAGCAAAAAGTAGCACACCAGTCCATGAATCAGCGCATGCTTTTTGACCTTGTTTAACTTGTTAACTTCTCCTCACAGTGTGGCATTTAAAAACTAAAGGGGCATGTCAAAGGCTGCTCCCTTCATTTCCATATGCAAAATCTGAATGGTTTGAATGAATTCATGTAAACAGCAACACCTTGTTAAAAAAAGCGGACTTTAGCAAACCTTTCAAAAGAGTAGAGAAATAATACCGTGTACAAACTGAATGTAATGCTTCCAGACACTTAATTGCATGCTAATTACAATGAAATGAAAATGCACTTGCAGTCAAAGTCCACATGCAATTTTGTTATTATTTTTGTCTTTTAAATACGCTTATAGTGTGCACATAATACCAAACAAAAAAAAAGCACTCAGTAAATAAGTTTAGACTACTTGATTTAAATTCAAGTTGCAATTTAGTACATTAAAAATATATTAACTTTAAATGCAAAATGTGCTTACATGTGCTTTAGGATACTATTCAACTGATCAAAATAAGTATACTTCATAGATTATTTTAAAAAATGATTTAAATTGTTCTTCAAAACTTTTAATTTGACATTAATACAAAGTGTACTTTTCAAAAGTCATGAAAGTGTTTAAATGGTCTTTTATGTCATTCAATCTTTTTGTGTGTGTGTGTGTGTGTGTGCACATTTAATACTATTAAAGGCAATTCTTTGCATTGCCTAGCTTTATCTTAAAGGGTTAAATATCTGAAATCCTTTTGGTTTAGGTTTGTCCATTAAAACAGGAACAGGAACAGGAAGCAAACCCACACAAGCAGTAATAATAACACGGAGTTGTGTAATTTTAGAAAGTTCTTTGAAGACGTCTTCAACAGAAATACAACATTAGAATGAAGGTTTTTTTGGTTTGAATGATTTTTCTGTTCAGAATTGCATTTTTTAATAATTGCAGTAAAGTATTCAGTATGTGATTACATCAAAAACAATGTAGACTAAACACTCGGTTAATATTTGTTCAGTTGGATGAATTGTTAAATGTACTACAGAAGTTCTTCCAAGGTGATGGGTTTCATCTCTAGCTTCAGGGAAGTCTATTCTAGTTTGAAATGACTCTCTCTGAAATGACGGATGACAGGCTGGACAAAAAATCTAGACTAGACAGAGGCACACAGCTGTGAAAGGTCCCTCCCCGCAGGAGACACTGCTTATAGTTCCTCATTCATTTCGAAACACTCCATGATACACCAAATGCCCAAAATTACGAAATGCATACAGTTAACATTTGGGGAAGTGACTGCAGTGTGCTAAACACCGTGAAAAACACCTCTGTATGATTATCGGCATGATCAAAACATGAAAGAACCTGGTCAGATGTGAGCATCAAATAGATTTATTTCTTCTTTCAGTCATCGCTGTATTGCATTGCATTGTATCACAATGCTGAGGATTTAAATGTCATCTTTTTAAGAAAAGAAATAGAGGGACAACTAATATATTTTATGCATTTTGTGTAAGCAGTCTGTTATGAAGGTATCATTGATTTACATTACTACCAGAAGTTCATTGTACTTCTTGGTCATAACCACAAATGCACCTCTGAAGAAAACTGTGGTGTTTTATAGAAGCCATAAATGCCTGATGTATCAAATAGTCTGTTCTATTAATAAAATAAAATAAAATCAGACTTGTATTTCATTTGGCAGGCTTTACAGGGTTAAAATCACTTAAACCCCACACTACTCTCAACAATACAAACACAATTATCCAAGCGCAGTGTGAAGATGAAAAAAGAACACTTAAGCCGACTTAATACAAGAATATTGAGACAACAGCCAGATTTTCAAATAGTATGTTTCTGCACAGTCGACATGCTCTTCATCTCGCTGTGCTCTGCTTTTTTCTGTATTGATTGTTACAGTCAAGCACACATCTGCATGTATTTGCTTATCAGTGTGGAAAAATGCAAAACATCTAACCAGCAGGAAAAGAAAAGAGACAAACATATAGACTCCACCTAGCAATGAACCTGATGCAATGAGTCATTGTGTATGTATTTGAATATGCATATATACACACACAAATAGACCCACTTGAATGGATGCATGCACAGTTCCAGCAGTGAGTCATTGTGTATGCATTTGAATAGATTTTATTAACTACACATGGTGCATTGTTGTTTTATTAGTGGTTGTATATAAACAGTGTAAATATTGCAATACTTTTGAATCATGGTTACACACCTGAGGCTGGAGACTGAGAAAATGCTGAAGGTGACCTTACAGTAATGTGCATTATGACCTGCTTCTGTGTCTGTGTGTGTTTCAACAGAGGACGGATGGAGAAGCTTTGAAATCTTTCGATATTTGATTGTGCAAATTAAACTGCAAGGTTGTTTGTGATGGCTGCTCAGCCTCTGAATAATGCCACTGTCACACAGATGCACATGCATGTCTCTCTTTCAAATGAACACTAACAAACACACAGATTCCTAACATTTATACTTTCATAAAAACATATTGTAAAATTGAATAAAAAACTGGCAGAAAAAAACAACAACAACAACAAGTAAACAATCCAGTATCAATTTAACACCACTGAAGCAATGGCAGAGACACATTGTAATAACAATAACATTACATATACTATTACATTATGTACAATTTATAAATCATATCATGTTTGAGCAATCACTCTACACGTTTGCTTTATTATATATTACAGTAAGTCATTGCAGTGTGTGCATCAGTCTTCTTACCCAATTTCCTCTATCAAGGAAGACTGAAGAGAGCTGCTGGTATGTAGTCAGGAAACCAGACTAACTGACAAATATATTCGTGTTCAGACAGCTTCGCAGACATCAAACGAAGCGCATCATTATGCGACGATATTGTCCGAGCTGATAATCGTGAACGCGCGTTCACCCAATCCACTGTGTGTCTTCCGGTGACATTAACGGCGAAGGACCTTGAGCTTTAGCGAGAGGAGGAAATGGGTCGCTGGGGGCAGATGCATGTCATCTTCGGATGCTCTTCGACGTGAACTGGTTTGAGCGTGCGTGCTGTCCTCCAGTGCTTCTGCTCGATACATCCACTATTATTATGACCGAGGACGTAACGCTTGTCACATGGGCTTCCACTGAAGCTCCACTACACAAACAGCTTTTTTTTTTTTTTTTTTGCATTATTTATTTGCAGCCAAAAGGTTAAAGATTTATGTTTATCATTTATCATTGGTTTCAGGCTGTGGTTCAGTGTAAATGACAACCAGCGCGCGTCATTTTTTTCAGTTCTCTCAACACTGTTTTAGCCATTTAAAGAAATACCGAGCGCAGATAAAGGCATAGTCCACCCAAAAATGAAAATAAGCCCAGGTTTTACTCACCCTTCAAACATCCTAGGTGTATATGATTTTCTTCTTTCAGACGAGTACAATCAGAGTTATATTAAAAAATGGCCTGGCTCTTCCAAGCTTTATGATGGCAGTGAATGGGTGTTAAGATTTTGAAGTCCAATAAAGCGCATCAATCCATCATAAAAAGTGCTCCACACGGCTCCGGGGGTAAATAAAAGCCTCCTGAAGCGAATCAATGTGTTTTTGTAAGAAAAATACCCATATTTAAAACTTTATAAACCATAATCTCTAGCTTCTGCTAACTGTCATACGCGGGTACATGAGAAAGTGGCGTTCTAGCGGATGTTGTAGGACGTAGAACGTAGTGTAAGCTCCGGTGTGAAGTGATGAACACGGAAGCGCAGAGGAGAGAGCAAAACAAAACACCGGTATGTGCCAAAAAATTTAAGAAAAATGTCAGATTTTGATATAAGCCAAGAGAAGACTTTGGTTCCTTTGCTCCTGTAGACTAGATTATTTTACAATTTGTGAGTTTTGCGGCTTTCAGAATGAATATATAATTTTAATATATATATAATATATAATATATAATTGGCTGTTCCAACCCAATGACAAAATTTACACTTAGAAGATTCATTAAAAATTTACAGTCTTGTTATTGACGATACAGATTAGTTTAGATTACTTAATTCACTCCTTCAGCTTCTCAATCAAATGCTTTGAATCATTTTCATCTAAAATTCTCAGTCTTCCAGTGAAATGACAGACTCTTCTCTGGTGATGTATGCCATACTTGTAATCATTTAGTCTGCTTAAACCACACCCCTTTTTTACAATCCACTACAAAATCACATTCAGATTTGTCTCTATCCAATCGACAACTGATTGATAGAACTGGCACGTTTCTTATTCAATAATCCACTGCTAAGATGTACATTACAATACAACTAGTATTCTGAACCAGTTTGAACCTGTAACTTTGCCTTTTTTGTAAGATATCGTAAGTCAGCTTAAACCATCGGGATCGGCCCTTGATGTTCTTCCCCCTAAGTTTTTTAAAGAAAGTTTTGAGATGAATGGATCTTATGTTCAAATGATTATGAACAATTTCCTTGTGAATGGTTTTATACCCGAGGACATGCCATTATTCATCCACTTTTTAAAAAGCCTGATTAAGATTCAACAGTTTTGTCAAATTTTAGGCCAGTTTCTACAGTTTCTTTCTTTTATGTCTAAAATTCTGGAGATCATTTTTCCCTTTTTTTGGAAGCATTCCAATATATAGGTTTTAGAAAATACCACTCTTCAGAAACAGCACTGGTAAAGGTTTTAAATGATATTTTATTAACTGCTGACTCTGTGCTGTAGGAGTGCAGTGTTTGACACAGCTGACCATGCAGTTCTCATTTCACGACTGGGGTATTGTGCAATGCTTTTAAATGGTTTCAGTCTTATTATTACAACAGAAAATTTACAGAACAGAAGCTTTTCTGTTAATATTGGAGCATTCACAACAGGTGCTGCTCCTCTTATTTGCGGCGTTCCTCAAGGCTCTATCCTTGTTACGATTTTTTTTCCACTGTAAATGCTTCCTTTGGGGTCAATTTTTAAGAAACACAATATTTCATTTTATTATCTACCCCTGGAATCTGATAAGAGGGGCATGGATACTCTGTTGGCTTGTCTATCTGACATGAAGTCATGGATATCCGTAAATTTTCTTAATCTCAATGAAAACAAAACTGAGATTATAGTTTTTGAATCTTCATAAGCCTTTAGCTCCTCTTTTTTAGATTTTGGTCTGCTGTCTCCATTTGCCAAACCATTAATGAAGAATTTGGGTGTGTTTTTTGATAGTTCTCTCCAATCCGACAATCAGATTTGTTCTGTGGTTTAAAGCCAGTCCTAGCCAAGGTAAAACCATTTCTTACTTTTAAGAACTTTAGAAAAACGTATTAATGTTTTCGTCTCAACAGGATTAGGCTACTGGAACTCTCTTTATATGGGCATTAATCAGTCATCTCTGACCGAAAAAGAGAACATATTACTCAAGTTTTAATGCACTGGATCCAAATCTGTTTTGGTGCTGCTATTGGTTTTTAAATGTTTGAATGGTCTAGAACCTGTATATATGTCTGATTTGCTCTCCATTTACAGGTCTCTGAGGTCATCTAATCAGAGACCACTAAATGTTTTTTTAAGAAAATCTCCTTCTATTCAAAACCACCGTGTGTGAATATCACCCCAGCAGACCAACGTATGTCATGTGTGCATATACCCAGAAGCATGTTAGGTATGTTTATTTGCAATGGGTTTATCTGTATTTTGCCCTGAATCTCTCTAGGGTTTTGCCAGCTTTAGCAAAACATATTTTGACAAATGACTGAAGTGTGTTTTGAACAATATATAGCATCAGAAAGTGAGCCATTTTAATAAGATGAGATGTTTGTGAATTTGTGAGAGTGATTATGTAAGATGAAACTGCCACTGGTTATGAGTCTTCTTCAGTAGCCTATTTCACACTTTGGTGCACAGTTGACTTGAGTCTCAGAGCTGTGTCGGCTTCTGCACAAACAGAGGCACTGCTAGTCCACTACACAAAATTCATGCAGTTAGGCTCTATACATTGTTTACACTAGTTATGCGTTTCACTCTTTATTTGTACATTTCTAAACCTATGAAAACCTTTTTAACATTTAAAATCAATTATAGCCAATAAAATGTGTTTGATATGTTTGTCTGTATTCACGCAGTGAATGGATGTGTGAGTTTGTCACACATCCATAGCTCATGCAAGGGCAAGACCATAGACTGTATAGCTAGACCAATATATGGGGGTGTTAAGAAAATAAATGAAGATGTCAGAGTTTACTTCATAAAGAAATGGGGGCAAAAACCGGGGCTATTAAAAATTCTGACGGGGCTATAGCCTCCCTAGCCCCGGTGTAGCGCCGTCACTGGTCCCTATTATACCCATTTCACCCTAATGGGGAATTTTTCTCTCTGCCTCTAGATAGCGATAGATGTTCCCTTCAAAAAAAAAAAAAAAAAGGAAAGAGCGAAATATGATCGCCGTGACGTGGCAGAGTCCGTGTGGAGAGCAGACAGAAGAGATCAGATCAGATCCGCTCCAGCAGCATGTGGACGCTGTTCTTCTCTGCCCTGCTGCCCTCCGTCGTCTTCTCATATGAAGTGGACACGAAAAATCTCACCGGTCTCGCGAGGGCCAGAGTGGAGGTGAGTGAATCCTGTTTTCACACTCAGTCTCTGAGATGTTCGCCTGGTAAACGAGAGAATCTCCCTGAAAACACTTGAGCTGCTGCTTGTGTAACCCGTTTGTTTGAGCTGTGAAGATTGTGTGCGGTCTGTTTGATGCATGTATGTGGTGTGATTTATGCATTTGTTTGTTGTGTTCGATGCATGTGTGGGTGAATCCCTAGAGGAAGGGACACCTTCAGGAAATCTGTACTGCCTCAATGGTGAAGGCTCAAAAAGGCTTTTAGTTCAGCTTTTTAATTAATGTTTATAAACCTCAGTATCTGTGTCTGTTTAAATGCACTGGAGTTTAGTGAATGGTACCAAAATGAAACCAGTGTTTTGCTGCAGAATTCCTTAGTTCAAATTGAATGTCAAATTATGAGTCTGTATAAAATTCTTATGTCAAAATAAAAGTCTAGACTGAGGAAGATCTTTAAAGGGACACTAAGTAGGAATTACTCCCATCTAGTGGTGAAATTGTATTTTGCATTCAAACTAATTTTGCTCTCCAGCACCTCGCTTTTTCAAATGCGCGTTGCATCTACGGTAGGCGATATGTAACAAAAAGCTTTGACGGGATGTCTTCTAATAGCACTCCGTCGAGTTTTCCTTCAGGTGAACAGGTGTGTTATTTCAAACAAATTGCAACATGACAACTAACAAACGAATGTTACAGTATGAATTACTGACTGTGGAAAACATGAAATATTGTAATTAGTAGTTATGTCTTCCTTATTCGTTATATTTTCTGAATAATGTGCATTGTTAGATATAAAAAAAATATTGTAATATAGATTGTAACACTGACTTACCTGTCGAGAAGAAAACTGGCCACTTCAGCGTCTCTTTTGAAATCTTTATCCAGCATTAGCTCTTTCCACCTAGAAAAAGCTTCCCCGACATTAACTCTTGTTTTCTGTAATCTACGGTCACGTTTCCTTTTACGTTCTATTTTTGACTGTTTTGGCGACGATGTTTTCTTCTCCTGTGGCGCTGCATATGTATGGTCCATAATAAGAATGCAATCCAGACTTTTAAACTTGCCGGTGCAGTTTCAAGCGCCTCTCACTGCTCTGCACCTGCGTTTCTGGCTCTGACCGAAAACGCGCTGTGGAAACGCGTTGGCTTAGTACTTTTTGTCCCTCTCTGCTATTATAGTTTTGCAAGATGGCGGAACTACATGGAAGCCTCCGTCGACCTACCCGTCCCATGTATATAAAGATAATAAATTCTTCATTTACGAGGATTAGTTTAAACATTGGCATAGGTATTTGTACACCATTGAGGGCATATTTATGAATAAAAATATTGATTTTAGATAATAAAATACCTAAAAAGTTACTTATTGTCCCTTTAAGAAAAGCAATTGAATCCCCCCAACAGTTTATATACTTAGAAAAACAATTACACATATAACATGTCATCGCTTTCCATTTGTTTGAGTGCTGATATAAACTACAAAAGCATTGAGACATTTTAATTTTATGTTCCAGACAGATTTTTAGTCCGTTTATTTACCAGTGACTCTTTTGGCAAATTACTGCCTTCACCGGTAGGTGGCGACAAGTGATTGTCTTTGAGTCATTTAATAATTTTCTCAACTATTTGTTCAAAGTCTCTGAATCATTCAACAATAAAATACTGCTCAGTATTTATTTATTTTTTTGCAATATTGTGTCTAAAATGTAAGTCACTCAATATTATATATATATATATTTTTTAAAGTGTTGGACTACAACAATATCACACATAATTGTTAAGTTATTTTGTATTTCTTTGTATGCCGAAGCATGTCACCAAGCAATGCAGAACAAAAGCCGGTCTGGAGTAATATATGTGTGAGTGAAAACCAGCCAATATTATGAATGCAGAGAAGTCCCAGTGCCATTGTAGTAAATATCAGCACTCTTGGAACTCTGGTGTCCAATCAGATTAGAGTGCCTAAATAATGGTTGTATAACAAAAATTTATGCAACATTTAGTAGCTAGAAGTGTATTTAAATTGTTTCTAATCGACATATCTTCTTTCTCAAAATTCACCAGACTTGTGGTGGATGACAGCTGAATAGGCTGAGAGAGGTAAGCGTGTATTTACTTCTTAATATCCTCACTATTATGATCCGTAGACAAACAACTGTAATGAAAAGTATAACTGAAAACTTAACATCAACTCATCTGGTTTACTGCATTTTTCGTCTTTCTCCTCTCAATTCGTAACAGGTCAAGGCCTTTGTGACCCAGGACATTCCTCTTTAGTATCCTTTAAAATCATGATATAAAAAATGCATAAAGCAATTAGCACATTATTACAATTTAAAAGTTGATTTTTAAAATGATTGTGTGTATTATGATACATTTGTCTACATATTAAAACATTAAATAGTTTTATATAGAGCACTAGAAATGTCAAGAAATTTACTGTGTCACAAAGAATAAAGGTGCCACCCTAATGAATAAACATAAAAAATATATATTTATTTCAATTTTGATGTTCATTTAATCAGTATTCGTGTTAATGTTTTTAAAATTGTAATTTTCCTTAAGGTTGTAAATGCAACTTATGCTTAACTTAATACATAAAATACACCTAGAAAACAACATCTTTTGTTCTCAAATGCAGCGATCTTTTTACAATCGCTTGTCTCACACTGGTTTCACTTTCCACTTCCCTCCAGCCTTATATTCTGCGTGTCTTTACTCCAGTTCTCGGGCTTCATCGTCCCTCTTCAGCTTAGGTTACCACGCTTTCTGTGGAGGTGGGACCGTTGTGTAATTCGATCAAAAAACAAAACCTTTACAGAGTTACAGCTTTTAAACAGATTAACTTTCAGCTGTTCAGGTCATTGTCATACGATATCCTGCGGTGTATCCACATCCTTCACCTTTCAATCATTTCTTTGTTCAGCTGGAATGCAAATATATAGATTTGCATTTCGACCGAATCTGAGGACAGGTGTAATTCTCAGGACTCTTGTGTCTAGTGTCTGTCCGGAAGGACATAGCTTTAAGTGTTTAGCACATCCTTAATGTTCATCCGTTCAGCCACAACCTGGTGATGAAGCACATTCCTGGGGCCGACCCTGAACTCGTCCTTCTAGACCACTACTATGAAGAACTAGATGTAAGTATCATGTGCCAACGCTTAGCAATTTGCAACTATAAATCTCTTTCTACCCCAGTGTAGAAAACCACAAGCACTTGGTTTATTCTCTGTTCTAGTGCAATCCTCACAAAAGTCTCTTCTGGGAGTTGCCACTTACGTGATGCATAGATACGATTTTTAACCATTTACAAACCCTCTTTGGTCATTAAAAACTACCGTCAGTCTTTATTAAAGACATAGTGAACATATAGCACTGAAAAGACAGATTAACAATGGAAAGACAGACATTTTTGGGAAAGATTTTATTGCTTATGCATTTGTTGGAGTTTCCATTTCGGATGCAACATTAATGGAGTATATAAAGAAATAATGCAATTCTTCTTATTAATTTGATTTCCAGTAGGTCTTTTGCTGGTTTTTAACACATGCATAAAAAAGCCTGTCTTCAACCCTAATTCTGCACCTGTGTTAGTAGATCACATCACCTGGTCATCTCCGGCTCTGCTCCTGGTAGATTGTGTTGGTCATTATGGAAATGATCTGGCTGTGTTTGTTTGTGATCTTTTATTTGGATGCTGTCAGTAGATCTGGTGCAGAACTTTTCACACCCATTGGCACTTTAATGGGATTGCACTCTCAAAATCTGGCTCTTATTGTGAGTAGTTATTTTTTCTAACATTAGCAAGAATCGTGAAAATAAAGACTCTTCGTCAGTGCCCTGAACCACATTCATCCAGGAAGAGGCGCAGAGTCCAAGCACAACCAAAACCACTGGATGCATGCGGTTTAATTTTAGAAGACTAGATGGGACAAAAGTTACAGTGCACCAACTTCAGGAGACTTAAAAAAAAAAAACATTTCTTGAGTACTCATGTAATGTCACTGTCTTTATATCGTATGCATTTCTCTCCTCTTATCTGACACTTATAAATGAAGCTGTGTGTTTCTCTTCCAGAGAATCCCATTATCTGAAATGACTCGCGCCGAGATCAACAAACTCTTGGCAAAGCTGGGCTTTTATAAAAAAGAGAATCCCGAAGACCAAGTGCCCGAGGATTTCCGCTTCGCTCCAGCCAAAGACAGTCCCTTTGAGAGCCAATCCATCGGCCCGCCCCCGAAGACTGATGCTGACCAATCAGAGGCCGATCCCCAGCACACAGACTTGTAACCCCTAGACTAAGAGAGAGACGGTGTCTGCTTGATTTTACAATTCAGTGAGAACTCAGATGTGGCCATGTTATTGATTAAAAAAAGTTCCTACTGTGAGTTCAGATGCTGATTGAAATATGTCTTTAGAAGTGTGCGAGTCGTTTGTGTTTGTGGTCGTTTGCTCTCACTGTCCTGTACAGAACCTTATTTCTGCTCAAAGTGGACGTTAATGATGTCCACAGCTGTAAAAGCCTCCGAAGCGGCTGTGGACTGATGTCTCTGCTCTCTTGAGCACAAATCAGGCCTCCAGACGGACTGTGGGAGCATGAAGATAGCACCCTGAAAATAAATGGCTGAAATATCACACAGAATGAGTCACATTATTATTATTACTATATAAAAGAAATTATAAAAATCATGAAGCCTTGAAAATTGCTAAAAATGGTTATTCTCCACATATCTCAAAGTTAGAAAGTTGTGAAGTGCATGGTAGAGTTAATGATGATGTCTTCTGCTTTTATAAATCAACAGTGACAGCAATTTAATAAAAGGCCAGTGTTCAATTACGGCTTTATTAATCACAATCATTTTTTTGCAGTAGCTCAGTTCTTTAATTGTTGGCCATTTATGTGGCGTTCACATTATAACTTGTGTTGTCACTTGCACATGTATAAGAAAACGGCTACAGAAATTTAATGAAAATTTAAATCATCCACCTAGTGATCGATCAATCTATCCATATATAGATATATCTATTTACATCTAGTTGAACAGAGATGACCCTTTTATGAAATAAACTATGTTTTGTTCAAACAAACTAGCGTAGGAAAAAATAAATTGAATTAACTGTTGAAATGTAACAGAATCTGAATGGTTTAAAAATGATTTAATTTGCCGTTTCAGAAAATGCAATAAATGACAAACATATTTTTGGTATCATGTATGGTTTTAATGAGTACTATACAAAACCAGGGTGTAGGGAAATACTGAGTGCACAACCGTTTCTGAATGAGTGTGTACAAACAATGTCAGTGTTCACCTCTCGGTGTGAATGAATGATAATTCACTGTTCGTGCAACCTTCAAGTACCAAACCAAGTAGTGGTGTTTCTCCTTAAAAATTAAATTATGTGCAGTCATTAAAAACAATTAAAACTACAACCTTAATCTTTAGAACCAAATATATAAACATTGACCTTTTCAGATGAATTTACTAAAACACTCTTCTACTCTTCTCACTTGGACTCATGACTCGACTAGGGTTACTCATAACTTTCGATTAGAAACACATTTAAAAACAGTTCATGAGCTGCGTCTCGCACTAAACAAGCAGTGAGATTAATATTCCTTGCATTGTTTTTAAATAAACACAATATGGCATACAGATGAAAATATAACCTTCATTTGTTTTCGAAACCGAACTAAAACTTCAAGTAAACTTGTGAAAGCATGCAGGTCTGAGCTCCTTTAACAGCAACAGTACCGTGAACCAGCTTTAAAAGCTTTTAAAAACCATAGATATGGGCAATCAACATCAAATAATGTTTCGTTTTAAGCACGTGAAATCAAGGAATGGGCATCTTGGGAGTTATAAGTGGGAACAAACTACAGTTTTTCATTATTAAAAAAGTTTTTACAGCTGTTAGAGGAGGATCTGTGGAAAGCATCAGAAGTCGGAGGTGTGCTGCGCTCGCGCCGTCATCATCTCGTGCTTGCGCAGGTGCTTCACCAGGGACTGAACGTATGTGAACACACACTTGGAGTCTGGTTTCTTACCCATGATCATCATGTCCTCCACCTCCACCAGGGGCATGCAGTTAGCATAGGCCCTAAAGAAAAGACACAAGCACAGACGAATGATAAAACAATGGGATAAAACAATGGGAATGGCAATGGGAAATTGGATTGCAACCAACAAAGTTGCTAACTTAGCAACTATGCTTTTGGGAAATGCACCCCAGAGTAGTGTAGACGCACTACACTACTCTGGGGTGCATTTCCCAAAATCATAGTTGCTAAGTTAGAAACTTTGTTGGTTGCAATCCAATTTCACATTGCCAACCAACTAAGTTGGTAACAGGTTAGCAACTATGATTTTGGGAAACGCACCCCTGAGCAGTTGATATACCTGACCAACAGGGGGCAGCATCTGATTCAGCATTTACTCTATACTGGAGAATAAAGCAACATCTGCTGCTTGTGAAGCACAACAGTTAACTGAACTGACAGCATGCTGTGGGGAACCACAGAAAATCATTTTGACAAAATAAAAACTGTGTTTACGGTAATGTGCGGTAAACCCAAGATGAGACGCTGCACTGCAATGACACGGTCTAGAAAAGTCACAAAATACCTATTTAATATATATTAGGAAACAAATATGTTTATATTTAAAAACACAAAACAAATATGCATAGAATTTTGTAAAAAAAATAATAATAATGCATGTTTACCGCGCATATTTATGTATATATAAACACACATAAATATTACAAAAAAATATTAACATGTAGATAGAGATGTAATTTATATTTTATATTTTATAAAAAATGCAAAAAAAAAAAAAACACAACACAAAGCATAACACAAAAACAGCTATTTTATACCAAAATATAGAGCCATTTTCTATATTAGGTACCTTGCATGAATATAAAATGAACAAGCTATGTAACACATTGTTATTTCAATATGTCATTATTTAGGTAAAGGTTTAGTAATTCTGTGCTTTGTCATTTTTTCTAAATAGTTTATAGAAATGATTATTAACTGAAATAAAATCTAAAAAAAAAAAATATTTTATTTTTATTCATTATTTTAAAAAATCATTTTAATTAATGAAAATAAGCCTGATGTGAATTAATGCTAAACTTTGCCAAGGACCCTTACATTTCAGTTTTTCAAGCCCCTAAAATGCAGCTTCCATAGGCGTCCACTGAAAGTGCATTTCTGTGATCATTAAACTTGTTTTAACAAAATAAGAAATGATTGTCTGCGGTAATCGACAGCATGTCATTCGCTGTAAATAGAGGATAATAGGTCTAAAATTCGGAGTTATTTGCTACTAAAAGAGAAAGCTCTGGAAGCTGTGACAGTAAACATTTAGCACGTGCCAAGAGCAAGCGGTGACTATGGTTTGGATGTGCTCTTTAAACTGGCCAGGCTTCGATCTGTGAGCAGGACCATGTTTGGGCATCAGTGTCTGCTTCAGACGGCCGTTTCATACGCTCTCTCTCTCTCTGACGAAGCGCTTCAGCTGGCAGACGCACAACATTAGGTTACGCTGATCATCAGAGACTGACAAACAGCAGGCTGATAGAGACACAAAGGCCTTGCCTTTTAAGCTGAATGCTAGGTGTGCCATACCTGGATCCAACGAGTCCATGGGAACTTATCTGAAAATATCAAACCAAGTGGCATCTGCTAACATTTGACATTTTCTTTAAATTAATTACTGCGATGCCTTCTAACCCACTTACCAACACCATTTTCAACCAAAAACCTTTTATTGATTTTTAGTCATTCATGTACACAACCACAATATTTTGGGGGCCTGAAAATGTATATATATATATATATATATTAGGAAATAGAAAACCTTATTTTTTTAATTTGATCTATTTTTAATTTAATTTTTAATTGAAGGTTTTTATAGGTTTAATTTTTTTTAATAATTTAATTTCTAATTGAAGGTTTTTATAGGATATAATTCGATCCACCATCATGACGGAGCCGGTTTCTCCTCGAAGGTCTGATCTGGCTCTCACCGTTTGCTCTGAGTACTGACCCTAGGAGGAGTTTTTGGTTTTGACCAGGCCCTTCTGCACCAGTCCCCTGTAGAACTCCTGGAGGTACGTGTACACGCACTTCCAGTCCGGCTCCCGCATCCGCACCATATCCTCCACGTCCAGAAGCTGCGGACAGTCTGCCAGCTCCCTACTCGCACGCCGACGGGGCACAGAGGAAGGACAGAGGACACAGACAGCAGATCGAGTGGGATGTACAAAGCCAGTGAGGAGAGAGAGAAACCAGACACACAAGACAAAATCAGAAAGCACACATTAGACTCTGTGACGATGTGTTTTCATGCCTTACATTTATAACAAATACATGTGCAAAGACAAACAACAAACATCAAAAAAGAGCATCAATGCATCCATTCTGTGAACTCACTATGCAAATGTGAACAACAACATAGAGTATGGACACAATAACAGCAATGTCTGTCTGACTGTAAAACAGCGTGTCGGAGGTCAGTGACGGATCATGCTGGAGCGTGGAGACTGACCTCTTTAAAGGCACACATCTGTTAATGCTTGTAGAAAACACCATCATGCCAGATACAGGAAAAGGCATTTGTTTTTAATACAACACAGGGACTTACATTATCATCACCTGAATGTTTGGTTCAAATTCATTATGCAACATTTTATATCGTCTTTTATAGAAAGCAGATTTCTACATATAATTAGGGCTCACTTCAGTAGCATTTGACCGTTTGATTTGAGTAAAACTAGCATCACATCACATACACAGAACTGTAAAGGTATTCACAGCAACCCGTCAAAATAAAAGTCCAGACTGATTTTGAAGTCTATTTTTCAGGAGAATGTACATAGCCTACTATTACTACTAAAATGAAACTATTTGAAATTATTATTTTTTATTTATCAATAAATCACAACATTTCTTGTTTAGGTTTTAATAGTTAATCCCACTTGTTTGCCAAAAAATAAATTTTGCTTAATTTTCAATAATTAATGATAAATTAAATTAATGTTTTATGCCTTCAATTGATAACCAGAAAAACATTTTGAGGAAAAAAATGCTACTTTAAGAAAAAAATTAAATAAATTAAGATATTTTATGCATTAAAATAATTAGACATTCTAAAACAGAATTTGGTGCCAATAAAAAATATAGTGAGAATTTTTTTAACATTTCATAGGGCCCTAAATGTAATTTTTGTTAAACTTTTAATAAATTGATATGAAAATGTATGTTTCATGATTTTAATTAATTAGACTGATTAATACAATTTTATTTAACTATTAAAAAGGAGTCGAGAAAAAAAGCGGATTTGGTACTCGTAGTACTAGCAGAGTGTGATGATTGGCCGGTGTAATATTAGTCCCGCCTCTCCTCCTCTGTGATTGGTCAGCTGACTAAAAAGTGACAGTGATGAGTGCTGCATTTTACTCACAGTTTTAATCTCGGTGGAGAGAAAAATATGCTCCTGGCGTGAAAAAAAAAAAATGATTTGAAAAAATATGCTAGCCCCGGAAAAAAAGTGTTTAAATTAGCTTTAGTGATCATTTATTTCTACCTGCAAGTGTGCTGTTTTTGCATCCATTTCCATCTACTCTTGCTTCTACACAATGGAAAGGGAGCAGTTTGGCAGTATTAATGTTAAAGAACTTGTCAGTGGTGATGCACTTTACTGAAAAACTGTCATCTCTGAGTTGGCTTACTGCAGACTCAGCAACAACTCATGAAGCAAACTGATTAGTTTTTAAAGAGAGCTGGTGATTTGAAGTGACACGTTGAGCTGAGCGAGTGAAAAGTGATGCAATGTGGCAGGAACTATAGGAAATGAGGAGCACGAGCTCATGTGATCTGCCTGAGACTGACAGTGGTGAAGACTCACAAGCAATTACAGACGGTGCCTTTAACGATGACCAGAGCCAGGGATAGACAGTGAAATAAACCAGTGCTCACAGTCAGGAGGAATCACCTGCACACAGACTAACCAAAGCTGAAGCAGGTCACCGAACAATACTGGCTCTGAGTAACGCTCTTCTGTTAGCAGACACTATTCTGGGGAAAATCGGCTGGATGTTTCTCATTTAGAAAGGAGCTCAAATGCACGAGAGTTTTGTTACTGGGAAAAGGACAGGAGCAGAGGAGAAATGCAAATAATCATTTAAAAAGCTAGTAATGAAGCATTAGTTATTTAAATGCACCTGACTAAAGATAACGACAGCTATTAAAAGATAGATGGCTATTCTGAGAGGACTGGAGTTGCAGATCTGATTAACTTGTTAAAGACTTGGCTGTATTTAAATCAGCTCAGTTCAAAGTGAAAGGAAAAGAACACGGATGCATCAGTATTCAAGACTTATGAACGATAATTGATGTTATATAGAGTCTTCACCATGCAAAAGTTTGGATTCAGTAAGATTTGTTTGAATTATTAAGCAAAGATGCATTAAATTAATCAAAAATGAGAGTAAAGGCATTTCTAATATTACAAAAGATTTTTATTTCAAATAAATGCTGTTCTGAACTTTCTATTCATCAAATACTCGTGTAAAAATGCATCACGGTTTCCACACAAATGCACAGCGTTGATAATCAGAGCAACATATTAGATTGATTTCTGAAGGAAAATTTCAGCTTTGCGCACAGGAATAAATTACATTTTAATATATTAACATAGAAAACAGTTATTTAAAATTTTAATAATATTTCACACAATTACTCTTACGGTATTCTTGGTCAAATAATTGCAGTCTTGGAGAGCAGAAGAGGCTTCTTGAAAAAAAAAAAACACTTGCAAAGTCCTACTAAACCCAAACTCTTGAATGTTCACTAGTGTACAGTATATGAAGACAGGTCCCTGGGCCAAACTGACCTTATCTGGAGTGTGACCATACTATCATGGGGGAATTCACTAAAAATCAGTTGCACCTGCTGACAGCAACATGGTTTCAAAATATGACTCAGAAATGAAATCATGTAAATTAGGCAATGCCACAAAAACGGCAGCAAAAAGTCAGTGTGCCTCCTGCTGTGAGAGGCAGGTTATAGTGGACCCATGCAGGACTCCTCAATCAGGCCCTGTTTACTGCGAGGGTACAGCGTCGTTCCACCGCTGTGACATCCAGGCACTTCATCAGCTCAAGATGAAGCAGGTGTGTGTGATGCCTGGATATTGGCCCAAACACATGTACACAAACAGCTTTCCATCTGAGGTCACAGCAGCACACTCACTGCATGAGGCCCACGTTTCTGAAATGCCTTATTTGCATAGAAGGAAATGTGTGTGTTTTCTTAGGAAAGAATGCCATTCTTATGTAAACTGAGACATTAAACAACATATTAAAGGGGTCATATGATGATTTTCCTTTCTCTCTGGAGTGTTACTTGGTATCTCTTGGTATCTCAAGCTCTTGGTGCATAAAGATCTGTAAAGCTGCAAAGACTAAAGTCTCAAACCCAAAGAGATATTCTTTATCACTACCACGCCTCCCCTAAAACGGCTCGTTTAAACACGCCCCCACACGTCTACATCACTATGTGGAAATATTTGTGTAATGCCACCCAAATGTTCACGCAAAGAGAAATGTTCATGTGGTTTCAGTAACTCAGTTAGTGTTGAAGCAGTCGTGTCGAGGAGAGGCTGTGTGTATCTAGGAGAAAGAAATGCACTTTATTTGGTCTTCTGAGAGTAGATGCATTTAGGAATCTTTAATATTATAATAACAGAACAGCAACTCCTTTTATGGACGACCGTTTCGTGAACCTAGGAGAGGAGGTCATTCTGGCACTTCTGAATCAGCTACTGTAAGTATGTTTCATTATTAGTTTAAATAATTACTATTGAATGTTCAAATGTGGAGTTTTGTGCATCGTGTGTGTGTGTGTGTGTGTGTGTGTGAGAGAGAGAGAGAGAGAGAGAGAGAGAGAGAGAGAGAGAGAGAGAGAGAGAGAGAGAGAGAGAGAGAGAGAGTGTCTGTGTCTGTCACGCGACTCTGTTCCTCTTTCAGGCTTGAACTGATGGTAAAACTAAGGACATTATTTACTGTCTTTACATTTATTTTGAAAGATAAAGCTTGCGATTATGGAAAGGGGCGTTACATTTACGATGAGTGCTTGCGGTGTTCGGCCAATCAGAATGCACTGGGTCAGTTAGCCAATCAGAGCAGACTGCGCTTGTCAGGAGGAGGGACAGAATGACGTGTTTGAGAGAGGCGGGGCACAGAGGACCTACAATAATGTACAGTATTTAAAAAATAATGTGTTTCTTGAACATTAAAGCATGTCAACATATTATTTTACACCAAATACACAAAACAATGATCTTTAAAAAAGCATCACATGACCGCTTTAAAGACAGAATGCATCAATGAACCGTGCTATACGACATCAGAAGCAACTGTTAGTGATTCACCCCAGAGAGCACCAACTCAAATCTGAACTGCACTCTTCCTGTCATTGTGTTGATCATGTGATATAAGCGTCTGGACTCACTCTGCTGTGCTGAAGGCCACCTCAAAGTTCTGCCTGCGGTTTGCGGGACTGAGGCTGGAGTAATCGAAGGCCTCCGGAAAGAAGTTATGCACCAGAGCGCAGAAAGCCATCCCGTCACTCCAGCTGGAGGAGAAGTTCTGGATGTCCACATTCTTCACCACACAGAAGCAAGATATGGAGACAGAGAGCAGAGTGATATTGGGAAATACTATTACTGTTTAAAAATGAATGTATTGTAAACTGTAATTTGAATTTTTCAGCATCATCACTACAGTCTTCAGTGTCACATGATCTTCAGAAAGGAAGATTTTTGGCCATTATTGAGTGCTATAAACACATGCAATGTCTGTTTAATTCATGCATCCCTAATATACACAAAGGCTGTCTCTGTAGCTAAATAAAAAGAAGATAGAAAAGCTTTGAATGATGAAACTCAAAGACAATAAACACTCCTTATATGTGTTCTTCAGCCATCACAGGTATTTTCATCATATATTTATAATCCATTGCTAATCGAGACAGTGTCTGATTGTGTGAATGCTCTAAACAACAGGTTTAGAAATGCTCCTCATTATAAGGGATGATGTGCATGTGTTCATCTTTGAAATGCATGTTTGAAAATGCTTGATAGCTCTATTTCTCATTCACTTTTAACTGTAAGCACATGCTAAATAACTGTCCATAATTGACTGAGGTTACCTCATAGGAGCGGGTCTTGGATCTGCACCAGTCCAGCAGCATCTGTTTGATGGAGCTGGCATTGGGGACACCAAAGCTTGTGGAGCGCTGCACCTTGTTTACTTGAGCAATGGCCGAGTTGCTACAGGCAGAGACAGAAGGAAATGCTGTTGAACAGGCGGTTGTCCTGTGAGCTGACCGTGTGTGAACGCCGCAGACTCACCCTCCAGAGCCTCCGGTGCTCTCCAGCTTCTCCATCATGGCTCTCCGTGCCTGTGCTGCGGATGTCTTGGGTAATGTCTGAGCCCTCATCAGCTCCGTTCTCTCCATCTGTCTGCGCTCATGAGCCGATGTCCTGCTGGAGGTACGAGACGTGTTGTCCTCACGGTCAAAAACACTGAAACAGAGAAGAGAGAATGCATTACAGGATGAATAGCTTTCCATAAGATAGACCAGTTATTTTTGACTCTCTCACTCTTTTAAAGCACTCACCTGCCGACCTTCCTGGTGGACGTGGTGCTGGAGTAACTGTAGGATTTAGTTTGCACTGTTCCCTCTGATGACATATGAAGAAGAAAGAAGGTTTGATGTGTGTGCTGGTGGAAATGAAGACTAAACACTACAAGCACGGTAAACTTACGGTCTGTCTTCTGAACATAGCTGGATTCCATGATGCTGCTGCGGGACGTCCTGCCAGTATCATCTGCACACACAAGCGATGAGAGCGTCACGATCAAGTTACATACAGAACAACAGGCTGTCGCCGGAGGATCGGCCAGCATTAACAAACCTGGACCCCCAGCCTGCAAGGGTTGTTACTCATTTAAAAACGGTCAGCCAATCAGAGATGCATTCTCCTTCCTGATCCACTCAAAAACCTCCCTGCATTTGTGGGTCACTTCTAACTCCGTGGAGCGTGTGCTTGTAAGAGGGTCACGAGAGCACTTTATTTTACAGTATGTTCTTGGGTAAGTACAGGCATGTGCACATACTGTAAAATAAAGTGCAACTTAATATTTTAACTAAAGCCACATTGTATGGGATCATAAACATATTAATGATTAGTGAATGCACAAAATCCAAAACTTTTGGATGGTACAGTGTTATTACCATGTTATTACTATATATATAACCCTTTTATTAAATCAAGAGTTTTTTTTAAATTTCTAATTTTATATGAACTACATACATATATATATATATATATATATACACACACACACACACACATACATACATATACATATATATATATATATATATATATATATATATATATATATATATATATATATATATATATATATATATATATAGACACACACACATTAACAAATATATCTACACTTTTTTTAGCCATCACTGAATAAAAAAAATAACTAAGTGATTACACATTTTTCTGTAATTAATTGTGATATTAATATTAACATGCCAGCCATTTTTTTTTTCAGTATGAGAAATTTAATTTGAATATATCATCATATGAAATGAAAACATATAATCGGAAAAATACAATTTTAATAAATTCCTTTAATTACTTAAAAACAGTCCATATATAGTTGATCTGTTATGTCTGTTACATCTTTTCTCTGTTTATAGTTCTCGTGTGTGCATATTCCTGTTTACCAACACAAATCAGTCCTACAATTGTGTGAGATTTATGGGGAAAACTCTAAATATATTTTACCAAAGTATTTTTGAGACAAATCTAACCAACAGATTTAAAAACAAAACAAAAAAGTTGGCATTTCATCATGCGTGGAGCACAAAACGTGTTATAATTGGATAATATAAATTTTTTGGTGATATCTCATAATAAGTACTTTTAAGAAATGTGTTATTTGATAGTCTTGACCCATTTCCAAAGTTTCATTCCTGTACCAAAAACTGTGTTTTTAAAATGCATGCAACTTTTTTCACCTGAATGCAATTTAAAAAAGTTACACAAATACCTGTTGGAGGGCTCTTAAAAGTGTAAAAAGGAGTCTGCTGACCTTAAATAGACTTTAATTTATTCCTAGGATCTTGTAAAACTAAACTATGACTGTTTTGGTGCAACATCTTGAACATAGGCCAGGGGGGAAATAAAACGGAGCAAGCAGAATTCACTATTACAGCTCTGCTACCTGAATGGGAAACTCGATCGGTGATGTGAGAGACAGCGGAGCCGTCAGTAGAGCGCTCCATCTTCTTCACCACGACTTCACGCGTGTCTGCACCCACACAGGCTTTCTGAGATCTCTCCTCCCGCTGCTGCCTGAGCTCCTGCAGACGCTGATCTCGCTCCTTCTCTCTCTGGTCTGAGGACAGCGTCAGGATGGAGGACAGAGAAATCAGGTGAAGATGGAGGAGGATGGATCAGGGATGCACAATACATGGGTGATCGGACTAGGGACTAGGGAGTGTGTTCAAGAAACCAGTTTGAACACATTATGTTTGCAACTCTAGAGAAGCTCCAGATTCTATCGGTATCACATTCAAGCCACTTGTGTGAAAGCCTTAAGACCATAGGAGGGGTGTGCAATATTTATCATCTATAAATATAAATATGTATCTCAGTTGCTGTTTTTACAATGTGTGAGCGGTCATGATGTTTTTTCCTGAATATCAGCACGACTGCAAATTGTGATAACAAATGGCATTTTCATTTTATACAACAGTTAACATAAGGTTCATAATATCATCAATACCATAGTCATTATCAATGCTCAATAATCAATGTTTTAAACAAAGCTAAAACAGAACTCTTGTGTTCCTCTGAGCAAAAGATAGCAGTGCTTTGTTTTTTAACAAATCTGGTTAGTGATTCAGTGACTTATTCGCTTCGTTCCTGAATGAATCAACGGTTTGAACAAATCAGTTGAAGCAATGACTCAAGACAGTAACTTATCACCACATACTGGCTGTTTTAGTTTTATATTTAAAACTCAATTTCATATTATGTAGGCACTTATAACTGTAATGTAACTAATTGACACTGCAGCTGTGTAAATGCATTCATTCCACCTCAGAGCTGCATTAAACCGTTTGTGTAAATGCATGTAGATGTCACTCAGATGTGCAGCTTCTGCAGTGCACAAATGGATTTTGTTGATATTGGTCTAATTTGATTGGTAACAGCCAAATGATTTAAGATGAAATCATGAAAGATGATCAGTACATCTCATAAGGTTATAAGAAATTGCCTTTGTAAGATAAAAATGCAGCTGGAAATCACTGCACTTAAAAAAAGCTCGTCCACAGCAGGCATAAACCGTCCAAAGTGTCAGCACAAACTCAGCAAAATATCATCTAATTATTGACAAAACCCCAAAACATACAGAGATATCATTTTCAGTCAACATCGCACACCCCCACCCCAATAGACGAACATGTGTTTGTACATTTTATCAAGCAAACACAAAGCAAGTAGTACCATATGGTAACAAAACACACATTTCAATGCATGGTCAAACCACATGACCAGATCACACCAATCACACGTGGCCCATTAAAAACCACATACCGTCTCTGCAAATACAAACCAAGTCAACAGCAAAACGAAACCTAACTGACCCTTCACCAAGGCCCTGGGCATTAGCAAAAACACACACACAATCCAGAAACCCTACCCATTTCCTCCTGTGTGCATCCCAGCCGAGCCTCTGAGAGCAAAGAGAGAGAAACAGCACTCAACAAAAGGGAAGTAAGGAAGACAGACACTCATAGACTTTATGTGTTGACGCCCCTCAGTTTATAAAGAGAGTAACGAAAGAAGAGAAGGAGAGATGAGTGCTGTACAAGAACACAAAGGCAGATATAAATCACCTCGCTTTTTCTTTCGCAGTTCTCTCATTGCAGTCCTGATCATTTTCCTTTCTTCAGAGTCTTTGCAATCATCAAGCTGTAAAAAAAAACATTTTTTTATAAGAACAACAATAATAATACAGAAACCCACTGTTCTTTTGTACTGATAAGTATTGTCTTTGTAATACTGAATTGATGAATGATGCACAATAACACGATGAAAGCCTGTGTTGAAGAAATAAACAGCAATTTTTTTTCAGTTACATTCTCTGAATAGTGTTGCTTGCTTTGTTTTAACCCCTTAGCATATCCACAGTAAACTGTATGCTGTTCTTGAATCATTTGGAGTATATGTGTGGTTTTGGTCTCTTTTGAAAGGTGACACACTGAAGTTTACAAACCTCTGACTGGTACTGAGCAATGGAACTGAAAAAAACAACATTCTGCCTACATTTCTTTATTTTTTTTGTAAACAGATGCCTGCAGATGCCTGCAGCTGGGAGCGATTAGCTGGAAACACGATGGGATCACAGCATGAAGCCTTGGTGGTGGTCTGACAAAGACACTGGTTGTACCTGCTGTGTTGATTGTCTCTTAAATCTTAATGGCTTGCATCATTTGAATCACAAAATCTCAGCTTTTCTAAGATATGTGACACGTTTAGTGTTTTTTTTTTTTTTTTTTTTTGTTGTATGTCACGAAGTTAACGCTCAAAAACACTCAGTGGAAAGCTATCAGGTTAAAAATACTTTTGGTTTCTCCTTCCATGCACCTTGTTGACTGTGTGAAGCTGCACCACAATAGCTATACTACATATCATGCACAATAAAACCTGTACCTTGTATTTGTTATTTCTTACCTGAAACCTGAAAATGATTTAATGAAAATGGGTTTAGGGAATGTTACGAGCCAAATTTAAACCTTTGCTGCTTGCATGAACATCATGACTCATTTAATCACAACATGTATTTGAGTCAGAGAGGCAAACGAGAGTCAGGATTTATAAAAATGCCTGTCCTTTTTTTTTTTATATAATACAATTTATTGCTATGTATTTTATACATTTTGTATAATTCATATTTGTGCACTGCCTTTTTAACCATGCATACAGTACCTTTTCACACTACAGAATACAAATGTGCAAACATTTTATGATTTATTGGTATTGAAAGTTTATTTCAACTGCAAATACAGAATGAGCCTTTTATTTTAGGGTGATGTCTGTATCTAACAGCAGGAGAACTGCAGTACCATTTTGTCCAGGATCTCCTCGTCCTCAATCTCCTGCAGCTTCTCTGAGGTCAGCTTCTCAGTTTTGATGGAGGCCATGGAGGATCCGTTAGGAAGCACAGGTTCGTCACGGGACGCCTCGCACACAGATTCACCCACAAGAGAAATGGCCTCCGTCTCCATCTGTGGGGATAAAACACAACAACGTGATGCTTGTATGTATGACACACTATGAAGCTACACTTTATAATTTTTTAAAAATATAAAGTGTATTTGTGTGTCATTTTACAGTAAAATACTGTATACATCTGTTACTTTCCCAGCTCACATTTGATGGTTTTTCATTTTAATTAGTTTCTTCTTGTTTTTTTTTTTGTTTTTTTTTGGTACATATGGTTTTCATTGGTTTATTGGTAAACAATGTATGTATATATTTAGTACATTATTTCAATGAAAATTTTTTTTTTTTTTACTGTAAGTTTAAGTTCAATGTTGCTACCATATTTATTATGGTAAAGTTCTGGCAACCACAGATGAAGATGTTTTTATGGCATTTATATTATGATACTTAAAACTAGTGAAACTAAAGTCATGTTATCATTTTAACAAGGTACTGTAGTTATGAATAAACAGAAGGACTGCACGAGAATTAAGGAGACAACATTAAACAGCATTTGAACATCATTAAAACTAGAAAACAAAAATTTAATGATAATTTGCCACTGATCTGATCAATGGTATATCAATATTTCATTAAACAAATAAAGATTTTAAAAAGCCCTTCAAAGCTGATCACTTTCATGGACATAACATCTAAACCACACATGGCCATCAGCAAAAGAAAGAAGTCCTTTGGTGTTTCTATATTGTGGAAACAGCTGTTACACTCACATTTTCATTAGAATCTGACTTCTAGGATTTTATATTTAACAACAATAAATGGCTTTCAAACGTATTGGTCACATTTTTAACTCTAAAAATGGAAAACAAATTAAGACTATGTATCATATTCAAAAGTGGTCAACGCAACTGCAGAAAGATGGAGGATCATAACAACATTTCCCAGTTACAATAAATGTCAAAATGCGTTATGTTGGCGTACGGGAAGAACATCTTGGTAATGCTGACAGACAGACAGTGTTTATGGAGTCAATTTAACGTCTTATAAATACGCAAAAAAATTACGTTAAATAAAAAATTAATTTTGCAAACGAAAATTAAAGTATTGAGGAAAATAAATTTGCTTTTTGCAAACAAAAATTAAGAATTGCAAAACATAAATGAAACAGCGCGAAAGCAATGATTTTGCAATACATATTTTCCATGGTCATATCTATTAATTTATTTGCAACGCTGCTTTAATTTCGCATGTCAGTCTAGTTTGAGCTTGCGATACCGTTTTTCCTTTGCGCTTCACTTTTCTGCACGTCTCTCTTTGTGGCACTGTTTTGACATGGGGGCGGAGTCAAGGGACGGGGGCGTGTACAACATGCCTCCATGGAAGTGACTTCATCGGCCCGAGACGCAGCTCACTGATCCAGGTCCTGTCATGATGAGCAGAGACTTTCAATTGGATCGTTTCTTTTTATTCAATAGCGTTAAAGCATTCATGTTTTCATTTTATTTACTTTATTAACAAATGTATGTGTATTAGCAGCGTTTGCTCAATTTAAAGAAGTTGTTAACATGAACATCTGCTGTTTATTTCTCTCAATGTGCACTTTGCACATTGCACAACATGAATGTTTTAATGCTATTGAATAAAAATAAACGATCCACTCGAAAGTCTCTGCTCATCATGACAGGACCTGGATCAGTGAGCTGCGTCTCGGGCCGATGACGTCACTTCCAGGGTGGCATGTTGTACACGCCCCTGTCCATTGACTCCGCCCCCACATCAAAACAGTGCCACAAAGAGAGACGTGCAGAAAAGTGAAGCGCAAAGGAAAAACGGTATCGCAAGCTCAAACTAGACTAACACGCAAAATAAAAGCAGTGTTGCAAATAAATTAATAAATATGACCATGGAAAATATGTATTGCAAAGTCATTGCTTTTGCGCTGTTTCATTTATGTTTTGCAATTCTTAATTTTTGTTTGCAAAAAGCACATTTATTTTCCTCAATACTTTAATTTTCGTTTGCAAAACTTTATTTTCTTTTGCAAAGCGTAAATGTTTTTGCTTATATATATATATGAGGCGTTAAATTGACTCCATATGCCTGTTAAGATCTTATACTATGATACTAAAACACAGGGATGACATTTATATCTCTGGACAGCTAATCTCTAAAGCAGGCTACAATCGACAGCAGCACAATTGCCATCAGGATTTAAGAGCAGGGACCATAAAAATAGCCGTCCAGAAATAAACCTAGTGATGGAGAGATGGGCAAGAAAGAGCAGAGAGTGAGTGAAAGCATTACTGCAGAAAGAGGAGATGGAAAAAAGGGGCTGGTGGAAGGGCGCAAACGTTTCTGAATCTAATTTATGGCTACAGCTGTGTTTACACAAAAGCCGTGGAAGCTCGCTGACATTTAGACAGGAATGAGCGCTCAGTGATTTCTGTGAATGTCCCTGAGAGCCCCGTCTGCGTCTCTCATCCACTTCACTGATCTCTGCTTCAATGAAGGACGTGTGTCTCGGCTCCGATGGTTAGACACTGGGAAAATAGGTCTCCACCATAAAAAATGCTTAGGACAAAGGCAAAACAATGCACAACTTTAAAACTATTTGGTCTGAATAAATCACTCATTTAAAAGATCTCAATGCAGGGCTTGATGCTTACACTTTCCCAAAGAAGCATGTTTGCTTAAATTTAGGAGCACATTGAAAAAAAAAATCTTAATAAAAGGGTATGAGAAATTTACAGTATAAGCAAAACAAGCAAAAAAAGAGTGAATTTATTTTAATACAGAAAGTGCAATAGATTTTTTTTTACAAATATTTCAGCTAAACTGTACTAATGTTATTTTATTTTATATATATAAATCACACACACACATATAAACAGATTACTGTGTTTATACTAGTTAAACAATTAATATATTGAATAATGCGCTAAATAATATTCAGTTTTCTTCCTGTGACGAGTGTTTACGGTTTTTTAAATATTAGATACTCTTTGTTGCGCAAAAAAACCCAATAAAAAAAAAACAGTAGGAAAAAATAAATAAAACTTTATCCGTGCATTACTTTTAATCATAAAAAGTCTAAAATATGCAAGGACTCTTATTTTGAAATGTCTATGCTTTACTGCTGTTGGTTGCTCATTCAAAAAAGAAGATAAATAAAATATGCACTCTTATAGCCATTTACAACACATTACAATATAAACAACAAAATAAACATTGTAATAATCAACAGAAAATCATAAGCAATCATTTGCCATATATGTGCGGTTTGAATTATGAACTGATCTGAAACCACAATATTCCTGAGGAATACAAAACAGTGTCACATTCTTACTTTGGGATGCTCATATTTACTTAAAGAAATCACAGCCTTTCTTCGATTAATAAATCACATTAGGCAGTTTAGTGATTCGCTATGTTGAACCCTACAATAAAGCAATTGTTATCTAAAATCAGGTTAATGCATTAGGGGTGTTAAATTAACTTAACAGCATTTAATTAATCTCATAAGGTAATGTGCTAACTTTGGCAGCCCTAAAATAATAATAATAACAATGGGTATATAATGCAGAAGTGCTGTTCCTAAAACGAGAGTCTTGCATCAACACACAATAATGCACATCACCAAACCGCAATGGACTTCTGCAGAAATAGACCTGAATGCACACTGCAAATCTTGTGCCACAACGAGTTACTCTCTTTTTACCTCGAACTAATCCCTGATTAACAAGGCTTTGCTTCACACCAATCTAGTTCAGACAGGTTTTAGCCGACTTTTAACACGCCAAGATAAATTAAAGCAGTGCACAAACCTTACTACGGTTTCCAAATCTAGGAAATGATTATTCACATTAGCACATGCATGCAAAACTAAATTACCACCAACTTTCCTGCACAATGAACTACTTGCACTATATCTAGAGCGTAACTTGCCCTAAATCAAGAGATCCCTGGAAAATCTGATCTGACTGAATCAAATCTCTTCCTGGAAACAAAGTCAGACACTAAGACTTTCAATTAATCAGATATTAATGGGCCATATGATTCATTTTGTTTCCAAATGTACTGCGCTAAGCCATAAAATCTATGTGAAGCATAAGTTAAAATAAAATACTCATACCAGATGGGATCGTTGATGCTAAGTATGTATGTGTGTCTATTTGTGAAGAAAGTGCAAAAGTATGGCACAAGCTTCAATCAGAGAAAATCTTTAGTATTTTAAAGCTTTAACTCAATCCCCTATATTTAGACGGTTTCCTGGGCAGATTTTTTTCCAGTCCACATTATTCACCACGAGTGCAGATGACTAATAATAATGCATAGTGGAAAATTATGCTTTCCAAACCAACGCCATCCAAATGATGACAGCAGATTCACAAAGCAAAAACTATTTTCTATCTTTCATATGCAAAATAAATATGCAAAATACTAGCTTTTTCATTTGGCAGCAGCTTATAATATGCATCTTTCTGAGCTATAGTTAACCTACTGAAATGAAATAATTTCTGCAAACCACAATGCTAGGTGTTCTTTGGGCACTGCAGTTAGTGGTAAACTGGCCCAAATCAAAAAAGGCCGTCCCAAGTGGTCTCAAGGTATGGTTCACATCCCAATGCAAGTCTGTTTTAGCTCACTTTAAAATTGCAAAACTGATTCTTTGCCTTAGCAAAAGTACTAAATGTCTGGGAAAAAAGCTGTACTTATACTACCATGCTATTGCTACGCGAGACTCTGCCGGTGGGAGATGACACTGATGATGTGCAGCAAACCGCAGCAAAAGTAGGAGGGTGTAGCACTGGGTTGACTTCACCATCAGATGGATTGCTGTTTGCTGGATCGATGTCTTGCTCTTGCGTCAGTTTCGGTTCAGGCAGTCCAAGGGCACTGTAAAGCTCCATTACTTGCCTTGCGAGCTTCTCCTGCTGGATCCTAAAACTTGCGTTCTCCTGCTGTAAGGCGGCGATGGCCTCAACAACAGGCATGACCTGGGATGTCGCTTCCTCCAGACGTGCCTGTATACTTTTGCCGAAAACCTTCAAGTCGCAATGTACCTCTTGCACGGCTCGCTGAAGATTGAGTTCCAGCTCATAAAAACGTTCATCAGTTGCTTTTTCGTCTTCATCGTCTGCAACCGTCTGTAACAGAAGGTCTCCGATCACTGCCTCTAGGCCCGACTCGGCACACTCTTGATCCAGATTGTCCTGGGGACTGACTTGGTCGACTAGATCTGGCGTGGGGTCCAGACTGATGCCAGGCATGGTATGTTTGGTTGCTTCTCAAAGTGCCAAATAATCTCTGAAACTCCAGAAATAAAAGTTTGCTAGAGCAATCAGAGCAAAATGCCTTGTAATAGTTACAGACAACACAAAATACACCTAGCTTCGACTCCCAGTTGAGACAAATCCTGGCCCTTTATATGCCTCTCCAAACCCCCATCAGCTGTCCAACGCCTCAGCCAATGGAGAGCCTTGGAATTCTGTCGCCATGGCAGCTGGAGGCCCCCGAGTCCCCGCTAACTCAGGTGCCACAGTCATCTATTTATCAACAGTGGCCATTATTCCAGTAGGCAATCACTCATAAGCCCCCTGCTCTCTTTTTTTAGAGCTCTTGTCCTTCACACCTTTCACTAGCAGAGAACGTCAGCAGGGCAGCGGTGAACAATGTGACCACATGCACACTGTGCAAATCCAAAGCACAAATGGATAATTCGCTATTTTTATATATATATGAACGATCTTAAACCCTAGATGTAAAGTAGGGTTGCAGCAGCCATTCGCAAATTCTTACCTAAGTTGGAATCCAGACGTTTAGCATTTACTAGCTAGTTTGCTACTGTACCGTATTTGGTTGCACCATTAGTTCTTCAGGCAGAATACAGCTAGTTAGTCATAAATGCTCCGTAAAGTAAGGCGTAGTCATGCAATATGACATTTAACTTCAATAATTCAGGAAGAATAAATACATACTGGGACACAGTTTATTTTAAGTACCAATTCTGACTATAAACCAAGTATTAACTACGACTTTTGCCTCATTAAACTGCTTATTAAATAGTCAGTGAAGTAGTTGTTAAGTTAAGGTATGGGTTGTATTGAGGGATCTAAACAAATTCAAGCTAAACTTTTATCAGTACATGTGTTTCTAGCAATCAAACCCAAGACCTTGGTATTACTAGTGCTATTCTTTACCAGTTGGGCTAAAGTTTTGGGAGAAAATCATCAAAACCACCTCTGAACCTCTTGACCCAGATGACAGATCATTCAGTAGCATGACTGAGTCAGCTTATATTTGGGGCTCGGACAGCTATTCCAATCAGTCCAATCTCACTCGAGGAACAATGCCTGACCCTCAGACTTACTGACAGCCATGCAACTAAAAATATCTTTACATAGTGTAAAACAGAGCATCTAAATATAACACTGCAAGCTGAAAAAGTGTTGCCAGAAAACAAACCCTGTGAAGAATGTAGGTAAGTACAGCCGGAAGGAACAAAAAAAGCAGCACTTTGCTGGGATAGTTTGTCTGATTGGCTTGGAACATCATCTTTCAGGCACCAATGAATGAAATAGAAAAGTTACTTCTTCTTTCTAGGAAAAGGCAGTGAAAAGTACAGGTTGGCACAGTGTGGTGGATGTCCAGATATAGTCAGTGACTGTGGCTGGAAGCTTACTGAATATAGGTGCCCATTTATGTTTCTGCCGTACGTAGAAAAAGGTGGAAAACATGAAAATAGTTTGTCATTTTTTACTTTTTTTTTAATTGTTATAATGTATTTGCTTCTGGTGTTTTGGTTCTTTTACTGTTGTAGATAGCCCATAGTAAAAAAAAAAATATATAATAATATCTCTCTCTACGAGCAAGCTTAGGCACAAACAAACACAAACAGAAAGCATTTAAACATGTTGACTAGCACTGAACATGGCATCAGTGAAGTTATTCAATTTTCAACAAATACTAGGGTGATACAAATACTAAATAAAAGAGATTAAAGGTGCTGTGTGTATTATTGTTTTTTAACTGTACTAAAGCATAAAAATACATATGCAGATATTGAATAATCATGCTAAGATCATGAACCTGTTTCTCCGAAAAGCAATGCTACAGCCAGCTATTTCACTTTTAATTGTGTGTTCAGTGTCGGAGTATCTGTTTTTGTTTTGGTCTGTGTGACTCCGCCTACTGCACGGTTTACCCAATAGCATTTCAACACTCCGGGTTGCCAGTTAGCAGAAAACACAGCGTATTTTTGACATCTAAGCCAACAAACGAACTGTGTTAGTGATCGCAAATTCTACCTGATCTAAAAAGCCTCAGTGTACGTCTAAACATCTATAAAGCTCTATGCCCAGAGGCATGTTAAAACGCAATAAACTTGCACTGTAAGACTTGTCACCTTCTGTTGTCAACTGTGCTCGTTCTTGTTGCATTCCTCAATCTGGCAACCCACATGAGTGTATAACAATAATGGTGGGTATGTTAGCCGAGTGCTAACATGACTAACTGATGAAAGGATAGTTTGTAGACCAAAATATGTCTACTGTAATGTCTGAAGAATAACAGGCAAAAGATGCTCTGTCTTTATTTTTCATCAGAAGAGCTGTATCACAGGAGCACCTGCCTAAACTAACTCACTCGTATTTAGCACAAAAACATATCTTGAGCACTCAATTGAAAATGTACAAAACGTACCAATCGTACTACTTGCAAGTTGTGGTTTGGAGAGCTTGTTAGTCCAAATTAAGAAGATTAGAAACCAACGAAGATAAAAGACCAGATTAGAGAAGCAGTCCTTGATGAAAATGACATGCACACAACAGAAGGTCTGAATTGTATTTCTGTGGTATCTTTGAACACAGCGTCTGTCTTCTCAACATCATGTAAACACACTAATAGCGGAGGTGTTTGTGGGCAGGTCAGACTCTGTTCGTATTTCGCGGGAAGGTGGGGATTATGCAAATGTGTTACCCAGTGATTATCTTTCTAAACATCTTTATTTATCATGCACCTTTTGGATTAACAACTTCGCAGGTTGTTTTCATTTAAGGATTACTACCTTATAAACTGCAAGGTAATTATTTTCCAAAAAAACTTATGACCTGCTGTTTAACCCATGCAATGTTACGGGATTGCATTCTTATACATGTATTAAAGGGTGGCCGGTGTTGTGCCCAATTTTGACCCCCTGCCAAATTATTACCCCCCTCGTTCAAATCGCTACCTGATTGCCGAATCCTAACCCCACCCCCAAACCTACTCCTAAACCTGCCAGCTGAATTGTTATACATCGTTCATACTGTTTTGTAAATAGTTACGTTTATTTTTGCAGCGTACTTGATATCTCAAAGAATGGCCATGTTAGTGATTACAGCAAAGGGCAAACTAGTATTTAACATCTACACAAATGCATCCATATTACAATCAGCTGTTTACACGGCTAGAAACCAGTCTGTCAATGTAGCAATCATTGTATTTGTAACAAAGCTAAACAACATCTACAGCGGTTCATGTGTGCTAGTGCACAACACAGAAATCACTATATATTCCTCAAATCTTTTTACCTCGGTCACAGATCGCCGTATACAAGTTTGCCTTCAAATCATGATTCCTGCTGTGTGTGTGTGTTCGGTCTTGAAGCTTTCTCTTTCTCCTCTGTCGCTCTCACTCTGAGGTATTAATCCCTCATTTGTGTGACATAGCCTCGTCAACCTGCTAAAGAAGCGTCAGTACTTATCCTTTAACGGGATTACCACACTGCCCCACATGAGTTACAGACGCGACGGGAATTAAGACGCGTTTATTTATGTACCTGTTGTGATGCATTGCTAAAGTGTCATTATTTGACCTCATCAACCTACTTAGCAACAGATTGTCCTCCCTTGAAAAGAAGTGTTAAATTGTATTGAATGCACACTTGTAGTTTTGAAATAAAAACGAAAACTTAAAAATGCTTAAAACTGTAATTGCAGATAATAACATTAATGAAATAAAAAGCCACTGAGGTGTTCTTAAAGAGAGGCACTTTGTGAACATTTCTAATCACGCTTAAATACAATTTTACAAAGTGCAGAACTAAAGCACATGCAAAGTACTTATTTTGTTATGTTATTAAATATTATTTTTATAGTTGATATATTTTAAAACATACTAAAGCACAGCTTTATCATTACAAATGTGTAATTACAAATATATTTAAACATTCTTTCACACACACACACAATTAAATGTGGGACTGTATCAGAGTTACACCCAAAACTACAATGATATTAATCCAACGTTTTGGCAGTTCAGCTCTGAGCGAGTTTAACTGGTTTGGTGTCTGTAATTTTTGACCATATTGACTGGAGACGTATTATATCAGACCATTTAAAGTCAGCCGTTGTTGACCAAGGTGCTGTGTTTAGTTTACGCTCGTAAAAATCTGCTGTTTTTAAAGAGTAAGCTCTCATTCATTGTAGCCATGTCTGCTTTTTATAAGCTTGTATTTTATTAAAGACACTTGTTTATGAGCAGTCATGTTGTTTTATACTTATTTAAAGAACTCAGGCCCGTATTAGGGCTTATTCTGGTGAGACAAGTCCCTTGTTTTGGGTTTGTTTTTCTAGGGAGATCTGGCAACACTGCTCTCTTCAGAGGGATGACCAGAGGGATAATGGGAGAAAACATGGCAGAGAAGAGAGATGTGTGGATGAGTGCAGACGCATTTGGGATCTTTCTTTTATAGAAATTAATACTTCTATTTTGCAAGGGTGCATTAAATCGATCAAAGGTGACAGTAAAGACTTTCAATAGAATCTTGAAAACAATTTGTATCACAGTTTCCACAAAAAAAGAAACCGTTTTCAAAATTGGTAATAATACTAAAAAAACATAAGAAAAGTTTTTGTTAGAATGATTTCTGAAGATCATGTGACACTGAAGAATTAAGTAATAATGCTTAAAATACAGCTTTGAACACAGAAATAAATTACATTTTAATATATATTCACATAGAAAAAACTTATTTTAAATTGTAATAATATTTCACAATTTTACTGTTTTTAAGTGTATTTTTCTGATCAAAAATACAACAATCTCATCTATGCCATCTTTTGAATGATAGTGTAGTTGTCACTACATGAATTTTTCGGCCTAAATGTCTTGGACATTCACTGGTCACTGTAGGGTTTCTTTCCCATGAACGAAGGAAATGACGTCTTTGGACCAAGAGGCACTTCCTTGTGAATTGTTTGCACTTGTCAGCTGTTTCAGTAGCTGTGTCAAAGTTCACGCTGAGACAGTAGCGTCTTGCTAACACAGCAAAGTGCTCCAAATCATCTAACGTGAAGGTCTTAAAGGCACAGCAGCAAAAAAAGTATCTGTTTAATGATAAGGGTCCAAAGAGAAGATGAAAACTTATCACGAAAAATGAAATGACTACTGTTTATTCGACAAAACATTGACTAACATAGCTTTGTTTTGTGTTAAAACAGGCTGCTTCTGTTAAATACCTTAAGTGAGGATCCAGATGAGAGACTTGAGCTGGACACTTTGAACGGTGTCGCTCTTAAACCAAGCGTCAGCTCTGAGAAAACACAGGAAACATGCAAATGAGAGACAGATAAGACAAATACAAGATTTAGATGAAACTGAGCTTCTACAGAACGTCTAATGACGGTGTATGTTTGAAGACATCATGCCACCCCAAGAAATATTTACCCAGCACCGTTCAGTGCGAGTGGTCGAGGGTGATGAACAATTTATTGTCATTGATGAATACCATTCAAAGTCGTTGTTTTTATAACAAAATCCTTTTTTCAGCAAAGATGCACTCAGCTGATCAAAAGTGACAGAAATACATTTATAATGGTACAAAAGATCTAGATTTCAATTGCTGTTCTTTTCTTCTTTCTATGCATTAAATAATTCTGAAAAAAACACACTGATTTTCAACACTGATGATCAGAAATGTTTCTTGAGCAGTAAATCTGCGGTGTTTTGGGGTTAACAAGTATAACGCGAGTTACGTAATCAGATTACTTTTTTCAAGAAACTAGTAACACATTACTTTTTAATTTACAAGAAAATTTCTGAGTTACTTTTTCAAAAAGGTAACATCAGTTACTTTGTTTTCCCAGTAATTGACTGACAGTTTTCCTGTCCCATATTGGGAGAAATCAGAAGTACAGAGGCGTTGTGTGCACTGTGTGAACATGATGTAGATCTAGACTAAAGGTGAATGTGCATTCATTCACTCTCCCACTATCCCACTCTCAAATAAAAATAAAATAACAGATTTAGTGTTCATCGAAATGAATTAAAACTTTGAAATGCATACTCAGAATATGACACAAACATATAATTAAATATGTTAAAAAACACAGATGTATCTAATCCCATTTTATCAACCAATGTCTTTGCTGCTGACCTTTGATGATCCAGTTCAACCATACTAATAAACAAAAAGACTTTAGATAAACTAACAATTGTGCTTCGCTGTTTCTTTATTTTTTGTAACACATTACTTTCCATAAAAAGTAACTAAGTAACATAATAAGTGACTTTTTTAGGGAGTAAAACAATATTGAATTACAAAACTTATAAAAGTAACTTTTCCCAACACTGACAATCACCATATTATAATGATTTGTGACAATGAAGAATGGAGAAATGATGCTGAAAAATCAGCTTTGATCACAGAAGTAAATGACATTTTAACAGATATTCACATAGAAATCAGCTGTTTTAAACCATAAAAATACTTCACAATATTACATATATTTTTGTATCAAAAAATATAGCTTTGGCGAGCAAAAGAGAGTTTTCTTTCTCTTTTTTTACTTATCGAAATCTATACAACCCATTCTTTCAACTGTACTAGTCGTGTACAAAAAGCATCTTTGTTTTTTTTTCCAATCAAATGATTTCAGTCATGTTGTTTCTCCATCAGAACTTGACACTTTTCATTTAAAACATCATGTTTTATCTCATGAGATCTGGTTTGTTTAAAGACAATAAAACGTCGTCAAATTCCCAAATAAAAACCTCGTTGGCCAAGACCATGCTGCTGACGTGTCTGTGAAACAAAGCAGCCTCCTCTGTTTACGGTCTCTTCCATCAGTTCGTGAGTGATTACACAATAGACCCGGGTCCTAATGTGGTTCAGTGAGACGGTAAACACTCTTTTACTGCACCTCTATAGCATTAAATATCCTCAGGCTTTCAAGATCGCTTCCACTGCCCACTGCGAGACCTTTCAGAGGCAAGGATGAGCAAAGCATTTCCAAAAAAGGAAGATCTGACAAATACAGTCTGTTGGTGATACAGAGAAGAGACAGACATATGATAAAACGAGGAGAACAGTGATTGTGTTTATGCATCAGCCGGGTGATAGAGGATGAACTGGCATGTGAATTATTATTATAGGACAGAGGTCCTAAGGCACACATGACAGTTAACCAAAATACTACGGTTATATTATTTTATGAGCTATTGTTGATGGAAATTCGGCTTAAAATGGTCTACATATAAAATAAAAATGTAACACTTCACTTGCCGCCTTTACATACAATGCAAAGTATTTGAAATACATGATTTATAATGTTATCAAACTTGCACCTTTAGAAAGTATTATGCATTATACACATGACAATTTCAGATGCAACATCAGCATATATAATGCATTTTAACTTTAGTCAGTAAACAGTACAACATATAACGTACAATGGCATTATTAATATCTAAAACATTAGGCTTCAAGTAAAGTGTTACCAAATATGGCAACGTATATTTTGGATAATTCAGTGTATTAAATAAATGCACTTTGTTTCATTAGATTATTACACTAATAAATCAGACCCCGTGGGAAGCAAAACAAAACATGAAAGTCTGATAACAGCTTTAATTTACGCAACAGAAGTGAGATAATATTGCTTGAATGACCCACTATCAGTGCATAAAAAGATTTGCTTCAGTCCTAGTGAAAATGAAGACAATGGTGCAGTTCATTAATTGGAAAATGGATGCAAAACATCCAACTGTTTGGAAGCCGAAATCTTGCACTGCTGTTTCAATTGACAAGAAGCGGATCTTAGCATAAACCATTCTAGACAGCACTTAAAAATGGTAAAATATTCACAAAGACACTTCAAAAAAAAGAAAAAAAAAAAGACTTTAAAGAAGCTTCAGATCTGAGAACATAACTGCAATGTGGGACAATATTTTGCTCGGTCTCAATCTAGTCATTAACACTTTATATTAAGAATTCACTACTAACTAACTAAGAGTTTTCCCTCAATAAACTACTAATTTGCTGCTTATTAATAGTCAGGGAGTTTAGGATTAAGGGATGTAAAATATTCTCATGCAGAATATTAATTTGTGCTCTCTCAAATATTGTTCACAAATCTGTCTAAATCTATGTTAGTGAGCACTTCTACGTCGAGATAATCCATCACCTCACAGGAGTGATTAGACAGCATGATTACTGCACAGGTGTGTTTTAGGCTAACCACAATCAAAGACCACTCTTATTTCACCCATGTTTTTGGGTGAACAACCATGATTTCAAATGAAGTCCACTCCCTTTTAAAGGAACTACAACAGTTACCAGAGAAGGGATTCTTTTATAGGTTATATGCAAAACCATTAAATAGGCTTAGTCATACGCTACTTGAATCATGGAGAAGGAATGAAGGGAAATATTTGATTTTAGGGTGAAATTTCCAACATGGCAGCCAAACGGAGAATATGCACAGCTTGCATTCCAGTTCGTTCCTTCAGTCCCTTCCCCATAAAAACATCTGTGAATCGCACCGGTATCTGGATCGGCAAGACTAATTAAATGTACTCCTTTCCAGCTTTCTAGGCCTGTGTCCTTACCACCATGGTTGAAAACTCACTATTTCGGAACAATACTTTCAGAATCATCACTTGAAACTCGGGCTGTCACTAATATTATTTTGGAAATCGAGTAACCTGTAGCTTAATCTCACTCAGACCAAACTCAGAGTGAGGGTTAAACTTTTATTTTGAAGCCATGACAAACAGTTAGCATTTTTAGAAAGATGATGATATTTTCTCCTGTGATGGTGCAGTTTTATAGAGATGGAGTTTGAGATGCTGCGACCGTGAATGTAAATGATAACTTTGTGCGGAGCAGCGTTTACTGTGAACGGAGACGTAACTGACACTCATACAAATAAAGCACATATTAAACCTGCAGCATATATATTTATTTCACTGAATCATGGCCTTCATGAATTAACAACAGCAGTATGATTTATGATTTGTAAATGGTTTTAATATTTCGAGCAGCCTTAAAAAATTGACTAATAATGCTTTTCATGGATTCTTGTGCCTGGCAATGCGCCACTTCTGGTGTTTCGCCAGTTAATCGCCACAGGCAAAACACAATCGAGGATTTATTTTATCAATTGTTTACTCAAATTGTGTCAGGCCTACTTGAATCCAATGCAAATCAACCATTAATTAAAGTTTTCATACAACTTCTGACTCAACGTGATATTAAAGAGCAACAGTACTTCTCAAAAGGACTATTCTGATTCTCAGCAGGACAAAAGTGCCCCTATGAAATTAGAGAAAATATGTAATGTTGATTTCCTTCAACTATCCAATAACAAAAGCATTATTTAATACAATATATTAAACATTTTCCAATAGGACTCAAAAACTTGCTCAAATTTGGCAAACAGGACATATGACCTTCACTTGATCCTGATTCTCTGCTCAAAAAATACAACAGAAAGGTTTGTTTGGATATTTTATACATTTTTTGGATCTATTGACATCCAAAGCAGATCAACAGATTTGTTTTAATAGGCCCAGCATCTGAAAATGTCCTCTTTATAGGAGTGATTATAAGAAATACACTTCATTATTTTGTACATTGCATATCAGTGTCGATTATGAGATTTTGTGAATAGAAATAATATATGGTGATACTACATTCCTACATTTGCCATCTTACATGTGAATCCTGGTAACATAAACACTTAAATAATGGTGTACTACTGTAGAATATTTCAAAAGTTCAGTAGCTCTGCATATGATTATGTGCAAGTACCAAAATGTGAGTAAATGATACAAAATAAAAATAAAAACTGACAACAACACAAAATATATACAACAATAATGGTAATCTGAACCTTACTTGATTCAAATCAAGAGAGACCAACGAATTTTCTAGACAGTCCACCAGTGTTTGAAGCATTAAAACATTGGTGGATTTTCACATTGGTCTGAACATAAACAGCAGATGGGCTTTTTGAAAATGCAAATTCATTTTCTACCAGCAGTAATGGCAGAAACAGCAGTTTTCCTGGTAATGCCAGGACACATACACAAAGCAGCAGCACCGGACTTTGAAACGTGCAGCGCTCATGTTTATTTCTTAAAATCAGCCTTTTAAAGTTGAATCATCACAATAAGCCTTATCTCGATTCTTGTCTTTCTGTGCCCAAATTTAAGACCTCTTGAAATCATAATTAGATAAGAATTTTATGGTCTTAAATTTGATACAACTAAATTTAAGACTTTTTGAGGACCCACAGAAACTCCACTCCAGTCTTCAGTGTCTCATGATCTTCTTTGTTGAAGTGCAAAAGAACATCAGTGATTTAAAACAGAAATATTTGGTAAATGTCTGCACTGTCACTTTTGACCAATTTAATGCATGCTTGCTGAATAAACAGTAGAATAGAAATCGAACAGCAGAATGTATATATTTTTTTAATTATATGTGCATTTACATATTTATGCATTTTGTAAAGGGTTCTTTCCAAATATGCATTGCATTCAATACATCTAACATTATAAATGTAAATGATCCAAATCCATCAATTCACCCACTATTGTTCTGGAATGCATAATTGGGTACAAAATTCATGTTTGTTTTATGATTCAGTAGATTGATTTGCTTACCTCTTCTCTGTGGAGCAGTAGATGTGATGATTCGAGGGCTCATGTTTATGGCCGCAGAGGGCGATGATGACAGTGAAGAACGTGAAGTTGGGTTTCGTCCATCTCTGATCTCGATGCTGAGGAAGGTCTTCATGTTGGACTCGGGGTCACCTCTGATGTCGTGGGTCTCTGAAGACGCTTCTCCCTCAGGAGTCTGCACTTCTTCTGAACCGTTACACACATGCCTGACATTTTCAGTGCAGCCGTGTGAGCCGCCCACTGCGGCGTGTGATTGGCTGGAGAGAAGCCTGGGCGGGGCCAACATGTTCTCACTGACATTCCTCTCTTTCTTTGGGATGGAGGAAGAACAGGATGAGGACCTCTCTGCAGACACTGTGTTTGTGGAATGAGACGAACCGCGGCTGGTTTTAGGTGCGTTCGTAACAGGTTCGGTGAACTTGCGCATCCTGTCACGAACAGAGTTCACACGGATGATGGGCCCCGAGGATGAGGCTTTGTTTTTAAAATCTGAAAACAAAAAAAAATTCATTATTCATTTAAAAAAAAAAAAAAACATTAGGTCATACTTTAGATTTGGGGACCTCTTCTCACTCCTAACTTAACTGAGACTTATGCCTCAATAAACTCCTAATTAGCTGCTTATTAATAGTTAGCAAAGTAGTTAAGTTAAGGTATGGTGTGAATGAAGGGATCTAAAATGTGATCATGCAGAATAAGACATTAAATGTGCTTTATAAGTACTAATAAACAGCCAAATTGCTAGTAACATGCATGCTAATAATCAACTAGTTTACAGTGACAATCAGTCCCTAAAATACAGTGTACAATATAAATCATAATAAAAATGAAGCATGTCTTCAAATGACAGCAGAGCTCAGATCATGTCGTCTCGGAAGAAAATGACGAAAAATGCTAATTATGAATTTATTGTAGACTTTGGTGTCTTGACAAATCTCGATGCTTCTGAACCTTGAGACGTCTTCTGAAGCTCTAGAGGAGACGCATGTGAGAGTACTGGAGCTTTCTTCAAGGTTAAAGCAGGAAAGCAAGAGATTTAAAGAGACAGTTCGCCCAAAAATGAATATTCTGTCATCATTCGCTCACCCTCATGTCGTCGCAAACACATTAACCCATTCATCTCCAAAACACACCATCGAATTTCATTGAAATCCATTCCAGCAAAACTTGATGTTCATAAAGACTTCATAACAGTAATCCATATGATTCTTCAGAAGAGACTCTAACATGATGAACAGATTTAATTTAGATATTTATTCAGATATAAACATTATATCAAATATGGTCAACTTGTTTGACAGAATATTAACTTATATTATCCCTTAGTCTTGCTCTCCATCTAACTTCATTGTGTCTAGAATAAACAGTTGTGATTCTAAAGTTACTAATTCCATCTCATTTGGGATTGAGTCCTAGGGCTCGTGTGGGATGTTTTGGAGGAGACAGGAAAGACCTGGGCCTCCACGCTTGTGATTGTGGTATTGGCCCTATTAGGTCATAAGAAAGAGTGAGGATCTTGGAGAGGATGACATCTCCGTACTCTAAACAAAAGCAGGAGGACATCAGCTCGGTCATACTCTACTTCCTGCTGGCCATCCATATCTCCAGGTATGCAACAAGTCAGATTGGATTGGAGGAAATATCATCCAAAATAATACTAACTACGCATTTCGAAAGCTGATCTTTTATTAATCAACATGTATTTTAATGAGTATTTTTAAGAACTTCTCACCTGTCTCCTTGCCATTAGTAAGAGAAGTCAGGAGAGCGTCTATAGCTGATGTGATCTACGAAAGAAAATAATAATTCAAACTCAACTTCTCGCAGCATGACATAAAACAGATTGTCTGTTTACAGCAGCAAACATTTTAAAGAGATGCTTTATAGAGTTACACTAACATTCAAACAATATTTTCAATGAAATACTTCTATTCAGCAAGGATGCATCAAATTGACCGAAAGTAGGAGTCAAGACGTTTATAATGTAAAATACATATTTTTAAAAGTAGTACACAGAAATATTAACCTGTTCACCCCATCCCGTATACGGGACGCCTACGTTGACTATACTATATTACAATCAAATCTAATCTAATCTTGACAAACTATATATCGTTGGAAAGGTCTAAGACTCCCAAATATATATTTTACCAATATTTTTTGTTAAAAATTATGTAGGAAAAGTAATAGATGAATTTATGACAAGAGTGCACCCTCAGAAATCTACATTACAAAAGGAGCTTTGACCTTTGTTTAAAAAAAAGACTTCCTCGTTGCCTTTTTCTCTATCACTTTTTAGAAATCATCAGAAGTTATATATCACTTGAAAACATAAAATCTCAAAATTCATCCTTCAAAACCCATTTTAAAATCAGACATTGCATCACCATGTAATTGGCACATCAAAATCATGTTACAAAATGTTTTCAGTGATGAATTATACAAATTTAGGTTTGTATCATGCACATTCATGTCTATCTTCAAAAACGTGAGTGGCCGTCAAGGGGTTAAGCATCATAACTTGTTAAAAATTTTCAATAATCCTGAATTCTGGGCTTCTACAAAATTTTAACTGTTTTCAACACTGATAATAATCAGAAATGTTTCTTGAGCCGCAAATGAATTCTGAAGATCATGTGACACTGAAGACTGCAGGAATGATGCTGAAAATACAGCGGAGCATCACAGAAATACATTACAGTTTAAAATATATATCAAAACAGAAAACCTTTATTTGAATTGAAATAATATTTCACAATATTACCGTTTTAACAGTGTTTAGATCAAATACATGCAGCCTTGCTGAGCAGAAGAGACTTCTTTCAAAATCTTGAGTCTGGACAACCCCAAACTTTTGAATAGTAGTGTAATTACATTAAACTGTAGGATTTGGTAAAGTGTGTTGTTCCAAACACCACCGATGATTCTCTCATTAATCTGAACTTTGTTATGGCCCGGAGGAAAGGATGCATTCACAGTCTCAAACAGAGACAAATAGTACCTCCTGCTGGAACAGACAGAGCAAGTGTTCCCATGAGACACCGCTCACTTCTCCTCACCTTCTGTCCCGGGACGTCTCCAGCTCTCTGGCTCGTCTCATTCAGTGTGCATGCTTGTGAACCTGCGGTGGTCTCCAGGCCATTGTCAAGTGTCTTCAGTGAACTCACAGCTGCCCTCGCTTCGTCTGAGCTCTGCTCCGTCAGATGAGCTTCAGCAGTAGACGGGGATTCGTGGCTACGGTTCAGACTCTTTCTCTGATGGGAGCTGCTGTCAGTCGATCCTCCCGAGTCTGAACGCTCACGGTACGAGGGAATGACTTCTGAGGAGGGCGAGCCATGGTCGCTTTGGATCCGCTGGGTCAGAGGACAAGAGACTTTCTCTCTGACCAAAGGATCAAGAACTAAAACCATGTCAGGGCTCGAGGCTATAAGAGACAAACACAGAACGGTAAGTGCATTGGAACTGGAGCTTCGAGGTTTCCACAAATCCAAAACCAAAAAAAAAAAAAAAAAAAAAAAAAAAAAAACATAACACCACACTATTCCTGACATAAATGTATAATATATCAGTCCACTTCAGCTATGAGCAGATCTCAGTCCCGGCACACTTTCCATTCAAACTATTGATTATAAAGCCTGGACTAGTGGAAGTGAACCTGGAGAGCTTCGCATTCACAATGTGCACTAATGTTTGTAAGCTTTTCTTTATTATTATTTGTTATTAAGAAATGATGCATTGAACTGAAAAGTGACATTTATAATGTTCCAAAGATTTCGGTTTCAAACAAGTGCTGTTCTTTTGAACTTTATAATCATTAAAAAATCCTTAAATACAAAATGTATTAAGGTTTTCACATAATATGAAGCAGCACACCTGTTTTCCGTGTGTTTCTTGAGCAGTAAATCAGTATATCAGAGTGATTTCTGAAGATCATGTGACGCTGAAGACTGGAGGAATGATGCTGAAAATACAGCTGTGCATCACAGAAATAAATTACATTTTAAAATATATTCATACAGAAAACAGGTATTTTAAATTGTAATAATATTTCACAATATTACTGTTTTTACTGTATTTTTGATTATATAAATGACTCCTTGGTGAGCAGAAGAACATTAAAAAACTTACAGACCATATAACAAATATATGTTATATTACCTTTAACACTTTCATTATTTAATATAAGTATGATACTTCAGACACAGTGTATACTGATCTTGTTAGCATTTATTAATAAAATATGAGACGATCAGGAATTGCACTGTATTGCAGCTTAGCTCAAACTCAACCGTATTATCTTTTTAATGCATACCTAATGGATGAATACAGTATACTGAATGTCTTTCAGGAGACTTTTAGGACTAGCATGCATGGAGAAATACTAGGTTAACTACATTGAAAAGCTCATGTATGCAGCAGGGCACAGACAAAACGAACAGAACTAAGCCAAAGGAATGTCAGATGGTTATTGTAATGAGCTGTGCATGCTGGGTGGAGATAGGACATTTCCCTTCACATTTCCTGCGTGCACGCACACTCAGAGCAAACACTTGAACTTGAGCAACTTTGCATGCAGAAGCTCAAATTTGAAGATTCTTGTAACTGATACGTTTATTTTTTCTTTTCTTCTTTCATTAAGCCTGTTAAAACTGTGCAGCTGTTATGGAAAGCTTCCAGATTCACACCTGACGCTTGAGGCATTTTTTGTAGTGTGGAAAAAGCAAAGATTGCAACACAGGACAAAAAAAATAAACCGCCCAGTTCACTGACAATACTTGAGTGATTCACATTCACGCATCAGTGTACTGAGAGAGAGCCAATGCTCTTTTAAAGGTAACAGCGTCTCTGAGTTACTTCAGTCTTGCCGACATCCTGATACTTTTCACATCTGGTCAGGAAGTGTCTTTCTGTTTCCACCGTTCTCAGATCTCTGAAGGAGCAGAGCAGACTGTGCTTTTGAGCTGCTTCGTCTAAGCGTACGCTGCATTCTTTTCATTGCTTACAGTTTCAAGAATGTGTCACATTAAAGAGTTAATAGAATTAGAAGATCCTTTATTTCATGGCAAGATGCTGCTGAGAATGTTAGATGTTACATTTCATATTTTAAAACTAGAACGAGACTGGACAGACTGATGTATATAGCATAGAAAAACCATTGTTATTAGCAAGCAGAAACTCCCTTAAATTACTCTCTTCACTAAATGAAGACTACGTGAACAAAAATGATGCATCTAAGACCTGCTATTGTGAGGTCTCCAGGGTTTTGGCCTGGTCGAGTGCTTTATTTTATTCCCATCTTGTCTGCTTTGTGTACCACAAATGATGAAGTTCAGAGATCCAAACCCCAGACACATTCTTCTCCTTCAGCACAAAGAAAGGCTATAAAATAAAAGAGTGTCAAACCCAACAACACTCCCTCAATCAGATCTCTTTAGATAAACAGGTTCTTGCATTTTTGTTGATAGAATAGAAGATTTAATTTACTCTGCAGAAATGACACAAAAGCACATATGACTGTGTTTATATTATCACATTAACGATACATTAAGATTTTCATTTATATTTTCACGTAATTTGAATATGCCCAAATAGATTGGGATTTGCATGGAAGCCCACTTTCACTACATTAGAAACAAAATGAATAATCATAATTACAACACCAAAAGTCATAATTATGACAAAGTCAGCTTTTAATGACCTAGTATTTCATAATTTCAACTCAATGTCAATCAGGATTTTGTCTCATAATTTTGTCTAATTTATGTTTAGTAGGTCATAATCTTGACTTTCTTTTTATGACGTAGTATAGAAACTGACTCATAATTATGACTCAATTTTGACTTGTCATTATTATTATCATTTTCGATGCTTAGATAAACAAATCGTAATTATGAAATTATGAGATACTGAGTCATAATAATGAGATATGAAAGTGATGTTTATGAATAAGACAATATTTGGTAACACTTTAGAATAAGGTTCCATTAGTTAATGTTAGTTAACTACTTTCGTTAACATGAACTAAGCAAGAACAATCCTTCTACAGCATTTATAAGTCTTAGTTCATGTTAATTTCAACATTTACTAATGCATTATTTAAATCAAAGGTTGTGCTTGTTACCATTAGTTAATGCACTGTGAATTACCATGAACTAACAATGAATAACTGCATTTTCATTAACTAACATTAACGAAGATGAATAAATACAGTAATAAATGTATTATTCATTGTTTGTTCATGTTAATTAATACATTAACTAACATTAACTAATGGAACCTTATTCTAAAGTGTTACCCAATATTTTGAGATACTACAGTAAGTCATAATAATGAGATAAGTCAAAACTGAGATAAAAAGTGATAATTATGAGTCAAAATTATGAGATACTAACACCTTATTAACACCATAATACTACAGAACCCATAATCAGTGATGCGGTCTACACTGGATACAGCGCGATGGACACGACTAATCCCTGACAGTAAACTGTTGCCTCGTTCTGTTTATGACGTACTGACACAAAGTTCGAATGAGTTGCAGCGGTCACTTTGTCGTGTCCAGTGTAAACACTTCTGTCACGACTGGCGCAGATTCAGTGTAAGTCACAATTGACTTAATTATGAGAAATGTCAAAATGACAATGTACAAAGGAGGATAAGTTATGACAGTACCTAATAATGTTGACTTTTTATGTCCTAAGTATCTCATCATTTTGACTTTGTGATAATAATCACTTTCATATCTCATAATTATGACTTAGTATCTCATAATTTTACTGTCCTAATTATGACTCTCAGTTTCGACTTTTCATAATTTCGACTGTCATAATCTCATAATTTGGACCATTTATCTCAAACATCATATATTATTTTGACTTTCATAATCACTTTCATATCTCATAATTATGACATAGTATCTCATAATTTTACTGTCCTTATTATGAACATCTCAATTTTGACTGTCATAATCAAGACGTTTTATCTCATAATTTGGACCATTTATCTAAAAAATTATATCACATTATTTTGAATGTCAATAATCACTTTCATATCTCGTAATTATGACTTAGTATCTCATAATTTTACTGTCCTTATTATGACCATCTCAGTTTTATCTTTTCATAATTTTGACTGTCATAAGATGTTTTATCTCATAATTTGGACCATTTATCTCAAATTTCATATCACATTATTTTGACTGTCAATAATCACTTTCATATCTCCTAATTATGACTTAGTATCTCATAATTTTACTGTCTTAACCAACTTATGACCAACTCAATTTCAACTTTTCATAATTTAGACTGTGATAATTTGGACCATTTATCTCATAAACATCATATCTAATCATTTTGACTTTGTCGTAATAATCCCTTTCATATATCATAATTATGTCTTAGTATCTCATAATTTTACTGTTTCAATTACTACTATTTCAGTTTTGACTTTTCATAATTTTGACTGTCATAAGACATTTTATCTCATAATTTTGACAATTTATCTCAAACATCTTTTGCATTTTCAAAAATAAATAATATGCATGACCTATTCCTTTACCATTTAATTATTGAGATCCATTATTATTAAGATCAACCATTTTAGCCCACTATGTTAACAGCCTAATGCCTTTGAATGACCATTTTATTATTATTTTAGTACTGTTTTCATGGGAAACGACAGACAAGAAACGGTTTTAGGATAAAGGAGCATAAAGATTCTAGAACACAGTCTAAGTTCTAGATCTGATTTCTTTAACTCAAAATCTAACCCTGCATGCATGACAAAAAGCATGCCCTTCCCTCTTCCTCCACAACAACTGTGTATAAATGCTCTTCCTCGTCCTGTTCCAGCCCCAAACTTCCTTTGTCTCCATCTGAATAACAAACAGTGGCTTCCCAAAATGTCTAGTTTCTGCACTCATTAGGGCCGTCTTTGCTTGGCCCTGCTCTCACCCTGGCCAAAATTACTGGGTTGAGCAGCTGAGTAAGGACCACTAACACCACAAATGTCAGGGTCACAGGAAAGGAGTTTTACTTCAACAGACTTTGTGTCTAAATATAGGGGTTGACCTGCTGGGGGGATGAAAGTCTGTAGGACGGACATCAATGAGTTTTACAATCTCTAGTGACTTGCCTTCTCGGTGGTTGTTAATTCTCTCTGATTGGCTAACGAGCGCTTCTGCCTTGATGTTCTCTTGAACGTCCTGCAAAAAAAGAACAAATAAACTTAAAATAAACACATCGCCACTCATTCTTACTTAGTATTTTTGTCGTTTTCCATTAAAAATATCTCAACATTCTTAAATCAGGATACATTTACTTCAGAAGAAAAGAGATCTGCCAATTGGGTAAGAAACGTAATCTCAATTCAAAGGGACAACAAGCTTATTTTTCTTACCCCAAGTTAATGTATCTTGATTCAAGAATGTGTAGATACATATGTAAGACGAAGCCATATTCAATGACAAAATCATACACGGTTCACAAAGTTCTGCTCCAGTTCAATAGAAATTAAACCATTAGAACCACTTATAGATTGAATTGGGACTCTATTAAGCACAACATCTGATTGGTTGGTCAATAGACAAAATATTCATCATCTTACATGATCAATCACTATGAAACTTGCATCATGAGAATGTCTTGAGAATTTGAAACTTGTACAGCATCCTTTATCAGTTGGGAAAAATAAAGTTATTTTTTAGAAATTATATGCACAACATTTTCACGTCAACATTTGTTTAGAAAAAAAGTTTTGCAGATCTTTTTAATTTTATTCAAGTGCAGAAATACAGAATATAATGACGATATAAAATACAAAACAATCTCTCAAACAAGTAACCCAGATTAAACTTATCAGTTTTTTAGTTTGTAGCTGTAAAGGAGGCTGATCCATTAAGACGTTAAGTGTTTGCTTAATGCTATGGACTTAAGTCTTTTTGGCTTAATGGAGTTTGTCTAGCTGCTGTAAAAGGATTTAGAGTTATATGGTAGAATAAACACCAAACGGCTGTTAACCAGCAGCCCAACACAAGCGGATATAATCGGCATTACACGAGGTCACGTGACTGTGTTTCAGACCAGCTGAAGTCTTGGAAGCCAGACTGAGTGAAAGATTTTAACCTAGCATGTAAATGACTCTTTTCTCCCAAGATTTTACTTGCAAATAACAGCAAAGCATTGATTTTCTCTCTGTAAAAGACAGATATAAAGCACAGGAAACACAGAAACTGCTCAGCAGCAGTCACATTCATATTTCCACACTATAATTATAAGCCGGCTGCCAAAGAAACACATGAGAAATAGCTTT